>NC_081334.1:1925994-2536351 GCF_022539665.2 Daphnia carinata
AAAATTTCTACCCTCGCCATATGTTCCGATCAGATGGCGCTGGTGCACTACGGTGACCATGCATCTGCGTTGAAGAAATAGACGCTGATCTATGTAGCCTCTGAAACCGTTTTGTATCACCTACCGTTAGATGGCAGCAATTCGGGAGGATAACGATAACAAATAGCTTTAGAAAGCAGTTTTAATGTTTTGAAATCGCATAGGAAAAAGGCAAATAGCTAGGGGATTGAAATAATCCGGGCTTAATGCAAATCAGGTTGAAATATGTAAATTCGGCGCACATTCAAAATAAGTCGAACGTGTTTTCCGTTGCCAAACCAAACTGAAATGAACCACAAGTGTCACGTAACTGTGGGCAAATCGTTAGCTATGCTACTAAATATGATTGATCGAGCAATCTTGCTGTATGTTTTACACGCAAATCCAGCAAGTATGATCAATCCTGAACGAGGAAACAAAATGGCCATCATAGTGATGGGTTTCGTATACACGTGAATAACGTCAGAGATGATACAGCCAACGTTACGTAGGCTACATACTTTTCTCGTCCTCGACGCGGTAAGGGCAGAGCCGATTTTCACGCAGACACTCTCAACGTCTAAACTCGAAAACCCCATCGTAAAAACATTAGGAAAGAATGCGGAACATTACGACGATTAATTCGCGCCTTGTGTGCGTTTAAAATGGAAATGATTTCGAAATCTCGAACAAAAAACGGGGGGGAGTTAAGGAAGGCTGTTTTGAAAGTGAAAATGGCTTATGTGACCAGCTTCCAAGTAAATGCCGGAGAAGAGAGCGCTTTGGCGGCTAATGGGCATTACAGGAGTGAGCCAGAGCGGCATTAATGCGCAACAGCAGCCGACTACTTAAGGGACGAGTGAGACGCTCGGCAAAACAATTCTTTCGTCGTTCATCAAGGCTCTTAATACATTTCACGCTTGTGGGTGTGGCGTTGCCGCTGGGGAAGGACGCAAGATGAGCAAGAAGGCAAGTAGGTGGTGCGACGGCAGTGGGTCGTGAAAATGGCAGGATAGGAATTTGTCATCTTCCGTGATAATCCGCCCGACATTGCCGATTTGACCTTTACCAACCGTCATAACGAATAAAAGCTCGGGCTGGTCCTCAAATGTTATGCTTTAATATCCTATATGTTTTTCTAGTCATGACGGGTGTCTGCACTGTATAAGATGGCTGCTATTCTTCCGATGTATTGACGTCCTAACCTTTAACGTCAAAACGATAGGGGCAAGCAATATACATAAAATGGAACGCAAGCTAAATGCATCGTCATCGAAATAGAATATTTTATTCTTTCATGTCGACGAAGATTGGCCATAAATTCTCTAGAAATATGCCACCATAGGCCATTGAGACTACATATATTACATGCTGCCACGCTTATCATTATGAATTGAAGAGCGTCTAACAAACAGCCCATGTGAATGAAAAAAAAAAAATTAATCAAAATTTTGGCTATGCTTCCCTATTGATAGTTTTATTATGCCCATTATGTCGCTTTACAGGCAATAACGAACGAACGACGAATTTCCCTTTCGACAGGTAGGCACCTAGACGGTGCACAACGTTTTTATTTGATGTTGTGTACTCGTTTCGTATACGTCTGATACTGTAAAGGCCATGTGGCACCTTTGTACCGAAATGCGTGTGTGGGGGATGCACAAAAAACGAAGATGATCGAGGAGCAACTGCATCTATACAAGAAACAGGGGGTCTTACCTTAGCCGACAATATTGACGTATTACGATTCACTATGGCATCATTTGGGTATTATCCTGTATCGACGGCAAGCTGCTTTACACAGAAGAGGGCCTGTTTTTTTTTTTCTAAATCCGTGTACAGAGGCTATTGGAAGTTAGACGACTAAAGGCAGTATAGTCCTTTCTTGGCAGAATAAATGTTATTCGTTCATTAATCCGCTTCCCCCTACACTCTCATACGCAAAAAACCGCATTAAGGTTTTCTCCTTTATTATAACGTTTTCATGAGAAGTCAATAGATTTCGTTTTCCTTTCTTCTTCGAGGTCATTTTCTTCACATCCGAGAGAGCTATTCTTTGGCCCGCGGTTACGTCACCGCATCCCTTCGCTTCCACGTCAACATGGTGGATCGGAAAAAGACAAAAGAAACCGAACATAAACGTAAGACAAATGACACGAAAGAAATGGTGTGGCGATACACGCGGGAGCTATTATGGCTGTGCGAATCGTCCTGTAACGCTAACCGTGAATCAACACCAGATGGTGTTGTCGTTAACGAGCCTGTGTCAGCTGTGATAGGATTGCGGCCGGGCTGTAAATAGGCTGACGTCGGCCAGAACGGCCAGAAACAGCCCCCGTTTCGCAAGCCTGTAGACTATATGTATATATACACACATCCCGTATAGTTAGGTTCTACAATAATACATGTGAACGTATACTATAAGCGGCAAGGCCGATAGATCTTGAGGGCATTGTGCGTGCGTGAGCGAGACTGAAAGGAAAGAAAGAGAACAAATGAAACTGTATATGCCAACAGTCTTTTCCGATTTCCTTCTCCATTTATTTCTATTTATTTTCGCCCCGATTCGTTTGCGTCCTGTGCAACGATCCCGATCCATCAATGAATCCATTCAATCGCCTTTTATGACTATATATATACGCCAGTGCGGGATTATGCTCCTCCCTTTTCCTCCTTCTCACCCCAACAACGTGCAGACACACACACACACACAAATACCGGAAGTATTGATTCAAAAGGCACTATACGCCAACATGTACAGCGGACGGTAAGTGCCCGATGGAAAACAGGCGATCCCGCATTAGTGGTGGTTGAAATCGAAAATAAACTTTTCTCTCTTTTTTTTTTAGAAACTTGTTTGTAAAAAATATGGGAATAATAGAGGCCTATAGTGGGGGGGGGGGGGGGGGGGGGGGGGGTTATAACTTTTAAGCAATTGTAAAACAGTTTGTTGACCCGCAAGCTCTTTTCTCTAATCGAAAAACTTGTCCTATATATTTTTTTTAATTTCAATTTTCATCTGATTTTATCTTTCTCGTCGTGTATCCTTTTTTTTTTTTTAATTCTATACGCCACTAGCAATATATAGCTGTTTTATTTCTTTTGATTAGCGCTTAAAACTCAAACACAGACTTGCGATCCTCTGGCTGATGCGGAATCATCCCTTTGTCTGTAAACTATCACTTAAGAACGTCGAGACAAAGATTCTTGATGAAGGCAGTTTGGATATCGATTATTAATAGTGCGTCTAACTTGTTTGTAAAAGAGATAAACGGGATTCCTCTAAAGAATTAAATTTTTTGATCACAACACGATGACTTGATGGGTTTTTTATTAAATCTTTTTTTTTTTCCTTCTAAATTCATCAGCGATAAAAACGCACGTGTCAAATGTAAACATATAAAAGATGAAGAAGAAAAAAGAAGAGCACAACACTCTGGGACAGCAGGAAATCGTGCGGATGAATCGCGTGGGTGCGTTTAAATATGATCAACATAGCATATAAAACGTCAGGAAAGTTTACCTTCATTTTATATCTTCCTACCATTGTTGCCCTTTTGCTTCGTGTTTTTTTTTTTTTTTTTACCCCGACGCATAATGTAGTTCTTCCGGATCATCCAACTTCTCAATATACGGCAGTGTGTGTGTGTGTGTGTGGGTGCATCAATCGGCTACAGTCTTTAGGCTATATTACACGCACTCATCCGCCGTTTTCGATCGAGCTATACGCTTTTTTTTCTATTTTCTTCTGCATATATGTATATGTTTGTTTCAAAAGTGATTCCGAGTCCATACGTAGCCGTATGCAAAAAAAAAAAAAAATGAAAATAAGAAAAAAGGAGAGAAGGATATGCAAAATACGCAGAACTATCGTCACTCCCGCTTTCTTATCGAATATTATTCCGATTTTTTTTTTTTTTTTTTTTTTTTTTACAGTCGAAAGGGGTTTGTATATAAAATAGATATATATATTTATATATATATATGAATGCCAATAATATAGAAAGCGAGCAGTTTTTATTTATTCACTTCCGTCAGTTTGTCTCACAAGCCTTTGAATCAACAATGAGATGCTTGGCCTTTCTTCTATAAAAACGTTTTCCAGAGCTAAACCTATACGGAAGCGTGAGACCTATGCTCTCACGTGTTACACACGAGTGTACATCATCTGTTTTTCGATATATTGCATTCAAAAAAAAAAAAATGTTGATGACGTACGAAAGTCGATCGAAGTCTGTTACTTTGTTTCAGTTGAAGGGTTTTCATCGTTTTCATTGTGCATTTCCTTGAATTCATCCGGTTGTTTCTAGGGCAAGCTCACCAGATGTATAACCAAAACGTTGGATATGCCGGGCTGGCTGTGGTCGTTCTTGATACTAAGAAATATTTCGCCATTTTCTTCGTAACTTGGCGAATCAATAAATGCTGGCCCCAAAAAAACCTTGACAACAAAGTCTATTTATATATTAGTTGCCATTGTACCTTTAATGTTAAATCAGGTATAGACTATATATGTGATATAAGTAGAGGGAATGGAAAAATAGAGGTACCATCCTAGTGAGGGAAAGGTACACGTACCCAATGGCTGGCCAAGAGAAAAGCTGCTACCCAATTGCGGGTGCACAGCAGTTGTCTAGCAGCTGTGTGACATTAATATTGCTCACCAGAGGTATATGGCAAACGTGGGCGACGGTGCGGAATTCATCCAGTACAGCGCCAGCCTCGTCTATATGCCACTGATTTCCGGCTACATATTAAAACTTCTCGTGTCTTTTGTTTTGTTCTGTATGCGCAGCGATTGTTTTCTGTTTTCCTGACACATTCAAGACAACTGATTCGCAGATCCCTCCTCAAAGTTTTTTTTCCCCATTGTCTTAAAGAACAGAAGACCAGAACCTTTCATTTGACCTTACGCTACACACGCGGCTTAGTTAATAAATGAATAAAGTTTGGAATCCCTATTTCTAAAAAGAACTGAAAAAAAAAAAGGAAAACTATATGAATACGGGAACATCTCACGGACGTGTTTGATTGAAAGTGAAAGAATAAAAAGACTTTTTCTCTTGGATATCGAGGACGCGAATGATGGCGGGACGTCAGTGCGCTTATAGCTATTGAACCTTATATAATACTGCGGTATCTATACGCCTACAATTTTTTTTTTCTTCTTTATATTTGCTTTTTTATTTTTACCGATAGGGATGCACACACACAGAGTCTCTGCGCTGATCTCTGCTCCGATAGCCCCCGTATAGGAAGCACACGCTCCCAATGGCGGGGTGAAAGCGCGAGCAAAAAAACTCCCAACGAAAAATAGAAATGAAGAAAATCCTTGTAGTCGGATGGGTTGCAAGGCCAAACAGCTGTTGTCTTCGCAGTTCAGTCGCATCGAAATAGGACTGCGGATTTTCTTCTCTTTTTTTTTTTTCTTTGTACACACAAAAGTTTTCTCTTCCATTCAAATTGTGTTGTATGCTTCTCTTTGGCGAGGATGTCCATCGTTTTCAACTCGGTTCATAAAAAGGAAATGGGCCATCCCCTGTCGACCTGTGCGCTATGAATGAAACGTATATTAAGCCAGTAAACGTTTCTTTTATAAATATAGGCAATACTTTATACATATGTAGATATTTACAGGCAGATTTATATAGTTTAAAGATTACATTCTAAAATGCTATCATCAGCTGTCGTTTTTTTTTTCTTTTCTACTCACCAAACTAAACGTGCACATCTCTTGGCTGGTTTCTCACCACAGTTAACATGGATTTCTGCGAGGCTTTTATAAAAAAAAAAAAAAAAAATCCATTAGAAATGCTTGAATGGGCTGTTATACGACGCTTCACACCAACTTGTGTTTCAAGCATGACATTTGTTGTCCGCATTGATTCGAAAATCGAGAGAAGACGTGTTGCCTCTTTTCTTGAAACGTTCAATGAGACACCTTACAGTAGGCCCTACAGCGATCTGGTCTTTTATGAATCATTCATACTCCGGTTGTGTTTTAAATTTTAAAGAAGGAAGGGCGTTCAATGTGTAACTGCGCATAACGCCAAATAATGTAAAAGTTTTGGGGGCGAAAAATACTTTGGCCAAGAACAATTTGTTTGAAATGCAAAAGAGCCAACGGCACCTCGCCATGATTTCGCAGTTCTTTCATTGCATCCATTGTTTTTCAGTGAATTCGTCCAACGTCTTGGGAACATGTCGTTTTCATCGTTCCACATTACGTAACAAAATCCCACACATACATCAATCAAATAATGACCTTAGCCAGATTTCTATTTACCCTTGTAGATTGACAACGGGATTAAATCAACACTGAGGCTGATGGCCAGCACTCTCCAACGCTGTTCTATTTCATTCAGCGAAAGGTCAAGTCCAACATCCCGCTTTCGTTCAACAGCGTTCCGATCTGTGTCTTACGTAACACTTTCCCATGTCTCGTTTGTCCGCATACGTAAATCGAAAATTGTTGTTGTATATCCCTGCACGCCACACTGGTCTATCCCACTCAAAAAAGTCCATGGACCAATCTATAAATACTACTATAATAATAAGTCGTATAACGTACAACCAAGTGGGTGACTGTATAGCTACGGAATATCACGTTTACCCCCCCCCATCCATCACTCACGCGGCTGTGTTACTCCGGCCGAACTCGCTCCCTTCCCGAATCAGCTTTTGCGTTTCAATTCAACCAGAAAGAGGGACGTATATATTTGTGAATGACATCGAATCACATTGGATTTCATAAAGACGTGTCTGTCAAGTCCGAAGTGTGTAAAGCTCTTCTCCTTCTATACTGGACGTATTAATCTGATGGCATTCGAAAATTAAAAAAAAAAAAGGCCAAGTTGAAGCTACAAAGTGCAATACAGAAGTGCTTTTTCCATGAGGAGATAAATGAATCAGTTCGTACATAGCTCTCAATCAGCCCAGGCTGTAATCGCACGGCTCTGTGTGTACTTGGCTCACTGCGGGTGACTTTGAACGATCGACTTAATCACGACCATCAGCTTCCTCTTCGCAGCGGAATTCCTCCTTGTTTTCACATTCATTTCCATACATCCGCGGCTCGTATCTATACAGCAGACATTCAACTATAGAAATCTCTGCTGATAATAACGTCATGCTGGGCTTTAAGAAAGACAAATTTTCTACGGATAGCTAGAGGATCTATTTAAATTAAAACGCAGTGCGTCACGACGTGTGTACCTATCAAAGACAAGTATCGGCGTCTGCACAAAAAACTCAATCGCACTGTGTACATACAACCTAAACATTATTGATCGATTTCATTTTTTTCTTCTTCTTCTTCTTCTTCTTCTTCTTTTACTTGGTGAGGAGGGGCGACTCGACTGATGGAATCGATCCATCATCATCCAGCCTCCACATATTGGAGTGTGTGGCTCGACATTCCTTGCGACGCAAAGAATAGGATAGGAAAAACGGCCAGTAGGGAAACTGGCGGCTCGTAGAGTGTCTCATATGTTCTCTCGTTTTTCTACGTGGAAATCTTACGTCTAAAAAACGTTTGGTTTCTCCAATAAAAAAAAAGAAAAGAAAAAAGGGTACACGTCAATGTGTATAACCAGCAGCTATATAGACTTTTTTATTTTTCAATTTCTATTGGGGAGGAAAAATATTTAAAGAAAAAAAAAACCATTGGGAATAAAGCAAGTGACGTGTTTATAACGTCAAGTAAGAAATAAGAGAGAGTAAGAAAGAAATAGACCAAAAAAAAAAAAAAAAGGAGCTATATATGCAGCAGTATAGTGTAGTTATTGATAACGTGTGTAGATATATCGGGCCAGGAGGAAGATGACGGTATATATAGTACTCGGTTGCCTCGTATGCGATTGTGTGTGTCTGTATATTGCGTGGGCGTCGCGTTTCCTTCCCTATATGCTCTATAGCTTTAAATCCGGACGAACGGATGAGTTCTTAATACCCTTGTGTTTCCTTCCCTTTTTTTTTCCTCCCCCTTTGACCCGAGCAGCTCCTTCCTTGTCTTCTTTCGTTCTCTCCATTTCCTTATCGCCTGCTGTTCTTTCACTTTTACGGCGCCCGTCAGCAACGACGCCAATGCTCCTCATTCATTCAACATCATTTCGCATGGAGTCCACTACGTTTAGATGTATGTGTATGTATATATATACAGAAAGAAATATCAAGAATATTTTAAAGATATGGATGCGTAGACGTATATATAGGCGGAGGCCTATATCTATAAACGTGGATGGAATCATAGTCGTGAAGACGTTCAACTGTTTAAGAGCGGTTTATGCTATCGGTGAACGAACTTTAATCTTTGGACAAAAAAAAAAAACATGAAATGTATGGCTTGGCTTTCAACACTGCGCAATGGAATAACAAATATATATTTCAAACTTTGCAATTGAGAAAAATACGATCCATTCAACTGTGAAGACGTGAGCACAAAGATATGCTAAGCCTATATTGGGTTTTTAGCTTTAGCTTAGGAATTAATGGTTGTCAATTGATGTAAGACGCTGCAATAAAAAAAAAAAAAAACAAGAAATAAAAACGTAACGAAAAAACCAAAATTAGAACATAATCTTGTTGCTCATTACGAGTTGAGTGATTTTCGTCGGGTAAGCTCTCAAAGATTTCAATATGTATCAGGCAAAAAAAAAAAAAAAAACGTAATACCCGCCCTCCCCCCTCCTTCGGCTCTCTTGTATAACAGCAATCACTCTCTATATATATAGCAACAACGTCATACATAATAAGAAAAAGGATTATTAGCAATCCAATAAAAGAGCATTTGATTTGAAACTCATCACGGGGGGTTGGGGGTGGAGAGGCGGTTCTCCGCATTAGATAAAGGCTGCGTGTATGTTCACAACATTCAAAAGAACTAAGACCATCCTCCTTCTTCTTCTTTTTTTTTTTTTCTATTTGTATTGGTTGATAGATGAGAAAGGTTCAGCTCTATGAATGAGACGAGTACAGGAGAGGGCCTTGACGTCATTGAAAAACCTTCATTTTGTTTGTGTCTTATATGCGGATATATTACGCACGCTATGGCAGTGACACGCCGTTTATAGCTATAGATTATATATAGGCGAGCCAAACGGGGGAGGGGGTTACGTAGACGCACAGCGAGATGGGCCATGTCGACCGTGAATGAATCCATCAGGAGACGAGAGAAAAAAAAAAGACCAACGACCGATCTATCGAAAAGGAAAGAAAAATCATTAAATCAAAATAAATCAGAAAAAATAATTTTTGTTTCATCGTACACGATGATCTTAACAACCTAAAGATTTCAAATCCCTTTACCTCTTTGTTGTTATGTCTTAAGAAGAGAAATAATCCGTGACCAGGAATCAGGTGAAATTAAGTAGCGTCTTGACATCGGATCTCATTTGCATGGGAACGGCCAATACAAAGCGAATAGGACACACACACACACACACATGTTATGAAATAAAAACATCTGCTATTCAGAATGATGTAGGAAATTGAAATAAAAAAAAAAAGAAATAGATTATTTTAGCGACTACACGCGAATGTTGGTAGGTGTCGGGATGTTTCCTTGGATCACATGGGGCGTACGTGTTGATGGGCTTTCGTACTGCGTCAACGCGGATCAAGCGAACGAAGATTGGACGGATCAGACCAGGCAACACACCGGATTCGCAATAGGGGCATTTAAAGATTGCCAAATAGTTTCTGCCTGTACTGGAAAAGGTCAACGGTGTGCAGTATATGTATCCAAGCATCAGAAACAAATGGGATACACATAGAAATATATAGACCCCAACTGATCTATCGTTTATGTTTACACATCCGTATACCGGATGGAATGCGTTTGGGAAATCAGCACGGCAACGGCGAAGGGTAATAGATGTGAAATCAACTGAAAACGAACGTATAAACGGATATAGTTAGATTTCCAGTTTGTTTGTTTCTATAGTCTTGCTGCACCCAACATTTTCTCTATATACAACGATCAACTATACATACATCACGGTATATATATATATATATATATATATTTACAAGCATATATCTATATAGAAGTCGGTGCTCTGTTCGGTTGCGATAGCTTCTTCAATTCTTTTTTATTTTTTATTTTTCCTCGCTTGCCTCTACGTACAGTATATACATCAATGGGTGTATACAGTCGACGATGTATCCCCCGCTCTCTCTGTCTTATCTATCATTCGCCTGGCTTCAACTCGCCATCCACTCCTGCCATTCTTTATAAAAGGCTCCTTTCTCTCTGTATGAAATACCTTGTGGCATGTATATAGACGCGTTATGCACACACACACACACACACACACACACACACCATCCAATGTTTCATTACAAAGAAAAAGAAAGAAAGAACAAACCTCATTTTTGTGTCTATTATTATTATGTGAGCTATTTTGAAATCGGCCTACGTAATTCGATTATTTTCTTGTGCTGAACTAGAGACTAGAAGATCGGGGGGGGGATGCCAGTCATCGGGTTAAACGATAAAGGCGGACGTGAAAGAAACAGTGCCGGCTCAACAGTCTCGAAAAGAAGGAGATTACGGGAGCTGCCAACGAGACCGCCTTATTATTACAAGTGCCGAGCCTGATGAGTATGTCTGAGAAAAGCCATCGGGCTCCGTATAAGACGACAGCCGTATCGTGAATATACAACACGGCCAAAACGACGAAGATGACGCCACCCGCGTGGAAGAATAGCCGGCCAAAAAAAAAAAAAAAAACGCGAGCCATCCGGATCAATGATTTTCGGCAGTGCGTTAGTGTTGAAACGCACCGCACATAGCTGCGTGTAATCAAAAGCGTACGCGTTGTAAATACAGGTCCTAAGAAAAATAAGAGACGTATCGTGTAGATAACACGCCTGTAATCGGAGACGGCCAGCTGTGTGTGTGTGTCTCTTATGTATTCGTAGACGTAAAGATCAACACGGGAGTCATTACATTGGCCGTCTATACTTTGGCCGCGTCTATCTACGCATAGCCATAACGTCGGAAGGGCCTTCTCCTTTCGTTCCATTGCCAACCTGATCGTCTTTTACCACGAGACATTGATTTCGCTTGAGTCTCTTCATCGTTCAATTGTTTTTTGTTTTTTTTGTGTTTTACCTTAATTGCCAGGAACGTGTTTCACGTTTGGCAAAAAAAGTTGAAGATCAAAACATTTTGGCTTTGTGCGATCGTATGTTTCTCTACCGCAAGACAGTGCCATCTTCAACACCATCTTTCAGAACCTTCATCGCACATCACTGTTTACGTGATGCATCGCTTTCATGTGTATAACGCCGTCGAATGAAATTTCCGCTTTTTCACGCAAAAGTTAGCCTCATCCTCTCCCCCCCCCCTCTCCCTTTTTGACAAAAAAAAAAAAAAAAATTGTATGTTGTGTGCGAAAAATATTTCTGACGTGTCTCTCCTTTTTTTTTTGTGTGTGTGTGTGTGTGTGTTGTATATCCTGTCATTTATACTGGCGTTTTTCTTATAGGCATAGATTACAGCAGCCGGGAAATGGGCCGCCATCAGACGGCCGGATTGTTGACGTTGTTACCCTCCTGCTGAACTGATTTCCCCCCTTTACTCCCTCTTTCTCTCTCTCTTTTTTTTTTTTTTTTTTGTTGTTCTTGAAATTTTCATTTTTATTAGATTTTTTCTTTTCTTTTTTGCTGGCTTTCTCACTTCCTCTTTTTGTGGCCTCTATTTGCTGACGCCGAATGGCGTGGGAGGATAGATATATAGGGAGGAAAAAGAAAAAAAAGCTGGATGAATCGAATAGTCTTTTGTGTCGCGAATCGCATCGGGACGAAGCGGCCGCTTATTTGTACTGTGACTGGCGGTGTCGAGATTGTTGACTCGTTCCCTACATCAGGCGCTTTCTTCTTTCTACTTCGCCTTCGCGACTCCTGTTTATACACACAGCCTGCCCTTTTTTTTTTTTTTTTATTTCTTTTATATGTATTTATATGAAGCGTATTATTCAGCCCGGAAGACGAACGGACAGTGGGGCGGGGCGGAAAGCAAAAGAACATGTCTCTTTTCCGCTTCTACGTTTGCATTACACCCAACTGGCGATCTAACATTTTTTGGTTTTCATTCATCAGGGCGCAGCATTTAAACACACACACACACACAAAAAAAAAATCCAAATAACATTTCACGTTGTTGGGATTTATCTTTAGGTACGCGGTCACGCGAATTGATGAGGTTGTTCGTCATTCCCTTCGTTTTGAAAAAGAAAGGCGTCGGAACTTGATGATGTCACGATAGCAAGTCTGCATATGGTAGAATGGCAAATGCTATCATAGGCGTATGTACACACACGGAGAGAGAGAGAGAGAGAGAGAAAAAAGGTTACAGAGTACGAACTGAATTCCAGGGTACTACGCCACTAGCAGCAGCCGTCATACATAACGCGATACAATAAAGATAAAAAGGATCAGAATTAGCGCAAGCCAAACAACAACGTATAGGCAAAAACAGCAACGTTCGTTGGGCCTCTCATTTTGCATGATTTTTTTTAGTATCCTTTTTATCAAAATAAATTCGTTGCCAATCAAGTGTATGAAAATGTGGAACAAAGTCCCCTCCCCCCTGTTTTCCAATAGCTTTGGAGCCTTTGGACGTGGCTAGCAAAGGGTTGAACGTGAACGCCGGTTATTTAAGTACAGCAAAGTGCCATTGGTCTTGGCCGTGACACAGGCACAGACAGTCATCGGCTTTGATATAGACACGGAGCCTGCTGTGCGGCGGCAATGTCGAATTGACGAGGCTCATTATCAGTGTCTAATACCTCGCCATTCTCTCTGTGTGCTCACAGACAGCGGCCCACGCACCGTCTCACTAGAGGCGCTGGAACGCCGTGGCTTGTTTCCCGCTAATGAACTGCCGTTCGTTCTCTCTCTCTCTCTCTCTCTTTTCTTTTTTTTTTATGATATTACAATTAATATAGAGCTAACATTATATAGACGTAAGGAAAAAAAAAAAAGAAAAGAAAAAGCGGCTTAAATTTCCTCTCCATGTGCGTCTCCTCTAACAGCTTTTATTTTTAACGTAACCATCTGTCCCCGCTTGATCAGAGTGGCGCACCCCGGAACGCTGTTGCTCCCGCTGTGCTTCTACTATTTATTTTTTTTTTTTTTTTTGCTATAGTGTTGTTCCAAACGGTATAGAAAAAAAAAAAAAGAAAAGAAATGGAACTAGTGCCATAGAGTGAGATGCGTCATAAGTCTACCCAAGTTGTGAATAGAGTTAATTTAGCACGTACAACGTGTACAAACCCATTGCACGCTGTAAATGAGACTAGGTGCCCGATGGTCGTATCAATCGCTCGATATAGGAAAGTTACGTAGGCAAAAAAAAAGAGGGGGGGGGGGGGGAAACGAAGAGGATAAGATTGTGTGCTGTTAAATTTTTTATCTTCCTTGTAGATTAAATGGACGTATGCACATTTGAGGCTTCCTATCAAGTGCGTGTGTGTACAGCTGGTGCTAGCAGAGGAAGACCAAGTGGGACCCACGTATGCATCGTTTTTTAAAATTAAAATAGAAAAAAGGGGCATAATGTAAGCAAGTGCTGTCGTGTGTGTGTGTGTGTGTGTGTGTGTGTGTACGGGCTAAAGTATTGGTGTAAATCAAGAACGTGCGAAACCCCATCTGCTTGTGCGCAATCGCTTGACACATTTCCCATCCATCGCTTTTGTTTCTGTTCATCCCGATCACATTTTGCACCGTAAGTTGATTTTTTTAAAAGTTATTTTTCAATTTTCGAAGAAAGAAAGAGAAAGGGCAATGTTGACGTCAGGTCGTAGACGGGCAAAACGATTATTTAAGTTTCACAGGAAGAAAAATAATGTTAAGCAATTCATTTGGCTGCTAGTCGTCTATAATTTAGGCGAAATGAGACATATCTAACGCAACGTTATATGACCGCCAACTCGACCCATAAGGGCAACATGCTCCCGTCTGTACATCAATATGAATTGCAGTCGTTAGTCTATGCGTAATACACACGGTTGCATTTATTTATTTTCAAACGAACAAGAAAGATGAATGTATGCAATCGTCCTTTGAATGCAAATGATTGGTTATCCACGTTACGAAATAAGGGTTATAACACACCAGACGTACAGAGCAAGTGGTGTACGTACCGCCGGAAGTTTTTGTGTTGCATCTCATTGCGGAGAAGCCAAAAAAAAAAAAATAAAAATAAGAAATACGAAAAACAACTCTCGCATGTTACGAAAGCGAGCTGCGTGGGCTGTACGCATGTAACAACGATGCTCCTGATGAGTTCCAATAAAGGGCAGGGTCTAGGCGCATTGTAATTTGCTGTATAATATGCACAAGAACACGGTGGGCGCGTGGGTTGAAGAGAAGGGAGAGGGTGAGCCAGAGGATTTAATTAGTTCGTGTCATTATAGTTGGATGGAATGTCAATACTGCTGGCCGTTCTCCGGTCTTGCAGCTCGCGTATGCAATTCATCCATCAATACAGCCACAAGCGACACACAATGGCCACCCTCACTGCGTGAGTCACGATGACATGTCCATAGTTTTTGCCTTTGCCATTTAGATTTGGCCAACGACACGTTACACGACAACGTACCCCCACTCTTGCCGTGTTCGATTGTCCGTTTGATTATTAGCCCCACCCTCCAAACTTGAGACATTTCATTCTCTCGATTCTCTTTTGTTTCATTGATTTTAAAATTCCTTTTTAGGAACTGTGCATTGTATCTGAATGAATTCAATGATACATTAATAAGAGATTTCTAAAAAAAAAATCGTGTAAGACTATAAGGAGCGTCGTTTGACCTATTTATTGGCAACCCAACGTCGATGGCGATGGAGGACCCCTATGAAACGTAACTGAAAATAAACGATTCAATCCGAGCACGGCGATTGGGGCTGAATAAAACCAAAATGTAGGTCAAATGGCGTTTGCCTATTTATATCAGGAGCAATTGCTTTTGATGGGGGTTACACTCGTTTAGATATTTAGGTGTGGCTCTCGATGTCTGTCCTCTGACTGCCCTTAACTGCCGCTATACGAACGCTTGCATTTATATTATACGTACATATCCAGCCCGACTTTGGGTTGCTGTCCTATGCATAAGCCTTAAAAATCTCTTTTTATTCTGTCTCGAAAATCTCGAGAGAGACGGGCAGGAAAGACAGAAGGACATTGATATAAATCTCACTGACACTATAAAAAAAAAAGGCCTGGGCTAAAGAGAGAGGAAGACGAGTTAAGCGGGAGTGTCAAGCAGCCTGTGTGTCAAAACCATCTGGTTGTTGGACGTTTGTATAGGCCTGTCTCGATCAATGCGCAATTTCGTTTCTTTCCTCGTGAAAACGAACAGAATTGGCGAGCATGAAAGAAGACGTTTGTATTACGCAAGAAAAACTGAAGAATAGGTTCTCATTTGCATTATTGCTAGACTATAAGAGGGAGCAATGTAGCCCAAGCCTATGACTTGTCCAATAAAGAGCTTGAATTACACATTTCATTTTTAAAAAGAAATTCATTTTTTTTTTTTTTCGAATGATTTTGGCGCGTATGCGATGTAGAAATGAAACGAGTCGATATTTAACTGTCGTCTCCAGCCTTGTCATCCCCATTAATTGGGTCCTAATTTTCTGTCCGCATTTCACATTGGATTCATGTAGGGTAGCAGCATATCGTTCTGACGGTGCTCTTGGGCGCGCGCGTTCAAATCTTGTCAACAATCGATCCTCAAAAACGTCCTCACACACCCCCCCCCCCCCGTCTTTCCCGTCCCCAAAAAATATATGACAACTGATTGTTAGAAAGGCAAAAACACCATTTGAGGTTCGGGAGTGGGCAGGGGGGGGGGTTAGGAGGTTAAGAGCCGAGTATGCTTGTCCCCAGCGTTCGAGGCGCAGATAATTAACAAGCGTCTCTCTCTGTGCAAAAGCCAAACCATTGACATGTTTTGCTGTGTACAGCCGAAAGCAGCACACAAACAAAACAAACAAAAAAATGGAAATGCAAAAGTGCTCGTCGTTGTCGACAACAACGACGAACGCCACCCCGATTCAAAACGTTTTTGGCCAACCTTTCCCCCTCTTCCGTTCGCTGATTCACATTAAGAAACTCATGTCAGTTCTTAATAAAAAAAAACAGGGCTAGGCACAGCCGTCACACGAGTGACACCGGCTGCCATGACGTCATTTCAAAGCATTGCATGGGCTTCATTGGGCCGCTCGTACGAAACTTACGTATCATAGACGCGGTAATGTATACACCCAATCTACGTAAAAAAAACCCCAAAAAACGAAGACGTTTTGTTTTTCTGAATTTCCATTCTCTTTCATTTCGATTTTTTTTTTTTTTTTTTTTTTCAGCCCGGCTGTAGGGCCTCCAGCGTCACGTTTCACATCCGCTGTCTAAATGAACTGTTACTACGCAGCCATCACATAAGAGAGTACCGGGCTTTTGTTTTGTGTGTGTGTGTGTCACCACTCGTTACGACGTCAAACATTCTGTGACACGATCTAATTCAGTCATGTCTCTCCCCCCTTGATTCACGAAATGGCCGGGAAACGGAATTGATTATACAACAAACAAAAAAAGAAATCGTTTTAAAACACCCAGTTTTAGGAGGGGAGGGGGGGGGCAGTCCAAATAGGCCAAACGCTCTAATGCCCTGTGCTGTATTGACATTAGTTTTTGAGAGCTGATGTGCATTTGAATAACGACTTGATATCTGGCGTGTGATTGTCGATAAAAGTCGAAGAAAAGAAATTATCCGCCATCTTTTTGCAACTCTCTTCATGTTTTGTTTCTCAACCCTTTCCACCCTTCCCATTCTTTCACCCTTTATCTGTGTCCACCCTCATTAGACCACCCCAAAACCACGCTGCCAAAATTCGCCCTTCTTTTGTTTTTGCGCGCCTCTGCGAGTTGCTACCGCGGCTGATCGCCAGTGCGTCTGACGAATCAGCCGAAAAATGGCTGACGATTCTCCCTCTCCGAGCAACGTGATTTGTTTCTGTGTTTATGTGTTTTTATATTATGTGTCTTATTTAAGTGGTCGATAGCAATTATCGACAATGGGGGGGGGAGGGAGGCTGACGCTTCGGGAAAACGGTGAACAGACGCACATGCGTAAGGGCC
Source organism: Daphnia carinata (assembly GCF_022539665.2). Taxonomy (NCBI): domain Eukaryota; kingdom Metazoa; phylum Arthropoda; class Branchiopoda; order Diplostraca; family Daphniidae; genus Daphnia; species Daphnia carinata. The sequence goes on from NC_081334.1 coordinate 1,943,156, forward strand.
AACTACGTAGGACAACGAGAATTCGATTCGAAAGGTAAAACGATAAACATTGACATTTGTGTGTCAGTGTGCTTTAAACAGGTTACCTGTGTAATGGCATCACGTTTTCATGGTTCTTTTGAGTTATTCATCCCTCACGTCGATTGTTGTGAATTGTGTATGCGTTTGAGTATGTTGTGCGTGTATATCTTATTACGCAAGCCGACCCATCAAATATGAAACGAAGCAGTCCCCGTCTCGTCTACCAAAGTCTTTCGTTTGAATTATGCAATGTGCGGTGGGTTTACACGATCGCCCGCACATTGGGTCCGTTAAGAATTGTAGGGGCGAAGCATCGCGTGACACGCTGATGGACTTTGTGCCTATAATCGGCCGTCGATTTACTCACCCGATCTCAATCAATACGTGATTAGAAAATAAGGGCCTGAAAGCATTCCGTAAGAGTACAACGTCCACTTGTTCCAGCACGACGTAGACGTGTATTCATTATTATTTGAAGCCATTTACCTTTGTATTGTTCTTGAATTGATGACTGCATTAAAGGCCGGCCAACGTGCCCCAGCTAAACACGAGGATGGGACGGTGGCATCGTACGATGACATCATCATAGAAGATCATAGCTAGCGGCTAAGCTCTGCACGCTGTCGTACGGACAATCGTCGCTTATGAGGCACATAACGTTTAAATCAAGAATGGCAACTTTAGGGAAGGCGAGGGGGCAATCACTTGGGGAACACACCGTTCCATCAGGATTCTTCGAGTCTCTTTTGAGGATTCTCTCGTGACACACAGCGATCAGACGGATGTGCCGGGTGGGATGCCGGACTCAGATAGGACCAAACTTTTGCCCCCCCCACCCCCCACCCCCTGCAGACACAAAATATTTTCAGAGGGGCAAAACAAAAAGCTAAAAGACGAGGGTTGGGTTGTGGGTTAAGATTGAAAGAGCCGGGTAGCGATGGCGATTCTTTATTATTATTATTATTTTGATTTTGATTTGCCATAGTGCGTGGGCGTCGTTTGGGTTGTGCCGGAGAAGGGGCGGAGTCTGACATGGCGGACGGGTTTTCCCTTCGTTTTCCTCTTCCATTTCCTTCTACCTTCCCTTTTGCTTTCTCATCATCACAATCTTCTTCGATTTCATTCGTCTTTTTTTTCTTCTTCTTCTTCTTCTTATGTATCCCTCGTATTTGTACAACGTTTTTTTTTTCCCCCTTCTTTGCCACCCAAACAAAAAGAGAAAGAAGAACGAAAGTAGGCGAAGGGTAGATTGAGGAGGAGGAGGAGGAGCCGCAGGGAGGACGGTGGACGAGAAAAGGCCTGGCCTCGGCTGGATGAGGCGAGAGAAGACGGGCAAGAAAGACACGGCACCACACGGCCCTCTCACTCGACAGTCGCTCGCCGTAAACGCCTGCCGCAGCTTCCTTCCTCCGTACGCTCCTTTCACTTTCGTTTCTGTTATTTTTTTGTTTGCTTTCAAATTCTCTTCTTCTTACTCTTTTTGCCGTTCGGGCTGTTTTTTCGTTTCCCCCCCCCCCCCCCCGCCCTTGATTGTTGATAAGTGTACCTAACTCTTGTTTCTAATTGATTTTTTTTTTCTATGTATTGTGCTTAAGTTCTATAAAAAAAAAAGAGAGGGGGCGATGCCAGATCATTGTTTGGCCGAAGGAAAGAGCCATCGACCCGCCAAGTGGTTCCTACTTTCTTCGGTCGACGCGCTCGTTCTAGAATTTTTTTTTTGTTTCATAAATAAATCAAGGAAATAAATGCAGGGTCATTCAAATAGATAACGCTGAAGGGCTTTGAAAAAAAAAAAAATTAGAGCTTTTCATTTGCAAAATCGAGCGTCCGCACTTCTCTGTAACGACATTGAGGGCAAAAACTGAAAGATAAGGCGGAGGGATAAAGGAGGATCTTTAAATTTCAATAGGGGAAAAAGAAGAAGGCGATTTCATTAGGGTTTCATTTGAATAATTGACACGCTAAATGTTTCTGTGAGATTGCCACGAATTCTATTGCAATTTTCGTTTTTAAATTTTGCATCGCGCAGCACAAGGCTTTCCGCTACGACTCGTAGCGTTTTTCATTTCTATTTATTACCCGCTTGCAAGTGTTTTATACAAATCTCGATCTAAATGTTGACTAATTGTGATCCTCTTTTCATTTGAAGTTGGTGCGGAGCGGCCGGCAGCAGAGGATTTAAAAAAATCAGCCGAGTGCGAAACGAAACAAGCCACAACAAACATTGAAAAGCTATTTCAAACTCTGGCTGACTTAACTCATTTCTCCACCCGCTACACCAAATTGCAAACCGCCCTCGAAAAAAACAAAACAAAACAAAACAAAAAACAAATAGTAATTGAAAAACAAATCAAAAACAATTAAAGACATCGCAACGAGACCAAACACCAAACCATCGGTGCACCGTGTTTTGCGGTCCTAGTGATTCGATCGGGACAAACGGTTCGAACGCGTTGTCGCTGCCACTCCAAACAAACAAACAAAAAAAAAAAAAAAAAAAAAAAGGCGATCACGTTACGTTTTTCACGGTACGTGGCTATACACGATAGGACTATACAATACGTGTGTGTGTATCTCGCGTCCCATTCGAAGACGTCCGTTCCTTCAAAGCAGTCGCACATTTTCTTTCGTTTTGATTCAATTTCGCCTCCGCGCTCGTTTGCAAAAACAAACGAATCGATTCGCCGCGTGACAGTTGCAACTCCAGTTCTACTCGTCCGTTTTTGTTTTTTTTTTTGTTTGAAACATCTTTTTTTTTCCTGGAAAGAAGAAGACATCGAAGCACGACGATATTTTTGGCCAGCCCCCTATTTTTTCGCTTTTCATCGGCCTCCAAAAGGAAAAAGGGTAAGTTTGCACACACGCGTTTTATTACATCAATCTGAATAAGCGACTCTTTAAACGTAGGCCACACGCTTTCGTTTTGATCAATTTCTCTTGCCATTCATCCCGACAGGCTGCTGTTTCTTACATGCGTATCTAATACTCGCTCATTTTTTTTTTTTTCTTGTTGTCTATGTCTGACTTTGATCAATGAGACTAGCGTAAAGCCCAGAAGCCGAGAAATGCGCACCCGCTGCGATAAAAAGCCAACGGCCCTCTTTTTTATTTTTGATTTCCGACAAAAAAAAAAAAAAAAAATCAGGGCTGATCACGTCCAATGTGTCTTTCCGTTTAATGAGCCCAATGTTTTGTTTTTATTTTGGGAAGGGGGCCTCTAATGAAGATGATGGACGTACGTAGAATCAAAGCTTTTCGTGCTACACGACCACGGCCGAAATGTCAGGCGCATATCGAACGCGCGTCTATCCAAACAGAAAAGAAAAAAAAAGCGGGTCCCGCATCGCTTTGCGTGTCGCTATCGACGAGGCAGATGAGGAGTCACGTTAGATGTGCGTCTTTATTCTTTACGTTCTCGGCTGATACTATGATCGTGCCAAACAGTTCCACCATATGGGATGACGTTCATTTCTCCTTTTACATTGAATATCGTAAGGCAAAATGAAAAGAAAACGAACCCGAGGTTGAACAGTTGGATCGACGTTGCGAAGGCGGCGGCTGGATGCGAAATATTGCCGTTTGCCTGATGAGAAATGCGATTATGTTTGTTCTGTTCGTAGGCAATCCACGAGCTGTTGTCACTGTTTTCTTTCCTTTTTTTTTTTTTTTTTTTCCCCGTTTACATTCAGAGATTGTGCATCGTAGGGTTTCTTGTTCGTCATCGGGCCCCGCAGCATTATCAGATCCGTACGTGCGCATGTCGATCCTAAGCCACTAAGTAATGACATACGAGGAGAGAGCTTTATTTAAAAGAGATACTGAAGGTGGCCAATAAAAATAAATAAATAAAACCAGAGTTGGGACTGGTATGAATGTACCAAACGTATTTTGCGGTTGTAGGTCGCGATTGAATGTTCAGCGTTTTTCCCCTGAATGAAAATACGATTGGGTCGTGTGGCATACAAATGATAGGCTCCCTCGTTCGCAAATTTCGGCTTCAAAAAATGAAACTCTTTTAGAGCGTGTGCGAAGATATGAAATAGAGAGGTGGATCGTGATCGCAATGAAAATGCCGGATCAACTTTTTGTCAACACAACTCTTATTTTGCTTTTTTTTTGGGGGGGGGGGCGAAAATCTCTTTCTTCCATCTCTGTCTATTATTTTTTTATTTTTCTTTGAATTTTGCCCCAACACAGCATCAGGTGCTTTCGTCCTTGAATCCGCTAAACAAACGAGAGTGCACGCGGGATTTAGTTCCAAAAAAGAAAAAGGTCGTGGTGTGTTTTTCCCTATTGATTCTCTTTCATTTCATTTTCTTTTAATTTTTCTTTCTTTCTTTTCTTTTTTTTTGTGAGGAAAAAAAGGGCGAAAGTTATTAGACCCGGTTGATAGGCCATAAGGCAACGAGTAGAGTTCGCCTCAAAGTTGAGCCCTTTTCCCCGGAATCCATCAATTCGACTGATTAGACCAACAAAAATATTGGCCCGTCTCCGTTTCTGTAAGCGCTCCGGCTTTCCGGCCATTTGCCCATTCTTGCCTCTACACTATAATCTCACCCCCCCCCCCTCTTTTCTATATAACATCTCAAAGTCTATATAGTTCTCTAATGCAAACCTGTTATGCTTATTTCGATAAGGATCTATATGGCAGGTCGCAAAAGGTTATGCGGATTGACGACGTGTGGTCCCGACCGAAAGTAATTAATGACGCGTGTTATGTTATCGATGGAGCCGCGTAATCGGGGCACAGATTGGGAATGCCGCATTCCCTCCCGCAGAGCTGCGAAACAGAACTAAAAGCGACGTTAAACCAATACCAACTGACCATTGAGAAGTCTTCGAATTCTAGCGGACAGGAGGAGATGAATGAAAAAAAAAAATAATAATAAAATAAAAGAAGAAGGACATTGAGGCAAAAGAGAGAGAGAATAAGATTGAACGATTCGATTGAAGAGAGGCCAGTGTTTGCAAGCGGTGCGTTCATCTGGATACACAGTTTCGAAACGCTCCACTGATCTGAACGCACAGAGAGGCCCTTGACGTCATGCAACCCTCTTCCTAAGCTGTTTGGCTTGGCGTATTTTTGATTCGGAAACGCTATGCAAAACATTCCGCACATACACACACAAAAGAGGAGAGGCCGGCGCCATTGTCGCAAATAAATGCGCCGCGTCCAACGTCGCGACGCTGCAATTATTCATGTTATACTTTGCCTAATCGTATCCCCCGGCGTAAAACGGGCACCGTGTTATCACGCCTTTTCATGTTTGATTTGCTTTCTTTAGCTTACACACACACACACACCGTTCGCTACGTATCTATTGTGTTCGTCGTTCACATCAGATTCTTTTCCCTTTTTTTTTTGAAAAGAAATAAAAATAAAAATACAACGAAGATGAGGACGCGTGACGTTTAGAAAGAGAAAAGCAAAGGGTTCGGAGTGGTGGGCCGAGTTCAACTGGCCGAAGAAGAAGCGAGGGGCCATCAAATAATCTAGGGCAATTAACTTGTCGGGGTCCGTGGCGATTGCCCGTTTGTTGTACATGTCACAGCGTCGAGAGTCATTATTCACGCTCAGCCCCCCCCCCCCCCCCCGCCAATTCTATATGGACGAGCTTTTATTTAACGACGTGCGGCCGCAGGGCCACGTCGCGTCGCTTTTCCATGACAATAGAAACGACCCAAACAAGGTCATTAACATCAAATAGGAATTATATATATATATATACTGGATTATTGTGGGCGGATGGTGGTGGTACTTGTCAGCTCTGTGTGTCTTGTGAGGCCCGGGTTTTTTTTTTGGGGGGGGGGGGGACAAAGTGAAGTGGCGGGCGGTAATCAGGCTTATGTGGAAGGCAATGAGGTACAGCGAAGAGCAAATGAAAAGGAGGCAAAGCCCGTTATCGGCTAGTCTCGACGTTTCAACGAGGCCAATTTTTATGATGAACGTGCAGCCAATGAATTCAAACATTTAATTCGCATCAGCAATTGAGAATGGCAACTGCTAGGCCCATTGCGTCCGCATTTCCTTTCTATTCTTTTTTTTTTTTTTTTTATGTCCTTAAAAAAAAAAAAAAAAAAGATCGGAACCGGAAGTCTTGTTGGACGCAAAGTAATTATGACCTCCCATTGATAATGATAGGGAGCAGGTGGCGGAGCCGAGGGGTGGCGGTGGAGGAGTTTCAGCCGGGTGCGCCCAACGAAGACGGGGCCGGGGGAAGAAGATAAATCGACGCGCAACAGCACAACAACAGGAAAAAAAAGGAAAAAGAAAAAAAAAAAAAAAGAGAGCCCAGTGATTGCGCCTGACTGACCGTTTACGTCATCAATCAGGAAACAAGAGGCGCTATAGACGAGATCGAAGCCACCGGAACTGACACGAAATTCAATTCAATTCAAATTCAATCGAAATAGAAAAAAATAAAAATAAAAATAAATTCGAAATAAAAAACAAACAAACAAAAGAAACAAAAAAAAAAAAAAAAAAAAAATGCAGTGGTCACGATGGTTGCTCGTGGTTGGCTTGCTGCTTTTATGGACGGCGTCGCCAGCGTCGCCGAGCAACGCCAGCCCGCGCGAGTTGAAAGCGCTCAGGGCTGCGCTGAAGAAACAGCAGCGCATCAAAGATCAGCTGTTGCAACAACAGCAACAACAGCAACGCTCCTCTTCATCATCATCATCTGGCGGCGTCAACAGCAAAGGGGCGTCCATAGGAGGCAGCGGCGAGTACGTGCCGGACGCCGGCCCGTGGTCCTCTTCGTCCGTGGACGGCAATAGCGAGCCGAGTTGCGAACAGTTGCGCCTCATGTGGCGCCAATCGAAGCGACACTCGCGGGCGGCCGAAACGACGAACGAAATCCCGCAGTACGCGGACCCGTTCGCCCGGGCCGCCTCGGCCCATTACGCCCGTCAACGTCAACAGGACCTCTCTTCGGGAGCCGAACCGACGCTTCGCCCCAGGCAGGAGAGGCGGCCCGTCATCTACGGCCGCCTCCATTCTTCGCCATCGACGGCGTCGGACGAAGGGGCCGATCGGCCGCTTCGACCCTTCGACGTCCTGCGCAAACTGAGCTGGACGGAGTCGTCGGCGGCGGACGGCGGGCCGATGGAATCGATGAACGGCCAGGGCCGAAGTAGCTCGGGCGTGGTCCTATACGGCGACGAGGACCGATCGCCCTTCGCCAAATCGCCGGCCAAGGGCAGCCTGCAGCATCTGCGCGAACTCGTCCGCGAGGAGCAGGGCCGTCCGGCCGGCGTTAAAGGCAGTTTCCAGCAATTGCGCGACATGGTCCGCGAAGAAAACCAGCAAGCAAGAGGAGGCGCTTCTTCCAGCCGCTCGGACTGGAGCGAGGCCGACGTTGGACGCGTCGTCACGTCGCCGGCCGATCACGCCAGCAAACACCTGCTGTTCGCCATGCAGGGCGACGCCCCTTACGACAGTTCCGGCGGCGGATCTTCGCCGCAACATCAGCGCGGCCATTCGAGACGGCCATCCAACGCCAACAATTACAGCCGGCTGTCGTCGTTTGGCAAGTCGCACCATCGCAATCACAACAGCCAGAACGGCAACAACAAAGGCCAGCAGCAGCAACAGCAGCAGCAGCAGCAGCAGGCGATGAGCGAGCCGTTGGACGCGGCCGCCGTGGCAGCAGCTTCGCGTAAGTCGTTCCAGCTGAGGGACCCTCCTCGGCCGAGGATCAGCTCGAGCCGCTTGTTGGGCAGCCAGCGAGCCGCCTCGGCCAACGCCAACAAATGGACGTCTTCGTTCGCCGCCAGCTCGGATTCCGACGATGATGTGGGCGTCGTGCGCGGCTACGTCGTCGGCAAGGACGGCGTTAAACCGCTCTACTCGTCCTCTAAGCCCAACAGGAGATCCTTAACGTCGGCCACTGCCGTAAGTGAATGATTTTCGATGAATTTGGGATTTTATTTTATTTTATTTGTTTGTTTTTTTTAAAGGTTTGTATCAATATGTATAGGATTGAAAACATTGTTGCCGATAGAGAAATAGCGTCTTATTGTATGATGGTAACAAGGGAAAAAGAAGAGCGGAAGGGGGGGGGAGGGGAGGGAAGACTAGGAATCACGTACGAAGAGTGAGACGGCAGGGACTCATATTGCGTATAAGCTTAAATCCCTGACTAGTACGAATCACGAGATTGAATAACAGTAATAATAATAATAATAATAGAAAGCCGTTAGTATGGGACGACAACATCCTATTACATCCGACCCAGCCCTTCGCAATGATTCCGTTCAATCACGAAATTGAACGGGGACACGTGACGCGTAGAGGGGAACAGCCAATATGTTAAACAGCACCTTGCAACAAGTTCTCGTTTGTTTTGTTTATTTTTTTTTTTATTCATTTTTTATTTATTTATTTATTTATTTTTTTTTTTAAAGGGGAATAATGTTGCTTGTAGATAATACCTGAAATTCTATTTGCCCTTCCGGCCATGTGCAAGACTCGCCTAAATTCAACGGTATATGAAATCTTGTACAACATATGCACGTCTTCCTTTTTTGCTCAGTATGTGGGAGGATATAAATCGAAAGCGTTTCATTGTGTGTGTGTGTGTTATTTCAGATTTCTCTCTCTCTTTTTTTTCTGTTGAGAAGAGAGAAGCAAAAAAAAAAATAAATTCATAGCGAAAGCTTCGAATGAAAAAAACGTCCTCAGCTCGTAATCGGCTTTGACCGCATCCGCTAGCAAACAAGCCCCACCCCTTCTTAAAAGATATGGGGGGGGGGGTCTGTGTTATGAATATACGTATATTGTACATGCACATCTCTTGAATTGAATAGAATAACGTTAAGATGCAATGCGTTTCAATTAGGAGGAGGACGATGATGATTGCGCCGATGAAGTGGTGGATACGTGCCGAAGCCATTCCGATTGCAGATGCGCTTCGTCCGGCGTCCAGCAGCGATGTCAACGCGGCCGTTGCGTGCCGAAGAATGGCGGCCAGAAACGTCAGAGGAGCCACCAGAAACGCAAAGCAGCCGCAACAACTCCGACGCGTCGCCGTAAGTTTGACATTTCATTCGATCCTCATTGCGCCGTATACGCGTGTGTCTTGTCTTGTAGCTTATTTCTCTTGTTTTTGTTTTGTTTTTTTTTTTTACCTCGAAGTGGGTGCGGCGTTCACGCCAACAGCAGCTCGATTGTGGGCACGCATTTACAAGCGAAACGTATATATATGTATATATATATATGTAATCGCATCGTATAGAGGTAGCGAATCCATAGGCGTTCAAATGGGGGACTGGCCAAGTCATGACAACAAGCCAGCATGAAATGGCAAACACACAGAGAATGATTCAGCAAAGCGTACGAGTTTTGTTTTCAAAAGTTGTTTTATGTTTTTGAACTGCCTGTTCGTGTTGTGGGCCTTTTTTTTTTTTTTTTTTTTTTTTTTTACTCGATTGCCAGGAGGAAATGAATGAGCGGTTCATTCATTCAAAACCTCCGAAATCTAATGGCCGCACCCCTTCGTGTTTCAATGACTGGCTGTTCTTCTAGCGTGTGTTATCCTCTCGACAGAGCGAATCCCATTAAAAAAAAAAAAAAGAAAAAAGAGAGAGAGAGACGCGTAAAAATCAAGATGAAATAACAGCTTTGGATATATATAAACAAGCGTGATCAAAAAAAGAAAAAAAAAGAAAGAAAGAAAGAGGGTGTGTGAGAAAGATTATTATTATTATTTTTTTTTTAAACGGTCCCAGCCGAGTTTTCTTTTCCAACAGACTAAAAGGCACGGAGCGCGTTAGGCAATCGAAGGTGTGGCCACACTGCACCTCTTTATAGACAGCGAGAACACGACAGGTTATACGACGTCTGTTGGCCGATACATTGAGAGAGAGAAAAAAAAAAAAAAGACACCTGCGTCTTGTTGTTTCTTTTTCTCTTATCTTTTTGCGATCGAATCAAGGATGTGCTACTCGGTCAAGGATGTCTGTCTGTTGTGCACCTCCCCATGTCGAATGAATTCTCGATTGAAAACCAGAGTTTTAAATTTTGGCTTTTTCTTTTTTTTTTTTTGTTGAAATATATAATCAACATTTGTTTTTTTTTTTCCTTTTTCCTAAAACCGAAATTGTTCGAGATGGAGACGCGACCATAACGACGAACGCTTTCCTATTTATTAGGCCGCCCACTCTCCAATCAGATTTGTTACTCGGCGACGTCATCGCGGACCCTATTACTCTCCCATCTTTTTTTTTTTTTTTTTATTTCTTCTTTCATTCCATCAGGCAGACCGGAGCAAATGAAAGACGGCTTGTAGAAATCCAATCACAACTTGATATTTATTTATTTATTTTTTTTTTTAGAAGGGCAGGTTAGGTGGGTGGCTGGTGGGGGTAGAAAGCGGACGAGAAGAAGCAAGAGATGATTAAAAATCCAAATAATAATAATAATAATAAAAAGTCAAGAGTCCTTTTGCTGGCAAGACTGGCAGTAGAAATGTCTTGTTGCCATTTATGTGTCAGTCCTTTTCGATGACGTTTTTTTTTTTTTTTTTTTTTTTTTTTTTTCCATGATGATGGACCATCTCACACAGCGGCGCTCGATGAATGGCGTCCCTTTCTCGATGGACGCACTGGGTCCGTCTATTGTCTAAAGGTAGCACACGTCCCCCCGTTCGTTCGCCCAACAAAAGACGAACTCTGTAAATGTGCAACGATATTTGATAAAGAACCCCAACCCCTTTTATTTTCGGATCATTCAAATCCAATTCTTAATAAGAGTTCTTTAATAAATGCGTTTTAGAAAAGAAAAAATAAAAAAAATGGATAGCTTTGCGTGCGTTAGCAGAGGAAATGAAGGGAAAATCCAAAACAAAGGTGTGGGCCTTGATGTACGCCGCTAGACATTCGATTTCAAAAATTTCAAGGGAGAGGGGGGGGAAAGGGGGGGGGGGGAGGTATTTCTAAAAAGCAAAGCAAAAAGAGCGAGTCGGATGTTGGCTGATGTCGAACGCCGGGAAATGATTGCGATCGGTGTGTCCCATCAGGTGGTGAAAATGGCGGCCCGGACCTTTGCACAGCTGGCACAATGACGTCACCTTCTCTCTTTTTATTTTATTTTTTTTTTTTTTCGCCATTTTACTCTCAGCGAAAACGTAGCCTGTGCTCATTTTCGCTTGACCTCGCCGCCATGGATAGGTCGCTTCGTGTTATCCACACATTTTTTTTTTTTTTTTTTTTTTGCATTCTTCATTCGATTTTCTTCGACGGCCATTTTTTCTTATGTTATAGTCCGCATACTACAGGCCGTCCCGATTTTTTTTTTTTTCGCATAGATTGGGTCGCTGCTGTTTGGCCATTTTCGAATGAATGGATGCGTTCTTTTTTTTTTTTTTTTTTTTTTTTTTTTTACGAACGGCTACAACAAACGAATGAATGAATGAATGTATGAATGGAAAAGCGCGCTGTGTGATAGGCGTTCACCGCTGGCGTCAATGGGCGTCGTTTGGACGCCGGCCAAGATAAGCGCATTCTTGACACACACACACACAGAGAAGAGGGCCAGCGAAAATGCACGGCCGCCACGCATCGATTCGAAGAGAGAGAGACAGAGAGAGGGGGGGGGGGGCAACATCTTTTGTGTTTGTTCGCAAGCAGTGTGAAAAATAGGGAGAGATAGGAAACGACCGTCTTTCAAACTGACAGGGTCGACCGCGTCTATAATTTGCATCCGTCCCTGATTATGTATCGATGCGTGTGCACGTTCTCGCTTCGCCCAATTGCCTCGACCCTCTTTCCCACCCCTCTCTCTCTCTCTCTCTCTCTCCCACGTTTTGTTTCAATGAAAGTTTAACAAATAAAAATAGACATGTCCGTGAAGAGGATCGCTTTTTTTTTTTCAATAGTCCTCGACCTCATACTGTTTCGATCGGCCATTTTCTTTTTTTTTTTATTTTATCGGATCCGCTTGACTTCCTGGCTGCTATAAGATTTCGTGTTGGGTTTGCAACACGGCTGCGAGCACCGAAGAGTTTCAGTTTCAAGACTTGAAAAGCTCTTCGTCCAATCAAACAAAACAAGCCCGTACTAAATAGACGCCATTTCCATGACAATGCATTAAATTCAAAAGATATATGTACAGTATATGTGATCTTCATTTCGAATTGCTAAATTGAGTTGATTTCTGACCGGTAAAAAGCAAATGAGAAATCGTGAGCAATCGTATGGCAAATGGGATCGTGCATGAAAGCGTAACACTTTTATTTATTTATTTATTTTTTTTTTTCGAATTAAATCTCAGAAATGGGCAGGTCATACGCAAAATGACATACACGCATACGTTTAGCCTATTCATTGAACGTAGCTCGCGTGTGCCTATCACGATAAAAATAACGTATCGCTCACCGTGCCGCCCACGTCCAACGTCACGTGTCCATATCATCGTGACGAACTCTTAAAAAAAAAATATAATAATAAGAATAAGAATAATAAAGTATAGGTGCCTCTGACGAAGACTTTCGGTCGGTAAAGATTGTCACGGTCCGTTTGGCTAACCCAGGAGGGTCTCTTCACATCGGGATGATGTACAATTTTTTTTTTCTTTTCTTTTTCCAACTCAACTGACACGCAGGCATATACACAAGCACAAGAGAGAGAGAGAGAGGTAGAAAAAAGAAATGGGGGAAGAGAAAGCTGAACGTTCACGCTCCGTTTCCCGTTGCTCGGATCTTTCATTTCCTCCTTCTCTTGCTCTCTCTCTCTCTCTCTCTCTCTCCTCTGTTGTTATTATATGGACTTTCTTTGCCACTCTGCTCACATTTTTTGCCTCCCACCATTGCGGCTCCCTCTTTAAAGAGGTAAAGACGAGTTTTTTTGTTTGTTTTTTTTTTTTGGATAAAGACACAAGCAGTTTTTGATTACCTTTTTTGTTTGATTCCTCTTGCGTGAACGCCGCCTGGCAGCACGTCAGCAGGTCACGTAGCACAAGCGCAATTGATACACATCGTTTTTTTTTTTTTTTGTTTTTTTTTAACAAATCAAATCAAAAACAAACAAAGATGACGCAGGCCATCGTGCAAAACTCCCGCAACTTCGTTTCATTTGAACTTTGATTTCTTAAAAAAAAAAAAAAAAAAAAAAAAATACCTTCATTTGATTATTATTACGTTTTACTGAATTTTATGGCATGGCATAATCGTCTATGCTTTTATCCCTTTTTTTTTTTTCGGAAGGGTATGACTTTGGTGTATTCATTCACCGCACATGCCGCCCACGTCTGTAATCTTACGCAATCATCTCTCTTCAAACGCGTCGTACTTTACACTGCCGCCCTGTATCGCTTTGTAGCCGCCCAGTCAGTTGTAAGAGTAGAGAGAGAGAGAGATGGGCGACTCGTGTCCTTTCAATTCGTCCGCACGGAACCACTTTTTAGCCCGATCGATTGATTCGATTGCTCTTGCGAAGTACGCTGAACGAGGAGGCCATTGCCTCCGTTTCGAAATCAATCATTGATTTACGTTTCACCACTTTCGACGCCCAAGTACCAACTTGAAACTGGGATTTATTATTATTATTTTTTTTTTTTTCACAGTCCAATTGAAAGAAGAAACTCTTGAAACGGATGCAATTCATGGCGTTTATATTACAACAACCATTTTCAGTTACGGCGAATGAAAAGAAAAAAAAAGGGGGGAAATGAAATTGCGTTAGGGAGGGGGGGGGGGGCTGCGGCTGCCTGTACGCACCCACACACGACATGCCAACCGGAAACAAGTCAAGTCAGAAACTTATAAGCTCGGTACGGGCTTATAAAATGGGAGGGAGGGGGGGGGGGGGAAACACATAGAGAGAAAAGAAAAGATGTAGTGTAGAGATTGGTAAAAAAAAAAGGTGCGTCTTGCACGGTCCCCCCCCCCTCCTCAGTCCCGCCGGTTTGCCTTTTGAACGCGCCCGCCAGTCCGAGTCAATGGGCGATGAGCTGCGTAACACACACACACACAAAGAAATATTGCGAATGCAGATGAACATCAGCACACTTGTCGGACTCTCTCTCCCTCTCTCTCTTTCTTTTTATTATTGTGCACAACTGTTGGCCTTTTATTTCAGCGTGTTTTATTATTTCGTTTAAGAGAAAAGAAATACGTGTGTAGCGGCTCCGCTTACACACCCCGGTGATGTCATCAAAAGGCACAGCATTTCTCTCTCTCTCTCTCCTTCTCTCTTGTTGAATTCACATTGAATGGCCCGAATAGGAGGGGTTGATGACGTCATTCATCACGCAATCACGATAAGCATCGCGTCGGTTGCGATTTGTGTGGCGTAGATGGAAGAAGAACATCTGCCACGACTGAAGCAAACCAAATGAAATTCGAATTCTCATCGATCGCTGTCCGATGGAGCTCTTGAGCAACAACAAAAAATGGCACCGCACTTAAACGTATGCAGTACCTTAAAGAGGATCGTCATTAGCTCTCCGAGTATATACATGGGGCTTCCGAATACAATAGACATAGACGAAGAGAAATGGATATTACCCCCCCCCCCCCCAGACGGAATGCATGTCAGAGGGAGAAAGAATTTTTTTTTTCTTTTCTTTTGATCCTTTCTAAATATAAAAAAAAAAAAAAAAAATCCGTCCCATTAGAAGGGACTTAAGATGCGCACACAGGACAATAGAAACTTTTGGCCATCGTTTCCGGTAGAACGGCCATTATGTCTATGGCAGAACACACACACACACACACACATAAATAGGCCATTTGTCTTCTTATGGTTATGTACCTTTTTTTTTTTTTTTTTTCACTGTTTGATTTCGTCTCATTTCTTTCGGGGAGAGTGGCCAACATTGTGGATGATGAATCATTTCCGACTCGTGAAGACGATGATGATCGATGTCTCCGTTTTTTTGTTTTTTTTTTCTCTCTGTGCCGACAGTTGAAGACGATGAACGAGAGTTGAATGAAGATGAGTGGACGCAAAGCGATCGAGACGAGCCAGATCCGTCACGATTGGAGCAGCTGCTGCAAGAAGATCAACAGTCGGAAGATGAGACTAGCGATGTGTGGCAAGACAGGCCAAATAGCCGCAAAGCCGATACCATCCGAGATATCATCGACGCTCTCCAACAGATCGATCAAGAATCGACAGATTAAAGCAAAAATTAAAGGAAGGAATTCAACAAAATTCTAGAGGTGACATTCATTTTTTGTTCTTTAAACAAAGAATTCGTTTGAAACGGGCAAAGAACAAACAGAAAAAGAGATACAACAGCACACGCAATTCCGGCGAAAAAAAAAAAAAACCTAATAATGAAAGTTGCATAACAAACATAACTCTCCCCCAATAATCAAATTAAAAATTAAAAAATAATTAAAAAAAAAAAAAAATTGCAGATTGAAACTTGATTCCTTCCCTGGCACGTGTTGATCTCACACACTGATTTTTTTTTTTTTTATTATTATTTTTACAAAGAAAAAAAAAATAAGAAAAACAAAAACAAAAGGGAACAACGACGTACCCTCTTGAAAATGAAACAAAAAAAAAAAATGCGTCCCTTCTTTCTTTTCAATTTCCCTTTTAATTCGACATGGCCACTCGTTTTTTTTTTCTTCTCTCAAAATGAAATATGAAATTCACTTGTTTAATTAACGTCACACTTATCGCATGCTATGAATATCAAATGGGAGAGACACCTACACAATTTGTATACACACACACACACACACACAGACAGACATCGACACGCACTTACAGACAGACACATTTCAAAAGTTACGTGGCGCCGAGATATTGAAACACGCCATTCGCAATGACATAACGTTTGTTTTCATTTGAAATCTGTCGTTCTTTATTTTTATTTTATTATTTTTGTTCTCGTGTGTGTGTGTGTGTGTGTGTGTCGGTCTCCCGCCCACGCACTTGGGCCAATGAGTTTCATTCCGAAAAATGATTTGCATTCGTATGTTTAATTTTCTTTCCTCTTTGTTGACCATTGGCGCCCGACAACCAGGGATATGCTGACATATCAATAGCCTCTCCCTTCCATTCCTCTCGCCATTCCCAATCAAACAACCAAAAGAAGAAGAAAACTCTTAAAAACAAAACAAAATAGGAGAGAGAGAGAGCTGAAATGAATAAAAGCACACACACGCAGACACACTCACACACACAACCAAGAAGATGAAAACTAAGCGAAGCGCGTTGTATAAACACAAAAAAAGAAAGATCAACGCATTTCAATTGTTTTTTTGTTTTTTTTTTTTTTTTTTTTTTTTTTTGGAGAAGAAAGCCAACACATATACAATTATACATATATATAAATATCAGCTTATCTCTTACGTACATCCAATTCCTGTTGTTTTTTTTTTCATTTCTCGTCAAACGGAGAAGAGAGGAAAAAGAAGAAAAACATTTTACCTAGTGCATATCAAAGCATAGTGTCTTTGTGTGGCGGTTGCGCAAACTAAACTAAACTAACCCCCCCCCCCCCCCCAAAAAAAAAAAATTAAAACACACAAAAAAAATAATTATATACAAATTTTAACCCGACAGTAGCCCAAATCCAACATGTCCCCCTATCCCATCTTTAATCCTCTGAATACTATATATATTACACCACATGTGATGTGTATAACTTATATAATCTAATTATTGTGACTGTATACTACACAAAGAAACAAAAGAAGAAAAAAAAACTAACCAAAAAAAAAAAAAAAAAAAAAAGATAAAAAAAAACAAAAACAGGCAACACAATCGATTGTTCACCTTGACATTTCTTATATATTGACATACATTTGTTTGTTTAGTTTTTTTTTTTTTTTTTTCTTTCTCTTTTCTCTTATTTTCTTGGATCAAAATCAATGTTTTCGTTTGTCTCTTCCCCCCGCATTGCTCCTTTCCGGAAACAAAAACAGACACGAAATAAGCGCTTTTAAACATGATTATTTGACTGTGTATACTTACATTTACTTGAAGTCTACATCATTTGTCGAAGATCGACCTTTTCGTTTTCCCATTTTTCTTTAAAACGAAATCATACCGATCGTTTAGCTATATTTTCAATCTATATACAATCGCTGAATCCCCCTCCTGTGCTGAAGAGGAACGCTTTGCCCTGGTTTAATTAAACCGCATTTCACGTGGTCATGTCACAGAGTGTATCACGCTTGGCTCAGTACGATTATACCTATTCGCTCGTTGTCGCACTCGAATGGCCAATGACGTGATCTCCGGTGACGACATTCCAGTTCCGAAATTTCGCACCTGCCGATTGCTGGCGTATAGATCATGTAACGACTGATATTGGAAATCCAAGAAAGGCATGCCTCCCCCTTTCCTTTTGTATGCCACCGTTTTATTGCGACAATGTCCAGAAGCAATTTCGTTGGAGAGGTTGGACATGTCAACACAAGTTTCTCGGATATTGCGCGACGGGCAATTGCAGGAAAAAGGTATTCAAGTCGACCGAGAGCGATCCAATCGCCACTGGCAATAAATGAAACTATAAAAGAGAGATCTAAGAAGAACTACTCCCTTTTTATTTTTTGTATTTTTCTTTGGAATGTAGAATGAAAAGCTCCTTCCCACGGCCCGAACGAACTTCCATGATTGATTTCCTGATGAGTTTGCCTATTTTTTCGTTTGCCATCCTACAAGCAAACAACATCCTTTTGTGTTTGGCCAATGGTTTGTCGGACAAAATCAAGGTGAAGGCACGCACAAGTTCATCAATGGAAAGGGGCAACGTGAAAAGCGAAAATGAAACACACACACAACAGGCAAATGCAAAAGGTAAGGAGTAATAACAAAACAGCTAAAGAAAATGGTCTTTTTTTTTTTTTTTAAGCTACGGATCGTGAAGCGTTTGGTCGTTTAAAGGGGACGGGAGGAAAGACAGGAAGCCAATTCCACGTCAAAGGGATGCAATGTAATGACTGTTGAGTGCGAATGGTCGCCCTTTAGTGGACATACACCAGTAGGTGAGGTAAACAAGATGAGCAGAAAGAGCTTTGATGCGAATATGAAATCGTACTGCAGGCAAAAGGCAACGCCAACACACGACGGACGCTATAGGGAATGGAAGATGTAATAGTCTTGCTCAAAATTCATTGATTAACTCGCATTTCGACTTGTATCCCCTTTCTTTATCAATCATCACGTTCGCCGTGTCCACCGCTCGCAGCGTGAGAGAGAGAGGGAGCAGAGAGACGAACGCCCACGCTGAATAATATTCTGGGAGGCAAGCGACGACGTCGTCTTCCTGTCACGCTATTTGCATTTCCAGCTAGCCAGCTAACTCAACTGATACTGTGTGTGTACACAAGTGGCTTTGCCACATCCGTTTTCCGTTCTCGTGAACTCTGAATTTCTATGTTATTATCCTCCTTTCCAACTGTAATACGAGGAAATGTGAAAGCTCTTCCAGCAACAGGGCCGGGCCGAAAGCCGCGATGTTAATCGATTTCGCTGTCTACTTCTTCAATGGAAATGTTGATAATAAGGGATAGAGGAGAAGTCTTAATTGTTTGGCTGACCAAATCTACAGCAAGAAATCTGTGCACCCGAGCAATGAGCTGGCGGAGCAATTGCACGTGCCTAAGATGCTCAGATATCCTAAAATTGGTGGTTAAAATTCATTCAGAAGGATTGTAGAAACTGCGAATCGTTCAAATAAAAAAAAAATGTTTTTGTAAAAACAACTGTGTTGAAAATAATTCGGCCGTTTTATTTTCCACTATGCATCACGTTTCAAACTAAATTTGGCTTCACGTTCGTGAAATTTTCACGTGAAATCCAGGCAAAATTCACACCAGTTAACGGCACAAATACGAGATCGAATAGAAACCTCGATTTTGCGATAGAAAATGTTTAATTCTGTTGTTCTGTGAACATCCCGATTGAGCCAACTTTTTCGATATTTCCCCCGATAGATGGCGCAGAGTCGCCAATCGCCAACTGTTTACGAAGAGTCGTCAATCGCCAAAAGATGGCGAATGAACGCCAATTTCCCACAGATGGCGTATCGATTTTGAGGATAGGGGCACATACTCCGATTACCGTCATTACGTTTCTCGATCTTTCCAGCCGTGGCATATTTGGTGACAATATCTAGAGAATATAACGATACAGAGAAACTTTAACGCTTTCACAGCAATGTTACTTTACTGTTACTATTCGTGGTATGCGGCGTTCGTGTCAGACAACTGTTTGGGTGCCATTAAAAGCTTTTGCTTTTATGCTTTTTTTTCGCCTATTAAGCAAAGACCAGCAGACACGCAACACAGTGTAAGGTTGACTCGTGAACAACCTTACTGGCTGACCAGAATGCTGACCACGCTTATATTGTTGGAACCGTTCGTAACAAAAAAACAAAACAAACAAACCTGTCGCCTGTATCGCTATGTCTACTACAACCTGACATAGATTTGCGTGCCACATCTTATATTTAGATTTTTTTACGACATGGAAAAGGCAAAGTGTTTGCTGATGGTTAGTTGATTAATTGTATACTAATGTAATCATATAACACTTCTGACGTTGTGTTATTCCAAAAGGTTGTGATAATATTGGCCCCATCTCAGTAATGGAAAAGATTTGTTGGAGGTAAATATAGACTTCCTACTGAAAGTCAGTTTGTTAAAAAAGTCTTGAATTGCAGGTGGGAGTCGTGTCATACTAAAAGTTAATAACCATTTTACATTACCGTGAACATTTTATTAGTTATGATGTTTCATTTTTAAAAATTTTTATATTATTATTAAAATTTCATCAACACAGCCACAGAATAGGTGACATGAAAAAGTGTTGAGTTAATTACTTTTCCAAACATTGCTGAAGGAATTATGGCTGTATGACTGACCAATGAACACAACCTCATAAAATATTGATAGGTTAACCTCTGAGTGATGGTAACAATAACACTAAGAAGGAGACGAGACCAATTTGAGTCTTATTTGCATAATCTTTTATTGTTTATATCTTCGAGGTGTCTTATTGACTTCCGTTCATTAAATTTGTGGAAAAGTATATTAAATGGGGTGATGCAATCCTGTCATTGTCGGAGATCCTTTTCATCATGGAAATATTGCTAATTTAGGTTGTGCAAAATGTAATGAACCAATTAATTGTTTTAAATTGTCAGTATGTTAGAATTTTTAATTTCTTTGGATCGAAATACGGTGGAATTAATGGAGCATGTAATAGAAGATATGGAATTTGTATTGGGATTTGTACCAATATGGAAGTCGTTTGCTCAATGATACTAATTTGCTCCTGGCAATGAAGCAATCACCTGAGTGGTATTGTTGATAAATCTGGAAGCTATGTAGATTAATGTCAATGTATATTTTAAGTTGATTGGTTATGGAATGCTGTTAAATGTTGGTGGGAATCTACTTGATTTAGCGTAAAGTTAGCCAAGATCCTGAAATTTGAGATAACATAAAAAAGAAGAGTTAGAGAACAGAACTTTGCTTGGCTGGATATCTTATGGGGAATTTATTATGGGTAAAATAAAATTTGTCAATGCTGTCGAGTTATTGTTGGTTTCCTATTTAATCCGTATCATCAGCTGTACTGCAAATTACAACTGATATCCACCGCAAACGAACAATTTCGTCAGCCTTGTATTGTTGTTGTATTTACATTTAAGTGTTATTAGTTGGGATATAATAAATAACAGTATGATAATAGTCATAATAAAAGAATTATTCCAAACAAGATGATCAGAATTCTCATGGAAACAAGACAAGCAACTAGCAAATGGGGGATGATAATAAAAAACATAACTATCAACAACATTATTTCTTCGAAGTAAGTTTGCACAATCTAAACTGATAAAGAATGAACTAATTTCTTCAATGTATTATCGCTTGCAAGATGAATTATGTCAACTGAAGGAGGAAGCATATCACTTAAAAATTCAAACCGATGCCAAATTAAACACTGAGTAGGATCTATCCAACCAAATAGAATAACTTCAAGCCAAATTTGATCGAGCAAGAGATATCAATTTTGTTCTGCAAAAACCTGTGATGGACCAAGAACACAATAAGTGAACTTTGCGAAGAAGTAAGTCTATATAAACAGTTTAAACACAATTGACATTGGACATATTATGGATAGTTTGTTTCCACCATTCCTTGCAGGTTGTATCAATTCCCAACCATATCCTCCTTTTGTCAGCAATTTTCTTCTCAGTTGTTCCTTATGAATCCAAATTCCAAATTGTTTTTGAAATACACCGAGTATTTGACACAATGCTAGCGCGCCAGTACGCTACAGCGCTAGTGCGATGCTTATTTTGTCGGGCATATTTTAAAACCTGGCCAAACAGTATTTCCACTAGATGGCGTTGCAGATTCATCAGCCTCTAGCGTGTGAAATGGAACTATTGTTACTTTTTGTTGTCATGTGATTCTCATTGTTTACTTTGTTTTTACGTTGAAAACGTGTATTTGAGTTTCCCTCGTCTAAATGGTATCGTTATTTCGTTTTTTGGTGTTTTTACCTCCACCCCTATTATCGATGTGAAAATATTGCACTGCTTCATTACCTAAACGAAATGTCAGCCGTTGCACTTGGGCTTAGAATGAGGTAATATTAACATATTTTTGGAAAACCAGGTCTCATGTTGTATCATTCTGGGTAAAGCCAACTCTGTTCGTATGCCAACTCGGTATCATGCCAATTCTGTTACAAGCAGAACTGTGCATGATACTTGGTGAAAATTGATGGTTTTGTGTTTACAACCAAAAGCCAATTTTCAGGATTATTAAGACAATAATTTACTACTTTTACATTTGCAACATGTTAATCTTATTCTTTTTTATTAGTAAACATATCCAGTAGTGGAGTTGCAAGTAACAGATGTGTTCTGTTGTGTACTTTGCACATATCGTGGTTTGTTGCATGATTTTATTACTTTGTGAATCAATTGTAACTTATTTATGAGACATTCTTGAAGATGTGCTATTTGCTAATATTCTGCAAGAATAGGATCACCCATTTACTTCTGTTTGGTAATAACCATATCTGTTCAACTATCCCCTTAATTCTGATGGCTACAAGATTAAGAGGATGGTTTTAAAACATTTGCTTCGATTATTATGTGTGTGGTAGTGATTCGAAGTGGTATACAGGTCGTACCTGAAAACTGAACTTTAAGAACTTTGAAAGGCCATGTTATGTTCATTTACTATAGTTAACGTTTGAAACTACGCAGACCTTTTGTAACTTGTGAAGGAGAACATAGTTCGTTTTTTTAATTTTCGAAATTTTAACTTTCAGTACAACTTTCGGTTTGAAAATGCCTAATAACTCACTATCTGTTGGTCTGAATGAAAAAAGAACCACATTTTCGTAATCTTCGTGAAGCGCAACGGTGCTAGTTAATTCTTATACTGGAATTGTGATTTCATCGCTTACAAAGCCAGGTAAAAAATTGCTATTTCTTTCATAACATCAACCGTTTTGGAAATACATAGGATTGAATAACTTTGATGTGTCACGCTAGCGCTGTAGCGTACTGGCGCGCCAGTAGTTTTTAAATTCGGTGTATTTTCAAAACGGTTGATGTTATGAAAAAAAATAGCAATTTTCTCGGAATCAGCATTCGATTGTGAGTATATTGTGTCATTTTCAAGCAATTCCAACGATGGTCAATTTTTGACGGTTTTGGAGGCAATTTTCCCACGGTCATTTTCTTCGTTTTTCTCCATTTTGTTAAGCTAATTGTCAAAACAAAGCCGATATTCATGATCAGCGTTCAATTTCGCATCGGAATAATGAATTTTTAACTAAATTAAGCAAGGATTACGAAAATTAATATCTTTTACACGTGAACCTTATGGCATTTGAATGATAAGAAGTGAAAGTTGCTACAGCCCTTACTCTAGCCCCGGACGATCGCTGAAACCCAATGTAGAAAACTGAATATCGTACCAATAGGTGGCTATAGTGTTTGGGAGACCGGCTGCAGTAGAAATTCCTGATACAAAGTTGTTACTCGTATTTTATTCGACGCTTAATACTGTTAAATACCATTATTTGGTGCTAACATACAATTTAACGTAAAAATGTTGGGGCTATATTTTAGGGCATTTTTCCGCTATTACAGTCATTCGTATCATTTTCGCAGCCGACTATGTCGGGCTTATTTTGCTATTACCCAAACAAATAGTGAACTATAGAGTGAGTTGTTTATCTTAAAAAGCAAGTGAAATGGAGTTGCAGAAGAGATTGGAGAAGAGTACGGGCCTTTCACATGGAAGTTTCCTCTCTGCATTTTAAGATATTTTATTTAATAACCTTGTTATCTCTAAACCATCAATCAATTACCAAATTGTTCAAGAAGACACCTTCGGCAGATTGACAGTCACTGATAGAAAATCAATAATCTTTGTGAGCCCCTTCGATTGCTGAAAAGGCAAAACACTCCTCAAGTAAGAGGACAAGATCCTATCACTGCAACTGAATATTATCAGAGTAACTCCAACCAAATATTCCAAAGTGTTTTCAACTTCAGGCAACAGTTCACTAAAGAAAATGTGAACATTCCCTTCGCTATGCAGGGAATGTTGCTGTAGTTATAACAAACAATCAAAGTTGTCTCACAGATTGGATGGGAAAATGGAAAAGGTTTGTCCCTAGATAACCCCACCAACCAGTACTGTCACATCACTGCTAATACAGAGAAGGAAATTCAAAAGTTATTTAAAATTGAATAAATATTTTACCATACAAAAATTATCTTAAGCAAACGATGAGACGGCTATTGACATATTCACGAAGTCTGGCTTTACAAAGTCTAACTACGGCCGCCAGATGTCCCAAATCATTGTTATGAAAAGTTGTATCAGAATTGTGCTTGTGCTGTATGTTTTTATTTAATAATAATGTAAACTTATGAGTGTAATCGTGTGAAACTAATTATTTCTGATGGATATCAAATAAAGGTGAGGGTTTTGAAATATTTTCCTGGATTATTATGTGTATGGTATTGCTTTAAAGTGGTATATGAGTCATACCTGAAAACTGAACTTCAACAACTTTAAAAGGCCATGTTATATTAATTTACTATAGTTAACGTTTGAAATTGCGCAGATCTTCTATACCTTGTAAAGAAGAACATAGTTCACTTTTTAAATTTTCGAAATTTCAACTTCCGGTTTAAGATCCGGTTTGAAAATGCTTAATAACTCACTATCTATTGGTCTGAACAAAAAAAGAATTTCGTAATCGTCGTGAAATTCGTAATCCTCGTGAAATTTGGGGTCGAATCCATGTGTCAGTAGAAAATACCCGAAAATCGTCAAAAATCGCAAATTTCCCTGAACTATAGTTCAGGAAAAATCGCGATTTTGGCCAAATTGGACTTTTCGCCAAAAGCAGGTCAAAATAGGTCAGACACACCTTAAATGTCACGAGGATCACGAAAATCATATTCGTTTTGTTGTGGGCCTAGTATTTCTGGAGATATAGGCTACTTCCGATCACTTCTGGTAATTTTTTTTTTTCAACTTGGCATAAAGTAAAAAATGAACATTAATATGCCAAACATTTTAAGCATTTTGATTATAAATGAAATGGGTTGGCGGCTTTTTTCGTGTTTGTTTTGCTATTTCATTATTGGTTGATCGCGCGAGTTGCATATACTTATAACACTACTTCGTTAACAGAGACTACTAGCATTATGTATCACACTAATGGGAAGGTATACCTGATAAGTATAGATGAAGATATACCTCGTGCTATTATTATAACCTTATCATGCACGGCCATCTGATGTACAGTCTGGTTTAGAAATAAGCCCGACTTTTTCTTATTTTACGTTACGCTGTAGTGTACTGGCACGCTAGGGGAAATTGCGGAATACTAATAGCGCCCTAATGTCTCATTAACTATAAAATTCGTATGTTGAATGTGCAACACATTCTGTTAATTTTTTTTTCGATGTCAATTTTGTCCGGCTTTTCATTACTCGTAACAAACGAATATACTCGCTGGAAAGTTGCGTTCTGCGATTTTATGGGTATTATACATCTCTGATTCGTTTCGTTGTGTAATTAGTAGTTCAGAAGTTCTTCGTTACTTCCGACACACTTCGGAAATGTGCATACAATCTGTAAGGAACCTTGAATTAAAAATCTAATCAATCACTGGGGGTATATTTAAAATTCGAGAATGCTTATCGTATGAAGATTTAAAACCTCGGTTGCTTCGCATTAAAACCCGAAAGATTGAACGCTACCGTCGTCTGTCATGTCCGCCATTAGCCATGTCACCATGCAAACATTTTTGCCCTGTTGTTTTTTTTTAGTTTCCCCCCTGTTTTGTGCGTCTACATCAACGAGTAAGTAACATACGATCATTATTTTTATTCAGGCATTATTATTTTGCTTTATTGTTAGAATTAGGAAGATGGAAGCGTTTTAAGTAAACCAGCAATGATAAGTTGAACACAGATAGTAAGGAAGTCGATGCTCAGCCGGTGCCTTGGAAAATCAGCCGTATGATTTTTGTACCGTAAAATATCTTTAAGCTCTTCTTCAGAGCATAACAGAAATATTGTTGCCAAATTGTTGAGTATTACTTGGCAGTGAGTCTTACATAGAATTGTGCGTAGAGGTTAAAGGATTGGCTTAACTGTTTCAATAACGAGCACACTAGCTGAGCTATCAGTATTTAACTTATCAGCCTTTTTCATCTGTATCGTAATAATGTAAACTAAATGATTTATTAACCTTTTCCAAGTTTGTATTCAATATCGTGACTTCTGTTGTACTAAATATTTGTTTGTTTGAACTTCTTGAATCTATGTTCAACTAACAAAGCTTTATGACAACTCTTTGTGACAAGCTCTTTTTGAAGAAGATTGAACATATGGAATGTTTGATAACCATTTAGCAAAGGATTTCTTTTGAATGAAAAACTATTTTACAGAAGTAACATTCCGTGTCTTCAGTCTGTTCATATTATGGTCCCAGTAATCCTGGGAAACTAATCGAGCTAGTTTTCGTTATTTAATTTGTATCATTTTTAAAGTCCTGGTAAACCATAAACATACTTAGATCTCTTTTATTAAATTCGTGTGTTGTTCTTTTAACTCATTCCTTTACATCTGTTACAATTTCATAGGGTCAATAAAAAAAAAATCCTGATAGTCGCCTCATCGCCATCGCCATCGCTGTCTTCGCCATCGCCATCTCCATCGCCATCTCCATCGCCTTCTCCATCGCCTTCTCCATCGCCTTCTCCATCGCCTTCTCCATCGCCGCCTCCATCGCCGCCTCCATCGCCGCCTCCATCGCCGCCTCCATCGCCGCCTCCATCGCCGTCTCCATCGCCGTCTCCATCGCCGTCTCCATCGCCGCCTCCATCGCCGCCTCCATCGCCGCCTCCATCGCCGTCTCCATCGCCGCCTCCATCGCCGTCTCCATCGCCGCCTCCATCGCCGTCTCCATCGCCGTCTCCATCGCCGTCTCCATCGCCGTCTCCATCGCCGTCTCCATCGCCGCCTCCATCGCCGTCTCCATCGCCGCCTCCATCGCCGTCTCCATCGCCGCCTCCATCGCCGCCTCCATCGCCGCCTCCATCGCCGCCTCCATCGCCGCCTCCATCGCCGTCATCTCATCGCCATCTACGGGATTCGCATTGGTATTGTTTTGTTTTGCATTCTAGTGTATTAGTTAACCTGTTGGCTGCCACGCCGTTTGCTCCTATTTTTTTTGGTAGTTGTAGGGACTAGGGCGCTGTTCTCCTCATGGCCATGGGGGGAACAGGCGCCCTTAGGCAATGCACCAGCAGGGACTTCTCCTTGTCGGCGCAGTGATAGATTATCCAGGGGTGTGCATTCCCGGAATGGACTCTATCACTGTGCCAGCCCGGGCTTGTCTTCGGACAAGCCCCACCTTGGTCGGGGATCCTTCGGACCCGACATGTAGCAACTGTAGTTTATAGCAACCATTGTGTTGCATGGCGTGGCAGCCAACAGGTTAATTTAGTTAAGTGTATATATGTACTTATGTATTTGTATGTATATATATGTAATGTAAAATAGTGGTGGAATTGAAGGGTGGAGGTGGGACAATAAAACCAATTTAAAATTTATATATTTGTTTTGTGTATTTCATTTTTATGGTAGTTGACTTATTAAAAGTCAAAAGATAAACTTAGCTTATTTTTTTCTATCAACTGTTTGACTTGAATTCTAGCCATAGCAAAGAAATATTGCTACAAAATTTCTTTCTTTGTTCAAATTTACTGTCAACTACAAAAAAAAACTAAGAATCTCTAAACACAATTGGCAAAGATGGTATGTAAACCCAAGTTATCAGTGACCAGCACAATGTGACACTTGACTAGCCACTTAGTAATAAAGAAATGACCAAACTCATCTCGAAGCTTTCTCCGTTTCTTGAATGAATAAGTAATCCAACAATACAACAATGATACTGGAAATTTTTCATTTACACTGATAATGAAACATCAACAGCATTCCTTTCTGGTGAATGACTCTGCTGCCACCACGTCACACCAGGTATCTCCCAAAAATCTAGAAGTACAGTTAAAAATTAAACCATAAATTGTAAGATAGCCTACGAGTACCTTACGGAATCTGGATCTGAGAAATTTTGGATCTAAGAGATCCAGGTTGCAAAGACTATTGTTAAGAACTGCCTTCTGCAAGTAGCAACCTTTGGTAATAAATGTGTAGTTGCCTAACAGAGATGAAAAACTGGGTTAAATCAAGCTATGCACCGAAGCGGTGTATTGGACTAATGGAGATCAAAAACGTGCTGGCTAAGTGAAGCAATGCTCGTCTTATGAATAATTATAGAATGTGTTACACAATAGTTTACGAATGAATAGCTGCCATAATACCGTTAAGAAATTACTCTTACTTTTTAGCACAGATTCAACCCACAAAATCCAGGGATAGGCACGGCGAAATCGACGGTAAAATTTCGAGAAGGAAGACGTTCATTTCATGCTTCCAACCTAAATCCGACGCCACGCGAAATGAAACAGCTGACAGAAATTTTGGCAGAATAGCTGACGTGGTGGCTTTGAAAACGAATCGGAGTTAGCCACTGGTCCACTAGATGTCTTGAAAAATATGCATCACAGAATTATTTGACGTGTAAAACGAAAAAAAAAACAATATTTTTTATTTTTATTTTGGGTAAAATGGGTTGCCATATATGGCAATCCGTTTTACATGGAAAAAAAAAAAAAAATGGCGGAAAAAAAAAAAAAAAAATCACACTTTTTTCTCTTTTTTCCACCCGTAGCCATCTACCCGTCGGTTTCGTTATTACAAGTATGTATGCAATTTCAGTTAATTGTATGCCATTAGCATTTAATTGAGCAGCGTGGCTGGAGAAAACTGCGTGGCTGGAGGAGCAATTGAAAAATGGATAAGATAATAAAACAAAAAAGTGGTAAGTATAAACATTATTATATTGGTTTTCAATTATTAATTATTGTTTATTAGATCAAATAATGAAGCTGCAGGCCCAGTTATTGGAACAACACAAAATATTAGATAACAACGAAGCTAAGGATGGTAGGCCTAATACGTAATGATTCTATTTATTTGCTTTTATTCATTCGTGTTTTGTAGCTCAAATTTTTGAGTCTACAAGCTCAGCTAGGGGAAAAGAACAAATTGGAACAAAACAGTTTCCAAACAGTGAAGGAGGTTTTTCAAAACTCATCCCTAACTGAACGTGAGGATGAGTTGGCATTAGGTGAACACAGTCAGGTGCCTAAACTTTCCAAATAAGAATTCCAAATAAATATAGAATTTTAACAAACAATTATTTATTGTTTAG
The DNA here is from genome assembly GCF_022539665.2 of Daphnia carinata. NCBI lineage: Eukaryota > Metazoa > Arthropoda > Branchiopoda > Diplostraca > Daphniidae > Daphnia > Daphnia carinata. The sequence goes on from NC_081334.1 coordinate 1,971,982, forward strand.
TTATTCAGTCCACCACCTGACAGTGTGTTAAATTTAAATTCTGTTAGTGCTGCACTAAAAGAATTGTTAGTAATAAGTCCATGCAGCGAAGGAACTGAAGAAATGTGGTACTGTATTTGGGCGGAAAATGGGTGTGGTATGGAAACACAGAAATGGCATGAGTTCAACCTAAAACATGGATTAGGTACTTCCCCGTTCTTTGTCTATCGAAAAAAGTATTTTTAATGCTATTATTTTGCATTCACAGATTTTAACGGGGGATCAAGTAAAATCTGGAAGTGTTACAAGATGGAAGAGTGAGCCTACAGATGAAAAAACACTGAGAGTGCATTACCGTAAGGTGTGAGGTAAATTAATAGAGTAATGCAAATTGCCTAATGAGAAGTACCATCTTGTGTTAATGAATCCAGTACAACAGCAATCCTTTATAGTTCTGTCACAGCTAGAAGCCTCAAATAATTCTGCTTCTCTGTCTAAAGAACAACTTGTCCTTTACGTTCAGAGTGTTGGGGAAACTGGGTACTTAAATGGCCCTAAAGATGTTTTAATTTTGCTGCTATTGCAGAGATGAACATCATACATGGACTCTTTAGGTATGAAAGGATTTTTCTTCAAATAATTTTGAATTTATGACGAAGAATTTCTCCTCCTTTTTGCCAACCAGGTCTTATCTACCAAAAAAAAATTTATCCAATAGGAAATGATTTTCATGTACTGGGAACACAACTATCAACAATGCAACATTCTACAGGTGCTAGTTTATCATTCAAGAGCCTTATACAATGAAGTTAATCTGCAATTTGTATGTCCTTTCCCAAGCTTCCACCAGAAGTTGAATCTATGAGTCATGTAAGTTCCATGATCAACAATTGATGTGTTTAACGGTGTTGTTTTTCTTTTCTCAATATAGGTTAATAGTAACATTGGATCTGAAAAGATTCTTGGTTGGGGCAAGACACTGAATAAATTGTATTGATTGGATGGATGACATGACATTGCTATACTTAATTCGGATTCCCCAGACGGTATTTGATATTAAAAAAATTGAAGTGCATATCTGGGCTCCCTTCTTTTCTGAAGCCCCGTTTCCCCTTGACTCATAATAAGCCCGTAGGGGGTCATGCCCCTACTGTACGGTATATATAAAAACAACATATACCGAGGTTTGGAGGGCTCTGGCCGGAAAGGGGACGTGGGGTGCCGCTTCGTCCGATGATGTGTTCACGGAGGGTGACGTGGCTGCCCACAAATCCGAACTAAAGGTTAATCGCTCCTGTAAAAATGTTCCAAATCTTCAGCTCTTCTTCCGGCTTCTCTTAGCCAATCACCGGGTAATCTCCCCGGTGGGTCAACAAGGCAGTGTCTCCCCCTGCCTGGGTTGACGGCAACTTTTGAAAGTGCTATTGTGCCTTTTTAAAGTTGCAAAAATAATTGTAATGTGCAGAGAATTGTCAATAAAATTTTTTTTATAAAATATTTTTTGCAAAATTCGTTTCTTTCATTGTCTGTATTCGCTGTGTTCATACGTTACACTTTTTATATTTAGCTTGCTTAATTCACCTTTATTGTTTTTGTCACCTTTGATGGTAAGCATTGTTTCCATTGGTTTACCGTTAATCTGTAAGTATTATTTATTACATTCTTTGAATTCTTCAACTTAGATTCAAGGAACAATCTGGATATTTTATGAAGTAATTTTGTATTTTATTTTACTCGTATGGGAACCGATCCCCAGACATTCAGCGTGCAACGCCGATGCTCTAACATTGAGCCACGATATATATTTAAATATTTTATTATCGCATATCATATGTTATCGTCTAGGATGTTTATGCAGTCTTTCACAACTATATGTTTATCTTTCTATTGCTTCCATAAGGTTCTTAGCTCTGTGGTAGAGCTTTTGTCTGCGATTCTGTTACCCTGGGTTCAAACCTCAGTAAATGGGTTAAAATGAAGTAGAATAATGTAGAAGAGTATATTGCAGAATTGCATTTCAGTTTTATTCTAAGTGTAAATGCAAGTCCACAAGTGACTAGAAAAAAAAGCCAACTTAAAATCATAAGATTCGTGGCTCATTGGTAGAGCATCGGCGAGGTATGCCGAACATCCAGGGTTCGATCCCTGGATAATAATAGAATGCTTACAGATAAACGATAAACCAATACCCGTCACCTTATCATCAATTGTGACAAAAACAAAATAAGCAAAGCCAAACAAAAAATTGATAAATGCAACGTGTGAACAAAGCTAACACAGACAATGAAAGAAACGAATTTTGCAAAAAACATTTTATAAAAAATTTTTTATTGACAATTCTCTGCACATTACAATTATTTTTGCAACTTTAAAAAGGCAGAATAGCCCTTTCAAAAGTTGCCGTCAACCCAGGCAGGGGGAGACACTGCCTTGTTGACCCACCGGGGAGATTACCCGGTGATTGGCTAAGAGAAGCCGGAAGAAGAGCTGAAGATTTGGAACATTTTTACAGGAGCGATTAACCTTTAGTTCGGATTTGTGGGCAGCCACGTCACCCTCCGTGAACACATCATCGGACGAAGCGGCACCCCACGTCCCCTTTCCGGCCAGAGCCCTCCAAACCTCGGTATATGTTGTTTTTATATATACCGTACAGTAGGGGCATGACCCCCTACGGGCTTATTATGAGTCAAGGGGAAACGGGGCTTCAGAAAAGAAGGGAGCCCAGATATGCACTTCAATTTTTTAAATATCAAATACCGTCTGGGGAATCCGAATTAAGTATAGCAATGTCATGTCATCCATCCAATCAATACAATTTATTCAGTGTCTTGCCCCAACCAAGAATCTTTTCAGATCCAATGTTACTATTAACCTATATTGAGAAAAGAAAAACAACACCGTTAAACACATCAATTGTTGATCATGGAACTTACATGACTCATAGATTCAACTTCTGGTGGAAGCTTGGGAAAGGACATACAAATTGCAGATTAACTTCATTGTATAAGGCTCTTGAATGATAAACTAGCACCTGTAGAATGTTGCATTGTTGATAGTTGTGTTCCCAGTACATGAAAATCATTTCCTATTGGATAAATTTTTTTTTGGTAGATAAGACCTGGTTGGCAAAAAGGAGGAGAAATTCTTCGTCATAAATTCAAAATTATTTGAAGAAAAATCCTTTCATACCTAAAGAGTCCATGTATGATGTTCATCTCTGCAATAGCAGCAAAATTAAAACATCTTTAGGGCCATTTAAGTACCCAGTTTCCCCAACACTCTGAACGTAAAGGACAAGTTGTTCTTTAGACAGAGAAGCAGAATTATTTGAGGCTTCTAGCTGTGACAGAACTATAAAGGATTGCTGTTGTACTGGATTCATTAACACAAGATGGTACTTCTCATTAGGCAATTTGCATTACTCTATTAATTTACCTCACACCTTATGGTAATGCACTCTCAGTGTTTTTTCATCTGTAGGCTCACTCTTCCATCCTGTAACACTTCCAGACTTGATTTGATCCCCCGTTAAAATCTGTGAATGCAAAATAATAGCATTAAAAATACTGTTTCGATAGACAAAAAACCGAAAAGTACCTAATCCATGTTTCATGTTGAACTTGTGCCATTTCTGGGTTTCTGTACCACACCCATTTTCGGCCCAAATATCTTCCCACAATTGTTCAGTTCCTTCACTGCATGAGCTTATTACTAACGATTCTTTTAGTGCAGCACTAACAGAATTTAAATTTAACACACTGTCATGTGGTGGACTGAATAACTAAGCAATAAATAACTGTTTTTTAAAATTCTATACTTATTTTGAATTCTTATTTGAAAACTTTAGGTACCTGGCTGTGTTCGCCTAATGCCAACTCATCCTCACGTTCAGTTAGAGATGAGTTTTGAAAAACCTCCTTCACTGTTTGGAAACTGTTCCATTCCAATTTGTTCTTTTCCCCTAGCTGAGCTTGAAGACTCAAAATTTGAGCTACAAAACACGAATGAATAAAAGCAAATAAATAGAATCATTACGTGTTAGGCCTACAATCCTTAGCTTTGTTATCTAATATTTTGTGTTGTTCCAATAACTGGGCCTGCAGCTTCATAATTTGATCTAATAAACAATAATTAATAATTGAAAACCAATATAATAATGTTTATACTTACCATTTTTTTGTTTTATTATCTTATCCATTTTTCAATTGTTCCTCCAGCCACGCGTTGTTCTCCAGTCACGCTACTCAATTAACTGCTAATGGGATACAATTAACTCAAATTGCTTACATGCCTGTAATAACGAAACCGACTGATAGATGGCTACGGGTAGAAAAAAGAGAAAAAAGTGCGTTTTTTTTTTTTTTCCGCCATTTTTTTTTCATCATGTAAAACGGATTGCCATATATAAATCTGCTCTAACCAAAAAAAAAATATATCGGCCTGTTTTCTGTTCTACTGCTATCGCCATCTAGCGGTCAGATTTATAGTTTTAGTTCTCCACATTTACTGAATATTTGTCATCGCCGAAAAATTTTTTAAGACCGACTGATAAATAAGCCTGACTAAGAAAGGTCGGGCTTTATGTAGTCGGGTTACGAAAAGTCAGGCTTAAATTTTTTTTTCCGCAAAAACTAACACTCATCGGAATTGGTTGAATATCACAGCATATACTCAAAATTGAATCCTGATTCCGGGAAAATTGCTATTTTTTTCGTTAATTTAATCGTTTTTGAGATACACGGAATATTTGAAATATTGCTAGCGCGCCAGTACACTATAGCGCTAGCGCGATGCAGCGGAAATATACGGTGAATTTCCAAAATGGTCGCCCGCCCTGAAACTAAAAATATTTTTTAAAAAGTGTTTTCCATTAAATCAACAAAAGGCAAATGCTTACTGGAGAAAGCGGAAAATATCCAAGGCGATGATTTATTTTTTCATTTTTATTTCTCTCGATTTATTTTTCTCTTGTAAAATATTTGAGGTGTGTATATCGTCGATGTCGTCCATGGCTGTGGAGGGAGAGAGGAGAGACGGACACGGTGGTACACAGAAGGGTGTCATTCCTTCAACAATCAGGGACAAACATGAGAACAACGTCTCGACCATCCAACACAATTACGAAAAGCCAACAAAAGAGGATAAACATGGGAGTTTATTTAATCTTTGTTTTTCGTTACTTTTTCTTGAAAGGGTTGATGACGTTATCCGCGATTGACGATTATAAAGGTTGAGGGGATTAACTGACCATACATACAAGAAACGCAAAACGAGACGCGGCTGAACGTCTTCTCATTCCAATAATTGTCCACCTGTTTCTCCTGATCAAATTGTTCTATTATCGACAAAATAGAAATCATAATAAAGGTGACAGAATTCTGAGAGGGAGGCGATAGGTTGCGTCAGACAGGACAGATACAAGAGAGAACCGCAGAATTGCACTCGGAAGATAACAATATCCTTCTTCTTCGTCTTCTTTTTGTCTTCTATCGGGGGCTACAATTGACTTTCAATTCGAAGAATGGATAATAAATGTTCGGGTGAGGACGGGGGGTGAGAGAGAGAGAGAAGAGAGACGACGAGGAGAGAGAGTTAAGGATTGTGGTGGTGTACAAAGAGAGCGAGCAAGTCAATCTACTAATCGAACCGTGCAATCCAGTTACCTATTTGTAGCCTGCTTTTCCTCATTTTTTTTTCTTTTCGTTTTCACCATTATAGAGTGCAACAGGCCACGCACCAACGTTAATATACAAAAAAAAAATTAGAATAGAAATAAAAATTAAAAAAAAATTTAAACAAAAATTAGCCAATTCAGTGAGATATATATTGCCCTAGGAGCTTCATTCAACACTTGAAACCCCAACCCCCTTTCCCTCCCCTCCCGCAAAAGGAGATTTTCAAAATAAAAGACGTTCTAGGGACAAAAAGGGAGGGAGAAAAAAAAAAAGGACTTAAACCTCGACAACGGCGTATCACATAAGGTACCAATTCCATTCTGTCTCCTGTCAAGACAGACGAGTGCTACGCAATCACCCATCTTTCGTACTCAAGTTCGGTACATCTTCAAATTTGCTCATTAACAAAGACAAAAAAAAAAAAAAATCGGGAACAAATGACGATGAACTTCAAGATACGTCTTGACGTTTTAAATACCGTCACGCAGTCTGGAATGTCGGGACGACATTCAAAGAATAATTTAAATTCAGCGGGGCGATGGCGGTATCATCGCATCTTTCGTTTTCTCCAAGACTCGTGCGACACCGATCTCAAACTGTAGGAGCATGAGTGCGCACGTAACTCCTCTTCAACTTAGAGAAAATAAATTAAAAAATGACACAAGACAACGACGACTCAGAGATGTGAAAGAGACGCCCAGCAAAAAAAAAAAGTAAACAAAAATCAAGGAAATGAGGCGGCATATCAAATAGTTTGCAAATGCATCCCGAAACGGAATGAAACTCCTCGTTTTATGGGCTAACTATTCCGTTTGCGTTATTGTTGTTTCCCTCTCCTCTGAATATGACCTAGCGATTGCTGGATTGGATGATATTTTTTAAGGGATGGAATTCCATTACGATGGCCTTCTACGTTCACTTTTCAAATGGCGACAAGAAAATAATAATAAATAAAAAGATTGAACTGGATTTGGATTGAAAACTGAAAAAAGGAGGGGACGATGGTGGAGGGAGATGTTGCTTGTTTTCTCACCAAATGGATATGATTTTTCACTGCTCGGGCATGATTCAATGACAGGAAGATGGAATACACGCAGCCAACGAATAGGAGGAAAGATGGACTATTAAAAAAAAAAAAAAAAAAAAAAAAAAAAAAAAGGTCATTGGGAGGGAAGTTTAGGTAAAAAGGACATGATTATTTACGTGTTTCATGAGTGTATATGTTCGTGTGAGGGGAAGGAGTGTTTGATGATGGTGAAGTGGTCGAGCGGTTGATCAAAGTGAGCGACGAAATGCCAATCAAATCGAAAGAGTGTCATGAAGGAACAACGACCTGTCGAGGTTTTTCTGCATCACGCTCGTCGTCGTCATCATCCTCATCATCATCGTCGTCATCTTCATCGTCTTCATCATCCTCGTCGTCATCGTCCTAATCATTAAACGATCGAAAGATTAAGTTCTTGATCAAGATGGTTGCAAGTAAATTGCAGATATAGTGCAAGATGTACCTCTTCGTCCAAATCACCGACTTCTTCGGTCGGTTGATGGACAAAGGACAGACACTGGCGACGTTCGGCTTGCAACTGTTGCTGATGGCCATCAAGCGGTACGCCCGTCAGCCACGGATGGAGCAGGCATTCGGCTGCCGTGGCTCGCTGGTTAGGATCAAACGCCAACATGGGATGAAGAAATTCGGCAAAATCGCGCGCTTGTTGCACGTCCCATTCATATTTCTCCGTTAGCACCTCAAACAGACCCCAAGGCTTCAGTTTTGTGATGTGTCTCAGCTCTCCTGTTTCACGGCGAATCATTAAAAAGATTCCATCTTAATAAAGAGCCCTAAAAATATTAACTTACCCTTTTTATTGAAAAAGACGCGAGAATATTTTCCCGAAGCCGCGATGTGTTTTGGAATATCGCCCAACAACTCGATAATGTGAGCCAAATGGTCCTCATCCCTCGAATAATCCTCACCAGAATGAGGCTCGAACAGATAGTCACCGGTGGCTAACTCGAAAGCCTTTGAATTGAAGAAAAAAAACATCAACACCAGAACGAACTATTTTTTAAACGAACAATGCGAACATACCATGCAAGCCGTACTCCAGATATCAGCCGGAGTTCCGTATCCAGCACCGAGCAGAACTTCCAGACAACGATATTGCCTCGTCTGAATATCTTCGGTAAAGTGATGATGCTATTCAACGAGGAAAAAATGCACATGATTACCTAAATTCCAGGCAAGTGTCCGTTACGGGACTTACCACCCAACAAGCGTTGCCCAAATCCGCAATTTTCACCAACATATCGGGCCAGACTTCGCGGACAGGATCCGGTCTTTTATCCAACAATGATCGCTGGTCTGGAACAGAAGACGTGCGACGCATACTGCTTTCACCTAGTGCACAAAAACGGTTCCAATTTTAAAAATGAACGATCCTAAAATACAATGATATCACGTACTACCGATCGAGTTCTCGTTGCCATTAGGATTATCTTGTGGATTGAGAAAGCCTTCCGGTGCAGAGGCGGACGAAGCTGGATGAACTTGGGCCTCCGTCATTTCTGCGAAACTCTTGCGGTGTTCCACATCTAAGAGAGAAAGAAGAAAAACACAATGAAATTAACTCAAAAAGTAAACGAATAAGATGCAATTCTCTTTTTACTGTTTGATCCACCGTTCCTGAGAGAGGGATTGGCTGCGCACGCTTCATCTGCAGCCTGGAAGCTCGTTCCGTTCTTCTCCGTCTCTTTACATCCTGCAATCATTGCGTCATCCACACATCCGATCATACCAATGACGATGACAAAAAATAAAAAAAAAGGGGGAACGAAAAAATTAATAATAAATAATGTTAAGTTTTCCCGTCAACAAGTCAATTGCAGCTATGACATTGGGAAGTTGGCAGTGGGAAAACACGGGAGAGAGAGAGAGATATAGTGATAATGCGACAAATACGAATTGCAAATGAAATGTAAATATTCTAGAGATGGTGCACCCCATTTTAATGTTCCGCGATGCGCACAAACGCGGAACCACGCGACGCAGCCACAAAAGACCCTGAAGAGATCGATGTGTGTCGCGTGCAGAACCGCTGATGCGTTTCGGTGCTTTCAAGGCGAATCGAGCCATTTGTCTCCTGATTTTGTACCGACGTTTTTGTTTTTTTCAAAAACAACTCTCTCTCATTTCTAGTACACTATGTGCGTAAAACATGAGCGCATGAAACGATAGCTACCGTCATGGCGCATTCTCCAGTTTTCATTCTGTCAATGCTAATGACAGCCATAACTCGCTCGCATTTCATTACTAGTCATTGCGCTTCGCCTACCCCCGATTCCGCCACTTGCCCATTATCGTAGCGCAGAGATGAAAAAGTGATTTTGAATCGAAAAAAAAAGAAGGGAGTTTGTGAGTACCATTGATCTGGAGATTCTCCTCCAGCTCCTCAAGCTGTTGGAGCTGTTTTTCCAGCAATTCCGCCTTCTTTTTGGCTTTCTTTTTCATCTTCTTCTTCTTGCTCTTTGACATGTTGGTCGTGTTGGGCGACTGCAGCTCTTTGGGCGCCGTGCTCACTGCAATAGAAAGAAGCGACTCGGAATTAAAAGACAAGGCAAGAAATAGCAATGAATCCCCTCCACATCCTCATTTCTTTCAGACTCTCCAACAGGCGTCTGCTCTCGACTTGGAGAGGAACAAAAGAAATCAAAGGCTTTAAGGCGAAAGAGGGAGTGAGACTAAGAACGAATATAACGAGAACAAGAAAGTCAGCGAGATAATGAACCATTCGACATCTACAGCCAAACGGGATCGGCACGTTTCGTTTGCCAGACGACAAGAGAATTATAAGAAATAAACTTCAGAGAGTCTCATACAAAAAAAAAAAGTATGATAATGACAACAACATAATAATACCTAAAGATCCGGGAAGTTTCATGCCCATCTTATGCCATTGGGTGGCATCAGCTGCCAACTTCCGGATGAAGGGCTCATCGACGCAAATCAATATATTTTCAGGCTTGATGTCTGTGTGGATGATGCGACACTTGGTATGCAAATAATCTAAACCTTCAAGGACCTAAACAAGCGATGGAAACGTTAAAAATCGTTTCGAGACTCTTCAGTATAATTTGATTGATCAAACCTGGCGGATGATGGTCTTGACGTTGAGCAGGGGAATGCCTTGGTACTGGCTGCGGATGATGAGCTTGAGGAGGTTGTGGCCGAGAACCTCAAAGACCATGCAGACGTGCGTCCCGTTGATTCCGCTGATCTTAAAGTCGTCGAGAAGCTGGACCGTCTTCTCGCGTTTAGGATCCGTTTCATCGCTCTCGCGGACGCAGCGCAGCAACTTGATCTCGTCCAGGGCCGTCTCCGTGTAGTGCGATGCGCTCTTGACCACCTTGAGGGCCACAAATCGCTTCGCCCTGCACAATAATAATTAAAAAAAAAGTTCACAACGTGAAACCGTGAAAATTATGCGAAATTTGCGCAGACATTGTCTGTATAATAAAAAAGACAAAACTTATAAAAAAAAAAAAAAAAATAGGGATCGTAAAACAAGAACTGACACCAAATCCCAGCAGAGCCAGACGGTGGAGAAATGGCCCCATCCCAGTTTGCGCACGACGTGATATCGATTGTGAAAGAGGTCACCAATCTTGACTGGATGGTATCCACCTGGACAAAGAGAGAGACGAAAGGAAAACAAACTAAGTAACGAAAAACGACAACACACAGACGAGAGCGCGCGGGTCGAATGAGGTATTCGCAGCTCTAGACAAAAACAAAACAAAATCGATGGGAATAGCATGCGTAAACTTGGGAAGTGGATCAGGTAGGATCATCGAAGCAAAACAGAAAGGATATGGGCGATGTGGGGGGGGGGGGGGGGGGGGGTGGAAAGGGAAAAAGAAAAGTCGCTGATACTGATCGATAATGTTCTACCAACTAACCAGCTGGGCACACTGTTCGATGCTCAGCATTAAGGAAGCAGAGAAAAGAAAAGGAGCTTTCTTTTCTCTATTTCTACTGTACCTTTAGTGTAATCCCTGGGATCTTCTTGTTCGTCGTCATCAGAGCCTAGGATCTCTTCGTCTTCGTCTAGCGTTTCAGAGATCGATCCCTTGACATCGTTCCTAAAACAATCGAAACAAACGCAAGAATGAAGCCTCTGTATCGCAAGAGAAATCATGCAAAGCATTGATGACCAATATCAACTTGCGGTTCGACGCTCATCTGGCAACTGCCACCAGATAAGGGCGTCACGGATCATTTAATCACATATCAACCGGTCACCTCATCAGCTTTTTCGTGATTGGCGGTGCATTCAGCACAACAAAAGAGGGACACTGGATATCGATTGGGTGAATCGACAAACTCGCTTTTACTTGATAATCTATTAGCCTTAGTTTCCGTGTTTCTCTCCTACTCGGCTATATCCGTCTGTTTAAACAATTTCGTGAATCGATAACTTGATTATACGCTTTCTTTTTTATCAGCTCGTATCAACTTTGCAAACCGTGGTCGGTACTAGCAACAAAGCCCAAATGGCATCTATCGCCCCAGCAACCTCAGGTGAGATTGTCGTCAACAAAAAATGGAGGGGGGACCTTACACAATCGAGCAAACAACCAGCCGCTTCACGGTGTCAACAACAATCACATTTACATCGAACGTTGTCAAGCGTCGCATAAAATCGATAAAAATAAGAATGTGTGTACAAGCATCTAAAAACATGTAGATATTCCTTTCGTGTGTGTGTTGTGTTTGACGGGGAGAAATGGGTGTTCCTTTGTCGCATCATCGCTCTACCATCAGGACGTGTACAGCCCACCCCAGTGAGAGAAAAGCCAGGACAACATGCCGACTCGAACGATGGCCTATGGATCGATTCATTTGAAATTCTAAATGGGGGAGGGTGGGGGGACAACTCACCCGCTGCTGGCAGTGTCGAATTCCATTGAACAATCAGACACTGCATCGTCAAATGAAAACGACAACGAGGACGGGGCCGTTGCGAACGATGGGCTGCTCGAAATCGATTGAAATTCAAATTCATTTTCTTCTTCATCGCTCGCGTTACTTCCGTCAGGCCGACCGATATAACAGGCAGTCAACGACGAACAGATCAAAAGCGTATGCTGGAGCGGTGGCTCTTGCCCAGTGACGGCCAATGATTCGCCAGAACAAGACGAGGACCAACCATCGGAAGAGAACGAAGTCGCATCGCACAGTTCCATCAACACGTTATCTCCGCCTTCTTCCAATTCTTCCTGATACGTGACGGCGCAAAGGGCCGGTTTTCTAACGGGCAAACTCAAGCAACCCGACGCCGGTCCAATGAACAGTCGATCGTAATCGTTTTCGACGATCATAGCGTCAAAGGAATCCGAATCGTCGGCGAAATAATCGATCCAGTCTCCGTCGTCCCGCCATCGCCGCCGATGGAGTCGCAAGCCACTGGCCATGCGGCCGTGACGGCCGTCCGTCGGCAAACTGCGATGCCAGCCCATCAGATTGCGAATCATTAAATAGGCGAAAATCATCGTCAACATGGCGGCAACTAGCGGACGAGCGGCCACAATCACCGAGTCCGGCTTCTCGATTTTGGCCGGCCTTTCGATGTGTTCTCCTCCGCCTTCGTCGAGTAACCAAATGAGTTTCGCGCTGCCCGATCGACTTGTCCACCAACACTCGCGCTGGCTCCGACTGATCAGCCAACGATCCACTGGCGTAAAAGAGGCGAACGACTCTGTCCGCTCTGATAGAAGCCAAGGCGGAAGTGGGTCCGTCTCGGCCATGCTCGTATCGTTGAAAGCGTCGATGGGGCAGGTGCACATTGACGCCGTATCGTCTCTCATCGTCCAACGAACAAGCTCAATCGCACGCACGCACGCACGCACGCACAACAAAATGACTAACGCTTCACAATTCCAAACTGCTCCATTCGTGTTTTGTTTTCTTTTTTTTTGGCGACAGTTCGTGTTCCAAAAATAAATAACAATAAGCAACACGCAAAAAAAAAGAAACTGATTAGAGAATTAGTAAGGGGAGAGGAGGTCAGAGAAGGCGGAGTTGACGGACAGCGTTGTGAATTCACGGAGGGAAAACGGAAGACTAGTGCTGGAAATGCCAGTAGCATCTCCACGATCTCTCTCCTACTGTTTGGACGTCCGCGTTTCGCTTGAAGGAGAGAGTAGAGGGGGAGAGCAAAATGCGGGGAGCTTGCAATGAATATAGGCCGCCTCATTCTAAAGACTAGCCTCCCAACGTTCCAAAATAAACGCAAAGGGGGACAGCGCAAAAAAAAGATCTCAAGGACAAGGCGGTAGCTATTTCCGAATTGGCCCGGCTTGGCAGCGGACAGAGCACCCTTCTGCGTCTCGTCCGCTCGCACGACGTATCAATCAATCCAGCCAACTTCTTCTATCCCCCACCACCTCGCACACACACCATCTCCATTCGTCCAATACAGTTCCAACAACTCTTCAAGACTTGTATCGATTTGGCCATAGAAATCGATTACACAAATCCAACACCGTTTTGTCAATCTTTCCGATTCGTTTCATTCCTTTTGACCCTGTTCGCGAGAGACTAATCGATTACAAACAACATACGCAGCTGGGGTATTCTTTTTCGAAAAAAAAAAAAAAAAAAAAAAAAAAATCCTATACTTAGTTTCCCCACTCACTGATGATCGTTTTTGTGTGTGTGTAAGAGGGGTTACGGAGGGCGTGTATAGTTTGGCTTGGTATCATCGTTCTCTCATCTATAAGCAGCATACTACGATGACGCACGACAAATAATTTATGAATATTGGCCCAAAAGCACAAATAGATACGAAACAACAAAAAAAAATAGGAATAACACCCCAGAGATGTAGCATATCCGGCCGGAATTCGGATGCTATATACAAAAACAAAGACAAACAATAAACAGCGAGCATAGAAGGGCTAGTGGAACAAGAATCCCGGAATGGGTCTAGGGAGCTTTCCGGTTCATCAACATGTAGAAAAGCAAAGCCAAGAGATTGACGGCAGAGTATTAAGAAAGCAAAAAAAAAAGCTAAACAAGAAAAAAAAAGAATGAAGGCAAACCTTCCCCATTTTTTCCAAGAAAACAAACAAGATAAATAGGAAAAAAAAAGATATTGTCGAATATGAATAAAGACACAAAAGAATGGTTGACATTACTCAACTCTACGTTTACCCACAAAAAAATAAACGGGATGAACGCAACCATTGAAAGCACAAAAAAAGGTGTATCAGAGAAGCCTAAAGGCGGAGGGGAGTTACGACGTGCTTCTCGAATGAGATTAGTCACGTTGACGAGCCACTCTATCGAGCTGAGTAGAGAGAGACATTCGCTTCTTAATGAGGACCTCCCCCCTACGCTTATCGTTTTCATAACATCCGACCCGAGAGAATTGACGCTAGGACTAACATCGGCGTTCCACCATGAAACTAACCACTAAGGTACTCCAGTGCGAATGACAGAAGACGAGGACCAAAAAAAAAAAAGAAAGATGTAGAGCATCTGTTTTGACAGCGTGCTATTGCCATTTCGTCTCGTGCCCCTCGCTCTGAGCCCTGTCCTCTTTCCGTCCAATTTGATCGCGGCTCGGAGCAGTCAAGGAGAGACAAAGAAACTCGCAAGAACAAACAGCGAAAACAGATGATACATTGAAAAAAAAAAAAAAAAAAATAGAAGTCTCTCCTGTAGATATTATCATGCACAGCGAAATATCTAGCAAGGAAACACGATACGCAATCAAAAGTTTTCGATACCCTCCCGTCCTGATCCGTTCGCCTTTCAGCATTACCACGAGCAACTCGGGTCTTGTCGATCGTACTTCTGCAACCCAAATCCCTACGATATCAAGTTGGCAGGCAAAAATGGATACACATCACACAACAAAAAAGAAACGACGAGAAACACGAGCTCGACGCTCGATACTTTCCCTCCTTCGACGAACAACAACCCATAAAATAATCAATCTTTTGAAAAACATGTTGGCGCTGGGTACGCCACCGATAGGGCACAACACGCACAAAAATTGGCCAACAACGACGGGGAGGGCCTTTTACAATCTCGCATCTTTTCAAGTGCGAGATGCCGGTTCAACAGTCCAACTCACCGCCAACGCGGATGAGCATGTCGTTTTGTACTCGTCCATCACACCCAATTATCAGCATCCATTAATAAAGACCCTATTAGGCAGGACGGGGCCAATTCTTGCAACTAGCTGATGCATTATCCATCGATCTCTTCGCGTTTTCGCAGCCCCCAACTTTGCAGCTGTCGTTACACACGTCCGCGTTACGTTGAGCGGAAAGAGCGCAAGAAAGACATCAAAGAAACTAATGACAAACGACATCCCCAACTCTCCTCATTGAACTTTCATCACGAACGGGAGAGGCCGGAAAGGCATCACACACGCACACACACCGAGTCCTTATTTCAATCATTCAAAAGGTTGCTAGAAAATATATATATATGTCCGCTAGCGGGAAGCCGAAAAGAGAAAGAAACCTAACACAGACGTAACCCCTTTTCCCGTTTTGATTCTGACGTCTTTGTGCCCGTCGGTCGATTCAGGTCTATGTCGTCCGCCACCCACCCAGCGAGACCGACCGGCAAAAAAGAAGAAAAATGCCCTCTCGTTCAATTTCTTAGTCTACTCAAACCTTAACATGCCATGCAGATTGGATTGGATCGATTGACTGACGCAACATATTCTCAAAGACGTTTTCGTTTTTCTCTCTTTTTGTATGTGTGTTCAATTTCCTTTGAACACTGAAAAGAAGAAGGGGGGGGGAAAGAAATCGGAGGCAATCATTGAAATTACCTGGCCGCCAAGATGGTACTATTGCGGACAGGCTGACGCGAGCGCGACGGACGTTGCATGTCCAATCGGTAATGCGAAAATTCACCAAACGGTCCGCAAAAGGAACCGCCTTCGTCACCGACGTCGTGATGGAAACGGTGGCGACGCATCGCCAATGTTGTTGTAGCAGCAATGCTAGAGGTGGTGGCCGTCGTGGCGGTATCGAACGACGGATCAAGTCCGCTTGGCGGGAGTGACAGTGAAGCTTGTCTGTATTGAGAGGCGAGTGGCGGCGCACGAAAGGCCGAACCGGTCGAAGGAATCATTAACGACGGATTCTCGTGAGTGGCAGTGGCCGGCCACAAATAAGGACGGGGAGGGATTATTCCAGCTGTCCCGACCGCTTGACTGGATACAATCGATAAAGGTAAGGCGGTGTGGTGTGATGGGGTAGAAAAAGGCACAAGGACTCCGGTCGGGACGTAGGCAGCTGGATCGGTGATGGTCGTGGTCGACAGGATTGACGAGGATTGATGCAAATGAGGCAGGGGACTAGGGGTCGTGTTGATGCTACTTCCGCCGCTGACACTTCCGTTGAACGAGGACGCATCCGTTCGGTACTTGGGAGAGCGTGGCGACAACGCGCAAGGACGGACCAACGCAGGACACGACGTCGTGCTCGACTGACGGTTCAAAGTGCGGCGATTCTGCGTTTCGAAATACAAAAGACTCGGATCGCTCCCGACCGTCCCCTGTTGCGGCTGATGGAGTAACGCCGCCTCCTCCAATTCGGCTTCCGCACCGGATGAGTAATCGAAGGAAAAAGGTCGGCACAGTTGCGAGCTCCTCGCTCTCTGACTCGTCGGCAGGTAGGCGGACGGTTGCAGTCCGGCGGCCATGTCGGCATCGCTGACACACGGCACGTCGCACGACAAGGGTCGCGGCAAGAGGCGTCGTGATTGGTTGATGACTTTAGCTGCGGCGGATACGGGCGGCACGGGCAGCTTCCTCGACAGCGAAAGTTTCGGCGAATCGCGAACGCTCGCACTTCCAATCGAGGCCGATCCCGACGAGGGACGAATGAGAGCATCCATCTCATCCATCGCATCTGCCACGCTTGCCATCATCAAATCACTTTGGCTCATGTGATGGCCCGACGACGACATTTTGCTGTGGTGATCGGCGGGATGAGCTCGCCGCGGAACGGGTAGCTTACGACCGGCCACTCCGATAAGAGCCGATGGATGGAGGACGGTCGAAGATACGACAGGTGCTGACGGCGAACTCGTCAGAGACAAATGCAATACGCTCAAATCGCAAATATCAAAGCTGCCACCATACGTCTGAGTCAGTCTAAGTAAGGACGTTGCTTGCGCCAAGGCCGGAGACGGCAGATGACGACGCGGACGATGCATGTCTGCTGGCGAAGACGATGTAGATGAAGTGCCGAACCGATCGGACGGTGGCATAGTGGAAAACTCATCCATATCGATGGATAAAACAAAAACAAAAAGGGGGTTTCACAGCAACCGAAAGAAAGAAAAATCAATCACGCAAAACACACATCTGGGCGGATCAGAGTGCTACAACTTGCACTCGAGGAAAAAAACACACACGACTGACGAACGGCTACCTCGGAACGCGACTGAGAGGAACCGCTCCTTCCCTAACTTTACGGTCTTGCACGGATGGTAGCCAAACCCCTTGAGGGTGGGGCAGGGGTGCGCTCTGACCTGACGCGCTCCTTCCCTCCGACTCTCTCTCTCTCTCTCCAACGCCCGCTACTCCAGCACACCTTACTCCAGCGGGATAGACCACCAACTACAGGCCGAGCACACACAAGCAAGGTAGCAAATCAATAACAAAGGACCACTAGTTATAAGGTAGCAACGGCCAATGTCAGTCGAGGGAATAGTGGGGGAGGGGGTTGTCCAGTAAGGCAACGAGGGGGAAAAAAGAACTCAAACGTATTTTTTTTACAAATATTGAAAAAAGGCGTGAAACGGAAAAAGAAAAATTCAAAAGGTTTGTCTAAATGAACTCTGCACCGCCGTATTCTTCTCTTTTTTGTGATCCACTTGAAGGAACATCGGGTAGAGGATTTCCGCTAAAAGATTTCAACCCGAAAAAAAGGTGAGAACTTTCGTGGATTTGTAACAATCCCGTCGTCATCGCTACACGTTTCTCTCTTTTCGCTACGCTGCCATGTCGTGTGAGTGTATGTGTGGGAACTAACGCTGAAAAAAAAAAAAAAAACTTTTGCCTTGATCCGGGACAATCAATACCACACATACGGAGGGTGTAGACGTTGCGAGTTGGGGCGGGTCTCATGATGGTAGAGCTCTCTTAATCTCGATATGTACGTGGTACGTGGACGATGGTGCCGTCGAAAAAAATCTCTACAATGTCTTGCTGTCTTTGTTTCTATTTGTTTTATCTCTGAGCTATGACAGCCGCATCGTTATGATTTCAGTTGCCTAGACGACCGAACGTAACACAATGAGAACTTACTTGGCGTCGCACCCGTCAGTGACGCTTTCTTCCACGATGACGATAAACGACGACGAGGTGACGAACTGACGTTCTTTGCGAATTGAATGACGAAACTCTCCGTTCGTGTCATCATCTCTCTCGATAGCGTAGATAAGGATCGCGCAAGTAGCGACTGGTACCAAAAGGGCCCAAAAGCTACCGGGTATCCACGAAAGGATCCACTGATCCATTAAAGGGCAACGCTCACGATTTAAAACACAAGAGAAAAGCGAAATACGTTTTCTACGAAGTACACGATTCGAAAGCTAAACCATCCATCTGAGATAGATGGAATGCACTCCGCCACAGTCAGTGTTCCCCTACGGTGTGAGATACCATGTGCCGGTCACGTGAACCTAAGCATTCACACACATACGATATACTTAGAGAAGGACAAAGACACAAAAGCTCTAGGCTGCTTTTCTTTTTTTCCCTTGCCCCTACGGCAATCTGAACCCCACGGACTTTCCCAAGGATCAAGAAAATAACCAACCGCCCCTCCTTTAAGTTGTTAACTAAATGGAGAAACTATCTAAAAGTTAAACTGTTGTAAAGAAATAGCAATCCGGAAGGGTTATCTCTCCCGTTGTGGAAACCGGAGCGAGGTAATGCAACTGCTGATGCTAAGGTCGTCGAGTAAGCGTCAACGTCATGTCGCCAGATCAACGTCAAAGATGAGTTTGCAATGAAACATGTCTACCTTGTTTAGGCGCGAATTGGGGCTCCAACGCGTATCGATTTCACATCGACCACTACAGAGATGACCAAGGTCAAACTTACTTCGAGCAAATTCTATCACAGAAAAATGTACTAAATATCCATTCCCCCTAAACATCGTGATTAGAATCCTGCGAAAACCAGTGGAGAACTGAAAAGAAAAAAATAGTTGGTCAAATTGACACTTGTGAAATGAAAGACCTAACCAACGAACAACAAAGAAGGAAGTAAGAGTTCCAACATAAAAACGTTCTAGAATTGTGACGACAAACCAAACTTCATTTCGTGCACGAGGATTCAGCAAGACAAAAATCGTCTGCCACAAACGTTGAAAAAGAAACTACGATGGAAAACGGGCTGCGTGACCCTCTTGACGTTGCCCTATTGACACGCATGAAATAAGCATGACGTATACCCTTCTATTCCAAAGGTTGAGTTGATAAAGGGTAGGCACGAGTGGAGAGATCAAGACACAAGTGTCCATTGCAACCACCACTAAAACCACTTTCGTTTGGAGCAGATGGAAGACACAAAAGAATCAAATTGCGCTGTTGCAAGAAAGAGCTTTGGGACTGCACAACGGATCTCAGCAATCCTCAACTTACATCTTTACTTTGAGAATACCTGAATAGCTCTCACGACTTGCAGCTCAGATAAATCATTAAGAAAAAAACATCCTTCCTGTAAATGTGACAGATAAGACTCACCTTGGTGTTGGTTTTGCTGATGGTCGCTTGTCCTTCTTTGTGGAGTCTTCTTCTCTTGTTTCCTTTTCTCTGGGTCGTCCTTTGCCTTTATTAGAGTTTTTATATCTTTTCTTCTTTGCCTGGATAGCTAGCACTGTTTCATCACACAAAAACAGCACGTTGAGGCGTGAGCGAGCCAGGGTAGGGCATGAAACAAAAAAAACAGGGAAATGGCAATACAGGTGTGATTTGTAAATCTGTAATATTATAAAAAGTACACCGAAAACGGGTGCACTCACCTCTACGGTTGGTATCACTCTTGATTGAGCTCATGTTTGTTAAAAAAAATCGGGCCCCAGACGAGTTTGGGACGCTTACAGTGAGAAACAATCGGCAGCCATATTCGATGGGGAAACAACTGATAGCTGCGTTGCCAATTGGTATGCTATTTGAATTTGTGGGTTTTCAACTTGCTTTATCATGCAGCGGGAAAGCAGACGTGCGATCGGATCCCTCGACGTTTCTTTCCTTTCCTTGTTTAATAGTTCAAAATATTTTTGTCTTAATGGTGACAAAAAGAAAGAAATCTTAATATGGCAAAAAGCAATCCTTAGAGTTATTTCCTGGGATTCTAACTATTGCTACACCTATTTGCAGACAGTTGAATTCCATGGGAAAAGAAGCAAAGAATAGCAGACATGTATTTCATTAACGTATTCTGTAACGTAACGTAAAAACAAGACCATTTCATTGGTTTGGAATTTAGAGTTCGCATGATCGCCAGTCATCATCGATACTGTAGAAGTTGTAGAAAAACGAAGATCAAATGCGACTCCCACTCAACTTTGTGTCAAAGGCAGAATACCGTGGAGCAAAAGCCTCGCGTACATGGCCTTGTGGGGCTTTCCATACTGTCTGCTAGCTCGGTAACACTTCCTTACAGAAATGGCCATTCATCGACCCTTTTAAGGCAGTTCGCCCTACGCTCGCAAACACACAAGTCTCTCAACACATGTAGAAGAAGCCCTTTCAATTAGTCGTATATGTGAGGGGGATTGCCTCAGAAACTAGCCTTTCAGAGTACCGTAGTAGATTTATGGCAGAAAATCCACCGGGGGAACGAGGGCAATCCATTTTGTGCCTTGGATACTGTGCACGCAGAAACGTCTAACGTATAGCGACAGAATCGAAAGGGAACAGACCTCCCACCCTACGCTTCGACTGGTTCTTCCATTAACCCACCGCTGGTTGCCAAAATACTTGCTAGAAACGTAAAAAGAATTACATCGAGACAAAAACGAAGGGGCAGAGAGAAACGCGACTCCGATTAGATTGGTGGGATGCCCAACTTTCTTTCACCATACAAGAGATCATAACTGTTCCAGCTCGTTCCTGCTATTTGCCTCTCGATCAATAAGATTCAAAGAGTTCAATAGCATTCCTATATGCGAAGAGGTAAGTGAAGGAGGTAACCGAAACTTAAAGATAAACAGATTAAAACAAACAGTGCTGACACTTGTACATTTTAAATTATTGAGTGTATTTTATTCATAGACATGGGTTCCAATTTTATTTTTGGAGAGCGGGGGAGTTGAGAAAATACCGAGCATTTCGCTAAAGAAGGAAAAAATAAAACTAGACATATATTTTCTTTATCAACTTCATTGCAAGAACGGAACGGCGGAGAATATTGGTTTTAAAAAGTGCAGATACTATTCAGAACTGCACAACCTTTAAAAATACATAAGAAGTTTAAAAAAAAAAAAAAAGATTAGATATTTCTTGTTTTCTTTTGTTTTTACGGTAAATATGTTTCGCGTTTTCTAGCTCACGATTTTTTTTCCCTGTTAATGAGATTGAAACAAGCAACGGAATAATAACACACAGAAGAAGCAGCAGGAATAGTAGGCCCACCAGGTCGTCAAATATGTATAGGTAGAAAACGTGATTTCTGTGTCTCACATGTGAAGATGACCCAGAGGATACCAGGCAACATGCTCTTCGGTAAGATCGAGTGACTCGAGGGGGATATTGATCGCACCTAGAAATTGGTTCTCCTGGACTCGGTCATAACTCCAAACGGACACCTTAAGAAGCAAATAGATGAACACTCGTGTCAAAAGGGTTAGCTATTTCATTACCTGCAACAGGCGCTTCTGGATATTCTCAAGCGGCATGCGGTACACAAGCATTTCCATGAAAGTCGGATGAATATTGCGACGGATGACGCGTGTTTTACGCTTAGTGATCTTGTGCATGTCCGGTAATAGGTACGTCTTGACATAAGGGCATGGCAACTCGACTGCGGCATTGTTGACTGAATTTGCCGTGTTGCCGCCTACTAAATCGCGACCATGCTGGATCATTACATGCAATTCGCCTCTGGTATACTGGATCGATAGCTTCAACTCGCCTATAACGACGTAAAAATGATTAAAGAAAACAGAGAGAAGAAAATCAAACATGGCTGTACCTTGTACGTGACCATTGGCGTTGGAGACACTGCGACTCGCAGTGGACTTGTTGCGCCATTTGGTGACATAAACATTGGCCTCTTCGTCCTGATCGCGCAACAGCGGATGGAAGAAAGTGTAGATGAGGTCGCAGTGACAGATCTCGGGAGCTAACTGGAATAAACTCGTGAGAAACTGGTCCAGTTCGGTTCGTCTCTTCTCAGCTACAGCTTTGACTGAACTACGACCTAGATAAACGCCTTTCGACAAGCTCAAAATGCGATTGGAAACCAACGGAAAGCGGAGACATAATTTCTGATGGAGTTCAGAAAACTCCCGATGAGTGCGGAACAAGTACATGTGTTCGGATTGTTTTTCACGTCGCAGGCTCACGATGAAGACGTAGTACTTTTCTGGATCATAGCGCTTTTGGAAGCCGACTACTCGAGCCTGTAATCAGTTTAATAGCCAATGGTTATTTGACGGACAAGAATTGAAAAATGCAGTTCACGAGAGTACAACCTCAGTTATTCGACCATCGGTGGCGAGAGTGAAGGTCTTTGGAACAAACGATAGAAGATCATCGTCGTTATGGTCGCCATGGAAACGTAGCTGAGCCAGATTGTGAAGGAAGAAATTGAATTGGGTGAACCAGGAACGAAGTGAATCCTCAATCATGCGCGCAAAGAAGGCAGCAGCCTCTGCCTTGGATTTGTCCGGGAGCAATGCCTTTTGCACATAGCCGATGGCGTCGGCGTTGACGCCGGGGATATTAGAGGTGGCCATCAACGCCAGCAAATGAAGCAGAGAATTGCTGTGCTGCCGGACGATATTGAATGCCTAATAAACTAAAACAATTAATATCAATTTAAGCGTAACAGACGAATCAACTCATACTTGGCAACATAAATCGACGAAGTGTTGGAATTTCTGCGACGGTTTATCGCCGCCGTTGATGACGTAAGCCATATCGGATGTTAAAACAAACGGAGTGCGATCCCTCTTGAAATTGCCAAACATCTGCGCGTCACCGAGGAATTTGCCGAAATCAATGTGGAAGAGATGGCCGGTGGACTTGACCATGATGTTGTCGTTATGCCGATCACAAACGCCAAAGACATAAGTGGCCACGCTGTAGCCGGCGCAAGAAGCCGTAAAGTTGTGCACAGCTCTCTCGTACTCGAGTGGTGAGGGATTGTGCTTAGCCAGCCAATCAGCGATCGGCCGGTCCTTGAACGAGCCCGTCAACCCGTGTTCAATCTACGATGATTTTAAAGAGCAGCAATGGAAATAATGAGTAGACAGAAGATGATGAAGGTCAAAAGGAAATTTACTTGAATCCGCCTCAGAGTTTCAGCTCCGGTAACGAGCTCGACAAACCCTCGTCTAGGTCCGGTGGGAACGCAACTGAAGGTGACCATTTTCAGATCAAGGCCATCCTTTCGCCACAATTTGTCCATAATGCGTACCTGAACAAATAAATGCTTCATAAATCTTCCGTTCCTAGGTAAAAAAAAACATCCAATAGCAATTAAGGTACCATCTGGAGGGTGAGCATATCTTGACGCAGATCATCGCCAACCTTGTACATTGCGCTGACACGAGAATTCTCATTCACTGGCAAATAGGAACAATAATAAATCAAACAGTCAACGACCTAAAAATAACGTTTACAAAATCACCTTCAGGCTCTGCCGAGTGGAAAGCTAATTTGAGTGGAAGCGTGTTGGATGGAAAATACGAACATTGACGGACTTCTAGTCCGTTAACCTGGAGACTGGGACCAATAGGAAGAGAGGTGGGATTGTTCTCAAGTGAAAAGTGAATTGGCTCTAATTCGCGAAGCAGAGTGCTGAGGCGTTGCGATTCTTTGGTCGATTTAACTACTTCGGCGCACGAATCAAGTTGCTGAACAAGCATCTGCTCGCTGAAGAATCTATGGCGTAAGGCGGCTCCGCACGTCGCCAGAACTGAACGCAACAACAACTGCAACCTGCTATAAACGTCAATCAAAATAAGCAAATGAAAAACGACTGAATGTAATAAGAACAGTTAAACTCAATTACCCAGAATAACGCGGATCAGCCCCTTCGAAATAAGCTTCCGCGAAATCAGAATTCTGTGGACTGGGTCCAGGTAGCTGTTGGACGAGGAGCCAGTAAAGCGAATGAGCTACTTGTGGCGAGCTTAAGGATCGTTCGAGTAGAAACACCATCAGAGGTGAATGATCGAAAGGTTCCAGTTTCAAGGCCTCCACCAACTGGGGTAGGTAATCCACCAGATCGTCGGACAAGATGGGACGAAGCCATTCGACAGCGCAGCGACGGACTTCAATATCCGGAAAACAAGGTAGAAGTAATTGAAGCGCTTCCAGTGGTTTTAGAGCTTTCCATGATTGTAACAAGCCATAAAGGTCTGACAGACTTGCCCAATCCCATGACTGGGCCACCTGAAGCACCTTGGTTAATGCTGCAGGTTCTTCCGTCAAATAATGGCGTTTCTCCCATAAAAGCTGGAGGTAAAAAAATGTGTTATGGTAATATCAATACCTAATATGAAAATGTATGTGTGTACCTCGCGTTGATAGAGATCCATCTTGGCAAAGGATCCGCTGCGGATTATATCCATTAGAGAGCGTTGCGTATTATCATCTAAAGCACTAAAATCACGCAGTTCGCCAATCGGAATGGGTTCAACTTGTGGAAATTGGATGTCAGCATCATCCAAATCAGGCATTTCTATGCTAAGCAATGGGGTTAGATGGCCACGAGGATGGCGTCCGGCTGTGGGTACGTAGCCAGAGCGTTTGTCCGAAGCTGGAGGCCATAAAGGAAGAAGGCGATTACCTATACCATTGAACCGGATTTCGTAAATATTAAAAAGAAAACTAATTAAGCCAGTTAAAGAGCACCTTGTTCGAGCGTCCAATTTGGATCACCGTAACGGAAAAAATTCTGTGCTGTCCAGCCAAGTTCGACGTGCTCGGCTTCTGACCCATTTCCTGGATCACCATCCGCCTTTTTCCTTCGGCCATAGACGGTAAGAACAAGGCGTGATTCACGGGGCAGAGTACAAATCGCCACGCTACTGAAACTGATCACTTCGTCAAAGACGACCCGGTTCGGGAAGAAGACGGCTGATCGGGTACTGGCTGTACCGAACACTAATTGGCTACGACCGACCGACGTAACACCATGCAAAAGTTCGATCCTCACTTCATACGTGTCGAAATTCCAGGTGGATTCCAGTCGATGCAGAGCACCTACGCGGAAGCCGACGCAGTCTAGAACTCCAGACGATTCGTAAATTTTGACAGAATCAGGTGCAGGGGGCAGAGCAAAATTAACACGGAAGGCGTAAGTGTAAGCACTCATAAGTTTACGAATGGCAACGATAAGTTCAACACAATTAGTCCGCAAGCGATTTTGACCAGGTAGGACTACCATGGAATAAGGGCCGTCTTCACCGACGATTTCAGCCCGGTTCGAACCTCTCGTGTTAGAGTTATTACAAGTAAATACAATATTATCTAAGGCCATTGTTAGGTCTGTAGTTTCTATACAGCCCAGCAACGCGCAGAGAGCTGTAAACAATAATAAGACGCCACTTTATTATTGAAAAGCGGTGAAAATAATAAGCCTTACCTTTGACAGATTGAAGCAAGGCTTTTGGTTGTGTCGGGCTAAAGTTTGCTAAGAGACGGTCGATCTCTCCGTGTATCGTATCAATAAGAACGGCGATCGAAGCGTGAGTGAGCGCGTCAGCTGGTTCTCTCGACAATAGATCTTCAACCTGAATTTGGACATCCTTGATGTCGTCCTCAGCAGTACGTAGCAAAGGTTTGGGCACTTCATCAACGTGGAGCAAACACAATAACACATCCTTCTCCAGCTTGATACAGTGGTGCACGTATTCGTAGTCGCAAAGGCACGATTTAGGCAATAAAAATTCAGCCATGCCCCAAACTTTAAGCGCATATTCTTCCGGCTTGAGTTGGCTAGTGGCACCCAACTCACAAACTACGTGGCTGATTACATGATCCACTCGACTGCTAATATCACATGTGAAGTTGATTATTGGATGGTCCATTGATAAATGTACCGCCAATTTAACCGATATGGATTCGGTGTAACTTGAAGCCACCATTGGGCTAGTCTGCAAATCAACAGTAAACAGTAAATAAACAAGAAACATTACCCTAAAAAACAAAGCATCCTCTTACCACGTAACCTGCATTGGTTTCAGTTTCATCATATCTGAATCGTGATCGAACTTCACGAACTAGGTTGACAAACGTGACCAGCCCCAAGTCTCCGGCACCGGTGTCAACTCCGGCCACTATTACCTTTAGAGATGTATCCTTATTTTTATGTGCTGGTGGGACAATAGACTGTCTTTTGTTTGACGTTGTGGCTGGTTTGACAGGCGATTGCTCTTTCGTCAGCACTTCGTAGATCGTTTCGGGAATGCTACTGGCGTGAGCCGTAGATGGATCTTCAAATGATCTCTGGCTCAAGCCGAGAAAATAGTCAAACGGGTCATAATCTTGATCGAGAAAAAAATCGTCTGTCTTATTCTTTTCTGTTGAAGAAGTGCTACAAGTAACGGGAGTCACCAT
Organism: Daphnia carinata; assembly: GCF_022539665.2. Classification (NCBI taxonomy): domain Eukaryota; kingdom Metazoa; phylum Arthropoda; class Branchiopoda; order Diplostraca; family Daphniidae; genus Daphnia; species Daphnia carinata. The sequence continues at coordinate 1,998,475 of NC_081334.1, forward strand.
CTGCTCTGGTATTGGGTTAGAATTGAGCAGAGGATCAAAAGCTCGGAGAATGCTGTAACGAGGATGAGTGGTTTCGACAGCCAAATCAATAAGATTCCGATTGAACATGCTTTCATCAAATGAAACAGGTCCCCTTGTGACTGTGTTGAGCTTAGGTGTTGGAGTTACTGGTGGAGGGAGTATTGGACTTGTTGGTAACGGTTTAATCAGATGTTGCGGCATACTTTGAAATGATGTATGATTATTAGGTATGAAGACTGCATGACGACTGGATCTGTTAGGTGGTCCATTCAAGTTTGGAAAGGCCAAATCTAGTTCTTGAAAAAGAAATGAGTCTTCAGGGTTTGCAGATTGGGCCCTGACTGGTGACATCAAATTAATCAGATCATTTGAAATCGGGGATTGTGACAGTTGTCTTCTAGGGATTGGTGGAGGAACTAGTCCCAATGTTTGGGTGTTGGAGCCACCAGGTCTTGGTCTGGGTTTGATCTCAACTCTTGGAGAAGATGATTCCATTGATGGACTCCGAGAAGAACTAACACTCTTTGCTCCAACTGTGGCATAGACAGGGCTGGGCTCTCGACTGGTACGAGGGACTGGGGCCGACTCTTTAAGCTTTTCTTGTCTGAATTTGTCCAATGCTGCTGTTTCCAAAGACAAAGCTTTAGCTTTCTCCAAATCTAGTTGAAATCGACGTTCGGCCTCATCAATTTGCAGCTTGTGACAACTATCCATGTTTGATAACAGCCAAGAATACTAGATTAAAATATCATGCCAATACATTCGAAGAATACGGTAGTTTCGGTTGCATAGCTAAGCTTAAAAAATACTGATGGGGTTGTCTGTTTCCAAGACACTTAAAAATCTTGTACACACTTTAACTGTCAAGTGGGAATAAAAATAGCCGCAGTGCCTGGATATTGCGGTGGACCTAATGGCAAACCATTGGCAGGCACTCGCACCGGTATCAGCCCCGCAGCGCACCGGAAAACCATCGATCGGGTCAGACGGGGTCGGAGTATTTTCCGACTGATTGGGGAAATGAATGCATCATCGGAAGTTAGCTTATCATCCTTACATCACCGTGTACTTACGCGTGATTAGTAAAATACAATTGCCGTAACCTCCATTTACCTGTTTAGCATATTTCAACGCACAAACAAGCGCTTAACATGCGGAGCCTTGCAAAGAATACTTCCGTTACTTCTCCTAGTATACCTTAGTATACTTTATGGTAATACTCACCTGCTAGGCGCACTACTGTACGCCCTACTGGTGTTAGACACAATAAGGAGAGCAAAAATCGGTATCAGAGAGGGTTACATATCTCGATGTTTAGCTGCCATATTTTCTGTGCGCTAACTCCAATAAAATGGCCAATTTTATGGAACGACTTTTCCAACGCTTTCAGAAAGTTTTACATGAACCCGGAATGATAAACGATATGTTGAGGATAGCCGAAAACAACACTGGGGTGGATCGGATCTACATCGCTCCCGGTAAAACCGTGAAAAGCATTAAGATATGAGACTATTACAGGGTTCCTAATAGCTTTTTTTGTACTAAGGCGCTATCGGCTTTCTTGCTGTCTAATTAGTTGTTGGTTTTGGTGCCCAACTAGTGTGTAACTTCATTGGATTCGTTTATCCTTCCTATGTATCGATTGAAGAAATCGAAACGAAACAAAAAGATGACGACACGAAGTGGCTTACCTATTGGGTTGTTAATGCATGTTTCGGCATGGTCGAATTCTTTTCGGATATCTTACTGTCCTGGTTCCCACTGTATTGGCTAGCAAAGGTAAATTATTGCCTAAACCTATACAAAGGAGGTGCAATAAATTATACCAGTATTATTTGAATCAACATTGTGCTTTCCTGGTATTCTGCTTTGCCCCAACCACATGGAATGGGTCAACAATAATCTATAAAAGCATTATCCGTCCACTTCTTTTAACTTATGAGTCAGATATTGACCAGGTTACTACTGCATTCAGACAGGAGGCTGACCAGGCTGCTGCAGAGTTAACCAAAATATTAAAACCGACATTGGCTGCAAATGGTACATAAATACCTTCTTTCATCTAATATAGATTTTCACAAAGGTTAATGCTGGCTTTACGTTAATAGTACAGACATTCAATGACACAGATAGCAAAAACTGTTTTTAGGAATATTCATAAGCTGCCTACAGGAATTCATGGAATTTGGTTGGCAGCATCCAGTTCATCACCATAAGTGGGAAATGCCCTCTATACATCAGCACATAGATATGTAAAGAAATAAATGTTTTTGATTTAACGCAAATCTTTTAAATGTGATCTGAACCTGTCATAAGCTTGCTTGAGTCTCTCAGACTGCAAATCTGCATATTCAGCCAACATTCAGGCTTCTCTCTATATCAACCATTGAAAATTTTTGTGTACTTCCGAAATTTTCACAGCTAAAATAAGGCCACAAGCTTTGCAAGCTAGATATTACTATTTTAGGTTTTTAATCCACTTCATGGCGCAGTTGTTTTTATGAGTCTAGCGTCTGCAAGACAAGGCAATCTGTATATTCCTTTCGGAAGACACATCTCTACAGGGTATTTACCCGGAGACTCGTAAAATCATCTTGGCTGCCACCTAAACAATATTCGCGTTTTTCATCCTGTGTTTTCCGAAAAATTAAACGTAGACGGAGGAACGAAAGAAAACTACAGTAACTGAGTTTCATCGTCTGCTTACAACCGTGCTTACAACGACTGCATGGAAAGCGTCTCTGGCAACCGAATGGGTTGACTGAAGTTACCCCATAATCTCAACTCCTCGAACTGCCATTCGAATAAATTTTTATTTAACGTATCCTGAAAGTGTCGGAGCAAAAAATGTTTTTATGTTAGTTGATGGATGTATATAGAATATGACAGATTTTGGTTGTAGAGCATGAAATATACCAGATATGAATAACAAGTGCCAGTTGTATTGTTTCTCGAGACAAGAGCGCGAAAATATCCGAACATAAAAGAATTCCCCCCCCCCCCGTGCTTAAGAAATTTCAATAATGCAATAGAAGAAAAAAAAGGCGTGCGTACATTCGGCAAGTACCAGGTGCCAGCCTATTAGTCTGTCATCTTGAACACTGGTTTCTGACTGCCTTTAATTCGCCCACTAGCATCGCCCACTGTAATTTTGCTTCTTATTTTGATTGCCTTTAATTCGCCCACTAGCATCGCTCACTGTAATTCTGCTTCTTATTTTAACTTGCCTTTAATTCGCCCACTAGCATCGCTCACTGTAATTCTGCTTCTTATTTTGATTGCCTTTAATTCGCCCACTAGCATCGCTCACTGTAATTCTGCTTCTTATTTTGACTTGCCTTTAATTCGCCCAATAGCATCGCTCACTGTTATCATATACCTATCGCCTACTATCAATGCTCCCTTCCACTACTTGTTCGCGTTGATGACATTCTCTCCAGGTGGGACCCTGTAATCACCAGATGTACGCACGCCAATACATATTTGTATTGCCAACTCTTATATACAGTTGATTTCATGAGTAAACTGCGTTAACAACGATCCCAGTACCATTTTTCTTTCTTGTACAAAGTAAAATAAAACATTTTGGGGAAAAAACAAATGAACTTTGAAGGAAATTTGATAGGCTACCGATTGCATGATTGAAAATAAACAAAAAAATGATATTGACAACTACAAAATGAAAGAAACTTACAAACTACCTCCCTAGAATGCGAATTTCACGCAATCTGGTCTCACCCTTAGCGACGTGCTTGACCCATGTGTCTGACGTTTATCATTTCTGGCTTTTCCTCATGCGAAGGCCTAGGGTTAGCTCCGGCGTTGTCGTCATGGAAAATTTTAATACACGTTTATTGTTAATTTTTTTTTTTTTAGTTTTTTAAATGCAATATCAATACTTGTTCACCAGTATAATATTTTTTATTTAATAAAATATTATTTTACTAAATAACGGTGTGTTTTCAATGAGATTAGTGTAACTTGCCCGCTACTTTAGCGCCACCTCATGGTAGTTTGTACACATTTCAATACTTAAATTTTAATTATAAATCATTACATTTCATATTTTAAGTTACACTATGACATTCCTTGTGTTACCAGGAATCTAAAAATTATATTTGTATTACTTTTAAACTAAAAACAATGCCCGAACGAAGGGCCCAAAGTTTTCGATTTTTTGTAGTTTTCCCTTCCTCCCATTTGTACACGAAATTTAAAAAATCATTATCTAGGAAACTATAGGTCCAAAATGCAAAATTTGAACAGAAATGAATAGACCTCATCAGGGGCTATCCATTTCTGTAAAATTTGAATAAGAATTTTCATAAACAAAAAAAGTTTAAGCAAAAGTTTTTTGTTTGTTTTTGCGGTCTATGAATATACTCGACCCAATAGGCTTAAGTAAAAGATAGCACGCCTTTTCATGTTTTTTTGTTTATGTAAATTATTTTAAAAATTTAACAGAAGTAAATAGCCCTCGTAAAGAGCTTTCCATTTCTGTAAAAAATTTTCATTTTGGACTTATAGTTTTCTCAGTAATAATTATTTTAGTTTCGTGTGTAATTGGGGAAAGGGGATTCCCCGAGACCCGTTAAACCGCACCAACCTACCCGAAAAATTGTCAATCGGTTACACTCAAGTAGGTATTTTTCAAGCAATTTGGTTATTTTCAAAATACCAGTCGAAACCAATACGACTTACCACGAACATGAAAAATAAATAAAGCAAATTTAAGAATAAAACAAAATGTGTATTTCATGAAACGGGGCAAACAAGGTACAAATCGGCATAATCGGGTTACCAGATAATCTTAACTCCACAAACTGTCATTCGAATTAATTTGTATTTTAAGTACACTGAAACTTTCGTAAAACAAACTGTTTTTATTTTAGGTGTATGGATTTTAGTTGTAGACCACGAAATAGGATGAATACCAGATTTGAATAATAAATGTCACTTGTATTGCTTCTCGAGACAAAGGCACGAAAATATCAGAACAAAAAGAATCCCCGATAAACATGTATAATACTTAAGAAATTTCAATCATGCAATAGAAGAAAAAAAGGCGTGCGAACATTGGCTAACCACTGCCGCCAACGATTTCGCGGCAGAAACTACTCGCCGCTGCTGGAAGTTATATGAAGATGCTGATTGGTTTACCGTCTGATCACGTGATACTTTTTCTGTTGTTTTTGGCGGGTATTGTTAGAGCTTCCATTTTGTATCTTTCGTTTGTACGTGATACAATGTCACTCATTTCCCACCAATAATTGCTATCTCGTTCCTAATAATGGGATTCAGAAGTGTGAGCAAGATTCCCAACGAAAGGATTAAAGAAGTAAGTAATGTTTTACCATAAATATTGGACTTTGTTCGTTGTAGAATTTTTGTCCATATTGCTGTACTTGTGTGTGTGTGTGTGCTTATTGTGGAAGCAGACGTTCTTACTTTTAAGCTATCAGTTTGTTAAAACAAAATGTCGTCAAGATGGAGGTTTGGAGGAGGACCAAGAAACCGCTATTGTAATACTACCTGCGAAGACAACAGGTCTGTGTTTTTACTAGGATAGTGTTATTGACGACAAAAACGAGTTATTGAAATACTAACCTGCTAAACTACTAACAAATACAATATTTTACTAACAACAAAAACTTATTGGTATCGAAGAGGGTCACATATCCCGATGATTAGCTGCCAGCATCCATGAACCTAGTGGCCATGGGGAGGCTTACGAACAACCTACGGTCTACGATTACCTCTTCTCTACCTCAGTTTGTGGGTCGATCTTTAACGTGTAGTGAACGGTCTTTAACGTGATACTACAGATCGATGTGAAACGTCTGTATACGTGTAGGTGTGTGTGTGTAGTTTTTTTAATGTGCCATTTTTAGCCCCTTTATAGTAGGCATGGCTCTTCTTTTTTCTTCTCTGCTTATTTCTTCTTTCTTGAGCGTTTTTTTTCTTTCTTGTGCGTTGTAATGTTCGAAGTGATGAGGATGTAGAATCTTGCGTAATCCGATGAGATGAAGAATCTTGAGAATCCGTTGTAATGAAGAATCTTGCGAATCTTGAATGCCAGGGAGGTGGGAGGGCAGAGAGGGTGGTGGGAGGAGAGCGTGGAGGGTTTGGAAATTGGAGGTGGCGGGATTCGAACCTCGAACCGACAGAATACAAAGCGTGGGTGATAACCACTGTGCCAGGACCGCACAATCAAATCAAATTTTGCTTTGGATGTCACCTATTAAAATAGGCAGCTTATATATATATTAGTGCAAGTAAAGCATGGGGCTGTGACATAGTATACGGCTGCCGTGCTGATTTCATGGGTTCGAATCTTTGTTAATATGTTATTTAAACATTTTTTTTTTTGCGTTTAACAATTTTTTGCCTTTGCTCGTCGAATCACCCACACGCTTTTTATATCGTAGATAAGATGCCATCACGGTAATATCACATTATCATTCATAAAACGTCTACTGACAGACAAATCTGCTAGTATTTTGTATTCCCAACGAGAAGCCGCGATTATGATAACAAAAATGTTTTGAAGAATTTCCCATAAATCCAAAGAAAGGATAATACCGGATTACCGAGGTCAAACGGCGCAGTTTTCTGTTATTAAGATTGGGGGGCAACATTTTTTCAAAATCGTTTAACGAAAGCTTAGGCCACGGCGGACTTTTCGAGAATATAGGCCGGTGCAGACTTTTCGAGCCAATACGCCTGTACAGACTGTTCGAGACTATACGCCGGTTGCGAATTTTTCACAAGAACAGGACGGAACGGACTTCTCACGAGAATAGGCCGGCCGAATTTCTCGAAAGGATAGGCAGGTACAGACTTTTCGAGGATATCTTCTGCGGCGGACTTTTCGACGGGGTAGGCAGCGACGGACTTCTCGATAGCATAGGCCGATTCAGACTTTTCAAGACCATAGGCAGAATTGGATTCGTCTAAAGGATAGCCCGAACGAAGTTCCCCAGATGCAGTAGAGGCCAATACTAGGATTGATAAAACAATCTGCAAAAGTAAAATAAGATTTTGCTACATAAGAGATTTCATTAAACGTTTCATCTTAGAATGTAAATTTGTTCGTGTACACACCAGGGTGTTCATGTTGAACGGTGTTTACTGGCTGTGCTTCATGCAGTAGGCAAACCGAAGTACATTGACGATTAAAATAAAAACCACACGTTTTATACCACTTGGAGCACTGCGCAGCAAATTGGTTGGACAATATGAAACATTAAGGCTGAAAAACATCTGTTGCGAAACAGGTGTAAACAGTTTGTCAGGATTACAAGCATGTAGGTGTCTACGTTCAACTAGAGTTGGTTGACATACCGGTTGAATGCCTCGTAAGTGTATCACTAGGACAGGTTGACAAATAAACTGCGCTCTGCGCTGGCATGTACGCAGTTTTTCACACAACCACTCCCGGAACTATAACAGCCTGGAAGTATATTTTAGCATTTTCCACAAGTGCTACATCCATGGCTAAATAACTGTGACCCCCAGAAGGTGTGATCACGGATATGCAACAAGTGCGAGAAACGTATAGCAGCTGTCCGAGATCGCTGAGTCACTGTGCTGTTGCGCATTTTGTTTATGTTGTACAATGCACGGATATGTCGTGACCGCTGTGGACCACAATTGGCCTCACGTTAGTAATTTTTTTCCATTTCCAATTGAGATAATTCGTCTTGTCCACTTATCGTCTCATAACTGAAACGTATTATAAAACATACAGTACGTCTGAACGCAATGCCATGCAGGCTTAGGACCTTCCGCATGGTACATCAAGAAACAATAACTTGCAAAAACAAACACGTAACTGACTGAGACTAACAGTTTAAATCAAATTCGAAGGCTTTCTTTTTCGCCCATTGCTCACCGGCAATGTGGTAAGAACATTTTGTAAATCTTACCAAATTTTGACGAACCCTGGATCATTATCGATTTCCCCTTTATTTCCGTTGACAAATTTTGTGCTCCGTTGATTCCTTCGTTCCCCTCCTTTGTGGGGCAATAAATAAAACTTTCAATTCAACACAGTCCAGCGTGAAAAAAGTAGAACTTGTTTGCTAAAAAGCTTCTGAGCTGTTAAATGTTTCTTTTCACGATACTTCGCAAACAGTATGCATTTGTTGCAAGTGTTTTCTTCTGGTTCACACTTGTATTTTACTTCTATTCCTTCCGTGTTTGCGACCTCGTATGTGGTAGAAACGCAAGTAACAACCATACTGTATGCTGTGCATCCATCGCTGGTGGATTGGTTCTAACTGTTGGATCAGCCGTCGCAACTCTTTGGCGTTATCTGCCCACCCCATCAAGACCCTTTTTAGAATGTATCCTGTCACTTGTTGGGACTATGCCCGGTGGATTCACTTCTTACGCTCTCGTGAAAGTGCTAGTCTACGCCGAAACCATCCAGCTGTTGTGCCATATCAGAGAACTATCTCTTATGCCAATAACGATAGCAGCGTGTTTGAAAAACGAAACAATCCACTCTTCGCAATTAATTCAAAACAGTTCAATTTTTAAACAAGAGCACATGAATCACGTGAGTACAGGCGTCACCGACATCATAGCTAAATTCAACGAAGTCAATGGAACTCAAAGCCAATTCCGGAATGCTGTAGAAATCGGATACAGATGGTTGGAGAGCAGAGGCTTCGGTTGCCAACAAGTCTTGACGAGGCCTTTCGCACTGTGTTTAAACGCTACGAAAGAAGCCAAGAAAGATTGCCTCTTAAAAGGTGCAGAAGCGCTCTGCGATGTCGTGGACATTTCTGAAGAAATTTGCTGGAAATTGATGACGTTGAGCAAAGGTCCGTGCCAACATTTAGGGCCGGATAGAATCACTGAAATGTTAACGAGTTTTCGTCAGCGGCTGGGCAATTTGGCAAGTGGAGTCATTCGAATGCGTGTGGGCATCTTGTTCGAACTTCACGTCACTTCTAATGTAGGAGACAAGTTAAGCAAAGCATGGACTCGTATTTTGGAAAGTCTTCGTGATACAGGCGAACTTATCCGTGTGACGTATGACATTACCATCAACTACGTTCTGAAATTAGTGGCAATAGCTGGACTGATAGCCTGGCCAGTCAGCTATCTTTGTTACTATGTTTGTGGTCCACTTTCATTCGATAACTTTTATATTACCAAAGCAGAGTACTTGGAAATTCATGGACAAGAAGAGATTGTAGAGAAAGACGAACTGCAGATTGTTCCAGCATGGATCCCGACGCTGAAAGAAACAATTCGAATGCTATGGGATGTATTCTTTGCGGCAGACCAATTGATTATTGTGGCTTTTCTTTTGGTCGATTTTTATTATACAAATTGGATCAATGATCTTCACGTGAAATGGTTGGGAATGTTCCAAAACTTCCGATCTAACGTGTTCGAAAAAATTGGGCAGTCTAACGAGACGACGGGAGTTGGATTCATCGGAGAGATGGTTGTCCAACAGCTGGAAAAATTGCAAGAAGCCATTGGCTTCGATCGTCTATTGTCTTGCTTCCGTCCAGCTCCACCAGCCACTTACTCCCGAAACATTTTCTTTATAGCCCTGGCTCAGAAGGCATTGTACATTTTCGTTCAAACCAAATTGCGTTACATCCCTTCGTTTATTTGTGCCAGATTCTACCGTCGCAGACATTACCTGCGAATGTCCTACCTCAAAGCAAAAATCATGCTGAGGCCTCCTGCTCAATCACGTTATCCCGTTTCACGTTGTCGTTTTACATCGTATTTGAGGCGAAAGCTATCCGCACTGCTCGTCAGATTACGAAACCCAATCCGTAAAACTTCTCATGTTTAGCGCTGATTTCTGAATGTAATGAAATTCTAAAAACGATCAATCTTTCTTTAAACGTTACCCTGTATTCTGAAGTTGATAATTTAAAAGGAACGTTACACACAATGATTTAAAGCTCTTCAGTGCGTCCCGTAACGGACTGAATGCCTTCAAATGTGTGGAAATTAATGCCTGGTATGTCACTACAGGGAAACGGAGTATTGCTTCTGTAATACCATAAACCCAAAAATGTTTAACTAATATATGGAAGCAGATTATGTAAAAACTCCACTTACCCGGTTGGAATTCGGAAAGCATTGGGCTGGATGGACGTTATACTTCCATCGCCGTTGTCACAAATGATACGTGCAAGGCTTGACTTTTCTATTTCACCTAGCTGAGCTGTGTGTAAAAGAGAATCACCCAATGACGATAGGATGATAACTGACTCATCAATATTCATACCACTGTTGAAGGAAATGTTTTTAGTCACGTCGCTATAGAAAAAGCGATCGGAGCGCTTCAAATTTTCAAATTGCGTAGCGATGATGTATCCAAACGTCGGCCCAATTAGAGCTCCAGGTACATGTTTTTCTGTTACACCTCCGATGTACAAGTCAATGTCTTTCGGTGATCCATAGAGTTTCTTGAATGATGCGATTACCTGAGACACAGTATAATCCATTCATCGTCCGTGTTGAACAAATCGACATAAGACATTTATGTCATAAGGCATTATCTTACTTCCTCTGAAGTGGTTGATTTCAAATCGTCAAAGGTCGTATTAGAAGAAGGACATGAGGCACCGTTGTTGAAGAGTTTAACCTGGGCGATATTCCGGGCAATTACATAAGGCGGGAGACCTTATGGACAAAGAGTCAAATTTTAACTATAACAATGTCAATTAAAATGTCAAAATCTAACGTACCGTGATCTCTGCCTCGCTGTATATTGATTGACACTAAATCAGCGCCGAGTTCGTTGGGGTCTGGCCTTTAATTTGCAAGAAAGCAATGAAACTAAAATCGAATACGCTTCACTTGACATCCTACCGAAAAAGCAGACTAGTGATGTCTTCTGCGAAATTCTCATCAACAGACTGTGCCTGAGTTCGTAAGAGTCCGCGTAGGGCATTGTCGACAAACGTCGGATGGAGTAAACGCGTTCCGCCTGTGATGAAAGAATTCCCCAACAAAAAACTCTGCGAGCTTTCACTGCCATCAGCTTCGTACAACCTAGCAAAACATTATATCGAATTTATGAATTAATTCAATATTAAAAATTATAACCTGATGAAGCTCCGCAACTGAGAATGTCCCATTCGATAAGCAGCAGCAACAAATTCGTTAAAGATAGCTGGATTAGATGGCCCATTCGACGGAGGGTGGAGGCTTGCTAACGGACCTATAACATATAATCTGTTAGATGTGTTTCATTTAAAGGGGAACTAAAGCATGTAGCAATGAGATTACTAACCGAGAAGGACGGGAAGATACTCTTTATAGGTGATGTGCTGAAATTCTGCGATAACAATGCGACGAGCTTGTTGATAGTAAAACTCGTCCGTCTTATCGGATCCATAGATATCGTACAGCAGTTTAGCTACCCTGTTGTGTTCCCGTAGCCACAACGTGTGCATAACAGCAAGAAGAGGTTGCACAGTGGCTCTTGGATCGCCTGCATAGATCGAAAGATGAATCTAGCATACTCTATAACTTATTACTAGGAATGGACCACATGCGGTTTGTGGTTTTGGCCTGCGCAATGGCAGCATCGTAACTCCTACTATAGTGAATTGAACTAACCACATTTTTTACGTTGAACTGTTTTCTATACGTAACGTATAAGCCTACCTGCCATAAAACACGATTGAGCAGCAGGGCATGTGTTGGTCGGGTCGTTGGGGCAGCAAGTAGGGGACAGAGGCATTAACTCACGACCGTTCTTCATCGACACCTTCATGAGGCCTTTGCCTGACGTCGTGTCACGCAGAGAACGGGCAACTTCGTCGTTGTTCCCGTAAATTTGCGAGCCGTCCATCCAATGTGTTAAGGAATTTATCTACAGTAATTTGATATTCGGTTGATATTAGATTCATGTATGTATGATTTGCAAACCTGTTCTCGGCTTGTGGGAGTTGTGTCGTCGAGATTCAGACCGAAAGAAGATCGAACCGTATGGATGCATGTGATGTTCTGGCTGCTGTACACTGCATCATCAATCGGAACTGTAATAGGTAAGCATTCGGGGTGTGCAAGACCTAAACTGACATCGCTGCAACGACACAGGATAGCTCCTCCACTACCTTTAGACCGAAAGCAAATGTATTGTAGTTACGTATACACTTTTAAATGTTATTCATTTTCACTTGTTTTGGCGATGGCTGTAAATGTTAAATCGTGGTCGAGGAATTGGCCCCATTGCATCGTTAACAGAGTCGCTTGGCTTTCCGACACGCTTTTATTGACTGTCACGCTGGTAGTGACCAAACGAGGACTTGCTAGAGCAGCTTCGGATTCCGATACACGAATTGTTGAAACACCTTGGATTCACGAAGAAAGATGATTGAGGGTCATGTTCTATCAAGGTGTTATGTAGGTACCATCTGAATAGGTTGCTGGTCCCATAAGTCGCTGAAATATTGTGTTTGCCTCTCCGTATCGTGGGTTTTCGAGATTGTTACACGTTCCGTCGAAGCTACGATACGGATAGGAAGGATCGCATTTCGATAAAGGTTGTAACTTGCGTTCGGTTATGTCATCGAAACGGATTTCATTGGCAGGAACATCAAATCTGTTTGGTTGTGCCCGTGTTTAGTTGTAATCCTAATATTAAATGATTTTATTTTTTACTTTGAACTTAAATACTGGCGTGCAGTCAATTCTATAGAAGCTTCTTTCGATTGTTTGACGTCGTCAGGGATGGCGAATGGATCAAAGCCCGAAAATATTTCTTCACGAATCAAAGTGTGATTCTTCATGGACGTTTTAAATTTACCGATGGTTAATTGCGGTTTGTCAATACCAAACAGATTTATGTACATACCATTGCTTCTTCCAGCGCTTCTACGTCCCTAGCATACTGGCGACCCACTTGCAGACCCTCCTCGAGATCTTCCTTGGATAGATTATGTTGAAAGCTATCCTGGAAAATGAGATGGCGGCTAGCTTTTCCAAACATAATTTGTGGGCAAAAACATGTTGAAAAATATTTACCGCTAACGTTTCGAATGAGAGTGTGAATAAAATTACGAATCGTATTGCAAAAGCCATCTTTTAAACGAGCTCTTTGGCGAAAATGTTTTGTATTAAACGATGGCCGAATTATATCGTAGTTCGTCGTTCCGAGACTGGACCAATACTGATAAATAAACACGTTCATTGCAGCCGTTCACGTATACACGGGAAGTTCTATACAAAACTTTACACCTGCGTCTCACCATCTGCGTGTTGAAACTGTGATGTGTAACGCTGTCGGTGTCTGTGTATGTCTGTACGCGATTCAAAACATTTAAATAACAAAACATTGATAAGCAATTTTCATGGCGAAATACATCGCGCTTGTTAAAATATAGGTCGAATTCATATTATAGCCATGGTTTGTTGAAAAGCTTTTGCCCTCGATATATAGTTACACGACATTCAATATTTTCACATGCGCTTCGTGTAGTCGATCAACATTTAGTGACCGATAAGACGAACTAGAAATGTGAAACCTTACTGAGAATCGGTATTAAAAACTAGGCCACTACGTCAAGAGAAAATCGGTCCGAGAGATCAATTAGCATTGCATTTATCTAAACGCTACGTCATTGTTTCCCGAATGAAAATAAACAGCTGATTACAGCGTGTGATGCAAACTGATGTTGATTGGTTGCTAAGCGTCAAGCACTGCATTTAAATCCAAAGATCATTTTCTGGACGCCATCCTATAGCAAACATCATACGACGTTTCTTGCTCCATATAAAAGACTGAGTTCTTCATCATGTTGTTTAGCAGTTCTTCAACACATCGCCTTTGCATCGGTTGCTATATCCCAGTTTCAATCCAGAAACATGGCACCCCCTGGATGCTTGATGTTAATCGTGTCGTTGATTGTTGGCGGTGCTATTTCAGGTTCGCTAGCTCAACGTAGATTTGGTGCTCGAGGAAAGATGACCGGTGGCTACTCATCGGTCGATGTCGATGATGATCTCGTTAAAGAGATGGCAAATTTTGCCACTTCTGCCTTATCAGAAAGCAGCAACGCTGAGCCATTGGCGTTGATTAAAATCGTGAAAGCCGAATCGCAAATCGTGGCCGGTAAGAACTTCAAACTCATTTTAGAGTTGGACAACGTACGCCATGCCAGCGAAGATGAAAACCTTGTCTGCGAGGTGGTCGTGTTCGACCAACCGTGGACCAACACTCGTCAATTAAGCAAATCTAATTGCTTACCAAGACGAGTCATCCATTCTTGGAGGCAAACCCTGGCCGAGTCCAACGGCGCAAATGAAATTACGCCAGTCGTGGAGGAAGTGATAGTTGAAACTCGAGCACCGACTGTAGGCGGTTACTCTCCGATTGACGTAGAGCACATCGACGTCAAAGACATGGCTGATTTCGCTACGACTAGCATATCGGCGAGTAGCAACTCAGGACCTTTGGTGTTGCTCAATATCGTTGAAGCAGAAGTGCAGGTTGTGGCTGGCCGAAACTACAAGTTAACTTTAGAGCTTGGCAGTGCGGCTGACGGAGCAACGGGGGCACATCTCGTGTGCAAAGTGATCGTTTTTTATCAATCGTGGACCAATAGACGCCATCTGCGTGAATCCAATTGTTTACCTTCCACAGATCTCGTTACGGAAATCATGCGAGCCATCGAGGGACATCAAGAATTGTGGAGAGTTGCCAGTTATCTTAACGAGTCCCGCGAAGAGCTATCAAAAGAGTTTCCCCTCGTCAGCCCAGGTAAAGTACCTATTTACTCAATTAAACTTAATTTTCTCTGCCGAGTCATTAAATGGAGGCTCAATCGTTTGAAACGTCCGAACAGACGGCACCAAGTTGAGCTACACGTTCTTTGCTCCAACATCATTTGCCTTCATGATGCAAACGCCACAGGATGTTGGCGATCCGCTCCTGATGGACTCTGATTTCCGAAGATCGATACTCACACGTCACCTGTCTGCCTCATTGATCTCACCTGACGATCTGGCCAAAGCGGACTTGGTTCTTATGGCTTCCAGGTCGGCTACACTGACCAGAAGGAGCACTAACGAAGATTGCAATCTTCCTCCAGTTAACACCGAAAATGGCGAATGTGAAGCTTACATGCCCTCGTGGACGTTCAAATCGAATTCGGGCACATGCGAGGGCTTCGTGTACGGCGGATGTGGTCAAACAGCCAATCTATTCGAAACGGAAGCGGCTTGCCAAACCGCATGTGATCCAGCTGTTCGTAAGTGATTAGACTAGACGTCTGGCAATTTACACGGCGATCTTGATTTTTGATTTTCTGTTAGATCCCTTGATAAATTTAATCAATGAAGCAGAAATCCAGCCGGTTCCTATTCCATTGGCTCACGATTTTGGAACAGTGTACGTCATCAATCGAGTATTCATGGATGGGGACGAAGTGGGTGAGGTCCTAAGAAAACATCCAAGCCCCGGATATGGATTCTTTGGTTTACCTTTAGTCGTAAATCCATTGATTCCCAATGAAAATATCCTTGGCAAGATCACTGGAGGATTTTCCTCTAACAACGTAGATGATCCTGAAATCAAGGAGATGGCTGACTTTGCCGTAGCTGCTATATCGGCCAATGTGGGATCGGTTAGACTCGTCAGGATTTTAAAGGCTCACACGAATATTGTGGCCGGCAAAAACTTTAAATTGATGCTTGAACTTAAAAGGGTTTTCGATGGAGATGATGGAGAAGATCTGCTTTGCGATGCGGTCGTCTTCGATCAATCGTGGACCAACACCCGAAAATTGAGCGAGTCAAGTTGCCTGTCCATCAACACAATCGCTTCGTGGAACAAGATGCACAAACAGCCCGCATCGCAGTCAGAATTTAACTGTTTGCAAATGAGAGACCCTGTTAATGATGAACAAGTTCCTAACGAAGATTCAATGTAAATGTAGTAAAATAAAACAAGTCAAAATATTTACATTAATATTTGCAAGGTGTGTTGCGGTTAGTACTTAACCGTCGTAGGGCTTGTTTGGGTTTTAAACAGAATGCGTGATTTTCCTTTTTGAAATGTTTTTGATTTTTTTAGCTACTAGATGGCAACCATGTCTTGGACGCTGATTTTGAAAGAAATAAAAACAAGAATTTTAGCTATCATCACGGCTTTCCGCAAGGGTTTTCAAAGAGCTAACAATAGAATTTGACATAGCTCAAATTAAGTTCGTACACAATCACTGGGTATTGCAAAATCAAAGAGAGCAGTAGGATCCAATCATCTGCTACGCTTTTTAACAGTCTACAAGACGTTGCGTGTTTTAAAAAAATTTCAGTTATGCATTTGCATATTGTGATGGTTGTCCAATGGCTTGTTGCGACTCAACACTGATCTATAGGTAAGATATTTCCCCCCTCTTTCCTCCCAAATAGGATTTGTTCTAGAGAGTTGATTTACGAGTTGGCAAGACGTTTAATGCAGCAGTGGAAGTCTGCTGCGGCTGGCGCCTGTCAACCTCTTCCAGTTGCCGGTGCAAGTTAAAAAAAATATATGTTAATTTGATGATTCATATTTGAACAAAAACAGAAACAAGTCGAGCAGAATAATGCAATAAGCACGCGCGTAAAGCGAACCAAAAGCAGATAATGAGCAATTAAGACACACGTAAGATTTACGGGTCTTTTTCTTAGAGGGGGGAGGACTGAATTTCTTGTTATACCAAAGACGGCCATTGTCACAAACGAGATTTCCCAACGCACGTTAAAAAAAATATATGGTATGAAACAGAAAAATAAATTTCACTCGATCGTAAATCATTCCGACTGTTAGTCTCTCCCCCCCATCTCTCTCGTTTGTCATTTGTTTCTTTCGGTGTAGGAGGAGGCCATATTTCTTCCATCGGTTTCAAATGCTTAACTCCTTTTTCCGCTCCTTGTTTAATTGGTTGCACACTAACCAGCTCACCGAATGGAACTACCGAAAAGAGGATAACCCCCCCCCCCCCTTTAACAAGAATCGAATTATAAAATAAGCTGTCTGCAAATGGAGCCTGTTTTTTCTTTCAACCCAACTTTGGATATTGTTGATGCTTATCGGCTTGTGCAAGCCGGGAACAAGCCATTGAATGCTGGTGCGAAGCGATTTGTGGGATTATGTGGGCCCGTCCGTGTGGAAACGACAGGTGAGCATGTCCAGTGTGTGTGTGTGTGTAAACGATTTATCATGGGCTATAGAATTAAACGCTGCCCTGGGCTGATGAAGGGCCAGTTGATGTATGAATCCGCATGACGCAGTGAGAAATAGGAAATTCATAAATATCTATAGAATAGATTATACTGGGGAGTTCAGGAATGTTCAACAGCTTTTTCTTTTATCGAATTACATTCACGCTTAGTTTCTTTCTTGCCATTTGTTATTTGAATCAAATCAAATGAAGTGTTAATGAAAGTCCCCTAACGGAAGAATGTGCGCAAGTTGATGCAATCAAGTTGGAAACATGCGCATGGAACACCTGTCGTTTTTCTTTTTCTTAACGAAAACATCTTCGTTGGATGATCAAAGAGAACAGCAGCACCTGACGCACGATTTCCTTTCAATATGTTTCTAATATTATTATATGTCATAAACTATCGACAAAAAATATAAACCGAGTCTATAGGAAATTTATAAAAAATAAAATAAGGAAATTCGATTTACGACACGGCCAAACATTCAGAAATGCAAGTCTTTTTTTTTTAGAAAGAATTCGAAATAAAAGGAGCCAGTCTACGTCGGAAATGGCTGAAATAATCGATAGATTATGTTACGAGATTTCCAAAACGCTGAAATGCTTTTACGTCATCATAAAAACAATTTCCTATGAATTGAACAAGAATATTTTAACAATTTTTTTCGTTTTGTTCATCCCGCAAGGTACGACATCCGCATACATTGCACGTACCCACCGTTTTTTTTTTTTTTAAAGCTATATCCAAAAAAAGTGACTCAATTAAGGCCTTAGAAGGCCCCTCCAGCTCTTTATTTTTCTACGATATTCCAATTTTATTGATAGGTGACTCAGTCGGGTGTCCTTTTTCATGGAGCCTCGTTTTTATTGCACACCCCATCCACTTCCGTCTCGTTTTCAGAACAGTACACAATTAACTCTT
The DNA here is from genome assembly GCF_022539665.2 of Daphnia carinata. Classification (NCBI taxonomy): domain Eukaryota; kingdom Metazoa; phylum Arthropoda; class Branchiopoda; order Diplostraca; family Daphniidae; genus Daphnia; species Daphnia carinata. The sequence continues at coordinate 2,016,616 of NC_081334.1, forward strand.
TTTCTTATCTTCATTTATATCTTTTTCTTTTTTCATTCCCCCCCCCCCCCCAATTTTCTTTGGGTATCTCGTGAAAACATTCGTTTCACGACATCCTCCTTCGCGTTTTTATCTCCCCACTCATTTTCTCAGCTGTTTCGGCAAACGATATTCACGCAAGCAGGACGGTTATAAAGACAGTACGCGTTTGGTGCATATTCCGTTCGTATACTTTGAATTGAAGAACCGCAGTCGGCGGTCGCAGCTGGAACACTATATCGGAGAGAGACATACGTATGTACTAAGAAGAAATTTAAACTCTGCCTATGTGCAACGATCATTTTTGATGGGTCATACAGCAGTCGGTGCTAACCGATTCGCTATGGAAGAGCACGCCGTCTTGCCTGGTACATGTAATCAACCGGGTCATTTCAAAATTTCTCAAACTGCCTGATGGCATCGGCCTATATCGGCTGCGAAACATAAGTTGGAAAGAAAAAAAAAACACTCTGGGGGGGTGATGAAGGTGAATTTTCAAATGGGACATTCATTTGCTGGCGATTGTTCCAGCCTTTTGTCAGTCCCTCTTTTTCGCGTCAAAGAATGATTTTTTGTGTGTGTGTGTGTGGGGGGAGTTTAAATACCATGTACCTTAACGTGACGTTGCGCTTCTCGCTTTCGACCCCGTGAAGATTAAAAAAAAAAGCCATTTATAACCATCTCTTCGCAGAGGGGAGGTGCGTCCTCTCGAAAGAAATGTATTTTCAAAAATGGCCCTCCTCTGTTTAAACCTTGTTTTTTCTTTCTCCATCTTACCAACCAAAGGGACATTGAATCCCTGTTTATGAACAAAAATCTCGACTGTCATCGCTTTAAAGTCTAAAAGGAAACCTCTCCCGAAATGCACCTGTCATTAGGAAACAAAAGAGTTGACGAACTCTCTTTCGAAAGTTTGAAATGACAGCGGGACAGGCTGTCAACTCGCCCCCCTAAAAATAAATTCATTATTTATTTACCTTAGCACGGGACTTTGGGACAAAGTAGGACAACTCTCCCCTCTAAAAAAAAAAAAATCATATGAAGATGCGCATTTGTATATACATCCTATAACTGTTCAACAGCCTCTGTGTTTCTTCGAGTTCACGAAGAGATCCCCAAAAAACAAAACAAAAGAAAGGTGATTTTTTTGTTGACAGCAAACAGATGCAAATCAGCAGATGCCCCCTGGCATCCAAGAATCGTCTATTCTCTTAAAAAGAAATCTCGCAAGTCATTACTCTCTGGGTCGCTTGCCTGTTTGGCAATGCAAAGTCGAAAGATGATGAAACGAGCGTTACGATTTTGATGTCCATCTTTATACAACTGAGGCGATAAATATACATGTACGAATGAAAGTATGTGGCCCTACGGACGAAAAAAAAAAAAGAATAATAATAATAAAAAAAAAACGAACCCGGCCCGGCATTTTGTATATAGAGGTTTGCCCTTACAAGGCCGTCAACAAACACGTAGCACAAGGTGGTGGCTGACGGGCTCTAAAAATGGAAAATCGAAAAAAAAATGTTTTTAACGTCAATGTGCAAAGAGAAAAGGAAAGAGAAAAAAAACAAAAAAAACAAGTCCAATTCTGGAGGTGAAACATAAAAAAGAAAAAAATCAAACATTTCTAGTTATGTATAAATGTAAATAATAAGCCAACTAACAACAAAAAAAGAAATCTAGTATGTCTCAGTTTTTGTTTCTTTTATATCTCAAGATTAATGTGTTTCTTTTTTTTTTTAAATTTTTTCTTCTACTATATTTCAATCTGATTTTCATTGCCAGACTTGAGTCTGATGGATTTCCTAAAAAAGAGATCACGTCGCCAATCGCGTTATTAATATGTATATACAGGCTGACAGATGGGTAACATCCACACGACACTGGGATGCGGGACCGGATCATATCAGAACAGGTGCCCCGTATTGTAAAAAACAAAACAAAAAACCAGTTGATAAAAAAAATAATAATAATCGAATTTGAAGAAAAGAACGTCGTCTAGATTTATGGCCACGATCGCATATTAATTTTCTTTGAATAAAAACATAACTATACGATTTCTGCCTGCGCAGTTTTTCTTTTTCGTCCTTACTCGACTGAAATGCTCGCCCCTTTTTCATGTGAAAAAGGAGTTAAAAATATCCGCGGTAAGTAAATGAGACGGGGGAGGAGGGACTGTAAAAACGAAAGAAAATGTTAAAATAATAATAATAATAATAAAAAAAACAGGACCGCGAGAGAAGCTGGTCCTTTTCACGGTGGAAAGAGTTTCTTAATAATGTAAGCCCTTGGCTCGTTTATTCCAATTCATTAGGGCCGTCAGCTCTCGACTTCTTCATTTTTTTTTCTCGTTTGTCCCTTACACCCTCCAGACTTTTGCTGCTTGTTATTCCATTTTAATTGATTTTTTAATTCATCTCGGATGTCGTATAACTACACTGGCGCCGTTAAAACGAAAACACTGCCTATCTCTGCAGACTTTATTAAACAAAAAAAAATATATATATGTCTAATGAATTCTAACTAAAAAAAAAAATTTCGTTTAATTGCCAGAAGATGAAAAAGCAAAATGGATAAATTTTGAAATGAAAAACGATGGCCACTCCCACTCGTTTAAAAATCTGTCGATGGTTCGAATTTCTCCTTGCGCCCCCCCCCCCATCCCCTAGTATATAGAAAATCCAATTTAATGCCATTATTCAAATATCCTTTTTTTTTTTTTTTTTTGGTGATGCTGTAAACTAAGCAGGTGGAATGAGAATTTGACTGGCGCCAAGATTTTTGTTCAGCAACGCCCCTAAGTCGATTTTTATAGAAGAAAAATACATTACTACACGTGTGTGTTCGAGCGTATAAGAGGCTCAGTTGAAAATCCCCTCAAAAATGGAAGCCGAATAAGCTGTTTATATAAAAAAAAATCCTGAAATACGATACAAGAAAAAATGACATCAAAGAAGGTCTTTTAAGAAATAAAAAAAAATAGACACATAAATGAAAGATGAATCGACATGATTCAATAGACGATTGCCTCTTTAAAAAAAAAAAAAAAAAAAAGACTTATGTATAGAATGCCAGCGTGTATGGAACCCACATGTGACTCTAACATATTCATGTTGACGTCGGTATACGTGCGTGCAAATATTGACTGCGTACGTTTTTTTATAGCGGCCGGGCGATGACGCGCACAATCCCCGCATTTTTACACGCGGGCGCAAAACATAAAAGCGTTTTTAGAAATAAAACTATTTTGACTAAGACATCCTTTTACATATGAATTTCGTCATCAGTAAGAGGATCTTAAAAAAAAAAAAAATAGTTGAGTATAGACACGCACTAACTTAATCTCCGTGAGGATGGCAACAGAGTGAGAGAGAGAGAGGCCTATAGATGCGTATCGAATTGCCACAAGAGTTCTCAGCCTGGAACCGGAGACCTTACTAGCCGCTTGCTGCAACCGTGAAATACAAGAGCGGCTCTCTCTCTCTCTTCTTTTGTTTTGCTTATGCTCGCACATTAAACTTAATTTTTTAAAAATAATTTCTCGAAATTTAAATGTATATCTAATAACCATATACTATAGCCGTACGTGTGTGACGCTTGTTGGCTGATTATAAGCAATTCACGGACGTTGTGCATACGCAGCAGCTTAAGGGCTTTTCTTTGGCGTTACGTTAGCGCCGAGCAACGCGTACCTGTGAAAATTAAAAAAAAAAAATCACGCAGCGGCGGCCTTGCGTGAGTCAGAAATGAAACACAACGAGATGCAGACAAGGACGGCATTCCTTGCAACTGATGCGGCGGAAATGAACTCACTCGCCGCCATCTCGTTTTCATTTTTTGATCGATTGCTCGCTGTTGTGTATGTTTTTCTTTAATTCCCGGTTGCCGGAATCTTAACAAAATTTCGCGTGATATACCCATTACGCATTTTCCCCATTTGTTCCTTTTCTTTCCCAATTGAAAAAGAATCCGCTTGTTATAAACCGCCCAGATATTAACAAAAAAAAAACAACATTTGTATATCTACAACTAAAAACACACAATGTCTGTATTTTTGTGCGTACACGGAGGATACGACGTTTCTGCTTTCCCAAGCTCTTAAAAAAAACACATTTTCATTTCTTTAGAAGAAAAAAAAAAAAAGGACCTCATTAAATCGGAAATCGTTTGAATTCAACAGCGTGACGTCATTTGCTGCTGTCGCCAGTCCCTTAGGGCTATTTCTTTCTTTTTTTTTACAAGGGGGTGTTAACTTAAAAAGTATATCCCCTGAAACCTTGGCTGTCGTGGAACGAGGACGTCTACACCAGCGACGCTTATATGTATATGTATATACAAAACGGTGGAAGGCAAAGTGTCGTCATGACCCTAAATGGTAGCGGAGAGGGAACCGGCGTGTGGTTTTTTCTTTTTTTTTTTTTTTTTTTAAAGGAAAATGTATTTTATGGCTTATTGCGGTGCGAGTATAATCTATACAATGTTCTTCCTTCATTTTGTTTTTTTTTTATTTCGCGTTCATATACTAAACCCCACCAAAAAAGAAAAAAGTTCGGTTCGTTCTCCACGCTATTCTGTTATGAGTTTTTTTTTTATTACATTAAAAAAAAAAAAAACGAGGTGTATGCAAAAGAAAATGACATTATTCATCGCGGCGCCGCCGCGTTTACTTCCCACGGTTTTTTATAGGATTTCTTCGGTCCTTTATTATTATTTTTTTTTTCCCTCTCCATCTTTCTATATCCTCTAGGATGTCGATTAAGCCATCTTCGCTAACATTGTATTATACATGGGCTGCTCTATTAGTTGATGCACATTCAACACGTTAGCGGTAAAAACTCTCGGATCCCACAAGCCGAATCCAATGTCGTTTCGTGATTTCCCATTCGCTCTGTCCGCGCGCTTGTCTTTTTTTTTTTGTTCACGCATTACATTCCCTTTTTTTATTTATTTATTTTTTGAAACGTTCAATTAAAAACAAAAAAAGGCAATTCATTTTTTTAGAAATGTAAGGTTTTTTTTTTATTACTTATTGTTCTTTTCGTTCAAACTGCCTTTTCTATAGCGGCCGTGATAATGACGGTTCAATTTGTTTTCTTGATGGCTCCCTCGAGTTTGGTTGCCATGGCCGACCAAGAGGAACGCAGGAATTTAAATATTCCCAATTTGTTTTGAATTGAGGCTTGGAATCGATTGGTTAATACATTCATTCCTGCGTTTTGCCAGTTGATTGATTTCTCATAGAGAATGAGGAGCGTTGTACGCATTTCAATTTGTAATCTCATCGCCTGAATTTGATTTTCCCACGCTGTTTATGCCTATCGAAATTCGTTCTATCCGGTCTCAAGTTGACTCCGTTTCCTTTTATTAATGAATTCATCGTCGTACCTAAGAAATGAAATCCGTATCGAAAACAACACCCTTGTCCTCCTCCTTCATTCCATTCCACCTCCTACACCGAAACACGAATTCAATCGATCCGCTTTTTGTCGCTGATCGAAGGCGGTTTGAATACATCAACTTCTCCTTTTTTTTTTCTTCTTCTCTCAAAAATTCCAAAAGGATCATATATCATCTGTACAGTAACGTCTCTCTTGTTGGTTTCTCCCCCCCCCCCAATTTCCAGTTGAGCATCAGCAGTCCGCCTCCTTTTGCCCATTTTCTTCTTCATATCTCGTAATGCCATCATCATCATGGCATGTATAATATACCGACCCAAAAAGAAAATGCGCGTGTTTTTTTCTTTACTCACACACATACACACGGGTGGTCTGCGTTCACTTTCATCTTTGGAATTTTTTTTTTTTCTCCCGCCGGCTTTTTCTTTCTGGTAATACACTATCGCATTCAAATCACCCCTTTCATATAGTCACGTCGGGATCCCCGACATTCATTTTTTTTTTTTCTTAATAAAAAAAGATTATAAAGGGATGAAATGGGTAAACTCTTTCGACACACGCACTTATATAGAAACTCATTACAAACGTTTTTTTTTAGTCGGTGAGGGGGGGGGGAAGGGTGGGGACTTAAAAAAGCAATGATGTTTTTAATTGGATCGTTATATATATATATGAAGCGTGCTTATTATATTCTACTGCTTTCGTTTGGCTACAAAAAAAAAAAAAAAAGGCCAAATGGATGGAGAGGTTGAACCGTGACCCGTGCGGGTGGTCGAGAAGAGGTTGGGCCAGGTGCTGTGCAGTAGGTCTAACAAAAAGAAGAAGAGGCTTTCGATGCATATGCCCAACGTTTTTTCTTCGAGATTCTTCCGGGCGTTTCCGTTTGGTTGTTATCCAATAGAGATGAATGGCACTGTGTGTGTGTATGTGTGTGTGTAAAAAAAAGAAAAGATTCCAAAGAATCAGGCATGCGAACAGAAGAATCTACGGATAGCGTCGTCTTGAAAAAGGGGAACACCAGCATCGTAGACGTCGCGCCACACACACACACACACAGAACATCTCCTTTCCCCTACGTCCGATTTTTCTTTTGTTATTTCCATATCATTTTATACCTTTTTTTTTTTTTTTTTTTAAAGAACTATGTAAGGAGAAATAAATAAATAATGTGCTGCTCTTTTGTTCTCTGCCTTCTTTCTCCACATCCGGCCGAATAGAAAATAATACATTTATACGGAAAAATTTTGAATCAATTGATACAACATGATAGAAAAGATACGACACGTTTTTTTTCATTTTGGGGTTCGAAATTGTGGAATGCTAAAAGGAGCTGTAATGCGCTTTCAAGTTCCCTGGAACGCTAACGAGCATTAAAGGATACACGGAACGGTAGAAAGAGAATTCAAGTAGCTCTGGCCGTTGTATACCGCTGGCCATGTAATTTTCGCGACTGGCACTTTGCGCATTTCCCTTCTAACATTTTTCTGTTTAACGAACGAATATTGTTAAAGCTTTAAATTCGGCTTTGTTTTTTATTTTTATACGCAACGGCGAGAAGCGCGCTTAGGTCATTTCAAGTCGGTTCCTTCCGGACCGGATGTCATTTTCACCGGGGTAGCGTTGGATGGCCATTTATTTTTCTTTTTTCCATCGCCCCAATGCGGTTTTTTCCGATAATGAACAATTTTGTCTTCTTTTTTTTTTTAACTAAAAATCTTAAAAGAAGAACAAAGTTCTTTTGACCTCTAGTGTGTTGGCTATTAAAGTTTATTAAGGACATTGGATATACTATCTTGCTTAAACGTTTGCCATCATTTTTTTTTCTTCTCCTTTCTTTTGTACTAACTTTATTTCCTCAAAGAAAAATCTGATCACAATAGCGACGCAAAACGATCAGACGGTGGAATCGCTATACATAATGGCCGTCATCATTTTCAATCGGGAAGTAACGATGATGTGCCTTTTTTTCTTTTTTTTTTTTTTAGAAACCACAAACTAGGACCGTAACATACTGCGACCAACCGTTAATTGGCACTGTAATTGATGGTTGCGGTAGTAGCAGTAGCACATTATAGTTTAAAGGAAAAAAAAAGATAGTTGGTTTGGTGTCCTTCGGCTGACAGGCGCCATGGCAAATGGGAGGAGTCGACCATGCGAAAGTTTCTTATTTTCATCGCTAGATGGCGTTGGCGCCAGCTGACCAGCACACAAAAGTAGCCAAAAGACGAGGGAAAAAAGCGGCTGAACCCGCGTCTGCGCCACCAGTTGCATTGTGGCGTTTAGTGGTGCCTCGTTAGTTTGTCGTGTCCAGTGAACCCGTGTGACTCTTCGTTTCTCGCTAGCTGTTTCCGTGAACATTATTCGGGAGAACAAGCAAAGACAACGTCGACAGTCGTGAACATCGTTGTGCAAGCCATTTGTTTCTTCAATACAAACCATTTGTATGTTTCTGAAAAAGCTTCAAACGAAGATCAGTCGTCTTGCAAGTGGAAGATAGAACGTGTCGTGCCGACTTTAGCTCCAGGGTGCTCTCTACTATTTCTCCTTTTCTTCCTGAGAAAAGAGAGAAGTAAATTTTCTTTTTTAACGCATATCGACTAATTGTCGATTGGAAATGACGTACAAAAAAAGTGGAAGAAACTGAAATAAGAAAACGGGCAAGTGCACCACGTGATTTGTTTTGCCTCGACATCGAATGGAATCAAAACATTGACAACATTCCCTTCGTCCCTAACCCGTTACAAGTTAAACATTTTGGAATTAATCTCTCTGATTCGAAAACAACAACACAAAAAAAAAACAACCAAAAACCAAAAGGGGGAACACAAAAAACGTGTTTAGTTGAAACGACGTCGAAGAGCAAATGGCGGCCAACGGGCGCCATCAACTCAACGGTAAGTTCTCTCCATTTTTCCCTTTTTATATCCACTTTTCTTTCCGTTTCCAAGCAAGAGCCCGTGTAATTGCAGATGATTGTGAGAAACGGTCAATGAGGTCGTGATGGCCTTTAGCAGAGGGGGGACGTCAGGAATGTTCAGCGCCCACGCCCGTACTAAAAAGGCGTGTGAATCATGAACTTGTGCTACTCTCTCTCTATCTCCCTCTTACTTTGTACATTTGGAGAAAAAAAAAAGAGAAATACTCGTGTAGAAAGGCTAGACGTTGAAGAGTCCTTGAAATAGAAGAAAAAAGCTGGTAGTGTCTGTCAAATTGCTGTTTAAAGCCCCGTTGAAAATCTCCCGATTTTCTTGAGATGCTGTGGTTCCAAACGGAGTGGAGGAAACCAACGGTAAGAGGGAGGGGGGGGGGGGAGGTGACTGGAATTTTTCCTTCCTGTAAAAGAAAGAATAAAAAAGAGTTTCCCCCCTCCACCCTTCAAAATAAGAAATGACCTGGAAACGTCCCTGTGTAGCCTTCAGCTATTCTTTTCCCCTTCCATCTTCTTTCTTTTAAGAAGGGGGGGGGGGACCATCTTGTAAACACGTTGAGGATGGCTCCAAATTACAAGCGAGTTGCTATGTCTTTTAGGATCTCCCCCCTCGCCCATTTTCTTTTTTGAACGGACGCCATGATGACCGAGAGGGGCGCATTTCAAAAACACTCTTTATTTTGACCCTTGGAAAACACGAGTTTGACACTCGTGTTTTGCGACCTATCGCCCCGTTATCTTTTCGCTTCCTCCTCGTCCCACTTTGCCAAAACTCTTTGGAGAAAAGGGAATGACCTGCGAGTTATTACAAGAGGCTACCACCAAGATAAAAGGCACACCACTTGAACCGTTCCACATTCGATTTTGTAAGGAAAGCAAAAAAAAAAAAAAGGTTCATTTGCATAACAGAAGATGGTGAGAGAGTGGTAGAAATGTTATCAATGTACACGTAGCGAAATTTGGATAGTTTACCATTTCCTTTGGTGATGAATGGACACGTTGGGATTCCGTGAGGAGCACCAATCGGGAGGAAGAGAAACTGCGAATCATCACGCACCTGATGGACTCGCATTAAAAATCTCGTGGAATTCTAAAGAGCCTCCCGTGAAACTCAGGGGGGAGGCAGTGTCGATTTTTGTATTTAAAACAAAAATTGCCTCTTGTTATCAACGTCTTAGCGATGCAACTCCTTCCGGTTTGTTGAAGAAAAGTCAGAACGTAACAATTTTAACGGGATTTTGTTTTTTTTTTGTTCTCTTTGTTTGGAGGAGAAAATTGAACTTCGGGATTTTTTGAATGGCTAGAGGAGAGAGAGAAAAAAAAACGATGTTGTGTTTCGTCTTGGGTGGTTTATTTTGTTGCTGGGTCGACATGGAAAGATCCGGGAGTGGGCTCAAGTCACGTCATTTGGCCATGCACAATCGAGTTGAATGTTCTATCGCAATATCGTCGTAAAGAAAACTTGTCTATAAACCAGCATTCTCTTCTTCTTGCTCTTTTCTGTGCATCGTTAACATCTTCCTCAAGGGGGGGGGGGGGGGAATGCACAACATGACGATTTATGATGTTGCCTGTAACGCGGATGGCCAAAAATGCGTCCTCCTGACGAATTAAAATGTGCCCGTGATGACAGCTTGAAAATATTCACGTTTTGTTTGCATTTCCCAGCCCCTCTCAAAGAAATTATAGATTTTCTCTTTCCAAATAAGAAATAACCAGATTTTGTATTATTTTTGGGGAGGGAATGGAGGGACGTGTGTGTGTATATAGAATAGTAGAAAAGCATTTGGGAAAAAGGAGAGATTGCATCGAACCAACCAAACGTGTCCGCTCATTTGAATGTGGTGTAAAAGCCCTTTTTTTTTTTTAAATTCAACTTACCTTGTGTTCTCTTCCAGTTTTCAAGCTCGAACGATCACGAAAAAGCCCAACCTTAATCTCGTTCCATCTGCTTTCGTGTTGTGTTTTGTTATGGAAAAAGAAATCAAAGCCGTCAATTCGACCTTGGCATGGCCTTTAATTGGGTGTTGTAGTCGGCTGGCCATTGAGTTGCCACATCTCTCGAGCCGTTCATTTGTTTTTTCTTCGTCAGGCGTGAAACCTTTTAACACGATTGCCCATCTTGGAAAAAAGAGGATTTTTAAAAGACTAAATAAATTCCCGTCGCTAAAGTTTATTAACAAACTATAACACCCTTGTTTCGAGGCTCCTTGCCAAGTGGTACCAGTTCTATTTTTAAAAGCTTTTTGATCATCTCTGGGATCATTCTTTTTCCCTACTTTTTGGAGGAAACTGATTCTCTGTTAAACAAATTCATTTTTTCCATCCCCATCAAAATTGGTTTAAAACATTTTGCATCTCATTATAAATTTTGTTTGTTTTTTTTTCTTCCCCAACGTCGTTATCTGAAAATCGTTTTTCATCAACTTCATTTGGGACAAGAAAAAAAAGGAGGTGCTGTCATTGTTTTCTTTTCATTCCGCTTGGAATGTCTTACGTCCCTTCGGGTACGTTTCTTTACTTTGAAAAAAAAAAAAATCGTGTTGAGGTAGCCGCGAGGCGTGAATCTGGTGCCAGTTCATAACAACAGACGCATTCCTTGACAAATGACTGATCTCTTTTCAAATGATATCAGCTCCTTCAATCCTTTTGTTTTTTTTTAAAAGAACAAAAAAAAATAAAGTGCCTTGATAATATGCAAAAATGACAGTTTGTTCCAGTTGAAATGCGCTGAAAATGATCTAAGCAAAGACAAACAGAGAAATGTTTCATTCACGCAGTTGAAAATGGCTGTTGACGTGAGGTGTAAGGCAAGCTATTAACACGTCTGCGATACGCACCTGTCGTGAGATGAATCAACTTGTCCTGTTTTCTTCTAAGTTGTTTGATTTCATTGCATTACATTCCATTTGTGGATGTTGTTTTCTTTTTTAAACCTTTATCTGTTAAAAAAAAAAAAACGCAAATAGGAGGAATCGGGGGCTGACATTGTGCGGTTGATGAACGAGCATCTGCCAGAGATAGACGGACGGAGAGAGAGAGAGAAAACAAGCGCCTGGTGTCTGTTTTCTATCCTTTTACGAGAGCCTATAACGTCGGGCCGGAGAGTTATTATTTCGCTATCCTTGTTGTCGGCCTGATTATATACATCATGGCTGCCGACCGCCGTCGCTCCCGCTTCTGGACAGCATCTTTAGTCATCACGGGCCTTCTGGCCGCCACTGCTGGTATGTGGTTGTTATTACACTTTCTTCGTTTTCAAAGAAAAAGAACGGCATCAATAAGCCAACATGATAAACGATTGTTTGTCTTTGATGATTAGATTAAAAAAAAACAAAAAAACCACGTAAATATAACACGCGCTTCGTTTATATTTAATGATTCGTTTTTTGCTTTTTAAACCGATTGAAAATAAAATTATATATATATTTTTTTTTTTTGAAAAAATGTAGTGAGGGCTGTCACGATGACGTCGGGAGTGTCTTTCGTCCGCTCACCTCAACCGATCGTGGCGCCTCCCGGCGATCGAGTGGTCTTTGAGTGCGAGACCAACGTTCCACCCGAACGGGTCGTCTGGCTTCACAATGGCGCCGATATGTCAGCTCATTACAATAACAGTGGAGCTTCTTCCTCTTCCAATCGCCGTAAAGGCAGACGGGCCATCGACGAAGAGGCCGCCTCATTTCGAATGTAAAAAATCGCATTTCCTTATTTCTTTTTTTTTCGAATTTAAAATTATAAAAGAAAAACAAATGGTTAACAGGCGAGAGGGTGAAGGGTCTCCCAAATCGGCCGTTCATCTCATCCTCAGGATTAGCAAGAATCCTCACCGATATCGACAGCAGGCTGGAGACTATCAGGTCCGTTCAACTGATAGACGCGTGAAATTTTGATGTTCTAACTTGATGATTGGCATACGTTTTAGTGCGTGGCTTGGTTTGGAGCTGTGGCCTTGACGTCGTTACCTGCCCGCTTATCCATCGCTGTGCTCGGCGATTTTCCTCATTTACCTTCGTCGTTTGTGACGTCATTGGATGCAGAGTGAGTTTATCATTTGTATTTTTTTTGGCACAAGAATTTTTTTTTCTTGGGAGGGCCGTCGGTCTGATTTCCGGGCTCATTGCAGGTCAGTTCAACCATCTGGACCGGGCCGGCCGACGTTGAGAGACAACAATGGCAGTGGGTTATCGACCAGTGGCAGCGTCTACGTTCTGGATGTGTTTGCCGGCGAAACGGCCGTCCTTCCGTGCCCTCCACCTCCATCCGACCCGCCTGCCACACTCACCTTCTTCAAGGATGGCAAGCCCGTCATCCATAACGGTACGATATGCGTTCCAGCAGTTCTTTTTTTTCAAGCGCTTTCAATTCACCTTGTGTTTTTTTCAAATAGATCGCGTGAGGCTGATGGTATCGGGTAATTTGCACATCATCAACGCCAGTTCGGCGGACCAAGGGCTTTATTCGTGCACGGCAGCCAACCACATCACGGGCGAGCTGATTGATGGTCAGCGCGTTCTCAAGTTGGTGGTCAGAGGAGCTCCCGTTAGAACCAAACCGGCGACAATCACTTGGCAGCCGGAAGAGAGATACATTAGCCAAATTGGTACGTGTAAATCTTTCGTGCGAAAACAATTGCCGGTTTTCATTTGTTTTTGTTTATTTATTTATTTTTATTTTTTTTTTTTTTAAAAAGGCCATAACGTAACTTTGGAATGCGCCGTGACCGGCTGGCCGAAACCTCAGATCCGATGGATCCGTGATGGCAACCTACCACTTCCTGTCGGTCGTTCCTATTACCTGGGAGGTGGAGCCCTGGTCGTCACCGGCCTGATGGACCAGGACGAAGGTGGTTACAATTGCGAGGCGTCGAATGCGGCTGGCCCGCCTATTCGATCGCCGACTCTATTGCAACTGACCGAACCGGTTGCAATCATCAAGTCGCCCAAAGATTCCCGGGTGGAAGAAGGAGCTCAAGTCGTTTTGGCTTGTGAAGCTCGAGGACGGCCTCCACCTCAACACTATTGGGTCTTTAACGGCAACGCGTTGAACAACGATACTCACGTTATCATTACAGGTTTGAAGAAGAAAAAAAATTGATTGCTATAAAGAAAAATGCATTTAAAATTCAATGATTGGTTTGCACAGATCAACAATTGACTATCCTCAACGTTACCAAGCGTCATGCTGGCATCTTTCAGTGCTTCGTGTCCAATTCATTAAGCAAAGTCGACGGCGGGGCGGCCACGCTGGAAGTGATCCCTCGCTCTAAAGTCGCCTCGTCGCTGTCGTCCAGCTCGTCGCTGACGGCGTTCTCGGACGAAGAGGACGACGATGATCTCGACGCGGATAGTTTCTTCGATCCGACGGTGGCGCCGCCGCCGTTAAAACCTACGCCCGAAACGTCGGAGAAAAAGGGCAAAGCCAAAGGAGGCAAAAATCGACCTAGAGGTTCGTCCCAGTGTAAAATTCAATTGTTTAAATTAATTTAATTGATTAAAAAATATTCATTTATTTTTAAATGACGCAGAAATGATACCGCCTACTCGACCGAATATTACTCGCTTGACGGATGAGTCGGTGATGGTCCGCTGGTCGGTTCCGCCCAACGAAGGATTGCCCATCGAATTTTTCAAAGTCCAGTATAAAGAAGCGGATAAACGAGGATCACGCTGGAAAACCATTGATGAGGACATCCCCTCGCACATCCGGAGTTATGAAGTGTCCGGCCTCAGATCCGGACAGACTTATCGGTTCCGGATAGCCGCCGTCTACTCCAACAACGACAACAAACTGGGGCCCAACTCTGGCCGTTTTCTGTTGGAGAAAGAAGCGCCAAAGAGAAAACCCGGCTTCAGTCCAGTCATTGAAATAGCCGAGGCCGTCAGTCAGTCCGCCATCATGATCCAGTGGAAGGTACGTTTTTCTTTTGTTTTTGTATTTTTTTTTTGTTTGTTGAGCTTTGAACAAGAAAATTAGCGTTCACATGGCGAATTCGTGAACCCGCGTGTTATTTTTATTTTATTTTATTTCTTTATGATTTGCTTACTTTGCATAGTATCCCGAATTGGACAGCGTTCCTCTTGAGGGCTTCTTTATTTATTATCGTTCGACGACCAGTGCCGGAGATTACACCAAGGTGACTGTGCTGGGCGGTAACACCCGCACCCACATTGTCACCCATTTATTGCCCGAGACCCATTACGACCTCAAGATGCAGGCGTTCAACATGCAGGTACCTTGAAATAATTTCACACCCTTCTTTTTCTTTTCTTCTTCTTCTCCTACCACCCACGAATCCGGGAATTTAAAAATTAAATAAAACATATTAAAATATCAAAATATTTAAACTTGGAATGATCAGGGTACGTCAGAATTCAGCCGAATTGTGACAGCCAAGACGCAGAGTTCGACGATCTTCACGCCTTCGTCTTCCACGAATCGACAGCACAATGGAATGCATCGAGATTCCGACACGAGCAACAGCATCGGCCCGTTGGATGTGGTCAGCTCAGATACGGCAGTCACGAACGACACCCTTTACGTCGTGCTCGGCTCCGTCCTGGGTGGTCTCACTGTCCTGGTGGTCCTCCTGGTCGCCCTCTATCACTGTCGCCAAAGGAGCGCAGAACGAGGTACAAAAAAAAAAGCATTTTTGATTCATTTCCAAATGCGCCTCTCTCTTGACAGTCGTGACTATAAATATCTATTTTTGAAAAAAAAAAACAAAAAAACCAATAGAGCATGATCGTTCCGTATGGAATGGCAAAGCCATCACGAACGAGAACGGCAATACGATCAGCGTGTCGCCCAATCATCACTACGTTCACCATCATCACCACAAGATGCACAATGGATTCGTCGATCAGCAGCGGCCCATCTATTCGACCGACGGCCAGCACGCGGACAATGACGACACGGCAGAGACGTCGTTTTGCCAACGGACGCTTCAACATCGTTCGTCGGGAGATTTGCTACGGTCCACGGACAGCCTTTCGCGCGGCTCGTTGAAACGCGGCTACGTGCGCAACGGGTCGACTCCCAGCCTCCACCAGCATCCGGCAAACAGGAAAGTAATCGATTCGAATACTTTACCTTTACTCATGCATCATAATAATGGCCGTCGTGAGCCGTGTATGGACGACGCCGAATGGGAGGCGTCTGTCCCGCCGGCCGACAGCGAAAAATTCATTTGAACAATTGGCAATTTTTTTTATTAAAAAGCTTTTTTTTTTTTTGCTAGCAGACGGAGGGGGTTAGGCCTCCTCCTGAAAAAGTGTGTGCCAATGTCTTGCGAAAAAAGAAAAAGCATTTTTTAAATTATAATTTTGAGAAGAAAAAAACGCATTGCCTTAAAAAGAAATGCATTTCGGCGGATACGTTCCGTTCATTTCCCAGTCCTTCCATTTGATAAGCTCATAACACAAACCTGAAATAATTTTTTTTATTTGATCCCTTATTGTTTGAAAGAATTTGCCATGTTTTAACCTCTGATTGGTCTCTTTTCAACTTCATATATATATATATTTGTAAATATGTAAATGAATGCTGCCCATTTAAAAAATTTTGTACACGGACCAACTTCCTCCCTCCCCGCATTGTTGAAGCCCAGAAATTTCTGTTTGGAAATCAAGAAATGAAAAAAAAAAAAGTGAAGAAGGATCGTCTTTCATCGCTGTCAATTTTACAAGAAGAAAAAAAAAACAAAAAACAAAAGCGCAACGAAAAACGAGAATGTGCCCCAGTCAATTGCTCAACTCAACTGATTCCACGAGTTTTGTATTCGCGCTGACAACGATGAAATGATGTGCTAAAAAGCGGCCACTCTGCGAGAACCGGTTTTTATTATTTTGAAGTGCCTTACAAATGACATCTTTTTTTTTTGCTGGGGGAAAAAAGCTACGCCCTTTTATATTTTGAAAAAAAAAACTCGAAATGGATCAACTTAAAAGAAAAAAAACGGCAACTCGGGGCATCGAAACTAATTTGTAAAAACATTCAATGTTTGGAAAAGGAAGCCTCCGGTTTGGCTTCGTGCCTAGAAGAAAAGAAAAAAGAAGACAAGGTTGAATGAGCTGTTGTCGTGATGTCTTTTTAACAAGCGAATCTTAATATTACCAGCGTGTGAGATCGAGACGAGGAATTTGGTAACCCGAGCAGTGTTTGCGTGGGTTGCTTTCGCTGACGGCCTCTAATGCTCTCTCTTGAATCGTGTCCATGGCGTCACCATTCTCGCAAAGGACCCTGGCTAGGGTCACATCGCGTATGGAACTCAATTGATCTGCATTCATATGCAAATGAGTGCCACTTTTTCTTTTCTTTTTTTTTTTTGAATTTCAACCTGTTGTTTGAATTGTTTTTACCTGGGGTGAAACGCAGCAGAGGATCGTCGGTTTCATACCAAAAACGATCGCCGCGTTTCGCTCGAACAAACTGGTCGGCGATGATGCAGCTGGCCGTCGGTCCCAACAGTCCGTCGGGCAGAGGATTCTCGGCCAACATTCCAGTGAAAAGATCCAAATGCGTCGCATCGCTGTCGCATTACCAAACGAAATATTTAACATTTTTTACGCTTTAAAAGAAAGAACAGGTCGTCGTTAAGCGGCAGGCGAGGAGTTTTTCTTACACGTAAAAGCGTTGGATGAGTTCCAGCGAGTGAGGACGGAAGAACTCTTTCATCTGCGTGAAGTTGGCAGCCGGTGGCAGGTGGCATACCTCGCGCCATTTGTAGTAAGGCGGAAGGCCGTGGTCCCGTCCTCGCTGGATGTTGAAAGCGAACAGGTCGAATCCGAAAGAAGCGTTTTCCTGCTGGAACAGATGATTGGCCACCTGCAAAACGGTAAAGTAAGACCCGATATTTCAAATCAATTTCCAAATTTGATTTTTATGATTTTTATTTGTTACTTCTGCAGCGAATGAAGTGTGGATCGGCCTGGGATTCTGCGCCGCGCTGCCGCGGATCAGCTCGTCCACCTTACCGTATTGCCACATGGAAAACGGATTGTACAGCATCGTGTGCAATGGAGCAAACTCGGTGACACCACTTCCAGCCTGTTCGAAAGCCACTAGGTCCTATACCCCCCCAAAAAATTAAAATTAAATAACCTAAATCAATTCGTTTTATTCATGCAGGTACCTTAATCATGCTGTGATAAAACCGGAAGGCGGCCGATGCAAAAGAATTGGCGACTCCGGCGTCCAGATTATCGTCATAGCCGTGGAAATAACCTTCCTTTAAAGGATTCAACCCCAACGACTTGGTCAGCTTCTCTCCTGAAGTAGCACAAATGCGTCGTGATTTATTATTTTTCGAAGAGTGCAGCCCAGTTGTAGGACTTCAGTTAACATACCGAGCAAAAGCGGAACGAATTCGTTGTAAACGACGTGCTGCATTTCAGCGATGACGACACGCCGACTCTCTTGGTACAAACGTTCGTCGCTCCAATGACCGTTGATTTTGATGAAGAAGTCGGTGACGCGGTTGTGTTCTCGCATCCAAATCTGATTCATGTTCGTCAAACCGATGAATTCATTCACGCGGAGGTCACCTGGTTTTTAATGTAGATTATATTATTGATTTTATCTTTGGTGATTGAATGTTTTGCTAATTTTGATAGGGAACCTGAACGGAAGCAGGGCGTGTTGGCTTCCAACATGTCGGGACGGTTACAGCCATCGTTGAGATCTTTGGATCGGAGTAACATGTAACGTCCGTCCGGCTCGGTGGGCGATTTCATGTAGCCTCCGTCAACGTCACGAAGTTCGTGTTCGTCCTTTTCCGTTGTTGAGTAAACGTTGGACAAGTCGATGTAAGAAGACGCTTGATTCATCTGTTCTCGCACGCCTGTCATAATCCAATTATGAAGGGCAAAACATAAACAAATTTTAAAAAATAAACTCGTCGATTGGATTACCAATGTGACATTGGGGAGCGGGTGCCGAACGGACAAAGTCCATGCACATAAGACCTTTCTCTTTGTAGAAGGGGTCGTTACTCTTAAGTTCGAGAGCGAAGCATTCCGGATGGCGTTCTTCGGCGCCGCAACACGGAATGGCACTACGGTTAGCACCTGCATTGTTTCAAAATCAATAACCAAGTTACGATTTTAAAATTTTCATTTCTTTTAGGCAGACCTTTATAAGCGGCAATGTTGCTGAAATCGTGATCGAGGAAATGAGCAAAATGGACAAAGAGCATCGACAGTCTAGGCTCATCATATTGATTGGTTGCGTTTTGCATGCAAATGCTGACTTGACGTCCGGGCGGATGAATTCCGGTCGGGAAAGACGGTTTGGGCTTAGAGAATCCGTCTTCGTACTCGGCTGGCAACATGCGCCGAAAGGGCTGCAGGGCAGATCCCCATTGTGGGTGCTGTAAATTATTACAGATACCATCCATCCAGCGGTATTTATCTTTTGCGGAGCATTTAAATCCGCCGAACGGCGAATGCCCTTCGCCACACTGTGGCCATTGTTCCTGCAAGAAACGCCAGCCGGATTTTTGAAGAGTTTCCAGTTCGATCTGATGGTCTTTGAGGCAACGCAGAGTGGCTTCGGCCATGACACCCGATTGGATCCAGTCCACTGATTCCTCGTTCAGGGCCGTCGACATTTGGTGGTAGAAAGCCGGACCTTTAGGCTCCACTAGAGTCTTTTCCATCGCCTTTCGGCGGTTCACTTCATTCCGACCTTCTGTGTTGCATTCCTTCAGCAAGTCCATGTCTACAGTTGGAGTGGGTGTCTCCCAAGAAGCCATATCTTTTCCTTTGAATTCTCTTGAACGACCTGAGCAACAACACATTTGTTTAACGAGGTAAAAAAGATAGCACACATTTTCAGTTTTAGAAAATTAGAAAATTAAAAAATTAAAAAATTACCTTTTTTAATAGGGAAGGAGACTTGCAAAAGCGAATGCTCCACGTTTAGGTCAAGCGGCGTGACATCCGTGGGTAGAGGGCCGTCATCAGCTGAATCATTGTCGACAACAAATAGAAAGACAGTGGCAACTATCAAGCTGGTGGCTACCCTATAATAGAACAAGAAAAAAAAGGGAATCAAACATTGGTAATTATTAAGTCATTTAGAATTATTAACTCACAAGACAACGCTGAAAGTAGCTAATTTGCAATTACGACGGCTGGCCAGGTTCTTTTTCATGCGATTGTAGTGGTTGTAGGTGGGTGTCGTTTCTTCTGTATAACCGCACAACGGATCCAGCTCAGACATGGTGGCTGGCTCTTGATGTTTAGCGAAAACGATTAAAATGATTGAACCGGCGAATTTTCAGTAACAGCTATTTCGATAGAACGAATGCGCATCAATTCTGTTGGCCAACTGGCCTGTCTGACGGCCAAATGAAACCTTTTCATGGGTGAAACGAAGCAGAACCGGATACCAACAAGGAATTATAAGTCTACCTTCCTGTCTTTTTGTTTCATCCGTCTACCTTTCCTAATGGGATGAAGCCCGTCGCGTGTAAATAGACACAGTGAGCTATGGCAAAAGACAGGGAGTAGAAGCGTAAACGTAACCTATCCTGATTCTTTACACTCACTCTTCTTATGTTTCCGTGCCTTTTGGCATACTCAACGAGGAAATGAAGTGTCACAAATTCTAGAATATTGAAATTTTATTATGTAATGTTTTTATCCGAAATTTACAAAAAGGAAAACAAAATGATATTCATCACTCGTGTGAAAAATGGAGAAATTAAAAATGATATAACTTGTTGTGCAAAATAAGACGTAAAATGTGCTCAGGGAGGGGCTAAGATAAGCTACAACTGTTGCTAGAAGAAGACGGTGTTGCGTTTGCAGTAGGGGTTGGTGCCTGTTCACCCCTTTGCAGGGCGAGGGCCAACATCCGGTCGGCTTCCTCTTGCTGGTTAGCGGTAAGAGGGGTCTGATCTTGCAATGACGCTTGCATAGCCCGTGCTAGAGCTTCGTCTTCACTCTATTAAAATAAATTTAAAAAAAACCAAAAACTTTCCTACATGTCTCTTTTGAAAGGATTATCAAATCAATAACGTACTAGATTTCCTTGAACAGTCGCAACAGCAAACGCTCTGGGGAGATTAGTAGTACGAGCAACATTCGCGCTGACATTATTGCTAGTGTTGTGCGGTTTAGAAGGGCCGCTTCGTTTTGTGAAAATACCCGAACCGCTGGCAGCGCGGGCTAAAGCAGCTTCTCTACATTCCAAGAAATGGGAACATTAGTAATGAAATATGAAGCAAAAATGCAAAACAAATATCACCTGGCTCTGTCAGCAGGGTTATTTCCTTTGCAGTTATGGTCGATGGCATGCCTGTGCCTCAAACAAAAATTCATTTTACACTGGTCACACACCACTGGAATCACTTCTTTCTTTTTGCAGCCTTTTAAAGTACAATGATTTCCAAAAACCTAAGATTTGAGTAAATAAAAATAAATCATTAAGATATTCATGGGAAAAAATGAATTTCTTTACAAAACATGAACTACCTTTCTCTTCTGTTTCGCAGGGTCTGATTGACAATCACGATCAATGTGATCACTAACTGCAATATCTGGAGCTTCTCCTCTCTTCCATGGTACAGGTTGGTTGCATAAAGGGCAGACTGGCACCTGGATATCTTTTTTGTATGACGACTGACATTTATGCAATTCATATCTGATATGGTCTTTGCTGCAATGAACCAAATACAATTTATTTTTTTCATGTGGTGTTAAACATTAAACACAATAAACTTACCAGAATGTTTGTTCACAAGCATCACATTGCATAGGCAAAAAATCTACCAAGAAAACAAAGTAAGGTTATCTATTTGTATGTTGTATAAGAATGCTTTTTAAACATGCAAGAAAAAGTATGTCACAGCTATGTACCTAACTGATTACAAGTTTTCTCTGAACAGTGTTTTCCTAAATGAGGAAATTCCATGGTTCTTGATGACAACCAACAGGATCACTGATCGGAGACGTATGAGATATTCACGGCTTTCTTTACAGTCTATATACTCCGACAGTTTCACAATTCTCTGTTCAAACTTGAACAATCTAGAGAAGTCCGAATCGTGACGCATCAATAAAAATACATATTCATTTGTTGCACTGAAATCCTCAACATAACATTGGGAACGTTGTCTGCTATAACAATCGTAAATTCGTTGTTGCCCAACATAAACGGATTATTTTATTTATTTTATTTAACCACTTGAAAATCCTATATGTATCCATCATGTTAAATAAAAAATTTAAAAAATTTAAACATGAAGTAAATTTGATGTAGCTTATTTATGGATAAATTAATATTGATGTAAATGTATTATTTACTCTTATTCTAACCACCCAATGTTGCAACCTGCATTTAACAGGCCGGCGTCATATTAGATGTGAGCGTGTGCGAGTTATATTAAATTAAATTGTTCTTAAAGTTTCTTAGATATCCTCCTCGTTTACGTTAGAGCAGAAAAAATATCATCATGGACATCATCGATAAAATGTACCAACATTACGAAATTTTGAATGACGCGAAAGATGATATTGGGAAGGTAATACACATTGCTTAAATCAGATGTTGCTTGGACAGATATTGCCAACTTTAAGTTTATTTTGTTTTAAAATTTAGCACAGAAAAGAGTATGAAGAAATCTTGGGAGCAGTAAAAGGATCTGATAAAGAAAAGAAACTGGCTTCACAGTTTATTGCAAAGTTTGCCAAGTCATTTCCAGACTTGGAGAATGAAACTATTGATGCAATGTTCGACTTGTGTGAAGATGATGATGTGCTGGTATGTACAGATGATTGTTATTTTGCTTTGATTGTATCAATATAAGATGTTTTCTTTCTTGACCATTTAGATTCGGAAGCAAGCAATCAAGGATCTTGTCACCGTGTGCAAGGATAACAAGGGAGCTGTACGGAAGATTGCTTACGCCCTTGCTCAAATTCTTCAGTCTGAAGACAATTCAGAAGTCACTGCTGTGCACAACTCAATTGCAGCATTATATCAAATTGATCCTGCTGGTAAAGAAAATGTTATAATATCAATTGGTATTTCATTTCCTATTTGTTTTGTACATATAGCTACGATAGAGGCATTGTTCTCTGAATTGGCTGAAGATAATGAAGTAATGAGGGAACGAACACTTAAAATGCTTGCATTGAAGCTTAGAAGTCTTGAAACTGGTGTGATGAAGCCAGAAGTGAAAGAATTGTTGATTAAGGAATGCAAGAAAATTTTACAGGTAAATATGTGTATTTGTTGGGTAATTAGGACTGTTATCACACCTTACCTATGTAGGATGTGACAGCAGATGAATTTGTTTTAGTTATGGCAATTCTTGGACAGTGTAAAATAGCTGATACAGTAAGTGGACAACAACAGTTGGTGGATCTTGTTGCTGAACAGTGCAACTTTTCTCAAGTTTTCAACCCTGCTGACCAAGAACATCTGGATCGGATTATTATATGCATAAAACATGCTTTGCCTTACTTCTCGGTAATAACGTATACTGTTTGCAGACTAGAATTTTTGGACTAACTCGTGGCTTTACTGTAGACTCAAGTGAAATCGACTGCATTTGTTTCATTCATCTGTGACCAAGTTCTGCCACATCGTAATGAAATCGGGCAAAGTGAACAAAAACTGGACATTTTCAAGTTGCTTGCGGAACTGAGCTCAAACTGTGGCCCTCTAGATCCAGCTGTGGATCGAATCCAAATCGTATATGATACCCTTTTGGTATTAGTACTGAATTTCTCATAAAATATTGAATTTTGAAGATTAATCTTAATTGTTTATCTAGGAGTATATGCCTCTTCCACCGCCCGTAACCGAAGAAACTAATGGTGCCGGATCTACGACTGAAACCGAGATTCGATTAGAGTTTACATTTGTAGAGTCGTTAATCTTTGTTTTCCATCAGTTGGCTCGTCAAAACCGGGAGTTCTTGACGGAGAATGCAGACCGCATAAAAGATTTTCGTTCTAGGTATCTAATTGTTGGTTTATTATAGACTTGCAAAATACTCAACCTCCAAACTTTTTTTTTGGCAGGTTGCAATATTTCGCTCGAGGAGTCCAAGGCTACATAAAGAAGTTGCGGGAATCATTGCAAGACAAAGGTGTCGACCAACTTAAAGACGAAGAAAGTCGAATTAAGTTTACCGCGTTGAGAACGACCTCCAACATCAACTCTATTATTCGCGACCTTTTCCGGAATCCCCCAATCTACAAAGCGGTCGTAACTTTGTCTTTCAAACCTACAAACGCGTCACAAGTAAGTTTTGCAATTTAAAACAATTGCGTACAATGTGGTAAGATAATTGATTTTGCTCTCTTAGGCAGCTAAACATGCCGCAGCTGTTGCCAGCGGTAATGACATCGGATCAGAGGCGGTGGGAGTTGGGAAACGTCACGCGCCCATAACATTCGACAGTTCACCATCTAAAGTTCGCGCAAACACAGATAATCGTAATAGACAACCATATGTTGTTCCAACTGGCAAATTTAGTGCCAATGTGTCGCACGGGGGAGGTATGTTTGTATGAATGTTCGCATAGAAGAAAACAATATTAATTCTTATTTGCGTTTTAGATGCCCGTCCCCGCGGCCGCGGTGGGTACAGGGGAGGGCGAGGGTTTCGGCGGGGAGGGTACTAGATTACTAGAATCCCCTGTCCCCTTTCAAGTCTGGTAGAAATCATGCATTTCCTTCTTTCCCTTTCCCACTTGAATCCAGAAGCGCCCTTTTTCATCTTATTCATTTCAAAATGGTAACCACGAAGCGGTTGGTAAATTAAAGAGAAATCTGGTATTGTGCGTCGGTGAAGGGACGGACTAAGTACGTTGGAAAGATAGCTTCAATCTCGCCAAATACCCTGTGGATGTTGATTTTGACATACAAATTGCAGTTTTTTTAAAATACGTTTGTCATTTACTTAATGATTCAGATTTTCAACAGGTAGCCGGCGTTGCGACATGTTAATGCTCGTTTCATTGTTCTGTCTAGAATTGCGGTTGGCGGTAGAAGTGATATGACTTACTGGAAGGTCCTGTGCCTATTTGGTTGTGTTGAAAAACATTTTCGAGATAGTTAACACACTTTCATTTCCATTCAGAAGCTGAAACCAATCGCACTTCACAAGTCATTAACAATTTTTTACAAAGATTTTGAATATTTTTTAGGTACAAAGCCGATTGGCTGCACTCCATTGTTTCGCTAAAAAGAGATGAAGTTTAGATTTCCTACTTCAGCGTCCGTCCCTGAACCGTAATCACAATTTAGGTTCTGCTATTGTTTGTCATCCCTACTCTCGTCATTAATTAATACAATGATACATTTATCACGGAAGGTTATTACCGTAGTTCTAAGACAGTGAGTTCTAGAATGGCAGAGGGAAACTTCAGATCGGCTTTATTTTTCCGCCCATTTTTTCCTAAAAGTGTCATTCGAACCCAAAGTAAACAGTATAGACATTTGGCGGATCGAAATACCAAACTACCAGAAACTGCTATCCATATTGCTTGCATGATCTCCAGAAAAGAGTGAAACGTATGTGATATGGTAGCTATTTTTTGTGTACTAAGCCCCTATCCCACATAGATTGTTTGAATATTGTTTGTTTCAAAAATTTATTTTGATGACAGGAAGAGCCTAAAGGAAGACATCGTTCCTCAAGCTACCTTGGAGGACCATCTTCGCGGAAAAATCACTTCATTTACAGATTCGGTAGGTAAAAGCGTTATAGGAAATATGTTTTTTATCTGTTAATGTTAAGCTTTCTTGGTAAAATTTTAATGGTTTGTTCCGTCAACGCCAGATAGCGCCCTATGTTAGTCACCTTGCTAGTAGTTTTCCAGCCAGTTGCTTTTGTGACGTGGTTGAACGATATAAGTTTTTTGTTGCTTGTTGTTGCTTTGATGTAGACTTTATGAAGTGTGAAGGCCAATTGGGCGTTGATGAGGAAAGCCTATGGCCTCTTGCCTGCCTTTTTTTTTGTGTGAAAGAGTCAGCATAGTGATTATTCTATGAATGACATTAGCACAAAATTGGTTTGCTGGCCACGTGTAAGCCATGACGGTAACAGTTTGAAAACAATTTACGTTCGGTTATTATATATATTACTCTGCTGCTTTTTATTCCTGAACAAAGAGAAACTAAAATTAGTTAAAATTTATGCAAGAAATAATGGTTGGGTATGATTTTAAGACTAAAGATTTGTTGCCTATAAATATGCTGCAAGTTACACATTCGAAATTGGATAAGCACGAGTAAAAGTTGTCACTTTACTTTGTGAAGATCGCGTATTAAATTGAATGTGCGTATTCAATTGAATGTAGCCTATAATTTCTCTGCTTAAATCTAGTCATTTTCGTAAGCAGTGTACAGTAGAGAGAAATTCGTGACGAGAATTCTCCAGTTGCGTCAATGGGATGAATCGATCGAGACTAATCCACCATCTTGTGCCGGCTGTTTTGTTCTACACCAATGACAGATGGCGTTGAGATGATGGTTCGTTGTTTGTTCGTAGATGGTTCGTTGTTTGTTCGTAGATGGTTCGTTGTTTGTTTATAGAGGGTGTTGCAAGCTGCGTTTCCGCTTGGAATTCAAAGATCGCGAGGCAACTCAATGACCGCAATCTGTTTTGGAATTGGTATAATGGAACTCTGGTAGGAAACTGCAAGTTGTTTTCTTACAGAATTATTAGAGCAACAAAAAATGCCGAAACAGTATCCAAAAATGTTTGTGATTTCTACTTTTTTGCATTACAAAGATGCTAAGTTGCAAGAAAGAGCTTATATTGAAGAGGAGACTGTAAGGCATATACGTCGAATATTGATGGATTACTCAGGAAGGAACGAGTTTGGTCTTACTCTTCTACTGGACTATGGTATGCTACCAACATTTTCATCTCACAATGCATATGGAACAGCAGTGAAATCTTAGTTAAATGTTAAATCCAAATAATGTATTTTCCTAAATACTTAAATTTGTGAATAAACAACTTGTTCTGAAATTCCTGTTAGATTTTACTTTATTTTAGTAATACACAAAAAAAATAGATGTCGCTGGTGCGCAACCTTTTTTGTTTACTGAGGGTGTGTGGCAGTGGTGTGGCAAGTGAAACTTGTTTGAAAGCTTTGGATAATTGTGTTATATTCCAACGGGCAGTTAAATAAAACTAACTACAATTAAGTGATCCACTCCCTGTATAGTTTTTGGAAGTGAAGCATACCAAATGGTTGGTTTTTTATGTAACGGGTAATCTTGTAAGCTGTGCAAGCTGCCAATTCCAAACAGTCATAGATTGCCCTGTTAAATGACCTTAGCATTCCATCATGCCATTGTGTTGCTCATTGAGAGGTATCTAACTTGTATTTTGGCCTTCAGCAAACCAATTGACATGATTCTACCTATAAGATCTTGCTCGTGGAACTTGCAACACAAAAGATAATAACCAAAAGGAAGGTTACTAATGATGTGCATTCGTGGAATCAAAATGCCCCTGTCTCCTTCTGCCATACATTGCCCAGATATCAGTATCAGTTTTGATCTGATAGATGCATTGTGTTCCACTTTGTTTTGTTAAAGACGGTTAACCACCACCTGCCAACACACATTGACATGGATGTCAACACAATCTCTTTTGGTATTTTAAGTTTTAGGCTTGCCTAGTGTTGCTTTCTCTTCAAATTTAGTATTCCATCGCAGGACTGCCAAGCCTTGGCCTTCTTCAGCAACATTGGTTGCTCTACAATTCTTGCAGTCTTCGCCAACAGTTGTAAGTAGAATTTCCGTTTTGTTATAATTAAGCCAATAATCCCATATCCCCAAGTAGTGACATATTTTCTTCAACTTTATCGTTTAGAACCATTTCGTCTTCTCCTTCAGTCCCACGCAAAATTGGAAATTAAAATTCTAAGTTTTGCCTGTTTTCGCTTCATGGTCCGTCTGCACCTCGCTCGTCGCATCGTTTTCACCTTGGCCGTCGCACAATCTTCGCCTCGCCCATCACCCCGTCGTCGCCCCGCCCGTCACCCCGTCGTCGCCCCGCCCGTCACCCCGTCGTCGCCTCGTGGTCGCCTCGCCCGTCTTCGCCTCGCCCGCCGTCGCCTCGCCTCGCCTCGCCCGCCGTCGCCTCGCCTCGCCTCGCCCGCCGTCGCCTCGCCTCGCCCGCCGTCGCCGTCGC
Organism: Daphnia carinata; assembly: GCF_022539665.2. Classification (NCBI taxonomy): domain Eukaryota; kingdom Metazoa; phylum Arthropoda; class Branchiopoda; order Diplostraca; family Daphniidae; genus Daphnia; species Daphnia carinata. Next base: position 2,044,129 of record NC_081334.1, read on the forward strand.
CTCGCCTCGCCCGCCGTCGCCGTCGCCTCGCCTCGCCCGCCGTCGCCGTCGCCTCGCCTCGCCCGCCGTCGCCGTCGCCTCGCCTCGCCCGCCGTCGCCGTCGCCTCGCCTCGCCCGCCGTCGCCGTCGCCTCGCCTCGCCCGCCGTCGCCTCGCCTCGCCCGCCGTCGCCTCGCCTCGCCCGCCGTCGCCTCGCCTCGCCTCGCCCGCCGTCGCCTCGCCTCGCCCGCCGTCGCCTCGCCCTCTTGGTATTGTGTGTTTTGTAATGTTTATTGTTAACTAACCCGTTGGCTGCCACCCACCTTTTATCCCCTTTTTTTTGTAGCTTGACAGGGACGGGCCGCGCTGTTCTGCTCCATGGTCTATCTGCCATGGGGTGGAGCAGCGCCACTGCCCAAGATTGGCCGAATGGCCCATAGGCAATGCACCATAGGGTATCCCTTGTTCGAGACGGCGATGTAGACCTGGGATGTGCATTTCCGTAAAGGTCTCATCGCCGTTTCAGCCCGGACTGTCCTCAGTCCCCCTTGGTCGCTATCCCTATGATAGCGACGTAGCGACCGTAGATAAGATGGCGTGGCAGCCAACGGATTAGTTTTAAGTGTATTTATGTATGTATTATTGTATGTGTTATGTGAAAGATGTATAGAGGTGGATTTGTGGGTGGAAGGAGGGAAAATAAATTGCTTTGTAATATTATTTATTTTTTGCATTTATTTATTAGGTTGTTTTATTGACTGATATGGGAATCGAACCTAACTATTCTAGTATGCTAATCAATAGCTTTACCATTATGCCACCTATAACTTATTTATCTCGTGATAGGCATTCCATAATAACCTTGTGTCGAACTTATTTTTACATAGGCATCAAAATTTGAATCGATGTAGATAAGGACACTCATGGCGCAACGGTAGCGCGCTGTGCTGGAATGCTATGAGTTTGTGGTTCAAGTCCCACCCCATTTAACTCAATTCAAATAGATAGAAAAAAATTGATGAATGTAATGAATGAATACAGCGAACACAGACAATGAAAGAAAGATTTTGGAAAAAACTTTTTTCAAAAAAAATTTTATTGACAATTCTCTGCACATTACAATTATTTTTGCAACTTTAAAAAGGCATAATAGCCCTTTCAAAAGTTGCCGTCAACCCAGGCAGGGGGAGACGCTGCCTTGTTGACCCACCGGGGAGATTACCCGGTGATTGGCTAAGAGAAGCCGGAAGAAGAGCCGAAGATTTGGAACATTTTTACTGGAGCGATTAACCTTTAGTTCGGATTTGTGGGTAGCCACGTCGCCCTCCGTGAACACATCATCGGACTAAGCGGACCTCCACGTCCCCTTTCCGGCCAGAGCCCTCCAAACCTCGGTATATGTTATTTTTATATATACCGTACAGTAGGGGCATGACCCCCTACGGGCTTATTACGAGTCAAGGGGAAACGGGGCTACGGAAAGGAAGGGAGCCCAGATATGCACTTCAATTTTTTAAATATAAAATACCGTCTCGGGAATCCGAATGAAGTATAAAGATATCATGTCATCCATCCAATCATTACAATTTATTCAGTGTCTTGCCCCAACCAAGAATCTTTTCAGATCCAATGTTACTATTAACCTATACTGAGAAAAGAAAAACAACACCATTAAGCATCTCAATTGTTGCTCATGTGACTTACATGACTCATAGATTCAACTTCTGGCAGAAGCTTGGGAAAGGCCATACAAATTGCAGATGAAAATCATTGTATAAGGCTGAATGATAAAATAGCACCTGTAGAATGTTGCATTGTTGATAGTTGTGTTCCCAGTATGCTGAAAATCCTTTCCTATCAGATAAATTTTTTTTTTGTAGATTAGATATGGTTGGCAAAAAGCAGGAGAAATGCTTCGTCATAAATTCAAAATTTTTTCAAGAAAATTCCTTTCATACCTAAAGAGTCCATGTATGATGTTCATCGCTGCAATGCCAGTGAAGTGAAACATCTTTAGGGCCATTTAAGTACCCAGCTTCACCAACACTATGAACGTAAAGGACAAACTGTTCTTTAGCAAGAGAGGCAAAATTATTTGAGGCTTCTAGCTGTGACAGACCTATAAAGGATTGCTGTTATACAAGATTCATTTACACAAGATGGTACTTCTCATTAGACAATGTGCAACTCTATTACTTTACCTCATACCTTAATGGTAATGCACTAAGTGTTTTTTCAACTGTAGGCTCACCCTTCCATCCTGTAACACTTCCAGACTTGACTTGATCCCCCGCTAAAATTCTGTGAATGCAAAATAATAGCATTAAAAATACTTTTTCTGTTGACAAAAAACCGAAAAGTACCTAATCCATGTTTGACGTTGAACTCATGCCATTTCTGGGTTTCTGTACCACATCCATTTTCAACAGTCTTTATGATAATATTAATCAAAGCCGCATGTACCATTATGAAATGGATGTTGAAAAGCAAATAAAAACCTGTTGAGATGGATATCAGGAGAATCAGAATAGATCTAAATCAACTTCAGTTATTCTTTTCCCTATAATACTTCGTGACATAGCATAATAGATATACTTGCCTCAATTCAGAACCATAGACCAACGGAAAAGAACACAGAAATGAGAAATGTAGCTGTGAAAGGAGATCACTTTAAAACACAGGATCAGGTATAGATCACCTAAGAGTTGAACTAAAATGCAAAGGCAGAAATATTGGGCACGATTGCAGTTTACCAAACATAGTAGAAAAATAAAATAATTATCAAAGAAAAACATAGGCACCCTCGGGTTGCCGAATGGGTAGGTTTGATGCAATCTATGGCAATCCGTTTTACCCCCTGGATTGCCATATACCAGAGCTTCCCTTGATTCATTGCGGTGCTTACAAACTTTTCTTAATTGTTTCTTTTTCCAACGCCATCTATGAATAGGCATGAACATCATACCCAACGACATCTAAGGGCGCATTTTGGCGTCAACCTTTTGTTGAACCTTTTAGTTCAACTTTTCGTCAAGGTTGACGCCAAAACGGAAGAGTTGAGCAAAAATTGAGAAAGGGGAGGAGTTGCAGTTCAGTTGAAGGTCAATGGTGGTCCAGACCACCGTTGAAAAAGCTCAACTCTTTCAGTTGAACCTCCCACAGGCGTTGTCGCCAAAACGGTCGCCTAGTTGAACCATCTACCGGGCAGTTGACGCAAAAATACAAGTTCACTAAAAAAGTTGAACTAAAAGTAGACGCCAAAATGCGCCCTAAGAAGAGACATGCATATGACAGCTAACGCCACCTATGAAGACATGCACACCACTATAAACAAATATGCGTACCAAATGGTTTGCCATCTACGGACAGACATGCACACCAAATTCACGCCATCTACGCGGAGACTTGCGCATTGTTACCCATGCCATCTATGAACAGATATGCGTACCAACACATTCAAAATAGATTTTCTACTACGCTGTCAAACATCATGATTGGAGTAGCTGTCTTTGGTAGAAGAATAATCTTCTGAGATGAAGTCAGAAAGACCAAGTAGGTTACTAGCACTGTTGAAGTAGTTCTCCTCAACTAGAGTCACAATCGTTGCAGTTATCTATACATTTACATGCATTACTACACCATCCCTTACACCATACCTTCCCAACCTATTCCTGTTCATCTGTTTCTATTTAACAATCAAGCTAGAATTCCTTTGCCTGTGTTTCTGCTGCCATTAAATTTTGTTATTATAATAGCAAATGCCGTAACAATCTATATTTACCAAACAGATAAGCTTATGGATGTAGCAGATCTCAGAACAATCTACAAGTCAAAAGAAGCAAATGGTAATAAAAAAATGGAAACATTACATCACTATGCATAAATATTTACGTGTGCCATCTCCACGGTGCTATTCCCCACAGTGGTTACAACCACTATTATAATGTATTAAATATTTATTCATCTCACAAGCAATTAATAAGGTTTTCAAATACTTGCATGGTAAGTCTACTGGCATCTGAGCTACGGCGCACGCAGCTCTTCCAGAGTCTTACTGAACTATGGACTTCGAGATTTGAATTTGGGCTTCGCAAGACGGCGTTGCTTGCCAGGTGAGGCAGTGAACGCCATCTAGCGAAGATCAGTTTTCGCGGGACGTCCCATTTTAGAAGCCGCTCTCCCAGGCTATGTCAATCTTTAAGGGATCATTTTTTTCCACCATATCCCATTATTAAGATGATTTTGGATTACCTCTCAGGTAACTGCTTTGCTTGGCTTAATACTGCTTCTACTTGAAATTCTAAAGGAATTAGCGGATATTGATACAACTTCACGTCAAGGTAGAAACTGTACTCTGAGACAAATAAACCTTCCATTTACGTTTACCGATATTCCCAGAGAATTGGCTGAAAAGCTTTCTAAGCGTTACAGCATAACAGTAACCTTGTTTTTTTTTAATCTCTTGCGTTAACTAACCTGAACTAAAGTAAAATTCAATCAAGGATTCTTCAATGTGATAGATGTTTAGTATCAATGGTTTTCGTGTGTCCTTTCCTTGTAGAGATCAACTCCGTCCTGACTCAACGTAATCCCCATTAGTAACATGAAACAGATCCGCCGCATTTACGCTTAAAAACAGATTCGTTTCGTTTCAGCGACACAAATACGCAACACCAGACACCCCTGAAATCTAAATAGGCAAATCTGATATATTATGTTATTTGTAAATCTTTTTGCTTTACTTATATCCAACTCCTTTCAGTTTTATACCAATAATGCACACAAGTAACAAAATCAGAAAGCAATAAAAGTCCGAAACCAAAGAAAAACCTTTTGTTTAAGATCCAATTCTTCCAGAGCTTCGTTTTTGCTGCTTACGAATTTGTTCGCATTCGTTCTTATTCTGCTCTACAGTTACACAGGGCGTTAAGCTCCATACTTGAATTCGTTGCGGCAAAATTTTTACCAGCACTTGTCGATAAATTTTGTTACCGAAATCTGTTGAATGTAATGAGTTTACCTGGTATATACACGTTGTCGGCAATGCCAGCCCGCACTGGTCACTGCAGTATTTATTCCCCTGACGCGATGCGTTCAAACACTGCGGTCCAGGTGTAACAGTGGATGACCTAAAATCGTTGGAAACAACGGCCAGGAAAGAATTTGTTATCTCGCCCTCGTCTGCGTTGGTTATTGTAGCAGGGTAGTAGCAAAGACGGCAAGGCTACAAGGAGAAGACGGTGTTTTTGAAGAAACTGCGTAAGATGGCTGCATGATGGAGAGCTCAATGGCTAATGAAAAAGCCCCATATGAAGAAACTGGCGGAGATGATATGACAGATGCCACGGCGATGCCCTCATTTAGGTACTACATCGTCATCTGGTATCGCCATTCTTCATTCGGCTCCTTGTTGGGGCTTGCAACAGGAATTAATTTGTATTCGCCCAGATTTTCAGGTTCTCCTCTCCCCGGTTCCGGCTGATTTGCTGTTTGTTCATTCCCCACCTTCCACAACTTATTAAGAAGAAATCGAAAAACAAGCCAGTGTAAGAAAAAAACAACAAATCAACTTCAAATCAACTTTTATGGATACTTGTTTTTTAGCAGAAACCACTTGCCTCATTTAGGATATCATAGATACCCTTGGTTATGTCAAGACTTAGTTCTTGAAAAAAAAAATCTGAACCTTTGGCTATGCAGTTGCAACACCATCATCTGCTAGGGGTTAGCTGCATATTTTACAACTTCAGCATTAACTTGTTGGTTGTACATGATGCAAATTCTCATACTTGCTCTAGGGAGACAAAAATCCATTAACATGAAATAACCTATAGGAGAAAAATATTATCGTGAGATGCAAACAAACATGGATGTTAACTTTCCCATAAGAACTACAATGTTAATCTTTCGAACATTCAAGTTTTATACATCTCAACAGCTATCAAATGCACAATCGAAATGAAGTTAATAAGAGCTCTGTTAATCAAGAATTTACAACTGATTTTTTAAAACGAAGTGGAAATAAAACCAATCCTTCGAGAAACCCAGTAGCTGGTATCACCTCTAAAAGCACTTTCAGCATCCAATACTCTCAGCTGAAACTTATTTTACAGCAAACAGCTTCCGCTGCCATAGAAACAGTGACCAAAAGAGGACTAATAACTGTATGACACATTGAAAAAAGAAAAACACACTACCTGAAGTGATATTCCATTATTCCGTTAACCATCCATTTCCTAACATTTTTGCGTTCAGCATTTTGCAAATGAGGGTGAATACTAAACAGTATCTGACAATTCGCGTTGGAAAATCTAGATCTAGTAAAATTTACAAAATTTTGACTCGTATGCAAACGATAATGACGGCGGATGATTTTGTTTTGACGTAGGATTTGAATTTCCTAAAACAAACGTGAAAAACCGGTTTTAAATTAGCGCCAATACACGACAGCGCTATGGCGATGCAGCACAAATATTCAATGCATTTCCAAACGGTTGATCTAATGAAAAAAAAAAAAAATAAAATAATACAATTTTCTGTGTCTAACACCAGTAGGACGTACAGCAGTGCGGCTAGCAGGTTAGTAGGTAGGCAGGCTAGTCATAATATAAATTGAAGGCTGGTTCCCTATTCATTTACGCGGCCACATATACAGGAACAAAATATTTATTGAAGTATGCAAGAACCACATCATGCAACAAATTTCTTTAAATAAGAATGAAAACTCAAAAATTATTCCTTCGAAAAAGAAATAATTTGTAATATCATTGGCTCATCCAATGTCACTGGGATTCACAAAGGAGCATCTGCTGTGAATGGGAAATTTGCCACATTAATTTTTAATTGAAAGTAATGATGCAAAACTAATGGGAAGTTAACGTCGAGTAACCGGGAAATGTTTATGACATTTAATTTAAATTTAAAGTGGGCACTTGGAGTGGGAAATTACAGTCAATTACACTATTTTGGCCTTAAAATTGGCTTAAAATTTATACTTTTTGGCCTGAATGTTCGCTTAAGGTCCTCAAATTTTGGCATAAAAATCCAGAAATTTGATTACGATTCACGAATATGGCCTAAAATTCCTCGTTTTCGCTTAAGATTCAAACTGATTCTTGGATGGTTGTACGACTTTGAAACAGCTGCCAATCACCGTACATCATGATTAGCTTCTAGTCTAGTGAGCGATGTGCAATATGGTAGATTTTTTCCTAAATTGCACCAGTTTTGCAGTTTGGCTCCGGACTGTGTGCATTATGAGAATCCACTTCGGAACCTGCGAGTTTGTCAGCAGAGGACGTTATTTCATTTGCTGTCGGCTGACCAAAAATCTTGCTGATTTCTTCTAGTGTCTTGCCTTTAGTTTCCGGCAAAAAGAATGCAACAAACAAAACAGCTACGATACACCAAGCCGCATAGATACCGTAAACACAGCTGAGTCCCAAAGCTGCTGACATCTCAGGAAAAGTTTGTACTACGATGAAAGTGCAGGCCAGACTGAAAGCTGAAGAGATGGTACCCAGTCGATGACGGTATTCCAGTGGAAACACTTCGCCCATTATAAGCGGAGGTACAGCGCCGAAACCGATGGAATATGAAATCATGAACGCGATGAGCGAAAGTAAAGGAATCCAGCCCAACGTCGAAATGTCAAACGACTCTGCCCCGGTACTTTTATCGATGGCAGATAGTTCTTCCCATGCATTTTTCACATAAATAAACGCGCTCAAACCACCAAATGAGACTGCCATAAGAACTCCTGAAAGCATGAGCAATACACGACGTCCGAATCGGTCCACCTGTGGAAAGTAGAACGATAAACATCAGCCACTAGGATGTTGTAAAACGAAAATGACGTAAGAGAAATACCTACCAATAAAACTGAAAGCCCTGTAAAAACCACTTGCACAACGCCGATGATAATGCTGGATAAAAAACGATCCAAGCTAGAGCCAGCATCTTGGAAAACGCTGGCCGAATAAAAGAGAATGGCGGTTATGCCACAGGACTGCTGGAAGAACATGAGAGCCATTGTAATTAGCAGAGGCTTCATTAAATAACCGCTAGTCAGGATCTTAGCATAGCTGGAATTGGTTAACTGCGAGTTGGCGTTGGTTTTGATACGCTGAAATTCCACTTCGATATTCGTGTACCTGGAAAATGACATGACACGAGAGCGCAATAATTAATTCAAGGTAAAAACTGGATCAACAAGTCTATAGATGTTTTCCTTGGGTTTTTCGAAAAATGGGAATCGACGAAAGAGAAAAGAGAAACGACTTACTTGCCGCGAAGTCGATGAAGGGCGTCCTTGGCTTGAGTTTCGTGATTACGCGAAAAGAGCCAGGGAGGTGTTTCCGGCATCAAGAGCTACAAATAACGTTTGAAAAATGTAGAATGAGGTCAAAATGGATGGGCGTAGATATAAGCTAGTGGCGTATAGTAACGTAGCACTTGCAATAAAAGATACGTACCATTGTGACACCCAAAACAATTGGCAGGGATCCAATAAGGAAGCACATAATGTGCCATTCAACAACAGCTCCAATGATGTAAGCGATTAAGATGCCAATGGAAATAAAAGTTGATGTAAAAGAACCCAATGCTCCACGCACCCTAGGCGAAGAACATTCGCTCACCTTGAATTTACAGATCAAATATTGAATTACAAATATTGTGGAAAAGAAGATTTATAAAATATATATATTACGTAAATCTGGGAAGGGAGCATAGAAGCTCCGATCATCAAGCCGGTGGCGATACGACCAATGAAGAGAAGTATTGTTGAATTGATGTAATAAGATAATCCCATTAGGTAAAATCCCACGATGTATGGTATAGAGATGGTGGCCAACGTAAGGCGGCGACCATACATTTCCATCGGAAATGCAATCAACACACTGCCAAAAATGGCGCATAATGGTGGCATAGAAGCTAAAAAAAAAACAATTTTTAAATAATCAGATTAAGTAAAGGGGTACTAGGGAACAATCGAATTCTAAAAATGTCACAGCCTTAAGGCAAAACACAAGTTAAAATATAGGCTACTGTAGTTCATATGTATACATACTTAACCAGACAGCTTCTTCACGTTCTAGATACAATTGCGTTTCGTTGCTCTGTGCTGTAAGCTGAGGAATCGCTGACGAACTCCTAAACACAATCAAACACCGATTCGTAACAGTGCACAATGAGGAAAACGAAAAAACGAGGTAAATGAAATCGAAAGAACATTACCATCCACGAACAAGACCGGCACATAACATAGCCCATGATGCTGACGTGGCGCACATAATCTGAAATGCGATTCAGTCAAAAGAAGAGAAAACATCACCTATATGGAATCAAGGTTAACACATGTTCCTTTTTTCTCTATACGGCGCGAAAATTCTTTTTTCTTTCAATGGCCCACGTTTCTCGTTTTTTTAGCTAAGATTTCCCAACAAAAGCAAAAGGTAGGTGTTATTTTGTGCTGGAATTTTATGAAAAATCAAAATAACATTCACAGAGATTGATTAGGGTTTAGTGAATGAAGCTTTGTCTTGTGAACCATGTGTTGAAATCATTGTTTGAAAAAATGTTTACCTGTGGAGCTACTTTTGGCCAGTTCTTGAATGGTGGCATAGTCTTTTTAGTATTCACGGTTGCCATGTCATCCATGTTTCGAAAAGCCGGAGGAAATTCGCGGGCCACTGTTGCAGTTCTCTCGAAGCTGGAAAAAACCGGAATGAGGTTTCAACGGGCACAGACGGTCTGCTTTAACACTTCTGGAGGCTCTTTTGCTCGAGCAAATATGTTGGATTTCCCACCTTTCTCTTGCGTTCTTTACGACTGACATGTCGGTTTTTCCAAAACGGCCGTGACCACTTAAACGAGTCATGAACTACTTATTTAGAACAGGAAATCGAACTAACGAAAATATCCATAACCATCAAGGATAAAAAGAACCTTACATTCTTACTTTCAACTTGAAAAGGAAATGTCAATGTGCAGATTCGTATCTAACCAGGAGGCCACCTATTAGCTGAAGGACGAACCCAAAACAGAAGTTAAAAAAAAAAGCAAAAAACAACAAAGAAACAACAACAACAACAACAAAAAAAAAATAAATAAATAAATGCCTTTTATGAAATTGGATTGTTACTAGGCGATGGTGCAAGTTCTCTACAGGATTACCCAAGCAAACAATTAACTTGAGGGCGGGGATTTTCCATTCAAAAGAGAGTCAAACGGTACTCACATGGTACGCCATGGTACTTATATGGTACGCCATGGTACGGAACACGGAACTCATTCTGACCCACATCTTCATTAACAATAGTAATTGACCAACAAAAACGTCATTTCGGAATCAACCTTCAAATTACGTTACAACAGGTTAGTTTTCAGTGAATTCCAAATCAGAATATTAAACCTGCTTTTTTAGTTGTATTTTTGGTACAAAGTAGGGCCTTTTTCCTTTTCTGCGAAAAGCTCAATTTAGACGAACTATACATGATTGCGATTCCAATTTAAATGAGTATCACATTTGATTTCAACGCGTATGCCTGCCGTATCTCAAAATTTTAATTTTGAAGCTCTTATAGTTCTATTTTTATAATGATCTAATGAAACACGAGAACAGGGAAGAATGTTGGCTGGATAAAAAGTATGTATTTGTGCAAGGTAAACTGGTATAATAGTTGAACAGAATATCTTTGTCATATATTTATATTTATAAACATTAAAATAAATTAAGATGAAGAGATGAAATCAAACAAGAAATAGAAATCATATCATAATGAAATGGAGGGTATGACACGGTCAGCTTAAGTTGTAGGAATCTGATCAATGTGAATGGATGACACATTTCAATAGTTCTTTATTTTAACAAGAGGGCAGGTAAATGGGTAACAATAGATTTAAAAAACAAATTAAAAAGCTGTCTTTAATTTTTTTTCCCTTTTTTGAATAAATCATAGAACGAAGAGAGAAAAACAGACAAACATTGATGATTGGACAACTAAGAGCAGCATGTCACTGATTTTTTGTCATTCTCCATTAGGATCACATCAGAGTGTAGGAATATGTATATTTCTATAATATAATGGTGTTGGTTCCATTGAGTGGAGATGGAAGAGTAAACCTTTGGTGGGTGACAGTTTCCGACAAATTGGAGGAGAACGATGAGAAGAAGAAGAAGAAAGAGTACACGGTAGTCTTTTCAAAATTTGGATGGAGCTGCGTTCGGTGACACTGCATGCTGTGGAATAGTTGACGGAGACTGTGACAGCGTCCTTCTTTGAGCTCGGAAAACGGTCGTCTGAAGCGTCCGCTTCCAGTGGTCCTGAGTTTCTCGGATTTTCAATAGCCACGTATGCTGGCAAACGCGAAAGAAAACATCATAAATGTTCAATAATATTGAACCAAATGTGAAATACCTTGACCTGATCGGAGCTCGCCTGGAACGTATGGACGCCAATGATTTGCTGGAAGCGATTGAGACTGATAATGACGAAGCCGTTGTCCAGCTTGGCCGCTGCTGCTTCGTGGACGTTGATCTCGTGTAGGAAGAAGCGATCCAGTGATAAGGGCTGTTTATAAACGATGTAGCGCCAACAGCCCGACGGGTCTGAGGGCAGGCAACTGCGACTACTGCAAGGAGCTGTCCAGTTCTCACTCAACGATGATTTCTATAAAGATAACAAAAAAAAAAAACAAATGACGATTATTTTTTTTTTTTAAATTAGAAGAGAAATCTAAGTGAAGACCTTTTTGCCGAGCCCTTTCTTTTTGCGCGTAATGAGCAGCATATCGTCAAAGAGGATGACGTGCATGTCGGTCGGCCGTCCCGTGTCCAGCAGGCTCAACGGACCTTCCAGCACGATTTGGCGACGCGGAGAGACGATCAGCCTTTCGCAAGGCTGTTTGGCTAATGGCGTCTTGAGGAATTCGGGGACGACGACTTTGGGCTCCATGTCCAGCACGCTGGGCCACACCAGACTGCGCTGGATCTCTAGCAATCGTTCGAAATTCTTGAGCCACTTCATCTTGTCGTCCAGCTCTCGCAAACTGGCTTCCTCCTTATCCAGGATCTTCAGAACGGCTTCTTTCTCCTGGGCGTCTTCCGTCCTCGATTCGATCTCGCGCAGCAGCAACGGCACTTTCATGATGTGCTGAACGGGCGCCACCAGCAGATCCGTTAGCTGAAGTTTCTTGCACCTCGGATCTCTGTTACACCACTGAAATGACATACGGTACGTATCGTTACTGTCTTTGATGTTCTAAGTTTGTTTATTTGATTTACCTTTTCAAATTCGCAGAACTCCATGTGCCTCCGAAGAGTTTCCAGATAATTCAAGGCGTTTATATAATTGAGTGCGTATCGATGATAGGCTTGCGACAGAACATGAGCTTTGGAACTCTGAAAATGGTAGAATAATTTGGTACAGACAGATCTATGAAACACATCAAAAATTTAAAAATTACCTTTTGGAATAGTTTGGTGAGGATGTGCGTCGTTTTCGTGTCACCGCCGCCTGGTTGCGCATGATGAAGTAACAAGCTGATGAATTCTTTACAGAAACTGTACGTCACCTGTTGGATATAGCCATTCATTCATGAGCCATTTTCAATATTAAACATAGGAAGGCTATTAAGTGAGTGAAGCGCGACGTAGGAATTCTGTTAATCGTAGACGGAAATTGTTAGAGCATCGTGCCACCCCATTCGGTTCGCTTTAACCGCGGGATTCGTGCGGCATTACGTGGAAGCTGTCCATTCATTCGAGAATGAACAAGTCGGTGACAATCGTCATTCACTGTCTTTACGTTTAACAAAGACTACTGGGATTCACTTGCATATCCTTTCAAATGCGCAGAGATTTGTGCTTTGCATCCTCATCTGTTGAAATCACGACTGAAATTGTTTTCGATAAAGGCTCCGAACGTGTGGTGAAATCCCGCAGGAGGTGTGCGCAATAAAGAGGAATTAATTCGTTCTAAGTACACGGTAGCATGGCTCATTGCACGGCAATCATTTCAAAGATGTCATCCTCTGCCTTGACGCACTATCTAAAGGCGATTACGATCTACTCAACTCCAATTTAAGAGAATAGCAGCACGGCAAAATGGCAAAGGCGGACAGCCGATGGTCTTTAAATAATGAAAGCGGCGTAGGGAAACATCAAAGCGGACAGACTTACACAGCACAATTCATCCAGGTTGCCGAAAAGCAATTCGGGTTCGGCAAACATGGCGTATCCTTCCACCTGGATCTTTTTGAGCGGGTCCATGTAGACCTATAAGATAACACACGTTCAAACTGTCATGTTGCTGGCCGCTTAAACTAATTCCGAAAGGTCAATTCTTGTCTGATCATTTTACGTTTTTGAGGACCATAAGGTGGTCGTAGAGGAAAGCGCACTCGCTCTGGAAGAGATCCCAAAGTGCCTCTCTGCCCCTGAGCTCGCATTTCTGGCCGGAGGTGGGCGGACAAGGCGGTGGCTGTTCGAAAGAGAAGGTAATTTCGCTGACATTGGCCGTCGCCATGTCCTTTTCTTCGGCCGTTTGCGTAATCTCTTCGACAGGAAGAACCTCCTGGATGACCGATCTGCGATCGAGGCAGCGCTCGCTCATCGTCCGCACTAATCCGAACCTCGCCCGCTTCTCTTGCGTCCATTCCTATATGCAGAAATTTAAAAAAAAACGGCCACTTTGTTAGAAGAAAAAAAAAAAAAAAAAAAAACTGAATTTTTTTTTAGAGGAAAAATTTCAAAGAAAGGACCTTGATTCGGGACGAATAATCTTGATGAGTAGCCTGGCGTACTAACACATTACGCGTGGGTTGGGTCGTTGACGTGGTGCCCGGAAACTGGATGATTGGTGTCCTTCCGGCGACTGGCGATGTGGCCGCCTCTTCGGTTGTCGAAGTCAGCGTCGATTTCGTGGCTTTATTGAACGTTTTCTGCTGCTGGACAGTGGTGAGGAAGTCCGTCCAGCAGAGGCCTCTGTAGCGGGACAGCTGGTCGTCCAAAAAATTGGACGGCTGCAGACAAGTCAATACCTCTTCAAGGCCGGAGAGGCTCTCGGATTTAGTGCGGCCTGACCTGTCGAACTGTTCCGGCAAATAAAAATATTCGTTTTTTCTTTCGTCAATATCAATTATAGCATTCGAGGGATTTTTTTTTATTGGCCCCTCGTCGAGTCTGTTTTTTTTTTTTTTCTTCTCTTTTCCACACACACACACAAATCATTCAATTATGCGCATACAACATCCTGTGGAACTACGCACGAGTGCATCTCTCGCAGTGCAAAACGATCGATCGGCCGTTCAATATAACACACAAATAAAAAATCGAATAATAAAAAAAAAAAATTGTGGGGCATAAAGGGCAGTATGTGCTCGATATGTGCCCTCCATCGATTGCGATAGTCGTGACTACGCAGCGGCAACAGATATCATCGCGGGGGACGAACTACAATGGCGTTTTTTTTCGTTTTTTTGTTTTTTTTTGTTTTGCAAACAAAAGCGATGGAGAGAAAATAGATTTACCAATTTGAGCAAGGACCAGCTGTTTTTCTGTTTGCGGGCGGCATTGGAAGCAGCATCTGTCAAATCGCAAATAGAATTCGAGAAATATAAAAACACACAAAGGCGATTGGATTAGAAAGACGCGCTCCAAACACGCAGCGCATTTACAGAATGTACACACACAAGAAAAATCGTTCAAACAACATCCCTCATTTCAGTTGGAAACCTTCAATGTTGTTGTGTTTTTTTTTTTTCTTTCGTGGCGAGCAACAGACGCGAGTAAAAACATAAATACGTTAAAAGGAGAGGTGTTCATGTCTCAATTTTTTTTTTTTGGTTTCTGATTTTGAACTGGGCCAAATGCGTCACGCGACATTCCAAAGAAATATGTGGCGTATATGGCGGTGGGAGGGCGTTAGATACTATTGACGTAATAACGATTTATTATCGACTGGCCAGCGATTTAGTTTTTCTTTTTTTTTTTTTACTGAAACTTGAACATAAAAAAGTTTCTAAAAGGAAGGGCAGTTGGACGTGTTTATGTTGACTTTTATAGTTACCGGTATCTCCGGCTAGGCTCTGAGTCGATCCATCCCAATCTGCGGCCATTGCAAAAAAAAAAAGGAAAGAAAACAAATTTTAAAAAACGAAATATTACAACATATCAAACTACAATAATCTGATTAAGATTTGCTCTTTTTTTTTTTTTTATTAATATACTTTCAATTTTCAAGGTGTCACGTGAAAGTTTGATTGTTACGCAAGGTGGAGGATGTATACGGAAGATTGAAAGGATTTTTTTTTTTTTTTTTATTATTTACCCAGGACGCTGTTTCGCTGCGTGAGGACTTTGCTGTAGACGAGCAGATCGCCCGGGCAGATCTGCATCGGCGGAATGACGACGATGGAGCTGCGTCTCTGGGCGCGGGAATTGCCGGAACCGCCCGAGCCGCACGAGCCTCCGCCCGCGCTCCCGCCGCAATTGCCGTCGTTTTCCGCGCAACTGCGTCAAAATGGCATACGTTTTTTTTTTTTTTTTTAGTAAGATGCCAAACATTTGTCATTGCTTCATTCATTTAGAGATCCCAAAGAGGCAAAATGACGTCCCTCTTGGGTCGGCTAGGCCAATCATTTGGGTACGTCCGCACAAGACAAAAAAAAAAAAAGGGAACAAGCGAACGGGGGGGGGGGGTGGTGTTGAGCGATGTGAAAATGTGCGAAAGAGAAATGAGCCAATAATAGGAGAGAAAGTAATCGAGAAGAGGGGGGGGGATGACGGTAGCAGATGGAGAAAAAGATGACAAACAGACCAAGACGGGACCGAAATCAATGGCTGCGCTCACCGAGAAGGTGGGACAAGTCAGGCGGAACGCATCGTCATGACAACGCTTTATTTGCCGTTGGGTGTGCAGTCGTAGCTCTAGTGAATATTGCACGTATAAAATCCCGAATTACCGGGTGCCCCCTTTTTTTTTTTTCCTTCCCAGCCCAACACGACCCTGTCCCCCTTTTTGTTTTCTTTCATTGTCGGCTAAACAAAGTGTCAACAGTTGGTACACTCACACATGGCCAACATCACCTTAACGTGCGTTTAAAAAATTTGCATAGACAATGCACAGTTGACTTTGACCTACACCCAAAATCAATTCTCACTTGACATCAATCCGAACAGACGCCGTTTCCTTGATGCCGAAATGGAAACCTTGTTTACGTCTTTTCAATTACTTTTTTCCCGATTACAGCGTTTTGAAAGAGGAGCCTCGTCCAAAAGATGAAAGTCTGCGTCTCATTTCTTTTTTTCGACCCACTGCCAAGGATATATAACAAGCCGCCGATAAGGAAGCGTTAGAAGAGGCGGCAGGTACATATATTTTTTTTTATTTTATTTTGATACCTTAGCTTATATAGGCAGTTGGAGAAGGGATTTTGCCCATCATCGACGCACGATGCTTTGATCCCCGATGATCACTCGCCCGGGCAATCAAAAACCCTACGCAAGATGCTGTCTCTCTCTTTTCTGTCCTTTCGCACAGTGGTAGAGAGAGAGAGAGAGTCTAGATCCTTGACAAGCTGATATTACGAGAGCACCTTTGCGGGGCTGCCCCGCTATAACTCGCAATGTGTCTGTTGTATAAAAACGAGGCTTTCATTTTATTTTTATTTTTTTTTTTTATAGCCCTGGAAGCTTATCGATATACGCTTCTCTTTTTATATAGCACAGTGGATTGGATCTTTCGCAAATATTGTGGGCTTTTTCCTCCCTAAACTATAAGCGTCAAATTCTATAGCTTCTTTATAAAGACATCGCGTTTCAACAATAGACGGCCATCACGTGAATATTTTCATTAACTGATGTACAATGTTTTTTTTTGTTTTTTTTTTTTTTCAAATCTTAATCAGGGGCTTTCACCTATCAATCGTTAAACGCGTACCCCGACAGGTGAGGCAAGCCAAGAGTCACGCAGCCAAAAATCGATATTAATTTAAAAAAAAAGAAAAAAAAAGAAAAAAAGACTTCATTAAAAATGGATCTGACCTGGTGGATGTTTCTTTGTCGACGCTCTGCTCCGTGTCCTCGCTGCTGTCCATGTTGTAAGGTGGGATTTTCGGCGGGACGAGGGCCCGTCGACGGGTCAGAACCGAAGCGGGCGGTTCGGGTTGTTCTTCATCAACAGCTGTCGTCGTCGTCGAACGCCGGCAGCCGCCGCTCCCGATACTTCCGGCGATGCTGCCACTGCCGTCCGGCGGCTGGTGATGGCAGCTGCCTGAAAGCGATTGTCCAGGAAACAGTTCGTGTTCCTTTTTTTTTTTTTTTTTCGATCAAGACAACAATGTCCATTTGTGAGTAAAAAAAAAAAACAAAACAAAATGCGTAAATAGAAAAATAAATGCACGTTAAGGAGGGTAAAATCGATCGAGGATCGTTATGTCGTAAACAGCTGAGTTTGTTACATCGTCTTGGACGTTGGGCGATGGTAAATTGATGTAGGGTGGGTTGATGGACTCTCGGCTGCCATCTCGTCCGCGCACTCTTCCTATTGTGTCCTCCCCGAAAATAATACGTACATATGAAAAAAAAATAAATAAATAAAAGAGATACGGCCATGAAAAAAAAAAAAAAAAAAGATTGCTGATTCAAGAAAGAATGTAATATCGATAGTACAATACGGATATGTTACCTCCGGAGACTATTTTGAGCCGGTTGCTGTCGTGTATGGACAGGCTGGACTGGTTGCTGCAAAAATGACAGGGAGGATCCGCGTCCGGGTAGTGTAGATCGCTCAAATGCTCGATCCTCGTCATCTCGGGCCCGGATTTCAGTTGATCCTCCAATACTGTCGTTCATCGTTTTTTGATCAGATGCCATTTTGCAACACGATCGGAATAAAAAAAAAAAAAGAAGAAGAAGATGGGTACAAATCAAATTTCGATTGGTAGGCACAGCGAAATGCATAAAGATAGAGTGCTCTGTTCAAAGGCAAAAGTTTGAAGTGCAACGACAAAAAGCTTGAAAAGTATGCGAACCAAAGGTGCACTGTCGAACGGCACCGTACATCTAATTGCATATAGCGGCCTGTATTACATCGCGCAGATAAACCAGTTTTCACTTTCGCTTTGTTTTCAATCAAAAGAGCAAGGAGTTAAATCAGAAAACAAGAAAAGCATAGAGCACCATCTGAAATCCTTGGAGCTCTTTAATGTGAACCGAATCCTACCCCCCCCCCCCTCCCGTCCTTCTAGTAGGCGAGGATATATACGTCAACATCAAAGGGATTGCCAAAGGGGATCTGTTTCACCCTTCACGTAAGATAGGCAATTCCTCGTGTTTATACATCTGCAATGGTCGTCTTACTTCAGCCGTCAGAATACAAGAGGACTGGGTGCTCATTATCGATCGTTTTCCCATTCTCCTTTTCAAACGCATTCGGCCAATGGCCAACCGGGCGGGTCCTATAACGTGATTTGCTTCATCTTCGATTATAATGCACAACTATCGAACCGCAAACGAAAAACAGTGTTTGGGATGATAAGCCTTAAATTTTTTTTTTTTTTTTTTTTTTTTACACGTACTGTATGATTAGTCCGCATGTTATCTTGTTGTGCTCTATGCCAGAGCTGCTGATCAATGCGTCCCGGTCTATTAATTCTATTTCTCTACCTGCGCTTCGTTGCTGATTGGTAATACGAAACCTTTTTGTTACGGTCTGTTGGGGTCGCCCTTTTTTTTTTTTTTTTTTTTTTTTTTACATGGACAAGCGTAGAAGAAAAATCGAGCTGATTGTCATCGTATTATTATTGACCGATAGCAAACAAGAAACGATGTGGAGGTATACAGGCCCCCGCAAAAATTGAATCGCAATGTTGCCTGGTCTAATAAGAGGGGAAAACGCTAGCCCGAATACGATGTTATTGGACATGTATGAGAAGACATGTCATTGACGATGATTCATGGCGATCATCAAACAAAGAGTCCCACGCAAAAACAAGAATGTCGTCCTGTGACGGGCATCTTTGCTCGTCAATAAGACGCAGATAAAATTCGAAAAAAAGGGGGAAATGTTATAGACTTTTGTGGGTCTTGTACGATAACAAAAATTATGCCGAATAAAATGCTAAATAAGAAAATATGATTGGCGTATTAATCAACGTTGAAGCTGATACATTTTTTTTTTTTCACCTTGCTTGAATTGAGTCAAATCAGCAACTATTGTGAGAGAGTGGCTGAATCGACAGGGTGACAATGGCAGTGGCGATCAATCAGAAAGTTGGTCGTGTACATATCTAAGGAATCTTTTTGTGTCCGATTCTATTTACTCTTGTCGAATACAATCACATACCAATAGGTATAGCCCTAGACGGATCGATGAAGCGAGAAAGAAATGATGAAGGAAAACACTCGAGCATTGCGGTTTCAAAGTCCCTTAAAAGAGTTTCAATATTCCCACAAAATCCTACAATCAACGTCCCTTATTGCAAATGTTGCGCACATCACACGAGAGTCTGTATCACAACAATAGCTCGGATAACAAGAAACAAAGAGCGAAGGGGGAGGGGAGGGGTTAATAATGAATACCAACACGAGTCTACGTACACTCATACGTAAAAAAAATCAGCATAAATGGGTGTTTTCGAATTGTATAACGCCGTGCATCACAAACACGCTGTTGCCTGTAGTAACTGAGAAGCTTTCACGCAACCAAGTCTATCATTTTTTTATTATTATTTCATTCGTTCACGTTTTAACGCAAGAAAAATAGTTTGCCTTCCCTTCGACAGCCAAACAAATACGAAGAACTACTATGACTATGAAAAATGACCCGAGTCTAGGACTAGTGTTCCAAAATAAGAAGTTCGCTTTCCAGCTAACGACTTTAATAAAGAACAAATGAAACGAAAAAAAAAAAAATGCTTATCCTTCTTCTATACAGCAGCTTGTTATACTTTAGGGGGCGTTCCACCAGCACCAGTAGCGCTAGTGGTGCCATATAATTACGACAGCTTCTCCTTTCTTTCCTTTTTTTTTTTTTTGTTTTTTTGGAATGATTACCGAGAATAGGTTGTTGTGTTGCATCTGTCGGATGATGACAAACAAGTTGTTGCTTCCAACCGATTGGCGATTTGCCGCCAGTACCGCAAGATGCGTGATCATTATCCGCTGTGTTGAGCATCGTCACACGGATGCTACTGGCCCGCACGTCGATGAACGATACGCATCCGAATGTGCGACACCAAATAGCATAAATACAGACAGTCTTAAAGAAATCACCACTGGTAATTGAACAAGTCAACGGGAAGGGAAAACGTCGCTGTGATATAACAAATGAGCCTCTTCGTCAACGCAGCAATGCGGAAAAACCCAACGTTCTTTTTTTTTTTTTTTATATCTTCCCAGATAACACGGATGGAATGATATCGCAAAGTACAATAATTTATTTTTTGTTTAAATAAAAAAAAGAGGGAGAGAGAGCCTCCGACGCAAAAGATTTGGCACAAAGTAACGAGAGTGGAACGGAGAACTGGGATTGCGCGGATGCAAAACCTGCTCTGAAATAGCAGCGCTATGGAGAGGCTTATAGAAGAGAGAGAGAGAGAGAGAGAGAGAGAGAGAGAGAGAGACACGCACGAGCCAGGAATGCTGCGTCGCTGCTACGGCGCCAGGAGCGCAGACCGCTATATACAAAAAGAAAAAAGGGCCCAGCGTCGTTTAATAGCTGCGCGTTTTCTTCGTCCACGACAGCCCTCTCTCGTCTTTTTCTTCATTGGCACCATCACGCAGACTCCCGCCGCACACCAACCCAAAAAGGTCTATTCGCGTGTTGTCGCTCTTATAGACGTACGTCGTGTACTTGTTATCTTTTCGCTGCGCGAGACAAAGTTGCAACAGCATCTTGCCACGTTGATGGGCGAATGCACGCACGGAATTGCGTGATAGCCAGAGAGAAAAAAAAAAGAATCGACTACTGTTAGGGGAGGGGGGGGGGGACAAATGAGAGAAAAGGTTGCACGAATTCACGAGCCTCTTGATGAATTTTCATTAATAGAAGAGGGCTAAGAGCTTAGTTATGTTATTAAAGCCAAGCATCGCCAGTTTAACAAGGTCTTTTCCTTCCGTCGTTGTGGGTCGTTCATCAACTACTTCTTTATGTACTACGACAGCGTTTATTGATTTATCCTTACGTCGTGTACACGTTTTGTATTCCCCTTTGGTTGTATCGTTCGTGACCTGGGAGGACATTTTAACAAACCCCTCACCCTCCAAAAAAAAAAAAGAAAAGAATAGGCGATTTTGATGATGGCGTATTTATCTGTTGTGGATGTTCCAAATGAATCCGATCTCCCCCCCCCCGGGGGGGGGGGTACATCATCTCTAATGAGTTAACGATGATGGGGGTCACAAAGGATGAACATCGCCCCCTCCTGTCATACCGTCGAGTTCCATCACAACAGGGAGGTTTTTTTTTTCATGCAGATGCGGTGCACGAGTCGCATAGCAACCGCAGAGTTCCATATACTAATGGAAACTCGGAAAAAAGCGAGTGTTGTGACTACGTACGCCACAACACGTAGATATTTGGGGATTTTTTTTTTTTTTCAAAGAAAAGAAATTGCCTATTGGGGCTGTCCGTCTACATAATGGTGCACTATAGACGTAAAAAAAAAAAAAAAAATAGCGACGCATCGAATGTATTGACGTCGACGTATTGTTTCCGTCTCATTTACTATGGGTAAGCAAAAGTATTGTGCTGTGCGTGTGTGTGTGTGTCGCTTTCAATCACATGAAAAGGCCGTTGATACAAATGATGTACCACAGCGAGCAAGACTATCTTTGCGTGTCGAACCCACGTCATTGTAAAAATGGCCTGGGAAAGAAGTGTCGCTAGTTTATGGAGAAGGGTCTAACAACAAGTCAACACACACACACACACACACACACACACACACACACACACACACACACACACACACAAAAACAAAAAAACAAAAGAGAGAGCCACACAATTCTGCTGGAATATACAGGCCAAGAAAAATGCGGAGAGAAGCAAAACATTCGTACGTGTGTATGCACAGGGCGTATAAAGAAGCGAGTGAAACAAGGGCAGGCCTTTTTCTACTTCACGTTCGAATATAAATACAAATTTCGATGGCGTGAGAACGTCACGCGGGATGATCCCATCGGTCACAATCACTCGCAGCCTTCTTGTTTTCTGATAGCGATTGCGTATACAGCGCACAGGCAGCCACTTGGCGCTCGCCAGATACACTGTTGGTTACGAAAAATGCGGCTTGTTTTCATCCGACCAAAGAATTGCGGGACCGGGAAAAAAAAAAAAAAAACTGCCGCTATTGTGATGGCATCGAGCCATATCATTATCCAGTTCAATAGCTATACGAGATGAGCGCGTGAGTCGAATGGAACGGTAGAAATGCTATGCGCTGCTCTTTGGCATGGCGTCAAAAGACAAAAGGCTTTTTCTTTTTCATTTGATTTTTTTTTTTTTGTTTCTGAGGGCAGGGAATCAAGACGATGAGCAGCTGCTGGAACAAAAAAAAAAAAAAAAAAAAAAAAATGAGAGTGGACGACGCAGTATATATATGCACACATAGAGAAGGCTAAGCAGAATGCATTCGAAGACGTCTTGATGGCTGTCGATGGTCTATTAAAGGCTTATGGCTGTAGCAGCCGGAATGAGTAAAAGGGACCCGTGAACGGTAAAGAAGAAGAATATGGCACGCAAACAAAACAAATGATAATGAAAGGAGAATGAAAGAATGCACTTGACGCGGTCGATATATAGGAAAGAGAGAGAACAGCAGGAGATACACACGTTTTTGGAGGGGGCCGGCTCGAATCCACTGGGATGTGCACGACCGTATTATGCACAGCCGAGTGATGCGTCCGACAAACGATAGATAGGCAGCGGCTTCTCTCCTTTTTTTGTGCTGTTAATGCTGACGCGTCTACAAAGGGGCGACGTTATTAGCCTAATTTAAAACGGAATCAGAGCGAAATGAATTGGGCTAATTGCCGATCGCATCAATATCGATTTTCCTTGGGTGTTGCCTTCCACACGGAGCGGCGGTATGTCATAAAAACAGTTTTAAGAAAACAATTGAAAAAAACAGAAATTGCTGCCGTCTCAAATAGCCATACGTGGAAAACAAAAAACAAGAGGCAAAATACAACAATAATTCCTGCGCGATGAGAGTGAACCTCTAATCTATCCGTATTATTACATAATAAAAAAAAATCAGACAAATGCCAAATGCATTTGTCCTCTAAACAAACTACGGGGACCTTTGCGGCCCTCCTTGTCGTCGTCCATTAGATTACAGACCGCCTAACAAAAACCCCCTGGATCCACATTATCTGTGCTCCCCCCCCACCCCTGCTTCTCCATTTCATTTACCAACATCGTAAACACGAAATTCAAACTACTAAAAAAAAAAATTGTTCCGACGGTGATTTTGTTTTTGTTTCGGCTTGTAATTGAATTTAAAGCTCTATTATGATATACCTCTCTCCAGGTAGGCGAGTCCGCTACTCGTTGGCTCGATTAGCCTCAAAGAGGCCGGCTCCGGTGAGACACTCTCCGCTCGCAAATGAGGCTGTAATAGTAAGGACGCTTGCCCGGCGTGATGGTGTTGGTAGTGATGCTGGTGGAGGTGGCGGGATCCTTCGATGCCATCGACGACGAGGAACGACTCGCCGACAAACGATCCGAAATCCGAAGGATAGTCTGACATCTGGCGTGAAGGCAAAGAGATCCAGTCTTGACTGCCACTTCGGCCGCTAATAGACGACGAGCAGCCCGACGCTCCGCCGCTTGATCCCGGCTGCATCCGCACAGGTGAGCGACGACATAAACGCGACAGTCGTGAAATAGATGACGTTGCCGGACTCTATTTTTGTTTTGAGCGTGTGTTTTTTGTTTTTTGTTTTATTTTGTTTTTTTTTTCGCAGGGGGGGGAGGGAGCATCGCAGAGTTTTGGGGCGAGAAATCCGAGACGGATAAAAGAGGTGGGAAAAAAAAAATGAGAGTTCAATCTTTTTGTTCTTGTTTCACTAAGACAAACTAACATTCGTCACATTCCACAATGGCTATAACAAGTTTGCGTTTCTAATCAAAGCGAAAATACTAACTCAGCTATACTACAACTGTCTGAAATCATCCCTGGCCCCAAAACGAAAAGCATGTGACGTTTTAATTTAAAGAAGAAAAGAAAAAAATCAAATCAAATAGCACGTGGGTTGAATTCTCGAACGCGTCGTTGTGGAAATACCGTGCTTGATTAATAATGATGTAGCAATGGCTGTCGGCTGTCGCCCAAGACCTCCAAATCATCTGATTGTAAATAGAAATCTTGATTTCTAAATCATATTTTCTTGACAGAAATCCGTTTGGCCCTTCTCTCTAAACCCCCCTCCCCTCCTGTTTTATTTTTTTGTGTGTGTGTTGTTTGTAAACGCGTCGCAAAAAAAAAAAACAAAAGAAAAATTGCTACACACAACGCGTTTCGTTATCATTGGTCGTGTCGATCGATAGATGACGAAACGTTTAGCCATTCGACTACAGGCCCCAAAGATCAAACAGCAAATGGAAACGGTTACATCTATATAACGTTAGACACACATAAACACAATTGATCTAAAGCTTCTATCGTATAGCAGTTACGTGAGGCAAGCGTTCTAATCTGCTCGTACGGACAGCAAAACGTAATCATCACAATAGCTTCTATACGAGGCTCGCCTTTTTGATATCTCTTATTCATTTGTTTTTAATCCCACGCCAACCCCAAACGATGACGATCTCCATCACGTATTCAATTCGTAGGTGTAAAGAAGCCGTTAATGTTACTCAACGATGATTCTGTTTGTCTTCACGTCATCACAATGTCAATTCGTTTGTTTGTTTTTTTAACGCACGAGAACTTAGAAATAGAAAAATATATATATATATATAAAGCGCAGACCTCGACGCTGTTTTGCTTGCGGACGGTGCAGCCGGTAGCGGCCAATGAATTACGGGCCGATTGGGTCTGACGCGGCGTCGGTACTTCCAAACTGGACTGATGCTGTGGCGACCACGAGCGTCGCGTCGTCACTCTCGGGCCTCCCATTAAACTGTTGGCATTCAATCCCAACAAAGGGCTCAAAGTCAGTCCCGAAATGGTGGTGGAAAGCGAACGGGCGGGGGACGGAGGCGTCGCGTTCATCCGCCGATTCGAATTGGGGCTGGTGCTCGTACTCCGGTAACTACTACCCGCACTGTTCTCAGGCCGGCTCAATATCGGCGACAATGATTTGCCCGGACTTAGACGTTGATCCATCGTGTCCCGATGTCTGTCGCTTTGCTTCGTGAACGAGTTTTCAGACGGGCCCGTCGGATCGCACGGATTACTAGCTGATGAAACGGATCGATGTGCGGATACAATTGATGCAATCTGGCACCGACGATACGAACGGCACTTGGACACATCCGGGTAAACAGAAACAAAGTTCGGAAAAAACAGGACTCTTCTTTTTTTCGGAGTGAGTGCCCGCGTGAAAAGAACAAACGCCCGCGTCTCACAACAATCGATGCTCGTTAATCACTACTCTTCAGAGCAGTCCAGCAATAACGGCCCGTGCGAACATTAGCGGGACCGATGTTTGCCGATGCAATCCACATGTCGGTCATCACCCGTTACAACGGCTGCCAAACAAGTAGCATGTCGACGTTGCGCTCTATTACACGACACGAACGCTCTTGCCTGTGCAAACGCACGGCCAAAGAAAGACAAACTGGCCTTCGATGATGAACTAGAGGATTCGTTTCCTGTTTTCAGCGTACCGAGAGTCCCTATCACTTGCTTCGCCCTTCCGCCCGTTGAGTAGTATTACGTGTGAGCTCACGGGTCGCAGTCACTAGAGAGAGAGAGAGAGAGAGAGGCTAAGAAATGGAGACAGTCAGAGAGAAACAGCGTGCTGTGCTCTCTCCCAATCAATACGGAAAAGAACGAGAAGAGAGGTGGGAGGAGGAGGAGAGAGGAAGATGGATGTACACACAGGAGCAGAAGCTCACTATGTATATATATACAGGGAGGGGGGGGGGGAAAGAGGAGGGGGGAAAGAGGAGGAGGTCCAAGTGGGTGGATGAAGGTGGGAGTCTTTGTGTGTGTGTGCATATAGGTCTTTTACATTATATATAGGAAGCCTTATTTATATTTATATCCTCGGTATATGAAACTCGGAAGCTTCTCACTCCTTTCTCTGTTTCTATTCTCCCTCTCTCAAAATGTGACAACAAAGCGCCTTTTATATATTTCTCAAATATTTTACTACATCTATCCGTATATTGCTTATATTTTAGACTCTTTTGAAATGCCAACCTTTACACAAAGAAGACGATCAGAATATTACAGTCAAACGATTTTTTGATAATCCTCAACTCGATGAGGGCAAACCTTCTTTGTTCACGTCTGTTTCTTTCGGTTCTCAGTCGATTTCGGTTGCCTACCGAGCGCGACGTGACGCAATCAACGTTTGACAACTGATGCAATAGGTTCCCTCATGACTTTTTCAAAAATATTACGATGGACGTGCGTTAAAGCTTTAATCTAAAAGAAATTGAGAAACGAGTCAACTGATGGATGAAGTGAGAAACTGATGGGCTTAATAAGCCAAGCGCAATGTTTCAATCAAAACGGATGGCGTCATTTCCTATTTTGGCTCGACAGCTTTGAAAATAATTAAAACAAAACGTGTTCTTTAACTATTAAAGAACTCTCTCATTTCTTTCATTACCTCGTTTAACGGCACGATTCTTTATCGACCTATTCTGATACAATGCGCATCATAGATAGTCCCTATCGTTTATGATTGTGTACGCGGCCTGGCTTTCTTTTATGAGGCGTGACGACACTATGCCAGTGTGAGCTTTTACATTAACGTAATGGAGAAAGAAATATGTTGTTTTCTTTGTTTTTTTACGATTTTTCTTTAGTTACCTTTTTTTTTTTTTTATTCTTCGACGTGTCTCTAATAAAGCGCACATATCGGAAGGTTAAGGGTGGGCTGGAAAGGAAAGGAAGTGCGAAAATGGACGAAGGGCTAGACAGATGGACACGCCGTATAAATGGATCGACACCGCCCACCCATAACGTCCTTATTTTTTCGTGACCACCCCCGTCGTGCCGAGTGGACGATTCAAATCAAACGCACAGCCACACAATTTCACGAACAAAAAAAATATGATGCCAACAAGTGAAACGGAAATATTTGAAGGAAAAAAAAAAAAAAAAAAGAAACAGCACAAGATTTGCTTTGTTTGTTTGGAGTATTTCTTTGGAAAAATAGGACGGATCGATAGACATCAGTTGTCACTCGAACGGCATTTTTGGAAAAAAAAAACTAAAGTAGAGGATTCACTTTCTTGTAACTGTTTCACTCACTGATGTTCTTTTGCGTATGATCCGAACCAATAGTTTTTGTAAAAAAAAATAAATAAATAAATAAAAGCAGAGAAATTGATATGGGATGATTCACTAGAATACACTGCCTAAGGGATCAAGCTTGTTTGAGCTCTTGCGCTTCAAATGTATCCCGAACGAGTCCAGTCAACCCGACTCCCGGTTTGATTCTTGTCCCGATATGTTCTTCTTCACAGAGTCGTACCCCCCACCACTATCTCTCTCTCTCTCTCTCTTTACCATGTCTCGCTTTTCTCGCTCTCTAAAGACGCCGTCCCCAAAACTGACGTGTGCCGGCTGCTGCGCATTGACGACCTAATTTCTTTATTCACCAAATTTCGGCTTGTGCATCGCTCACTCGTCAAGACCCAGCTAAGTCAGGTATTTTTTTTTTTTTTTTACGAAAATAATAAATCTAATAATTTTGAAAAAATTATGATTATCAAAGACTCGGTGATGGGATATCGCGCTGGTGGGAGGAGCTGCTATGGAGGTAGGGGGCCTTTAGGAACGAGGTATTTCTTTTTTGCAGAGGCATCACAACAGCCATCAGTATGCCGAATGAATAATAGAATGATGGGGTAGGGCATATGCTGTTCTTGTCAGGATTGTGATGGGATATTGAGGTGGGAGGCTCCGGAGGAACAGCCCCCCCCCCCTCCTCGCTCTTCTGATCGTGAAACGCGAATAGAGGGTATATAGTACGTCTATTTGATATACGCTATAGACTTGTAAGGCAAAAGAATAGATCGGCTGCTGACGTCATCAATGCCTAACACCAAAGCCAAAAAGGCGTCAACATGGAAAAAGATAAACAAAAAAAAAAAAGGTCTAGACACCATTTCATCCTGTATAGCAATCGAAATTGCAGATTTTGCATATGCGTTTTTTTTTTCAAATAGCCCGCAGCATGTCGGCAATGGGAGAAAAACTTGTACGAGACAGAACATCAACAGAAAAGTTCACAAAATGTCGATGAAAGGCAGTCGAAAATGCGCGGGCATCATTAGTGCGGCATTGCCTCGCATTTTCAGTTCCTCCTCCTTTTTTTTTGCAAACTTTCTACAAATTAAAAAAAAAAAAAAGGAAAAGCTTATCTCTTCAATGAGGCATTCTGGTACATGCAGGAAGAGGATCCAGTTACAACCTCTCCATCAAAAAAATAAATAAATAATAATAATATTACGAGCCGGAAGGCAACTGGCAAAGAGATCAAGCAGCAACACATGTTCGGTCTAAACGTTGATGATATGTGGTATTGATTTCACCGGTATAGGCTTAGAGGGGGGGGGGATCTTTGATGGAGCTCAGCCGGAATCACGAAGAGACTCACCATGCTCCAGGCGTAGAAAGGTAAAAAAAAAAAACGGGAGGGGATTGTGTGTGTGTGTGGGAGTCACGCGGCCCACCAGCACATGGCTAGAGCCTGTGGCTCCCTGTCGTACATCAATAAAGAGGGATCCTTACTTTTTACTTTCAGGAGAGAGAGAGAGAGAGAGAGAGAGCGTCTTGGGAGTAGAAACTTTTCTTCTTGTTTTGTGTGTGTGTCAAAAAATGTTGGGCAAAAGACCATCAGGTTAGCAACAAAAGAGTTTGTGTACCATCGCAAGTAGCGGGAGCGCGCAGCTTGTCCTTTTTTTTTTATAGTTATCTACGTTTGCTGTAACTCAATTTTTCAATAGTTAAAAAAAAAAAAAAAAAAAAAACGTGCGATGACTTTTCGATGCAAGTCGACGGACCATAGCGTAGGAGAATTAAAAAGAGTTTTGGAAGCGAGAGGGAATGAAAAAAAAAAAAAAGAAGTCTTCTCAGTTCTGATGATATCGATTTTGAAAGAGAGGGGGGAAAAAAAAGTAAATAAAAATTAAATTTCCAGGAAAAAGAAAATGAAGGAGTGAGTGGGAGTCGATGCTTCCTTCTTTTTTTTCTGAAGAGGCGGAGGGAGACAGGTATGGTAATAATAATGTTACAAACGCAACCTGTTTTACAAGTGAAATCTGGAGAGAGAGAGAGGCAACCGATCTTTCAGCAAGTTCGTGGAATTGTCAATATGAATATGAGCTATCAACCGGAAGTCAAATCGATAAGAAAAAAAGGTGAGGAAAAAGAAGCTTCAAAATTGTTGCATTTTTTTTTTCTCGTCTTAAAGACGTTAATGATGCAAATAGAAAATGAAAAAAAAAAAGACGGAACGTGACAAAAAATGAATGCCATTGGATGCACAAAGAAAAAGGTTTTCCGGAAGGATCGGAAGTTTAGAACGTAAACTTAAGCAACGGACTTGTCAAAAACCTTTAGAGGCCATTTTCGCCTAACTTGCCATCACACGATATTGTTATTATACTCCTAAGCTGAAAACTTTCGCGTGAAGCTCGATCGTAAAGGTTTTAACAACGAAGTAACAAAAAAAAAATGGGAATGATTCCCCAATCCTATCAGCGCGCATAAAAAGCTGAAGTGTCTTTTTTCCTTTCGTTTCCCATCATCCGGAAGCGTGTGGGTGTCCTCAACACTACCAGTGTATCGAAGAAACGTAAATAAATAAATAAATCGGCAAATAAAAACATTTCCCTCGTCTTCTGTCAACATCTAAACATCCGCCATCTAGCGCTGATACATGGAACTAGGATCAACCAAAAAACACCCGACATTTTAAGCTCGTCTACTGCAGTACTGCTATTGCCGGAAAACAGCCTCGTGCAGGAAATATGTAAAAAAAACGGGCAAAGCCACACAGAAATGAATAACTTAAGGTGGGCACTTACGTTCGACGAAAGAAGGCGGATTACTCTGCTGGAGTAGATGTTGATTGGCTGACGATGCCTCGACGGAGCTCCAAGCGAACAGGGTCGATGTTTTCAAAGCCGCTTCCAACCCACGTTGAATGGCGTGCTGGGTAGACTGGTTGCTCTCCACCGAACTGCTGCGCGATTGCTGAGAGCCGGAAGGCGAATCGTCGTAGGAACCCGAGGCGGAATTGGCTTTTTTCCGTCGGAAGAGGCGGCGGCGACGCTCGGCCGCTGCATCCCGTCCAGGTAAGTTTTCATCGGTCATCCGATGCCGTTCTTGGTGTTGATGATGTGGAAGGATCCTCGACGTGCCCAACAAATCCAACGATTTGGATTTGAAGCTGGTCAAGACACCACGTCGGTTCCAGTTCACCTTTGTTCGATTGCAGTTTAAATGACATTACTCACATTTTCACGTCGTAGTTCATCAAGTGGTAACGAATATCTCATTTGTAATAAACTGAACGAGAACGAACTCTGTTACATGACCCACCCTCTCCCTAGATGCGATCCAACTGAAATGCGATGTGCATCTTTGTTTTTCGTCCCCAAGTATGCAATCGTCCTTGAAAGCTTCATTAGCAGGCAAATGGGTATGTATCATTTTATTTCGTTTTGACGGAAGGGATGATGTGGTGCTTACCCTACCCTGGTTTTCTTTCTTATTACCCCTCTGTCTATTTTCCCGCTCTTAATATTGCGGGAAAGAAAACCCGCGAAAAAGAATGTCTCTTTTTTTTGGCGGGTTGCAAAGAAAGAGATAGAGATACAGCATAAAGGGGTAGGGTACGCACCATGCTGTCGGGGTTCTGCAACCTGTCGAACCCTTCCCATTCGAGAAAATATTTACAATATCACATTCCCCTGCCATCAAATTGCTGTTAATAATGATTAAATTCACTGTTTTTGTGCAAGATATTGTGCAGTACGACATGGAAATATGCAAAACAAAAACGATTAGCATACTTTACTGCTGTTGTAGAGATAGGAAGGCTCGACGACGAGATCGGCCTGAAAATCGTCCGACATTTGGCGGACTTGTTGGGCGCCGGAAGACGCTGTGGCTGCGGCCAGCGAAGCTGCCGACGCAACTGCACAAGAGATGGCGCAACTGTCGACTGGATGTCCAGCCGTAGGTGTACCTGGCCGACTGCAATGACTTCGCGGATTTGTCATCATCCACGAGACGGAAGACGGACGCTTCTCGTTCGATTTAATTGACGTCCTTTTGTTTTTTTTTGTTTTTTTTAGCAATCGATCCGTTATCATTATAAAACTCATCATCTGAAAGTGGCTTGTTATTATCACCTGGATGGAGACGGACTTTTACTTCCGGCTGGTGTGGGCACGTCAGCGGACTGCGGTCTTAACGAAGCTCCAGCATCACTTCCGCCGACGAGAGCCGATGCTTCCGGCATGAATTGCTGGTGGTGATGCGACTGCCATCTAGTGGTAGATATCAGCTGCGACGTTGACATGGAAGACGACGTGCCCGTACGACTGTCGGCGAAGCGCTGCCTTAATGATTTGGCCCGGCTGATGACCTCGTGCTGTCTGTAATCCATTCCGCGCGGACCCCTCTTTAAACAGAGACGCACAAGACGAGAACTGTTAGTCAGATTGAATTTCCTTGACTCAGGAAGTGGAACGAGCTTCCGTGTTGCCAGATGTTGTGTATTGACTGACGTTACCTCCAGAGTGGTAACACAACAGGCACCTTCGCTGCAAACGCGTCAATTATAGAGTCGTAAGTAAAAAATAAATAAATAGAAAAACAACTACCCCTTAGGCCAAAACTTGCGATTGCAGAAAAGACTGAGAGGGCCGTATAGCGCACAATTAGTGAGCGAGTTTAATTACACGGTCGCTTCCTTGCCTGTAAATAGACGCAACAGCAGTGCAGAGACCTTGCTCGCGAACTTCCTGATAGTCTCCTCGCAGGCAACATGCCTTTTTGCATCCTCATTATGATTCAATAGTGGAGAAAAAAAAACATAATAAAAACAAAGGAAATGCTAAATTAAGAACAACTATAAACACATACAGAAAATGAATCAGTATGTCGGTACCCAGATTTAGAAAGGAACGAACTGGGAACATGAAAACAAGATGGGAGATGTTTCTCTGACCATTGCTCTATTTGAAATCAGATCGCAAATCAAATTCAATGCAGAGAGTTCCTTTCTGTGTTAGACTCAAAAATATTGATGAACAATAACGAGTTGACTGAAAGAAAAAAAAAAACTAAAAATAGAACTCCATAGACAGAGAGAACGTAGAGCTTCGTGAGAAACTCTTAATATAAATCGTTAAGAGTGTCGCAGTATTGGCAAAAGTTAACAAAAACAAAATGGCACAGATGTACTGCACATCATTTAAAAGTCGGACTGATAACAAGGACTTAAAAGCAGCACTCAGATGTGCTCTCTAGATTTCCACTTCTTTCGAACCGTTTAATTACATTCAGTGGCAGCCAGACATGAAAATCTGTGCCTGCACGCAAACGTGGGCGTGCCGTTCTTCTGAATCACTTGCGGGGCAACGTGGATCAATCACCCATGATCAATAGCAAATCAAAAAACAATAGCTCATTTTACTGATGGTAAAAAACCCTATGGCCCCCTATCCATCTGAACTCCTCCCCCAGAAATCCCACCTAAAACGCAAAACGAAGCAAAACAATGTATACCACGAAAAACAAATAAACAGAATGAAAAAGGAATAACAAAGAACAGATTCGAAAAAAAAAAAAATGATGGAGTAACGCATTCTTTCAATCAATCAGCGATGAGACGTGGATGATTGTGTACAGCTTTAGGCCATATTGGTTTTCGATTGGGTTTCCCGACAGCCCCACATTTCTTGTTAGATGCCTCCTCAGCATTTCAGTTTTTTTTTTTTACTGCCTACATCAACTTTGATTAGAGTGGGAGGCGTGTGCACCATATCACCATATTTTGCTAGCGATAGCGATAATATACGACGCATTACATCCGACTCAAACACCATGGATAATGATCAGTTCTATAGATGTATATACATGTTGGGGGAGGTTGTGGACGTCAAAGATAAACAGGAAGCGCGGCAATTTTGCCGTGTACTGCGTTTCATAGGCTTCTCATCCTAACCGAACGTAATTGATTGACCGTTCCACTTGGGATTTGCCAGGTAATGGACAAGAAAAACTAAGAAAAACTAAGAAAAAAAAAAAATAAAAAAAAGATTCGTGGAATTGAAAGAGGCCTCATCTGATTTCGCTATGGCTTATAGCCAATTGGTACGAAGTTCTTAAAAAATGTTGTTTTGAAATTTGATACTGTACTCCATCGGTCGTTGCTATTGAACGGCTACACGATTTCCTATTCATCAAAGTAGAAAGGCTATAAGCTTTATCCGAGCCGTGAGTGTTGAAATGGTCAACAGGACTGCAACGTGTGCATTTGAACAAATACTACGACGTTATAGAATACAAATAAATGCATCCAAACGCACTTAAAGGTAGCGTCGTGCTGTAGGGGAAAAGCCAGCCGGATGTTTCTCTCGGTACAACAACGTCACAGCGTATCTCTTTGATGCAGTGTGTACATTGTGCGGAACATTTGCATCCTCCAGTCTAAAATAACTCTACCACCCAAGATGCCCAGAAAATCAAAGACGGGCATTTATGATAATAAAAATGTGGGTTCCCTTTTGTCTGGCCAACTATAAGTATCTTCATAACAATGAAGCAAAAACTGATGCGTGATTGTATATAATATCTACATAGCGAAATACGAAAGGAGGGTTGTAAATTTGTGGTTTTTAGATCAACGCCTTTTGTCGCTACCACGGTTGCCAAGGAGACAATCAAATTAAAATGAGATATAGCCTCTATCATCAGGTGTCGCTTTCTCATGAATCCGCGAATTACGTAAAATGGAAGATAAAAAAAAAAGGAGGAGGAATTGTCTCTATGCATACATTTATTGACCGGATAATTCGGCTACATCTGGGACATAAAAACAAGGTTGAAAAAAAAAAAAAAGAAACTGTGTGGAAATGCGAGCGTATATGTAAAATCGTTCAACTCCATTATCGACATAATCCCAATGGAGCTCATCCGTAATCAGACGGTCTTATTTCGAGCTCGACAATTTTAAGATTGGCGCTTCTAGCTGATTTCCAAAAGGGAGGGATGCTTGACAGTATAAGCAAATGCACTTGTAACCTATAGAAAAGACTATATATGTGAGAAGACGTTACGAAAGACATTGAATGATGTATATTAGTGCTGCGCGTATCGTTCATATCGATCCGGCCAGTGTCTACACAAAAACCCGATTTTCTATTCTCTCTTTCTTTTTTGAATGAAAACGAACTTATGTGCCGTGCTCAATTCGTGTACGCGCAAAACGCAGTAGTCGTGCTGATCCTATCCAAGCAAAAACAGGCGAGCAAAAAAAGAAAATAGAGAGCATCCCAAACGAAAATGTTTGACTTTTACCGTATTACATCTGACAATATTCGTATGTGTTTCACTCTGTATAGCAAACGCTTTTAACGTTTACGTAAACGTTTTCTTATTTCTTTTCTTTCCAAAGTCCCCCCCTGCCTTTATTTTTTGATTTTATTATTTGTTTCTCCTTCTTTGTAGACTGTGCGACGATAGACAGACACTGAAGCACTCCCATCTTTCACGCACTACACTCTACGGCGAGTTTAATCATCTCTTTCTTTTTAGCTTCTTTTCTTGTCCTTTTCATCTTGCGGGACTTGTTCCTCCGTTTCACGTTAGCAGTGTGATAATAGCGGAAAAAGGATAGTGGAACTCGTTCATCTTTTCACGGCGCAGTAAACTAAATCATCTCCCATCTCTTGGTGGATCCCTTTCATAAACCAAACCGAAGGTCTGTATAGACGTATATATATATATACACACATTCAGCAATAAATAGGATAGACGAACACGCGCAGGATGTAGGTTGACACGACGACCTTCTGACGTTATAATTCCATTTTTATTTGCGCAAAAAAAAAAAGAATGCTTCTATCAGCCATGTTTCTGAAGATGCTTATCGATTTGAAGGAAAACGTCTTTCATAAGAGGATGTGTAGCTTAAAAGCAAACCTATCGAGCATGTAACTAGTCGGAAGAGAAAGAACACTAGAGAGTCATGTTGTTTTTTCCCTATTTGTGTGTGTCCGTGTGTTCGAGGGAGAACCAAATAGCCGGGAAGATGATGGCCAACAACTGCCAGACGGTGAACGAACCAAAGAGGATCTGCCCCCCTCCCCGAAAAGAGAGTGCAAGTCGGTACGGCCATTAAGGATCCATCTTCTCCGGAAAAAAAAGAAAAGAGTAAGACGTGCATGTGGCTTAGAGTCGCCTCCATATCTAAGACAAGTCTATATAACATGGAAGCTGTTTTTTTTTCTTTCTTTTTTTCTCGACGATGGAGTGACGGCGCCCAGCCGAGCG
This sequence comes from Daphnia carinata, assembly GCF_022539665.2. Lineage (NCBI taxonomy): Eukaryota > Metazoa > Arthropoda > Branchiopoda > Diplostraca > Daphniidae > Daphnia > Daphnia carinata. The sequence goes on from NC_081334.1 coordinate 2,079,816, forward strand.
TCTCCATGCACGGGCACGTACTCGTCCGCAAAGAAGGAAGAAACAAATAGACACTAAGCAAAAGAACGAAGAAGAAAAAAAGCGGCTTGTTTGTACGGTACGAAGCGAGCGTGAAATCCTAAACCAACTTGCTTATAGAAAATATATCGGACCAATTTTTCTTTTCTCGTCCAACGGCGTTTTATATGGCATAATATATCGATGGAGAAGTCTGAGTTGTATATCGTATATAGGCCTAATGGCTGTACGTAGAGAGTGTTTTCGCGTCAGGAAGCCTGTAACTTTAAAAGAACATTTCATTTTGAAAAAAGAAAAGGTGAGTTCGTCATAACATTGTCAATAACTGGATGCCGAACTACTTTATGCACTTTGCATTTTGTAACAGTCTTACGCAACATCGGGAGCTGCTCCATTGTGGAACAGGAATGGCGAAATGAAGATCTAAGAAAAATTGGTTCGATTGGATTCCTGTTTCACGATCCCATTCGTCTGTACAAATATGGAACGTCAATCCATCAAACAGGAAAACGCCCTGGCTATTCTGCTTCTTGTTGTAAGAAAAAAAAAATATATATATCCGACATCAAATATGCAAAAACAGATTAAATAAGAGAGAAGGGGGGAAAAAATGCAGCTGGCGAAAGCAGATCAAACTAAAAATTGATTTATAATCGGTGGTATAGGAGAGGCTGAATTTACAATATTCCAATCTGTTTGAAAATCGCCACAAAAAACCCTAAAAATCAGCCCACATTCGTGATCGCCATACAATCTTTTTTTAAATCTGGATATGTTCTCCTTTTCGTGAGATATTTTAATCATTTTCCTAGATAGAAAAAAAAAAGCAGATCATTACCTCCCATAATGCCTTCACCTTTGTCCATCGCGCACGCCCACGCACTCAATTCAAATGGCTACTATGACACGGTCTCGCTCGATCTTTGTGCGCACATGTTGAGACAAACTGCCTCCCTTCAAAAAGGTAAATCATGTTTTTGTTTGCAAATCAATTGTCAATGGGCCTGCGTTCCGAGGCCGAGTTGGTAACGGGAGCAAGGGCGCAATAAAAATAAAATCTGCTATTTTTAAACGCGATGACGGAGAATATCGTGTACCAGAAAAGAAAAGGCCCGTAAATGTACGCACATAACACACGCAAAGTTGTTTTTTTTTTTTTTTCTAAAGCGATTCATCAAATAAAAAGGACAAGTGGGAAGGGGGCCCAGATTGCGTCACATGAAAGGCTTCTCTTGATACTTTTGTGTTGTTTTCTTTCATCGCGGATGTCTATAAATGTTTACTATACCCGGCCTTCAAGTGCACAGTCAAGAAAAGAAGGTAGGCGGTGTGGTGTGTGTCTATAAACAATGGGATAAAAGACGTGTGTTGTGTGTGCGTGAACGGTGGCGCATTCCAATAAAAGTGGGAGACTCCTCACGAAAATATATATAAAAAAAAAAGAAAACTGGGTCGACCCCGTTTATAATAATCGCCCTTTCTCCACACATCGTCAGTGTACAACGGTGTGTGTATTTGCGCTGTTGTTTGGCTTGCGGCCGTCTAAGACGTATCGTTCTTTTTTTTTTTCCCCGTCGTTCAACATCTAAATTTAGCCAACAGGAGCCAAAAGAAGACGAGAAAAAAAAAGGAGGGTAAAGGCTCTCGTCCTATTGAACTGTTCCGTGCCCACCTGCCAATCCTCAGGTCCTCTCTTCTTATCAAAATGCTTTTTTTTTTGTTACGTAGAATAAACAACAGACGCTCGCAACGCTATCAAATTATGAGTTGGCGAGCTACCGCCTTTTGTGTCCTCGACTCTATTCCTTTTGCTCTTCTACTTGACTTTTGCCTCGTCTTTAGGCAAGTCTAATTAAAAACACAAAAAGAAAACAACAGGGTCGAGATATATATAGCAGGCCTACATAAAGTGGCCATCGGTCCTGTTACTACGTACGTCAACTAATGCCCTTCGGAAAACGCACGTGCACCGACTCCGGGAGCCATTCGGTCCACTTTCGTGCAAAACAACACAAACAGACACGTACAGCAAAGGATCTTGTTTCTTTTCTACAATGAAAATAATCGGTGAAACATGGACCAACAGATCCTCTTCAAATGAGGATGAACATTAATAACAATCGTATGCTGAACGGCAGGGGTGTGGGTGTTAGTTTATTGTTAATATAATACGTAATGGGTTGTGTTACGACACTAGAGTGCGCGCATAGATTTCATTTCATCCGAACTATAAGTGCGGGATAAACACAATATAAAAAGTTTACACCCCGCCTTCAACTTAGTTATTAGCCACCAAAGTACGTATCAGCGGCAATGTGTTTTGATTTATGCATCTGTTGCCGGCCTTTAGTTCTCCCTGCCCGCTAACCAACAAAGTACGCAGAGTGCAAAGAGACGTTTCTTTTTCGGCGATACGGGACACATATTAGAAATTCATTTTGAGTCGATTATTTAGTGCGTGGGTTGAGGTAAGAGATCGCGCAACTTTCGTGTCTGTCGGAGTTCACCTAACGTTCAAAAAAAAAAAAAATTGATTTTGAAATCTTTCGTCTATTCGATTCTGTTTTTTAAAAGGAACGATGTGATTTGCCATATCGTGGCTCTATAATCAATCCATCAGGGAAAAAAAGCGATAGGTTTTAATACACGTTTACAGCTATATTGTGAGTGGATAAGAATGGGCGAGTTCATCTCCTATTCTACGTTGTTGGTGATATTCATAAAAGGTTTAGTTTGTGCTATTCTTACCTGTTGGCTGGGAAGAAGTTGCGATAGCAGAAAAATTAATCAGTCCGTAAGAGCTGTTCGAGCGGATGAAAATCTGTTTTTCTTTCTTGTGTTGTGCGCGAGGGATCCGATGTATTCAGCTGTACAGCGAACTTACACATTCATAAGATTCCAACCAAAGTAGGTTCTAATTAGAACGACTAGCAATGACTCAACATAGTTGTTTCCTTTTCACTTTCGGACTATCACTAATTCAAAACTTGGCGTTCTAGAGACCACGAGTTCGCGTAAAACACTTCACCTCTTTTCGTTTGCTTGGCTAGACGACAACGTCCTCGACGAACGGAAGACGAGTCACGACTGAAGGCGCCAAAAGTTCGGCACTGTGAGGTGTACACAACTCGCAGCTAGCGCAAGAGCAGCGTGATGAGAGAAGCCTCAAAAAAGAGCGGGTCAGAAACACACACAACTTTAAGATGCACGAGACACGACTGGTGAGTGTTACATGTGTTTCTTCGTGTTTTTTTTTTTCTTTTAATCGTCTGGTCTGTTGAACTCGGCCGTTGGCTTTGGTGCGTAACAATTGCACGCAAACCCTATTATAGAACGTGATGGAAAGCCGTCCCGCAATTGCGACCACTCTAGATTTCCGCACACAGGTATAGGAGATGTATACGAGAGTGGATCACGTGCTGTGAAGGGGAGGGCATCAAATATTGATCCATCTTATCTGAATTTAACATGCCCTTTGATTTTACACCACTTCGTAGTTTGCAACCTATAGACACCGTCTCGTTAAATGTAAAATAAAAAAAATATATTTCAAAAAAGAATTTGAATTAATCTTTTGATTTATTCACAGGGGAAGTCTTACCGCTGTGAGTGGATGGGAATAAATTTCTTTCGCCCTTTTCGTTCTCCCGATATCATTTTTTTTTAGTTGAGAAAATGGTGAGATCAGGTATAACAAAACAGGAGATAAAATCCTAAAAAAAAAGGGAAGAACTATGCAGAGATTATGGTTCATTTCGTGATTCAAAACAGCAGCAAATCCTTAGTTCTACAGTAGATGCTGCATGCTAGAAGAAATGCTGATTTATTCAAAAGCGTGTCGATCAAGTCACAATCGAAACACTCCATTTATTTTTTGTTTTTCCTATTTGGTATGGTGTGCACACAAGCAGCCGGCATTGCTAGACCAAAAAAGAAATAATAAAAACACAAGAACATTATTAGGTTAGCAACATTCTTTTAAAGAACGGATGTCATAGTTTGCATACCAAACTGAGCAACATTAGTCATGCGGAACGGAATTCTCTTGATTTTTTACTTGCGTTTAGCTATTTTGCAACGGCGATTGAACACTACAAGCTTGACGCCTCAGGCTTGGTGATATGGTTTGTTTCTTTCTTGCACAATTGAAGAAGATGCGTGTTTAATTAGGTCTACAAAGCAACAAGGTTCGTTGAGTTGCTGAAACCCTCAACGCATTGTGCATCCAATACCTCCATTAGTCGCACCTGGACTCTGCCATCCGCCATTCACATCGCAAGAGGCTTTCCAATTAGATCAGATATCATTATCGGCCTCGACTAGCATCGCTCACCTTCGACGCTTCGTAATGATCTACAGTGGGCTAATGCTAGTTAATTACATTAAAAAGAGCCAATATGAGAAATCCATGGTCTAACTCTTCAGGATGCATGTAGGGCAGCAAGTACAGAGAAACAGACACGACGAGAACGTCGCTGACGTGATTGCAACTTTCCGAAGCAACAAGATACCTGCTCTTCCGCCATTCGTTTTTCTCGTAAAACCTTTCTTTGATACTACGAACCATATTGTTTACAAAGGAATTGTTGATTTCAATCAAAAGTTGTTCTATTTTGTTTGGCATGTCGAAACATCGAAAACTTTTGCACTGAGCATAGGTGGGGACCCCGTTCAACCCACCTGTCAGCAACACCATTCAATCGATTTAAAAGATGGCAAAAGGAACCTACTGGGCACAGTATTTCGTTTTCGTGGGACCGCATAACACGGAACAAAAAGAACCATACCGTGTCTAGCAGTTGCGCAAAAAAGGCCCTCTTTTCCGCCATGTTTACGAGCTTTCCTTTTTCCAAATTTTCCTTTTCACGTTTTCGTAGAAAAGAATATAAAAGTTAGTCGGGAGTCGACTTGGATTTTTAAGACCCCCCTGTACTATAGGAGAGAGAGAGAAAGAGACCGCCCGGGGCTTCTGTCTCTCTTCGACATTTACTTGATACAGAAAACACGGTTGCTTTTTGTAGTCAATCTATCACGTTGGCATGGTGCCTAGACACGCTTCCGGAAAACGTCACGAATCCTTGTCCCTACACTTGCCCAACTTTAACGAATTCACAACAGTGGACGTAATAGGCAATTCAATGTGTTATTTAAACGTTACTCACGTCAAGTAGATTTACCGATGAGACGTGGCTTCAATGTCGAAGATGTTTCCAAACAATATTTTGTAAATGGTTTATGTTAATGGTGATCTTGATTTTCCGCGATGACAGCAGCGCAGGCGCCTTCTTCCATTTGCAGCATGTTGTATTTCCATAGATTTTCCAGCATTAGTTTTGTGTTCTCCCAGCGTAGTCGTTTGGCTTCGTCTGGGAAAAAACAGGACAAAAGATATGAATTAATAAATAAGCTAAATTAACCTTTTCTCTCGTAGGGAAGTTCCCGGTCATTTCTTCTTTTCATTACTTAAAGTCCCATAATGGCTTTGCATCTTGCAAAAGATACCTTTAGCTCATAATTTCATACATCAAAGGAAGAAACTGAAAGTTGAGCAGCTATGGTTTGTCTATTGTTTCAAGACAATTGCCATTGGATCATTGATCTTGGTGTGTGTATATATATATACGTGGCCGTAGTCTAAAGATGTGCAGTCGGATTCTAAATCCAATTAAGGCATGGCGAATCAAAAATTTTCTAATACTCTATCGTTGCAGAAAAGCTTTGTAGTCTATCTGACATTCGACTTGTCTTCGACGCCAGTTTTCTCATCATGGGGAGTGAGCTCACACGAGTGAACATAAAGAACTTTGTAGCGATCACAGTGTGTCTTATAGGAGCTGCTAAACCCACACATCTGTTAATCTATTTAACGATTCAATCAACTAGTTTTATTACCAGCCATCTTCTTCATGTCGACCCCAACAGCTTTCATCATCTTCTTCTTGGCCTCCAGGGAGGTTATCTTCCCATCAATGTCAAAGCAGCAATCGATCTTGGCGATGGGATATGGCTTATTATCATTGCAATCGGTTGCCGCAAAGATACCATTCTTCTTCTTCCCACCATCCATGGCAGACATTAATTTACAAACCTAAAATGAATGCAATATTTATTCATATTCAGCTCAATGCCTACTACTATTTGATGCTTGGATGCATTATACTGATATCATCACCTCTTTGGTTTCATATTTTATCTTGTGGTGTTTTAGCTGTACAAATGGGTAACACCCAAGAGAGCAAATTACAAGCTACCTTAGCAACATGTGTATAATCCTCTGACCCTTGGCATACAGAATCTCAAATAATAATCTTTTACCAAAAAAAGATTATATTTTAACTACACCTAAGGTATTAGGGAGAACTTCATGCCAAAAGCCAACAAAAGATGTTCAGGAAGGAAATGAAAAGTCAGAGATAATGATAAAAATGTGAATATATCAAGATTTTGGTGGGCAACCACCAACATATCCTAGCAACCAAAAGTAGTTTCATGTTACTATGCCCACGTAGAACATCGATCGATTCCCTTAAACTAGGAACTAATTGTTGAATTACTATTCGTTCTTCACAAATTAAATATAAAAAATATCTGACCAAACCACCACGAGATACTGTCATGCTATCTATAGAGCGAGAAGCTCTCATGAAGTATGTCATTCTTTCGTATTATTAAAAGCCAAAAAACAATGCTCAATTCTTCCAAACGACTAAAACTTAACCTAAAACTAGAAGATAAACCGAGAACTTACTTGAAGTTGTCTAAAGTCGAGGAAAATGGAAAACTAAATACAAATTTCGTGGTAGAGACAGTTCGATTTGTACGAATTATCAATCGATGTTAACTAATCACTATCGATCTTCATTTTTACCGGCCGGCGTTTAGGAAAGCTATTGGCAACGTTGTACTTTTAGCGTCAAAATGGAACTCGACGGAAAAAAATATTAACGAGGACATATTCCGTCCGTAAAAAAAAAAAATGACTGGAAGTACCAGCAGTAATAGTAGCAACAATGATAGTTATGCAGTAAGTATAGTGTTTTAGGTATTATTTCAGAAACACTTGACTTCATATTCTAATATACGATTCAGGACAAGATTGTTCAAGTCACTAATGTCGCACCTCAAGCCAACAAAGAGCAGATGCAAACATTGTTTGGCATAATCGGGAAAATCGAAGATCTCAGACTCTACCCAACTTTGTAAGAAAAAATTTTTTTTGTCCACATTTCTACACGTGACTGAATTGTATTGTGAACTCCTTACAGACGGGACCTAAACGCTCCAGTTCAGCTTCGTATATGTTTTGTGAAATATGCAGATCCTAACGATGTGCCAGTAGCACTTCATTTGAGCAATACAGTTTTCATTGACAGAGCTGTAAGTGTGACACTTTATCATGGAAGTAAGTCTAATACTGTTCATTCATATATTCATAGCTTTATTTCTATTTTGTACCGTTTCCAGATGAACTTCCCGATGAAGCAAAAGGTGTAGAAATTCTGAACTCTTCAAGTGGTTTTGGGTCAAGTGAGCCTAAGCTTCCAGCTACTCTTACTAATCAGGTTTGTTCTCAATATTTGGAGTTTTAATGTGTGTTTTACGTTATTCCCTGAAATCCCTAGATTGAAGGTAATCCACCTCATCAAGTTATTCGCACTCTGGATCCAAGATTATCCATTCACAATTTGCCAAATTACCCCTTGCTACCTGCCTCGACAGATGGCCGTCGGTTGGAGGAGATTCGCCGAACCGTTGTCGCCATCAACCTAGACCCTTCGGTAAGATTCGTTCTCTGGAAGTCAAGAACTTTTGAGAAATAATCGTTTTAAATTAGCGTTCAGCCAAGCAAGTTATAGACTTCTTTTCGTCTGCCGGCGAAGTCAAATATTTCCGCTTTTGCACCAAGCATGGAGATGACATCCAGTATGCAATGATTGAATTTGTTGAACAAGAGTCGGTCGTTCCTGCTTTAAAACTGAACAATAAGCAGTTTGGGGACAACATCATCAAGTAATTATTGCGACGATAACACATATTATAACAAAAAAATCAACAGCGAAGTATTGATACTATTTCTTGTTTCGCAGAGTTCATCATTCCACACAGTCTATTATAAAACCCGTGCAGCAAACAAAATCCAATGAAGCGGCTCAGAAAGAAATAGAAGAAGCTGTCAACCGTGTCAAGGAGGCCCAACAGTTGATTCCTGTTCCATTGTCTCAAGAAGACATACCTGGTACTATAATTTTATGGCACTTTATTTGCAAGGATGGTCGTTGTAGTTTTATTCCTAACTAGAAAAAGAAAAGGAAAAAGAAAAGGTTGTAATGGAAGTCGAAAAGGAAAAGCCGAAAATTGTGGAAAAGGAGAAGGAAAAAGAAAAAGAGAAGGAAAAGGAAAAAGAAAAAGAGAAGAGTACAAAGAGAAGTCGCACACGTAGCAAAAGCCGTTCTCGATCAAGGCACCGGTCATCTTCCCGCTCACGGCGTCGTCGCTCGCGGTCTAAATCGCGGGAGCGTAGGAAGAGATCCCGCTCACGTTCCCGTAGGCGAACGCGCTCACGATCAAAATCAAAAGAACGAAGAAAGAGATCACGCAGCCGAGAGAAGAAACGATCCCGAAGCCGCGATCGTCGTCGCCGTAGCCGCTCTCGTTCACGGTATTGCAATAACCAAAATATTATTATTACCTTTGGGTGAACACAATGGCCCTTAGTATAAAAAACATTTTCGGTAGTTCAAGGAAGGAAGAAGAGCCCTCGTCCGACAAGGGACCGCCGTGATCGTTCACCAAAAGAGCGGACAAAAGACAAGGATAGAGACAAGCCAAATAAGGATAAAGAGAAGGATAAGGACAAAGAGAAGGAGTCCAAGTCCCGCGACAAGGACAAGGGCCGCGACAAAGACAAGAAAGATCGTGAAAAGAAGGAAAAGAAAAGAGACAAGAAGGAAAAAGAGCGAGAACGTGAAAAGGAGAGAGACAGGAAACCGAAAAGTCCAGCTAGCAAAGAAGATTCATCCACTGACGAAAAGGTAAATTGATTTGAGTTGATTTTTGCTCACTGAGAACGACAATGAATCGAGGCGTCCCGAAAGTCCTTCAAAAAATGCGTTCGCTCAGCATTTAAAAAAATTTCATGTTTCGATTTTTATAGGAAATCAATGAACGCAACAGTGCGCGACGATCTACCCCTCCATCACCTCCACCATCGAAAAGTAAGAGTCGACGTCGCTCAAAATCTGGTAGTCGAGGCCGCTCGCGCTAAGCAGTCCGTATTTCATGTCTTTTTTTTAAGGAGTTAAATAACCTCTCTCTAGAATCCATTTGGAATTTCATCAATAAACTCATTCAACCCTTAGTTGCAGAACGGTTAGCAGCAGTGCCAGGTGTAAGTCCACGAAAAATCTCGTCTTGGTGTGTGGTGAAAAAAAAAACACACAGGCCAAGATTTGATGAAGATTACCATTAACAATGTTAAAAATAATCGTGCAAGGAGGGTTGGATCCTTAACGTCTGGATCCTAGTGTGTAAAACAATTCCAAAACAGTTGAGCAAGCATATTTAGTTAACTAAAACGGTTTAAAGTTGCCATCGTGAAGTCATGTAGGAACGGCGACGAAGTTTATAAACGGGGAAAAGGTTCTCTAGGGCGCTTTGACTTGTTAAGCTGCTAGTTGCTAAATTGGAGTAGCTTTTTTTATAATTAACGAGCGTGTTTTTAATGACAGGTGACAAAGTAGTTGATAACTACTCCTTGCAGTTTGGAGCACTTCAGTGTATTGACATTTATCTGCGTCGCACACTAACGGCGCTCAATCAAAGCAACGTCATGTTTGTCCGTAAAAAGAAGATCACAGCCCTTTCGACAGGTGGAAAGAGGGGAGGAGAGATGGATAATTTTACTGAGTTGAGGTGGATTGAAGTGAGGTTCAGGAACACAAATTTAGTTGGTTCTATTTTTAGTGTACGGTAGGGCAGCAAAAGCAAATGCCACGAGGACATCGGCGCCAATAATTTCTGGTGGTAAATCCCTCATTTGTATTAGTGACCGGTTTTCAAACTCTGTTTCAACGACTGAACATATGCGTCGTGAAGCTGGGTGATGAAATTTGGATCGTTCTGTTATAAAAGATGTACCCTTAAGTGTCTGCTTTTCAAGATTCATTTCAACACTTCCATTTTGTTCATTTTAGATTTACCTTGAGGAGGTAGTTGAAAGCTTGCATAAGCTGCGCTTTAGTTAATGGCGTGATCTCGTTATCTACTAGATAGGGATGGTGCGATTCCTCTTGGGGCTGGAAGGCTGGGCGTTGAACTGGTGTTTGTACGCGAACTGTTTCCACTGGTTGTTCACTGGTTCCAGACGCTGAGGTAAACATCATGGGAGACATCAAAGCTACTGACTGTAAGCCCGTGTTACGAGGAGGGGTACCACTGGTGTTTTTCTGCGATGAAGTAGTTAGGCATAATATTGTGACGTTCGCAAAGTGCTACCCACTTATCATTACCTGCATGACTTCAGCAATATGAGGACGAATAAGGACTGCTGAGTGATTTATTAATCCACCGGGTTTGGTTGGGACAGATGGATGCATTGGTGCCGCATGCGGCAAGGGATGCTCGCCAGTCCCATTGGCTTTCGACTATTTGGAAAGAAAATAAACCACACTTTACGTTTTTATTTTTTGGTTTCTAATGTAAATATTTACATTATTAAGTTTATTTTGTGCTTACCTTTTCTTTCCCTCTTAACTCTCGCTCTAGACTTTGCGCTGTATGCAATTCTGCATTCGGAATAGGTGGTGGTGGGACACCCGTGGGCGTCCCGGCCGACATAAGCCGCTCAAAAAGAGAGCCACAATGATGAAGAGGCATTTGCGTGGACTGATGAATCGGTTCCATTCCGAACAAGTCTGCTACGCTAAGTGGGGTAGATTGGGAGTTACCGCCATTGGACGTTGGACGCAGGGCGGTAGGACGGACTACATCAACGCTGCTGGAGGTGGACGCTGGCTTTCCTTTCTTCAGGAGCAAAGAAATGATCAAGTTAATATCAAATGCTGATTATCTACCATAAATATAACGCTTCACAACCTGTTCATACTCCTGTCCCGCTTTAGTAAGCAACGACATGATATCAACGTTAGATTTTTCCTGAACGGGATTGGGCCGGCGTCTTTCGGTCTCTTCTTTAACTAGCGCTTCCAATTTTTGGGCTATTCGAGTACATTCTGATTCCTCATAAAACCACACTCCAGTGATCGATACTGGATAAAAGTAATAAATTAATAATGCAACCTTCCAGTAAGTGAGAGAAATTGTACTTACATTTGGCATTCTTGTAGAGAAGGAATGGTGCTTGGAGTTGGATCTCCAAGTCTCTAGTGATGGGTTCCACCAGATTCTCTGTGCTCAGGCGGTTCATGACAACAAAGCCATGCTTTGGATCCCCCGACCTGAAAAATAAATTTTCCAGAATCAGCAATAGATAGCGTAGCTATGCAAGAAGAAAAACACTGTAGTTCCAGGTTAAAAATAGAACGAAAAGTATCTGGGACTATTAGGGCTGGGGAAAAAGCCCCAACTGCCAGATTTTCAGTTCCACATTTCCTTTGGCTGGCTAGTTTACAGCCAGCTGTAAGGTCATGCACAAAGAAAATATTAAAGTGAGTTGCAATGCAATGACTAAGGAATTACATTGAAGTTAAGAAATGCTTAAGTTTGGGTGCAAGAAATTGGCTTTACAATTTTAGTTGCTCAGTCACAACAATGTTTGGCATCCGAAAGAACACCAGTAAAGTGAAAAATGTGGACAGTTATAAAAACAAAGTTTGGTTATGAAAGTTAATACTCATCTATGATCCACGTATCAAGACAAGTGCGAAAAAGATTCGTAGCAGCTAAGAGGATTGTTGTGACAACTTCAGGACTAGTCACAACAACACAAGAGAAGAAACTAACCTTGCATAGAGGAATAAGGTGCCTTCGACATCAGTTTTTTCCTGTAGTACAAAGGTAAGAATGTTACCAATCAACAATGATGCTATAGGCATAACTAAACCGGTGTTTTTGCGTTATGCATAACCGTATAGGGTAGGTATGACAGGAAGAGGTGACAAAGAAAACCCATCTTACCCATTCGTTGGATTGAGAATTGAATTTATAAATAGCAACTTGAGTTCCGGTTTCGACAATTTCCACTGCGTAGGGGTCTACCCGTTTCAAGGCAGCCAGATTAACGCGAGTATCTACACTGTCGGCCATCTTAAACTTGTTTTTTAAATTTTATTTCTGGAAACACCACAACGAACGCACCAAAGACATGCTTTAGCAGCACCCTTTGATTGTACCATAATCAGTTGTCTATCTTATTCGCATTAGAAACCAGATAAATTATTTTTCATTTAAACTGTTATTTCAAATCCTAACACGAATTACTAAACCCAAATATTTTGAGTAAAATTTTTAAAATTTTTTATCTAGTTTGATTTGACTAGCAGAGTGTTCGGCTACCCACCCCCTGTTCGAGATCGCACTAGTCGAATGGTTGGCGGGCTCTCGCGCGGGCGTGAAAGTCTTTGGTTCCCAAACAATTTACAATGTGCTTCGAAATCTGAATATTCAACAAACACTCAAGCCATAGTTTCTTCACGAATGGCTTGCAGACTTCAGAGTCAATCTAATATCTACATATAAGTCAGTATTCTGTTTTTTTTTCTGCCAAATTTGCTCACATAGTTACACTGTGTGTTAATTATAGAAGGGTAAGCCGGTTTTCCGCCAAAATTACATGGCCAAGTGTTGTCGAGCACGTTTTTAGATCGTTGAACATCTGATTAAAACTCTTTCTTTTGGCTGCTGTAAATGGTTTGCTGTGCAGAAAATGTTTTCTCTGTTCCCTTTGTACAGTTCTAAAGCCTTTGTTGCTGCTTCATTAAGTTGTTCATCGATCTTTATCGTATGTGCTCATTCTTTTGGTAAAAAGAAGACAAAAGATGTAAAACGAGCAATCGCTGCCTAAGCAAAAAGAAACTCTATTTAAAGAAGAAAGTAGATCCGTCCCAACACTTCGTCAATACGTTGCCATCAGTCAAATTTATTCGATTCTGTTTACTGTCTTGTGAGGGGGGGGGGACTAAAGAAACGGACGGGGGAATCGAACAAGTCATCAACTGCTGAAGGCAGGCGTGACTAGCGTGAATAACGTTTCATGCGCTTCGTTCTATTCGTCGTAAAATAAGGATGTCTGTAGTAGAATACAATATCTTTTTTCTTCGTCTCTGTTTCTCCCGCTTCATCCTATAAAGATCGTGATCTGCGTTAAAAAACTACATGGATACCAACAAAACCCAGTGCTATAATCGATGTAGAAATCTTGAGCTTATTGTGCTTTGCATGTGCCTTTTGAAGCTTGTTTTTGTTGTCGCACATGTTCTCACCACGAACCAGAGTGAGCTGGATGAACGTCCATTTTTAGTTTAAGCATTAATAAATTATCAACGTGAAATGCATCCCCGCTCCCACTGAATTTCGTGCTGTATTGCAATAAGGTTTCCACACCGGTTGGGAAACCTGTACCAACTATGTATTTGTTAAGTAATGGAATATCGATCCTCTGGAGCGTGTGTGTACCTTCGTCGGAAGGGCAAGCAAACCGATGAATTACTAATTGGCAACATATTCTGACGCGAGTCCATGCCATTCCATTTGCTGTATGTTTAATTCTTCCTGACATTGTTGCATTTGTTTGTTGCAGAGCCCGTAGATCATGATGGAGAGTCAAAATGGGTTGGCTACGTCTCCGGAGACCGCGGTTGTGTCTGCAACTCCCGCCGCGGCTTTAGGCATTGCCGCCACAGTGACAGCATCACCAGCTACTGGCGGGCCGGCGAAAAGTCTGGCAGAAGCCGAGGCTGCCGCCGCCGCTGCCGCTGCTGCTGCCAAGAGAAAGGCCATGAGTCGGAGAGGCAAACCGCCTCCGGAACGACCGCCAAGAGCCCTCCTCTGCCTCTCTCTCACCAATCCGGTGCGCAAGCTCTGCATCAGCGTCGTCGAGTGGAAATATCCTTTTCATTATTAATAACGAGCTCGTTAAATTTGAGCTCGAATACTTTCAGTTCAATTTACCTGTCTCTTTAAGTTGTTTTTCTTTTAAAAGTTATTCAATTGGCTATGATGTCCTTAACCATTGTCGTTGCGCACACCGTTCGAGTATCTGATCCTGTTGACCATCTTCGCCAATTGCGTGGCCTTGGCCGTCTACACGCCGTACCCCAACGGGGACTCTAACATTACCAATGCCTATTTGGTGAGTACAGTTGTCCTTGCTCGACTGACGTTTCTCACTTGGCTGCACGTAAAAATGTTGGTTTCAAATTGATCTCCCTGGCGACGCCTCCCTTTTGGCCTTGTTTCGGCATTTTTCTAGCAAGTAAGAGGAAAAAAGAAATGAAAAAAAAATTCCTTGGCGATCGACGCATTGTTGTGTAAAATCGAGTTAGTACCAAACTGTCTATAGATTGATTCTTAACTGATCGAATTATTGATCCCGCCCCGTTTTTTTTGTACCGTTAGTGGACGCAAGAGCACCATCGTTCCATTAGCTTACATTTTAATGCGTAAATCTTTAGCCGGATGACCCGGATCGTTGGACACGTAGTGGCATTTCTGTCTAACAAGAAGAAGAATGGCTTAAGTTTTTCGTTGTGTGATGATCGATTAGGTCAACCTGTTGGGTTGGGTTATCGATCCAGCGTCGAAAAACATTACCCTTCGACTACTTGTAGCATTCTGAAAATCAAGTGGCAAACTCACGACTTTTGTTCCAAAGTTGGTGACGATAGTGTTCCTCTTTCAGTTCGAATCCTCCCTTCTAGTAATGGAAAACTGGCTAGGATCTCGAGAGCTCACAACCCCTCGCAGTCTGAAATGTTACTTGATTTGTCTGGGCTCTATTTTATTTAAAATAATCGAATGGGGAGTGGCGAATCGATAGAATGTACGGGGTGGGGGAAGGGCAGCTGGTGTGGGTTTGGGAGGCAGGGCATTCTGTGGATCGATACGGCGTGTCTTTCTAACCGCTTTTATCTTCCACCTCGGTCGGAAGTTCTCCGTTCTTGTCATCATTCATTCGCCAGCTGAAAAGACGGGTCTCAATGGATGTCTCTTTTTTTTCCCTTTGCTTTTCTTCTTCATTTCAATCATTCTGTACATTTTTGTTGACAGGAAAAAGTGGAATATGTCTTTCTGGTTATTTTCACCATCGAATGCGTCATGAAAATCATCGCCTATGGGTTCGTGGCTCACAGCGGCGCCTACCTACGCAATACGTGGAACTTGCTTGATTTCACCATTGTCGTCATCGGGTATTGACACATTGTTCCCTCCTGTCTGTGCAAACACATGTCTACTTGATTAAACTGTTTGTTTCTTTTTGCTCTCTCCAATTTTTTTTTTTAACAGCGCCGTCAGCACAGCCCTGTCGACCATGATGAAAGACGGCTTCGATGTCAAGGCTTTGCGGGCATTTCGCGTCCTGCGGCCCTTACGACTCGTCTCCGGCGTCCCTAGTAAGTGTCTATCGTGATCGATTTATTTTTTTTTCTGGGGACTAGTTCACCATGTGTGGAGCGAGATGTACGTGCATGGTGCGTGTGTATATATAAATAGACAGGAAGTTGAGGGGTAAGTGGAGAATGGCATCTCTCAAAAGGAGAGGATGCGAGAAGGAGTTTGACGGCTCGTCAATGCGGAAACTTTTTGTATCTCTTTTAAAGACGAGAAGTTTCCCGCTTCTTCGACAAATCTATCCCTGGTGGTTTGTTCTCTGAACAGCTGGCTATAAATTACACCATGTTCTAACGGCATTCTTGCTGAAAAGAAGAATTTAATGGCATTTTCTTTCATTCGGCATAGAATGCAGTTTAATCTCAATGTTATTTCTTATTTTTGAATAGGTTTGCAAGTGGTGTTGAATTCCATATTGAAAGCGATGGTGCCACTTCTTCACATTGCTCTGCTGGTCATATTCGTAATCATCATTTACGCCATCATCGGTCTGGAATTATTTTCGGGGAAACTGCACACAACTTGCTACGATCCCGAAACTGGTGAGACCCTACATTTATCAATCATGCACGTAGATGTTGTCACTGTTGTTGTTTTTGGCGACGCGAAAAGGCGACATGATGAAAGACCCTCATCCGTGCTCCAATTCGAGCGGCGTAGGATTCGACTGCGCAAACATCGGGATGGTCTGTTTGCCCGACTGGGAGGGACCCAACGATGGCATCACTAATTTCGACAACTTTGGCCTGGCCATGCTGACCGTGTTCCAGTGCGTCACGCTCGAGGGTTGGACCGACGTACTGTATCAAGTAAGTTTTGGTCACGTGCCATTTACCCTTCGTCATGCTTCCCAATGCACACACACGGATAAAAGAGGGGGAAAGGAATATAATCTCACATTTCATAGGAAATATTCAATTCGCTACCGAATTTCAGTTCTACTAAAGAAAATGCGGAGATCCTTATTCAAACAAACTCGTTATTCGACGATGAAAGATACATTTGGCTTAAATCACGATGCAGGGAAAACTTTAAACGTATCCATGCGTGATTTCATAATTAACTTCGCTTCGTCTATTCTGCGTTTCAAAGAATGTACGTATCGTCAAGCATCACGTATTGCCGTTGTGGTTAATGGTTTGGGTCCAAAACCTGTTCAGAGTCATTAGCGTATTTGCTACTGCGTGAGGGCGATATTGACGTGGCGATGACATAATGAAAGCTAAAAGCTGCCAACTAGTCAGGGGGTCATATGACAATGGTTTAGATTCTATTGAGCTCCTGATCGTTCAATCGAAATGGTCTTTAATCCCATGAACTTGGTAATTGACACGAATGAGGGATCGTTGTTTCAGCTCGTTTGTCCACGTCCATCTGGTGACCGGCTCCTCTATACTCTCTTATCGATCGCTCCGTAAGCCTCTTATTTTTTTATTTTATTATTACTTTATTTTAAATCCTCTCAGCTCTAGGGAAGGCAGGGGTTGGTTACACGCATTACATTGTATACAAGAGCTAAAGAGTCACGTAATTTTTTTTTTTTTTGTTTTCAATGCTTGTTTGTAGGTTAAAGCTAGCCTGGTTATTTGTTTTAGTGGATCGAGGCCAAGTGCTTTGCTCGATGGTAGGTGGACGACACTAGAGACCGTCGTTTGTTTTTCCCCTCGGACAGTTTTTGGAGACTAGTCATTGAGTGGGCCGAAAGCTCGTTATCTTCGTGCAGACGGCGTTCGGTTGTGTCCTAACAACTAAGCGAAAAGATATCGAATATCGATTCTCCGATCACTCGTTATACCTTATTATATTCTTTGGTGGTTTAAGATGTTGGATATTAACCTGTACGCCATCGATCGCATCTTAACATCGTCTTTTCATTTCTTAAAAGATCGAGGACGCCATGGGTAATTCCTGGCAATGGATCTACTTCATCTCGATGGTCATCATCGGCGCCTTTTTTGTGATGAATCTTATTCTCGGTGTCCTCAGCGGGTACGTAAACATGGCGATATCGATGATTTGATTTGCTTCTCTCTCTCGCCTTGACTTGGGATTATACCATCACACATTCTCCTCCTTATCCGTATCACTCATCTGATCCCCGATTGCCAGTTCCAATTACAACGAAGACATCGCATAGCCTCCCTAAACGATAATGACAGCGGCTTGAAAAGCCTTTCGTAGTTGAATCTCAGATTTTTCTCTTTGGCTTTAGAGAGTTTTCAAAAGAAAGAGAAAGCCAAAGCGCGAGGCGACTTTCACAAGTTGCGCGAGAAACAGCAAATCGAGGAGGATTTGCGAGGTTATCTGGATTGGATCACCCAAGCGGAAGATATTGAGCCGGAAGGCGAGGACCGACATCATGACGACCCCAAGCATGGTATTACGTAGTAGCGGTCATAAAGATGTCATCTTACGCTTCATTGCTCCATTTGGTTTCTCCCAGCTAAAAACAAACGAGAGCAGGATAATAGTGTCGACAAGACGGAGGAGAGCAGCAACGCTGATACTTCGCAGGATTCGTGGTGGACGCAGAAAAAGCGGAACTGGGAACGGTACTGTTTGCTCACTGAAGCTTGACGACCGTCTTACGTCATTCCTTTTTTTTTTTTTTTTTTTTTCAACCCCCCCTACTTGAACAGGAGAAACCGTCGTATGCGCCGAGCTTGCCGCAAAGCTGTCAAATCTCAGGCTTTTTACTGGCTGATCATCATTCTCGTGTTTTTGAACACTGGCGTACTGGCTACCGAGCACTATAAACAACCAGAATGGCTGGATTTCTTCCAAGGTGACATTTGTTTTTTTACATTGCTTATTCTAAACGTTTAATTGGTGGTTTATTGGTAGATGTGACCAATATCTTTTTCGTCGTCCTATTTAGCATGGAAATGTTATTGAAGATGTACAGCTTGGGATTTCAAGTAAGAAACAAACTAGAAATCGTATACAGAAAGCGTTTTTTGTTATAAAGACATTTGCATTCGAATTCAGGGTTATTTCGTGTCGCTCTTTAATCGCTTCGACTGTTTCGTCGTCATCAGTAGTATCGTCGAAGTCGTTTTAACTAAAACGGACGTCATGCCCCCTTTGGGTGTATCCGTGTTGCGTTGCGTCCGTCTCCTGCGAGTCTTCAAAGTCACAAAGTAAGATTTCAGAATGATCACGAAATAATGTGCACGACATTTCCTGCATGGTGTGTGGAATTTGTAAGGATTGATTGTTTTGCATGATCTGTTTCCACCCCATTTGCGGACGGCACAAAACAAACACAAACAGATATTGGTTTTCACTGGGCAATTTGGTCCGCAGTCTGTTCAACGCCGTCCGTTCCATCGTTTCGCTCCTGTCGATCCTCTTTCTGTTCATATTCATCTTTGCCCTGCTCGGCACCCAGCTTTTCGGCGGCCGGTTCCAGCCCGGTCGCCGTAGCCATTTCGATTCACCCTGGGATGCCTATCTGACCGTTTCCCAGGTAACGAGCCGCCCAACGTTTTCAAATGTTTTTCGTGTCGTAGCTTTTGGCTTAATTTCCCCCGCTAATCCTCCTTTTATACATACCTGTGTGATTAGCAAAGGTGATTGATCGTCTATAATTGGATTAATCTGAATGGGTGGCCGGTATTAATAACAACACAGGTACTGGCGCTCTCTTTCCAACTTGGTGGCGTCGCTGCTCAACTCGATCCAATCAATCGCGTCGCTCTTGTTGCTCCTCTTTCTCTTCATGGTCATCTTCGCCCTGCTGGGCATGCAAGTCTTTGGCGGCAAATTCAACTTTGAGAATCAAGAGTTGCCCAGAAGCAATTTCGATTCCTTCTGGCAGAGTTTACTAACCGTCTTTCAGGTAACTTTTGGTGGTGGATGGCCAGTTCTTTTTTTGTCCTTCTTTCACTTATTTTGTTTCGATTCGCATTTCACTGATCTCCTCTCAAATTGGGCTGATGTTTTTTTTTTTTTTTTGGCTATGTTTCAAGATATTGACGGGTGAAGATTGGAATGCTGTCATGTACGACGGTATTAAAGCCTATGGCGGCGTGGCATCGTTGGGCATTCTGGCCTGTATCTACTTTATTATCCTCTTCATCTGCGGCAACTGTAAGCGAAAATTGTGCATTTTAAAATAGGAAATTTGAAAAGAACTTTTTATCCTTTTTTCAGATATTCTTTTGAACGTCTTTTTGGCCATCGCTGTGGACAACTTGGCTGACGCCGAATCGTTGACTGCCATCGAAAAGGAGGAAGCGGACCAAGCTGGAGCACAAGCGGAAGCTGAAGCTGACTTAGATAAATCGGCTACCAGCGATTCGGCCACGAAAGACGGTGACGATCGAAGTCAAGAAGAGTTGGACGAGGAAGATGAGGACAACATTGACGATAACGGCAAAGAAGGTGACGACGATGATAACGCCCAAGCGGATGGTAACCATGACGACATATCGGATCGGAAGCGATCTTCAAAAAAGAAGTGAGTCTCTTCTTTTTTCTTCAATGTGGGGTAAGCAATTCGATTAAATCTCGCCTGTGTGCCATCCGTCTTTATAGAAAGTCAGACGGGGGTTCAACCAGAATTGAAATCGAACAAGATTACGACGACGAGGGTACCGAGGACGCCAGCAAAGACGGTAACAAATAGAATTTACACGTTGAATGCATTAGAAACGTATTTCTAGACGGTAGGTCTCCCCATCGTTCTTTGCACACACACAAAAAAATGGAGATTTTGAATTTTTTGATCGAAATTGATGGCAAACTTTTGGGGAGACGTACCGACTTAGGAATGGGGAGATGGTAGAGACAGATTAGAAACACAAATGAGTATGATTGGACACAATGGGCACGGTTGGTGTGGACTGTGGAATGCCAACGTAGAAGAGGAGCCAAGAACGAGCGATGGAGACGGACGCGATGGAACCGATGAGCAAATGGTGAATGCTAACGTGAAAATAACGGCCCGACCTCATCGGCGGCCATCGCCGGGGCTTGATGAAACGCCCACATTGATCAAGCCCATCCCGAGAGGGTCGAGCTTCTTCGTATTCTCCCACACCAACAGGTTAGCGCCAGTCCGCCAACGGCCAAACTAATCCAATTTTTTTCTCTTTTTTTTTCTTTTTTTCCGTGTGCGTGTGTGTTCGTGTCGTCCGCCAAAAACCTTCCGCCTTTTTTTTTTATTTTCAAAATTATTATTATTATTACTCCCCTCCTACTACCCATTTGTACATATTTCCCCCCTTTTTTTTACGCACACTATCTCTGATCCACCCCCGCCCTTCTCTCTCTCTCCCCCAACTGCTGTAAATTGGCTCAAAGCAGACGAGGGCTTGGGTGACGATCAAGGATCTTATGATGATGATGATAATAACGGAGAAGAGGAAGAAGCCGAAGTCGGAGAGGAAGAAGAGGAGGAGGATGAAGACGGGAACCCGGTGGCGGCGCGTCCGCGACGCGCCTCAGCCGTCGCCCGTTCCAACAACAAAATCATTCCTATACCTCCTTACACTTCCTTCTTCATACTCTCCCACTCCAACAGGTAGCCCCCGAATTTCGCCAAATCTATCACTTATTAATCAAACAATTATTTTGCATTTTTTCCTTCCAAATGCTCTTCTTTTTTTCTTTTTATTGGTTTCTTTTTTTTTTTTTGGGGGGGGGGGAGCTGTCACGTTTTGCTGATTTTTTGTTTGCACGTAATTATTTTTTTTTTAATGCCGCCAGTTTGGTCGCACAGAAATCGCACCATTCACAAAAGATATCGATGGATATAAGCCCTCGCTGCTTCCACCACCTTGTTTGTTTGTTTGAAAATGTGTTCGTCTGTCCACCTGCTCCTCCAAAAAACACCTGCTCTCCCTCCCCCGCCCGTCTATTGTGCTTTTACGGTTGGGTGTTGAGTGAATGGACAGGACCGACGATCCACCCGCATTTTACCACCAAAGTGGTATCGGCACAACCTAATCGATTTATTGGAAAACTGATCGATTTTGAAATCAAGCTTCTCCTGCCATAAGAATAGCATATTCCTCTTAGAGAAAAGTATTTTTCTGCGATTATTATGTGTTTAGGGCAGATTGTTTTCGCTGCCTTTATTCGGCCTTAGCATGATTGATGTCCTGTAATCCGCGCGCACCCACTCTTATGTCAGTTCATTGGGTGCGTCCGCGTGATCAACTGTTGGCAGCTCGCACCAACAGACTTAGTGGGACTTTCCTTTTTTTTATCTTCAATGCTGCGGGCATCTTGCATTTGCGCTTTTCGTGTTTCTTAGTCGGCGTTTGATGTGACATGAGCCGCCTTCAAAATGCATTAGTTATTCCGTGTATTTTATTTTCTTTAGCGCTACTCGGCTAGATGGCAAATTGTTCGGGAAAGAAAAACTGAAAGCTTTCCGTGCCTTATGTATTTTTGATTGGCTGTTGCCGTGGATATCGTTGTCGAAGGCGTCTTCAGCAGGGATAATAATATATGTGCAATCTATTACCTAGTAAATCTCAGTGTGTGGGTATAGAAGAAAAAAGGAATTGCTTGACGCACGTTATCGACAGTTTCCTGGGCAACTGAAATCATTTTAAGATATTCAATGGGTTTTGTTAAGAAACGATTGAACTTTCCAGATTGGCTACTCTTATGTCTCTAGTTGCACTGCTAGAATCTTTACTATTCATGGGTATAGAATATGTACAGCATGTGAGCCAGCATAGCGCTGATTCAATCGATTTTTTTTTTTTTCAATTTCTTAAACCCAGTTTCCTCTAATCTTTGGCTTCTCTTTGGTCTCTTTCCAAAAATAATCAAGGTTCCGCGTGTTCTGCCACTGGTTCTGCAACCACAACTACTTCGGGAACATTATCCTTGCCTGTATCCTCATTTCGTCGGCTATGTTGGCCGCGGAAGACCCGCTCAGCGCCGACACGGATCGCAACAAGGTTCTCTTTTATTACATTTTTTTTTCTTTTCCTGCCCGACCTATTATTGATTTTTTTTTTTTTCTTCTTCTTTTTGATGCAGATTTTGAATCACTTTGACTACTTCTTTACAACTGTATTTACCATTGAAATTGCCTTGAAAGTCATCGCGTACGGTCTGGTTTTCCACAAGGGAGCTTTTTGCCGATCGGCTTTCAATCTTCTTGATTTATTGGTCGTTTGTGTCTCACTAATCTCTTTCGGATTCAGGTAATTTCATGCATCATTTTCCATTTCGGCTTGTGTGCTATTCTCGTTTGCATTTGTGTTCGCTCTTTAAAAACAGTTCTGGAGCTATTTCGGTCGTCAAAATCCTCCGAGTACTTCGTGTGCTAAGACCTTTGCGCGCCATCAACCGAGCTAAAGGCCTTAAAGTAATCCGTTTTTTTTTTTTAAACAAGATTGTTACAATAGTCAATTATTAATTGATTTTTTAAATAAATGATTGCAGCATGTCGTCCAGTGCGTCATCGTCGCTGTGAAAACCATCGGTAACATCATGCTGGTCACGTGCCTTCTCGAGTTCATGTTCGCAGTTATTGGTGTTCAACTCTTCAAAGTATTACGTTGATTTAAAAAAGTGTTGGACTCGAGCCAAAAATGATTTGCAATATGATAACGTGATTTACGCTGACAGGGCAAGTTTTTTAAGTGCAACGACCCATCGAAAATGACCAGAGACGACTGCGTGTAAGTTGCATTTTTCGTTTCTATTTGCCAAAGAGTTTGTTGAGATATTGGACCGATTTATACGCAGCGGGACCTTTATCCAATACGAAGACGATGATATCGAACGTCCGACAGTGGTCAATAGGACGTGGGAGAACAATGACTTCCATTTTGATGACGTCGGCAAAGCCATGCTGACATTGTTCACTGTATCGACCTTTGAAGGATGGCCAGGGTAATCGAAACTTGTGAATTTATTGGGTATTTTTTATTTTTAAACTGACATTTGCCACGAAATATCTATCAGTTTGTTGTACGTGTCTCCATCGACTCGCACACCGAAGATATGGGTCCGATGCATAATTACCGACCAATGATTGCTTGCTTCTACTTTATCTACATCATTATCATCGCCTTCTTTATGGTCAATATCTTCGTCGGTTTCGTTATTGTCACCTTTCAAAACGAGGGAGAACAGGAATACCGAAACTGCGAATTGGATAAAAATCAGGTTCTAATTTTTTTTCTTATATTTAAACCAAAAAATTACGCTTTAAAAAAAAAAATGGATTTATCTTTTGATGCAGCGAAACTGTATAGAATTTGCATTGAAAGCTAAACCGTTCCGTCGCTACATCCCTAAAGCGAGGTTTCAGTATAAAGTTTGGTGGATGGTGACGTCGCAGCCGTTCGAGTACATCATCTTCACTTTAATTATAACTAATACGGTTACGCTCGGTATGAAGTTTTACGGCCAACCAGAAGTCTACACGCAAGCGCTAGACGTTCTGAATATGGTAACTTTTGGTTCTTTAGAAAAAGATGAGTGTTTCCAATCATTTACATGAAGCTTTTGCATTTAGATATTCACGAGCGTCTTCGCCTTGGAATTTGTGTTAAAATTGGCTGCATTTCGATTCAAGGTGAGAGCTGAAAACATTCCCAACTACATTCTTTAAACATGACTGTTCTTTTCTTTCTGCAGAATTATTTTAGCGATCCTTGGAACGTATTTGATTTTGTTATTGTCCTGGGAAGTTTCATCGACATTGTCTACTCCCAGTTGAATGTAAGCAAAACAATTTCGATTGCGTTGGCTCAGTACCGATTTATATGGAATTTATTTCTTCAGCCTGATTCCAATCTCATCTCCATCAATTTCTTCCGCCTTTTTCGTGTCATGCGATTGGTTAAACTTCTCAGCCGTGGCGAGGGCATCCGAACTCTTCTTTGGACGTTTATGAAATCTTTCCAGGCTCTGCCTTACGTCGCCCTATTGATTGTGATGCTCTTTTTCATCTATGCCGTCATTGGCATGCAGGTAGCTGGAAATCGAATCAAATTACGTCTTCATATTCTTAAATCAAAAATTGTTGTTCAAGGTTTTCGGCAAGATTGCCCTGGACAACGATACAGCTATACACCGAAACAACAATTTTCAAACGTTTCCGCAAGCTGTCCTTGTCCTTTTCCGGTCAGCTACGGGAGAGGCCTGGCAGGATGTTATGCTCGGCTGTTCATCACAGAGTGAGTTAAATTGATCTTCTACAATTTTAAACGCGTTAACGATCCATTTTCTTTTTTTTTTTTCTCGCTAAAACAAAAATAGAGGCCCCAGCTTGTGATCCAAAGTCAGATGAATTTCGCAATAATGCAACGGAGCATTGTGGCACTGAATTTGCCATCCCATATTTCATTTCCTTCTACGTCTTGTGCTCCTTTTTGGTAAGATTTACGCTTCATTGCACTAACAATGTGTTAAACTATTTATGTTTCAAGATCATCAATTTGTTTGTGGCTGTTATTATGGACAATTTCGATTACCTAACACGTGATTGGTCCATCCTGGGCCCGCATCACCTCGATGAATTCGTCCGTCTTTGGAGTGAGTACGATCCGGACGCTAGAGGTCGTATCAAGCATTTGGATGTGGTAACGTTGTTACGTAAAATATCACCGCCACTGGGTTTCGGCAAATTATGCCCACATCGCGTGGCTTGCAAGGTATCATCTTTTATGATATTCTTTTTTCTTTCAAATATCAGCTGCTTTGATGTTTCGATAATAGAGGCTGGTCTCGATGAATATGCCGCTCAATAGCGACGGGACTGTCATGTTCAACGCTACTCTATTTGCAGTGGTGCGAACGTCTCTCAAGATCTACACAGAAGGAAACATTGACACGGCAAACGAAACACTACGCGCTGTCATTAAGAAAATCTGGAAAAGAACCAACAGTAAATTGCTGGATCAAGTCGTACCGCCACCTGGAAGTAATAGCGTGCCTTTACTATTATAATGAGACTGCGACTTGATTTTTTTTTTCCTTTGTTTGGCATTTTAAAAATCAGTCGACGACGAGGTGACGGTAGGCAAGTTCTACGCCACCTTCCTAATTCAGGATTACTTCCGACGCTTCAAAAAGAGGAAAGAAATGCTCAACAAGGATGTTACTCTTGACGGTGAAGTGGCCGGAGTTGATACGGTAACGCTACAGGCTGGATTGCGAACCTTGCACGATGCTGGGCCTGAATTGAAGAGAGCGATCTCTGGCAATCTTGACGAGTTGATGGAACGTGACCCAGAGCCTATGCACAGAGTAATTATCGTTTGGACGAAGAGGGAAAGCATCTGCTATTATTTATTGAATTAATTTTTATTTCTCGCAGAGGAATCATACTTTATTTGGTAGTGTTTGGTCCAATATGCGACGAGGAGGCGGGCCATCATCAAGACAACGTCCGACAGAGTCATCACCATTAAAAGTAGGGGACGCCATAAGTTTCAAACTTTGTACAGTTTAAACTTAAATTGCACTTTATTTCAGCTATCGCCGCAAATGTTGATGAAAACGGCCAACGCATCTAATGGGCAAAGCTTACCGGTTTCCTCGTCCAGTGATGAGCTTTCGGAAGCTGTGCCACTCCGACCACTGCGAATGCGACAAAATCAGACCAACAACAACGGAAGCCTGCCGTAAGTATTTCATTTGATTTTATTTACCTTTTTTCTTGCCTTTGGTTTTTCTATTTTAATCGTTCTCTTTTCTGCATAAAAAGCTTAACTTTTATTTCTATTTAAATACTGATCGTAATCTGATACTTGAAGTCCAGTAATGAAACACAGAGTCACGTTGCAACTCGCCTATAATGATGTCTTTATAATGATTGTTAAAATTATGTAGGAAATACGATGCGAATTTCCTCCATCCAAGCTACAACGGTAAGAGCTAGAAAAAAGAGTACCTTTTCCTGTTTTGTTTGACGATGGCTTGGCAATTTGCTTCTTTAACTTACTAATTGGCTAATGGACATGTCATAACAAACTACCAGGCATTCTACATTGGTTTGTCTGTTTCCCTTTTGTTCTTTGTTCACTAACGCACCAGTAGCAATATGTTTCATGGCGTCCTGTCAACGACAGCCATGGGATCTGCATCGACACTTCCTCGCTGCTTTCCGAGAAAGAGTGAACGTCGATTAACTGGCGGTCTGTGGCTGGCCCAGGCTCACGCTTACGCAATGGCCCTGGCCGGCGTTCTACCTGGAAGCACGACAACCTTTACTCGCCGTTTGAGTTTGAATAGTCAAACATGCAGTCGAACACTTCCATCTTTCAAATTCGAAGAATGTCGTGAACCGCCTAGAACAACGTGCAGTCTAACTTTGCAGCCTTGGCCACCAGGTTTTACTAACTAATGAACCTCTATGTTATGTAGACAAGCACGAATTGTTGTTTAAAACTAGAATAATTCGACTTCCTCTCAATTTCTTTCAGCTAATGTGTTTGTTTTTTTTCGTTTGTTTTGTTGTTTGATGCCATATTTCAGCTCACGGGGAAGCTGTCGCTGGATCGGCTGAGAGCTTGGTCGGCAAGGTACATGAATGGCAACATTGGATATGTTTGGGTCGAATAAGCTTTTCTGTTTCTATTTTTATAGGTTCTAGTTGAGCAAGGCCTTGGCAAGTTCATTGATGACGATTTTATCCGCACAACGTCACGTGAAATGCAAGAGGCCATGGATATGACAAAAGAGGAGATGGATCGTGCCGCTCATCATTTGCTAATGTTGACGCAAGATGAAATTGGTACATCCCGATCTCCCCAAGCGCTGTCGGGTGCGGCCATTCGACGACCGGGTGGCCAACCCTTGACTTTGGCGCTCAATTCGGCCTTTAGTGAGGTTGACCACGTCCCGCAGTCTCGTCACAACTCCTAGCCGAGATCTTTGGTGTAGGTAGAAATAACCTAAATTTTTAAAATCCTTCACCTTTGGGTAAATGAAAGGCTTTTGGTGAAATTGTTTGGTAATTTTGGAGATTTTATGACTTTGCCTTTTGGTGTCGACATTCGTCGCCATTTTGCCAATTGTGAATTTTTTCCAGTCAAGTTTGAAATGTTTTTTTTTTCTCTCAGTGAAAACCAAATCCCTGACCCTGCAACAAGTGCCTCCCCCTCATCTTTGTACGTCGATAATATTCTGTAGCTTAATCCTTATCAGATCTTTTGTCTCTTATATCTTTTTCAATACATCTTCCTATAATATTTACTTTAACACTATACATTAGTTATTTTTCACAGTTTTGCAGACTAATGAATTTGGGCAACTCTGCGTGTTCTACGCCAGTCAACAGCGTTGTATTAAATATCTTTGTCGTATCAAAATTTGTTAAACCAAAATCGGGTTTGCATGTTTATCATAAGTAAATCACTAAAAATTTGGGATGGAAGATGTGTAAAAAATAATGCTGGATGTGTTACCTTTTATGCCGAAATCTGGCAACACGGAAAATTATCGTCTGCTTGCTGGGATCTCGTGTTCTCATTCAAATGGAGTTCTTTCGCAACTAGTAAAGCGTTGTAATAAGTCTGGGTAATTTGCATATTGTAAAGTAGGCAATGGAAAGTGAATTTCAGAGAAAGTCAAAAAAGTCCAACGCCCACTCATTCACAAGTAAAGAGCGAACCGAAGATGTAGACATTCAAGAAAACCTTACCTTTTCTGACATGCACCTTTCTAGCCAAGTGTTAAAAGGTTAGCTCACATATGTTTTTAGGTTAGCTGTTACTTGCTTTTTTAAAATTTCGGTTGTAATATTATGGAATGCTAGGTCTTACCAAAGCTGGATATGTAAAACCGTCTCCTATACAGCTGGATGCAATTCCAATCGGAAAATGTGGAATAGGTCTAAACTTAATCAAATTGTGAAATGTTGAAGATATTTACTTTTTTTTTTAAATTCTAGATATGGTAATACAATCTAAATCTGGAACTGGTAAAACCCTTGTATTTGGTATTATCATGTTGGAATCAATTGATCTTCAAATCAGCACAGTACAAGGTCTAATCCTTGCTCCAACTAGGGAGATTGCTTTTCAAAATGCACATGTGATTTACACTATTGGTTCTGAATTTCCTGGTAATACACATCACAGCAGTAGTTATTTATTGAATTACATTAACCTTTTATTTTGTAGGTCTCAATGTTCAGGTATTCATTGGAGGGCTCCCAGTAGAAACTGATCTGGCAAAATGTAAGTCATGCCACGTCGCTGTGGGAACTCCAGGTCGTGTGAAGCAATTGATAGAAAAAGGAGCATTGAAACCAAAGAGCATGAGACTTTTCATTTTGGATGAAGCAGATAAATTAATGGAAGACAGCTTTGCTGACGATGTGACGTAATAAGCATGAATAACTTCGTTTTATAAATTTGATAAAACAAATTTGTTGCCATCAGGTGGATATTTTCTCAGATGCCGTTAACTAAACAAGTATTGGCAGTGAGTGCCACTTACCCCGAAGTGTTAGCAAACTTGGTATCGCGTTACATGAAAAAACCGTCATTTGTTCGTCTGGGCCATCAACAGCCTACCTTGCTGGGAGTCAAACAATTCGTCTTTCGTGTGGCTTACCACCCAATGACGCAACAGCAAGCGAAAAACAAGTTTGAAATTTTATTGAAAATGCTCAAGGTCGTAGCTTTCGGCCAGTGTATGATATTTACCAATTTACAAACAAGGTGCCAAGAACAAGTAGTATGCAGGATGACATGCCAACTAATTTTATATTTTTTTGTTCGTTTTTTACATTTCAATCAAAGAGCCGAAAGCCTGGCAGCCCAGTTATCAAGTAGTGGTCATGCAGCTTTATCGATTTCGGGAAGTCAAACTCAGACAAAGCGATTGCAGACGCTGCTTAAGCTACGCCAATACCAATGCAAAATTCTAGTTGCCACAGATTTGGTATCTTGATTTTGTATTTGCATTTAAATAACATAACTTGATTTATTTCACAAATCGTAGGCGGCACGTGGAATCGACGCTGAGCACATCGATTTAGTCATCCACATGGATGTGCCTCGGGACGCAGCCACATATTTGCATCGAGTGGGTCGGGCTGGGAGATTTGGAGCGGCTGCCTTGACGTGCACAATCGCATGCGAGGGCAATGAATTGACTGAATTGCGATCCATCATCACTAAAACAAGAGCCTCCGTCCGAATCTTGGCTTGTGACCATTTGGCACCTAAAGATCACGACTCGAGCCAACCAGAGACCCTGCTGACGATTCAGACCCTCAATTTTCTTTGGCTTACTTTACCCGAGCTGGAGGGCACTGGTCTTGAGGGAGAAGGAATGGCTGACAGTCTTCTCGGTGATATCGAACACGATTTTGTGCCCGGCCTGCAAGACAGTACCCGAGCACTATTACCGCAAGGGAAGAAGCGCAAAAATAAACCACGAGCAAAAACTGTTTTTGAAACAAAGGACTCTGAAGAAGTGCAGATGGAAAATGCCGTTGCGCAGCTAAGCATTAGCGCTAAAGAAGAACAACCCATACGGGTGACACAGCAGGCGTGGCAAGAGTGGTACCAATATTGGATGGCTTACATGCGACGCAATAAGGCATTGATTGAACAGCAAGAGTACATGGCGTTGATGTGCAGTGGCATTAAGTAAATTTTCACATGCCAAGTCTTTACGAAGATCTAGCGTCGAGACAGCCACGAGATATTGGTAATAAAATGCAATGCGCGGGTGTCGTCAAGTTCATTCAAATGACGATGAGGTCACCTACACCACCTCTGCGTGCAGTGTCGCAATAATAGCCTTTCTTATCTTGTTATTTTATTTTTTATTTTGTTTGGTTTTTTTTTTTAAGATCCTCGTTACGCATTTTATCATTCGTCGACTCGCCTGGAATTCCAAATCTCTCCTCCCGTTCTTGCTTTACTGGCCGTGTGGCCTCAAGCCCTTTCTTATTATGTATCCTTTCAGTTAAATTTGGCTGTAAGCCTGTAACCACGAAGCCGCAGTGGTTTTCCGTCAGCGAAATTCCACGCCTAAGAAACTGGAAAGGCGATATGAACGATGGTCAGCATCCGGATTCGTCATATGCGTGCTTTACCAAACGCATTCTCTTGCGAATTATGCGGTCGCTGACGCTTAGTTTCGGTAGACGTCATACGCCCGATCAAGAAGAAACATCGCTAGCTGTGTGGGCGTGGACTGTAGGTGGCGGCGGCGATGGCAGGAAGGACCGTCTTGCCATTTTCCACCCGCTGGCATTTATTAAAGCTGCACAACTGGTGGACCGCCTTAGCAGAACATACGGGAAATAAGGTAAGCCCACACACTATTTTTCATTCCAGTTAAGGACTCCTAAGTTGCGCTTTATCGTTTTCTTCTATTTGTATCCGAAGAAAATGGTACCTTATTTCTGTCAAGTGATTCATTATGTTGCCTTTCTGATTTGCGTGATCGAAGCGGTTTGTGGGCGTCCAAACAACTGGTTTATGCTACTTCACGTACACACTTTTTTTTTGAAGGATGATGCCCAAAATCTCTTTGAAACTAGCAAATCTGAATTCGGTAGACAACGGCGCCAGTGCTGTTCACGATCAGCATATTTCCTTTAGAAGGTTGCAACTCGTGACAATGGGTTTAGTGAATTATTTCTAGCTGTGGCTTCTGAATCCGATCCAGCCGATTGTATGTTGATGTTATGGGATCCAGTGTCAAGTTGTAACTGATCCAAATACGTTTTTCAAGAGTTCGGATATGAAATTGGTGTATCGTGTTACCGCACTTATATGCCCCTATAGCATTTTTATTGTTTTTGTTTTTGCGGATACTTAAAAAGAAACGCCGTCAAGCCGTAGTCAGATTGCGTCATTTGGGCACGGCGGTAGAGAATTTCATCATAGAAGGAATCGAAATTTGGCATCGACGTTTTGATGCATCTCTTATTTTTTTTCGCTTAGTAGACGTGATTGTAATACTGCTGTAAAAGCATGGGCGTCAAATCACGAGGCGACTGCTATTCTCCAACGATCTGATTATCTCGACTCACGACGGCGATTCGAAAGTGTATTCCCTACCTGTGACTGTTTTCCGTTCTCTTCGCTCACACGGCAACCTTGAATCCTGACCAAACAAAAAAAAAACTTCAAAATAATGCCAAAAGGAGAAGCGTGTAAATGTCATTGTTCTCTCTCGCTATTTTCTTTCCCCTATTTTGATCTTTTTTAATCTTCATGGGTCCATTTTCACAGAGGATATCGTAGTTTGCACGCGAGGGCACACTTTCACGCAGGGGAGTTGGCATCATCATAGACATTCACACTCACACACAGACAAAAGTGAGCACCCATTTCCGTTTTTTTTACGCAATTATCGTTTTGATGGAGTGCCCGTGTAAAACGTTGGGATTATGATGGCGAGGGAGATCTGCGATGAATTTATATTGCGGTGATATCAGCGCGCGCTAAGGTTTTTGTTTTAGTGTGGCAGCTAGTTGATAAGCGTGCCAGACGGAGCCCACTGCTTGGATTGGCGACCACCCGCGATCTATTCTCATATTTTAAGTCTTTCCACGTCGTATTCACTAAAAAGATTGCTATTTTGTAGCGATATGCATTGTCGAAAAGGCCATGACCAGTCAACCTTGATGGCACATGAGCCTATTCAGCCATTCAGCTCAATAGAGGACCCAACGATGGCCGTTGAATAACGGGTTGATGACATCGCAATTTATTTTAATTGTCTGTTTCGCGCAGCGCACTCCTCGAGTACAAAAACAAGGAGGAAACCTTTTTTTTTTCTGAGTGCGTCCATATCCGGGTCCCTCTCCCATATCGTGAATATATATTACGCGCGAAGGAAAAAGAGAGAGCTTCATTAATTCAATACCTCCTGAGTGACCACGAGCAACAGTGAGCATAAACTCTTACGCCTTTTGCGATAGGCGAAAAGGGGTTGGCCTTCTGCTATCGGACGCTGCGTGGTGCAGCTATTTAAGCAGCTCTCGCATGTCTTCTAGCTGGCAATTTGGTTTTCAACGTGCTCTTCGGCAAAACTGTTTTTGTTGTTAAGTTTTTGTTCATCACACATAGTTCATTTTCTCACGTCTCAGGTGCATTTCAAAGGATGGAGCTGGTGTGGAAATGCTCCTTGTTCTTGATGTTGTTCACGAGCGGACTGCTGGCCCAATTTGAAGACATACCAGGTGATTACTGCGGCGGACCTACTCAACGATGCTGCGACGGCCGTATCGACTCGTGCGCCATTCCGATCCTCGGAACGCTTTGCTATTGCGATCAATTCTGCAACCGTACGGATTCCAGTGATTGCTGCCCGGATTATTGGAGTGTCTGTCTTGGCATCCGACCTCCAGAGCCGCTCAAGCTCCAACTCGGTACGTGTCTATGCAATACTTACATATAACGTTGAATTAACTTTCATATATATTTTTCTTTTAGGATGCTATCACGAAGGTCAGAGATACCCTTATGGCCACACGGTGCGAATCAATTGCAACAAGTGGTGAGTGCCTGATATTTATTATACATAGTGTTTTTCAACGGAACACGCTGCAACGGCATTTGAATTTGAAATGCGCGGCAGGCGATGAAGATGATATCATTAACACGCCTCCCTGTCGTTCCGTCCAAGATGGATCTTGTTTTTACTGCATTATTGATGAACAATTTCGTTTTTTTTTTTTCTTCTTTTCTTTTAATGATGCTGTTATTTTTTCTTGAATTGAATGTGAACAGTGAGTGCCTTCGGTCGCTATCAGATTCCAGCAAAACTGAGTTCCTTTGCGAGGCGGACGCGTGCCTTGTAGAGCCAGAAGCAATCCAAGCGATCAACGGGAATTCGGCAGAGTACGGCTGGTCAGCCGGCAATCATTCCGATTTTTGGGGGCGTAAGCTGGAAGATGGGCTTGTGTACCGTCTCGGAACACTTGAACCTGAAAAATTTGTAAAGAAAAAAAAACAATTGATTTTTGTTTTTAGTTATCTTACTCACGCATATGTGTCATTACATTTGATGGATGTTCTCTCAGGTACTGAACATGCATCCCATCAAGCAAAAGTATGACCGGAAAGCTCTTCCTGTGAGTTTTGACGGGCGGATCGAGTGGCGCGACACACTGCAACAAGTTCGCGACCAAGGATGGTATGACTCAGTCTGATCAATCATTCCTAAGCGTTTAAACGCATGTCATATGTGCCGCCCACTTACAGGTGTGGAGCGTCTTGGGCTTTTTCGACGTCCGCCGTGGCAGCGGATCGCCTCGCCATACAATCTCGTGGCAACGAAGTCTATCCGCTTTCCATGCAAAACCTTTTGGCGTGCAATAACCGAGGCCAGCAGGGATGCAACGGCGGACACCTTGACCGCGCCTGGAATTACATGAGGCGCTTTGGGTATAACATGATAATGACGTTGTCTCATTTGCGAATTGTGTTAAAGTATACGACAATGTCAGGGTTGTGAACGAAGAGTGTTACCCTTACATCAGCGGTCGCACCGGCCAGGTGGAGAAATGCAAAGTCCCACGTCGAGGAAATCTAGCGACGATGAAGTGTCGACTCATTAATGCAGCTGCTAGATCATCGCAAGATACTGATAAGCCACAACGCAAAGGATTATTTCGAACACCCCCGGCTTACCGTATTGCTCCATTCGAAGACGACATCATGGTATGAAGTATTTTTAGTTTTTAAGATAGCTTATCGTTTGTCTACCAAAGCTAAATTAAAAAAAAAAAAATGTCTACACTTATTTTGTTATGACTCTATCAACAAAAGAACGAGATACTTCAACACGGACCCGTTCAAGGTAATAATTTCGTAATCCATTTGCGTAGAGTTCTGCTCAAGGCAATCTAATTTGTTATCACAGCTACCATGAGAGTCCATCCTGATTTCTTCCTCTATCGTACTGGTGTATACCGCTATTCCGGCACCAACAGTCAGCAGCGAACCGGTTATCATTCGGTGCGCATCGTGGGCTGGGGAGTAGATTCATCTAAACGAATTCCTGTTAAATACTGGGTGAGTACAACTCAATTTGCATATTGTGTGGTTGAATTTAATTTGGCATTCGTTTTTCAGTTGGTGGCTAACTCGTGGGGACGTCAGTGGGGCGAAAATGGTTACTTCCGCATCGTCCGCGGAGAAAACGAAAGTGACATCGAAAAGTTCGTCTTGGCTGCTTGGGCTGATCAAGAGGATGAAGATAAATAATTCAACACGCAAGATAATATTTTGTTTGTTTTTTTGTTTAACGATGATTTCTTGTTAATTTTTCTATGCATCTCTGGTGCTGTGTTCATTTCTTGGTAATCCCTTTTTTTATTTTTGTTCATGAATTCGATTTTGGGTTTTAGTACCACATTCACAATTGCCTTGCCGCTTAAAAATAACTAATTGTTCGAACAACAAACTCAATCAGTAATTCAATTCTTTATTATTTTAGGATCGAAAAAAAAACAGTGTGGAAAAAGGAGAAGATAAAGGAAAGAATTTTAATTTTAGGGGCTTTCTCCGTGGTCGAGTAATTTAACATACGCTTGTCGCAAATGCTTGGTCAGTTGAGCAAGCTGTTCAGCCGAGCAAACTTTGTAAAGCGATTGTTGTTCGCTGGCTACGACATTAGCGAGTTCAAGGCATTGGCTATGGCGCTGCGTACTGGTCAAGATGTTGCAGAGCAGTAGAGCCGCATGTGGGATGCAACTTTGTCTTAGCAATTGCTGTTGTTGTTGACGAGGAGTGTCCTCATCTTCGAATTGAACGCTATCTGCCATCCAGCCACCATCGGGAAAGAGAAGGACGTTGTAGAGCTTGTCAATGGCCGTCTCCGTCAGCGAATCAACCGCAGCTTGCCACCGAAGCATTTCTACTTGATGTTGCTTTAGATGTTGTTCTTTCAGTAAATTTTCAGTGAACGACAGTTGGGCACTCGCTCCTCCTCGCTGTTGCTGGACTGAAGCTTCGGTTTTCTTGGGTTTGGAGTGGTGAAAGCGCGTGAACCATTCTTGGAAGGCGTCTAAAGCGTCAATGTACGCCTGAATAGAAAGATATTCGCGGGTTGCAGCTGCAACTTCTGTTGGCAAGTCCGTCAATCCTGTCCGTGATTCCCATAGTTCACTTAATATTTTAAGTGTGTCGGGAGGAATTAATTTAAAAGTCAGTTTCACAGCCTCAATTTGACGACGGAGAAGGTATCCTCGCATGAGCGTGTTGGCTTGAATAAGCAGCTGATCCCGCATAGACGGATCCATTAATAGCCAGCTTAGTGAACGAATGCGGCGTTCATCTTCTGCACTAGTCCCTACCTATGAGAATTAAGTGAAAATGTACTACTTCTGCTGAAATATTATAGTGAAATCTCAACTGCTAGTACCTGGAGGGACGCGTCACCGGCGTGCTGAATAATGTCGCCTTGATTGCAGAGAGTGATGACAACTTGTTTTGCAATAGCATTAACGTCAAGTCCCACTTGATGGGCCAAATAGAGGAGGCGCTGGCGCTCTGTGTCGTCACACGACTCTTGTTGCTCTTCAACCATTACGAGGCACTGGGCGTATAAGCGGATTTGATCTTCTGGCAAAGGCAGTTGCCCAACATAAACAGCCGCCAAGTCAGTTCGGCCAAGATTGACAAGTTGCAAAACGTAAGCTTCCAAAATGGATCCAATCAAATCGTCGCAGGAACCACGACCGATGCGGCGGAAGAATAAAGCAAGATGGGCCATCAATCGGAGCATATGTGGACGTAAATGGACGCTCCAGCTGTCACCTTTATTCATCCACGATGACATTTCTTCTAATAGTCCATCCACATCATCCATGATAAGATATCGCTGAATGATCCTATAATTTGAATTTATTGGTTAAAGATTATGTGGAACGTTAAATTACTATACCTGTATTGGTCACGGCCTTGCGCGACCAAGGTTTTATCTCTAGAAGCGGCTAAAGTGGAGAAAATGGATTCGACTGTCAACTGTTGATTCCAATATTCGTCGGGTAAAACCTGAAGCTGTCGCTTATAGTTGACACAACGACGTAATTCTTTTTCAACACAGTGGTCGATCATGGCCCGTAAATGAGCCCACAATTGATCCTCCCAGCTAGGACAGGCTGGTAAAAGTGCTTTTAAATGTCCACAAAGAAGAGCCAAGATTGAACGTTCCTCTACCGATAATTGCACATTTTCGCACTCTTTCCAGCTCATCGTCTTCCAAATATCACGATACGGATTTCCCGATGGTGATTCTGGATTGAGAAAAATCTATGTTTAAAAATATGTTGTTGATCATGCGGAGAGTACAAACCTTTTGTGTTTGCCACATCAGTACGCGATTTCATATTGGGGTCGTGAAACAGTTTCCATCCTTCCAAAATAGCAGCTCGAAATGGTTGGCCTGCCCGGAAGCATAATTGCTGGGCTTCATCTAGCTGGCCACAACGAAGCCGAGCAAATACGGAACGGAGCAAACGCATTTCATCCTCTTTATCAAGTGGATGAAGACGCCTGCTTTGCTCGCGGTTGGGAGCATCTGGATCCATTTGAGTTACCAGGTTTTGTTCAACGTTATCCGTGCTGAGTCCACGCTTTTTACTTATCAATGAATGAAGCGTATTCTCCCAGCCAGTGACTGCATCTCCATAAAATTCCGCCTAGAGATAGCACTTTATAATTGCAGTGCAAATCGTCAGTTATAAGAGTTAGTTTACCTGGCTGTAGTGTGAATCGTGGTAGACATCGGCTGCTCGTTGCTCAAGCCAATCGACAACAAGCTGAGCCTGTCTAATGGTTGCATTTTTGTCATAAAGTTGTTTGACCAAATCTTCTTCACTGGTGGCGTCATCTAACCCACTCCATATTTCTTCAGATTCCATTTCACTGTCTTGAAATTCGGAATTAAGGCGATCTTGATAAACGGAAGCAACCAATCTCCAGGTGTCGCGTTCCAGTCGAAGTTCTTGTTCAAGTTCTTGTGCTTGAGACAGTTTGCTGTGGCCTTGAGGAGCCATTTGGATGAGTTTTCGCAAAGCAGCAACTTGCTCTCCACATTCTGACTCATACTCAGCACACTGATTAAACACTTGATGTTCTGCTCCATAAGACTGAAATGTTTTGAGGAAGCTCTCAAACAATTCTAAGACGTGTTCTACTCCTGGAACTTCTTCTTCCAAAAGGATGCTCATAAGCTCTTCATTGTGTTTTTTTCGTGAAAAGTTGTTCACTGTCAAATCGACTCGGGTTTCATCAAGTGTTTTTCTTTGCACAGCTAATCCAATTCTTGTAAATGTAGGATCGCTTTCGAAAATGGTGTGGCTCAGATCGTCAGACATAAGAGACATTGTATGTCGGTTAGGAGAGGCAAGGGAAACGGCCCCCATCATGTTGGATGACTTCTCCAGTGATAGTTTCATTCTTCGGCTAGGAAGAGTTAGTCTATCTGTTACCGATAGATCAGAGCCCGATATTATGGGGGACTGGAACTCCATGACGTTTGGTTTAAAAAGATACAATAAAATCACTGTTTTTTTGGCTGTAGTTTTGAAAGGTTTGAAGTTTTCCGTTCAATTCTTGGCGAAGCAGACTATACAGAAAACAGTGTTGCCTCTTGTATATTCTGCAGAGTACAGACTTAGATAAAGACTATTGAAACAGAAATTTGAATTTTCAAGAATCAATTCAAAACTTGTATTTGCATAAAAAATTTCTTTTTTTAACATTGCGATTTTTTTATTAATAAATCTAATGAATAGTTTCACAGAACCCATAACCCGTTCACTACAGGCGAAAGGCGATACAGGTTCAACTATTTCATTTTCCAGTTTTTTTGCGGCCTGTGGCAGACGAAACGAAGTTTGTTTTTTACTTCTTGACACGTGCAAAACCCTTGAAAAATATGGCGAATTTAAATCAAAAACGGCCAATGGAAGAGGACAGTAGTAGCGATTCCTCTGACGAGGAGGAGGATGATTCTCAAGATGAAGAAATGGGAGAGGAAGAGCAGCTCGGAGAAAATGATAGGGAGATTCAGGTAGAGTTTGCAGGTCAATCTCCTATTGCTGAAGATTTTCATGGTATTAAGAGCCTACTGCATCAGCTTTTCCTGAAAGCTCATATAAATTTGAGTGGTCTAACGGAACTAATTATTCAGCAAAATTATATCGGAAGTATATTGCAGGTAACAAGTTCACTACAACTATAGGTAAATATCATATAATGTTTCCATTTTAATCAGCAATGTGCAGATAATGACGATTCAGATAGTGAGGAAGATGCAAATTCAGAGGATGAAGTATTTGGTGTAACCTCTGTCATCAATTTGTCACATCACAAGGTAAGTCTACTACTTGTCCTTTTCTCAGGTTTTTGTTCAAAATGTTTTTTTCTTCTTCATATTTTCTTTTCTTTTATGCAAGGATGTGGAATGTGTAAAGGAAGTGAAGCAATACCTATTGGAAAAAACACAAAAAAAGTTAGCAGCATTATTCAATAACTCATCTAACCAGATTGGACTTCTCTTCAATGAAAGATTTATAAATATACCATCTCAAGTATCGGTGCCACTATTGGAAAATCTATGGTATCCATAATTTCTTTGGTAGATTGAGGAGGAAGCCATAAGAGATCCTTATGTATAAGAAGTTTTCCTTTATAATAGTAAGGAGATTGGGGAGGCAAAAGAAGCTGGAAAACCTTTTGCTTTTACCCACTTCATTCTAATATCTAAGTTGCATGAATCTACAAGAAAGGATTCTGAATCAAAGAAAAAGAAAGCCAAAGGATCAGACATACTCTGGGTTAATGCAGAAGAGGAACCAATCTCAGAGGTATTTTGTTAGAAACCAGTCATGAATGAGTCATATTGGCTTAAGCTGAAGGAGACTTCATTTACAGATAGGGGAGGTATTAGGAGAATATTCAGTCCGAAGTGAGTCGGATGCAGCTGTCTCTGGTACATGGGATGAAGACGATGAACAGTTTGATCCCAAAAGAAGAATAATCTTAATTACTGCAGCTCAACTGCCAGATATGTTGACAAAAATTAAGGAATTCCTACAATGAATACAATTCAGGGTGATTCAGTTGCAACTAACTTGGAGCTACTTCTTCATTTTTTTTATTAGCACTTCCAACTATATCATCATATTGTACACAACAAATTATTTCGGATCATGTGGCAACTTAAATCCAACCATGTCAGCGGTGCTACGCACTGTGCGCTCTCCTAAATGGAAAGAAAAATACTTTAGTGTTAGAATCACTGGAATTTCTAATTGTACACCATATAACCTTGTCCGTGAAACTCGTGTCTCAGTTGGGCAGCTATTCTCGAGCTTTTTAAATAACAGAGGTATGTGTCCGCCATGTATTGACTCTCTTGCTGAGCTTTACACGTTTGCTCAGCTGTAACCTGGTTGCGACGAAAATTCTTGAGGATGAACTGATACGCTGGAGATTCCCATAACGACTTGTAGCTGTTGTTGGTAAGTCTTAACTCGCGAATCAATTCTCTTAGCAACGTTTTCGCCGCCATTTTTTGTTTTGTTTTGATGACTGACTGCAGTACCGTACTTAACAAGCTGCGGATAGGAAACGTCTAAAAAACGGGACTCGCTTGTGGAATAGGGCCATCTTTCACAAATGTTAAATGAGAATAAAAAATCAAAAGATTTATTTATTTATCAGATTTAAGAATTATCGTACCAATTTCGGGTTATTCTGTGTGGTCGCTAAAGACGTAGTAAAGAGAGAATTTTAAAATTTTGCCTGTAAAACGAGGAGGAAATTTTAACATGGGTGTGGTAGCCTGGGCGGAATTGGGGGACAGGGCGAAAGTCGGAGGACAATTAAAGAAATAATTTACTAACCCTTCACTTACGGAATTTTTTGAAAATAAATTTAAACTTATGTTGCTCCTATATTTTATTTTCATACGCTCTTTTGTAGTCATATATCCCGGCTTCCATGTTGAATTTTTCAGTATAAAGGTGCGCATTCTCTGATCGTAATAAAATTAAAGATATGAGTAATGCGGAAAAAAGTATAACTTTTTTCAGTGTATTTTGTAACCCGTATTTTTAGCTAGTCCCAACAAATTCTGTTTCAGAGGCTGGGTAGTTGGGTTCAGGTGATTCCCAAAACGAAGATTGAACGTTAATTGCTAAATGGCTGGGGAAATAATGAAGACTAAGATCGTTGAAAATGTCAAGGAAGTGGAAATTATTGGGCACTGGCACTTCTTCGACGATTTCTTGGGACTGTAGCAGATAGTGATAGCTTTTCAAGAAACGAAAGGGTGTATCAAGTCGAATTTTTTCAAAGCTGTTGGAATACAGAATGCAGTGCTCAATGTGTTTTGGGTTCCAGTTGGTGTAAAGGAGGTTATTGCTAAGTTCCTTTGGACAATGAGGGAAGACAAACAAAGTGCAACCACCAGATAAAACTGGTTTTCTTTTTCCTTCACAATTGTTTGGTGATAATTTCAATTTTAACTCTTTGATGATATTTTCCTCGACTGAACCAAAGACAGGATCAAATACTTCTACAGGGCAGTGAAACTGTTCTCCCAATAGTAGTAGTAATCCCAGCTGGTGTTGGGCTACCTTACATGATGATATACGTCCAAGTCCAAAACAAACTATTTCTGCAAGAGATTTGTCAGGTTCCTTTGTAATACCAGCTAAAACTGTTATGAAGCTATTATAGAAGCTTGAAGACTCAACATCTCTTTTGGCTTTTAAAATGCTCCTAGTAGATAAAATTTCTAAATATTTATATTTAACATTAAGATGGAACAATTCAAAATTTACTTTAAACAAGCATCCAGTTCAACAGATTCAGCCACAAGTGTTGTGAGAGGGCAAGTGTTCAATAAACGTTTTGCTTTGGCAGATTTCTTCTTTGTTACCACAACAAATCCTTCAGAATCTGCAGGGAGGAAAAGACATAAATGTTACATTTAGAAACCAAAATCTTGGCATTTGAAATGCTTACCTAATAGGCTTACCGATAGTGGAATTCCCCATTTCGCCAAATAGCTGATATTTCGATAAACGTGCAGGCGAATGACTGCAGTGTCACGCCGAAGTTGGTTTTGCTATAGAAACATTTCTAACAATAAACAAATGGCAAAATAACAGCGTAAAGTAGACAAAAAAGCAAAAAAAAAAAACAAAAAAAAAAACAAAGCACCAAGTAATTTCTGAACTTAAACTTAATTATTTAGCGAGAGCTTTTTAGGAGGATATGGCCCTTTACCTGGTCTACAAAGTTCACAAAAAAAATTATATCAAATCAGTTTGATCTTCCACAACTTATTTTACTAAATTGATCGGACTATCTCTTCTCTTTTAGGCTCTATATGTTTACAGTAGTGTACAAGAGATGGCGCTGGCTAATGGATTATCGTTCAAATTCCTCTTACTTTAAATCAATGATAATTGATAAAACTCTATTCCCCAGCAAGAAAAAAAAATATTACCATATAACGAAGTTATTTCCTAATCTGTCGAGTACGAAGGTTATTTTACTGCAATTGATTTATTCAAGAATGCAGGAAAAGCCATCGTGCCACCCTCTAGATAGAGCAGTCGTCGTGTTGCTCGATGATGGTTTGACACATCATCCCAAAATTGGCACAACCTGGCGCTCGGATATTACAGTCTTTTCTTTTAATCCAGTATAAACCTGCGAGGCTGTTTTCTTATTAGCGAGAAGTAAACGTACGCTTTTTTCATGGCAAGTCCAAGAACTCGAAGAGTTTTACAGGAAATCCGACCAAAAGATGAAAATAGTGTAAGATTTTTTCTTTTTTATGTTGTGTTCTAGTGCGGAATCAACGTCTAACGTAATTTGTACTTTCTATATATTTTCCTTCAAAGACATGTTTTGAGTGTGGTGTTCACAATCCACAATGGGCTTCTGTTACATATGGAATATGGATCTGTTTGGAATGCTCAGGCAAACACAGAGGGCTAGGTGTGCATTTGTCATTTGTAAGATCAATCACCATGGACAAGTGGAAAGATACTGAATTAGAAAAGATGAAAGTTGGTGGAAATTTGAATGCTAGACTATTCTTTGAGACCCAAATGGATTGGAACCCTTCTATGCCACTTGCACAAAGATACAACACTAAAGCAGCTGCTCTTTACAGAGACAAAATTTCTGCTTTGGCTGCAGGCCGAACATGGAACATAGAAGCATCTGAAGCAAAAAATTATGAAGCAAGCAATATTTCCCGAAGTCCTTCTGTATACAATG
The DNA here is from genome assembly GCF_022539665.2 of Daphnia carinata. NCBI lineage: Eukaryota > Metazoa > Arthropoda > Branchiopoda > Diplostraca > Daphniidae > Daphnia > Daphnia carinata. The sequence goes on from NC_081334.1 coordinate 2,122,613, forward strand.
CCAGTTCACAGTAAGAAGGTTATGTTATATGATGAAGAAAGAAATAAGGATATTCTTGTATTAGGTATGAATCTAAAACTAACCGAAGCCTTCACAACAGCTCTTCTACACCAAACTTTGAATCTGGTCAAAATCTGTATTCAGAATCTGTGTCAGGAACATCAGGTGGATATCAGAACTTTAAGGATCAGAAGGAAGCATTTTTTTCTAAGAAACAATTGGAAAATTTTTGGCGTCCTGAGTAAGTATTTCTTTCACATAATTTAGTTTTGCATCATCAGAGAATAACAATCCCTTTTCTTTAGCAACCTACCCCCATCACAAGGTATAGAACAGATGAACGTCTCTATATTCATTAAACATGACACAAGATTTTGCTTGATTTTCAAGGGGGAAAATATTCAGGTTTTGGAAACTCTGCATACACTCCCTCTCGGAGTTCAAGCACGGAAGTTTATGATTCTCTTGCCACCGTATGTAATTTTAATTTATAAATTTATTCAATTCTATTTCAATCCACTTTTTTTAAATTTTAACTAATAGTATTTATTCTTGGCTTGCTAGGGGTGGTCAATGTTTTCTGTTGGAGCCTCTAAACTAGCCGAAAGTGCGCTAAAATTTGGAGAAATTGCCTCGCAGAAAGTTGTTCAGGTTTCAGAAACAGTCGGAGAAAAGGTTATATAATCTTTTTTTTTCTCGTTATTTTGTGGACAAGGATATTTAGTATTGTAGATCATTTAATAAGGTTTCATTTAATAATAGTGGATATTCATATAACAGGTTTATTATATAAAAATTTACTACGTTTTTCTTTGGTTGGGGACGATTACCTTCTTCACCGTAGAAACGTTTTGATCCCTTGCACTACAACGAATGTCTTAAATTTGTTTGTCCATGCCCGTTTGCTTGTTATAGGTAAAAGAAGGAAGACTTTTGGATGATGTAGCATCATCCGTGACAAATGTTGCCACAAAGGTTAGTGGAAAGTTTTTCTTCTATTAGTAGCTAACAGCTTCTGTACTGATGTATATTGAACAACTCTTAACAAGCACCATTTATTGCAAACAATGGATCATAGGTTACCGAAATGAGTCGTAAAGGCTGGGCGAATGTTACCTCTGCGCGTAGTGACTATGACGAGCCACCTCGCATTTCGGGTGAAAGGTCATCGCTTCTATCTGGAAATGGGAGCGGAGCGGGATATGCACCATTATCTGGTGGATGGTAATATTTTGCGAAGTTATTTAATCCTATTTATGAAAACCCGTTCTTCATATTTGTAGTTCTCCCGGCTACCAAGAGAATTCTTTCGCGCCACCTACTGTAAGCCAAGGATTCAAAGGGATTGGCACTGACGAGTATTTCTCAAACAGTGGTAATGCAGAGGACTCTGGTGAATGGGTCTGGTCGAATGCCGCGGGAAGTAAGGACAACACTGAAAGCAAAAATGTTGCCAGAAAGGGATCAAGTAACGAAATTAGCGACAATTTACTAATTGATTTTGGAGATAAAAAGGGTACTAAAAGTTCCACTAGTGCTGTATCTGCAACCAAAACTAAAACTGCAGAAGAAGAGGCATGGGATATGTTGAATAGTTGAGTTTGCTTCATATATTTAGTTGCATTCCATTACCCTTTTTGCTATTTAGCAGCATTGTCTCAAAAGATGCTTTTCATTGAATGTTTTTTAATGTTAGGTTAAGTTATCTGTAAGTTAACCTTCACCTAATTCATATAATGGGATGGCCTAGATAATATCTTGGCAAAGTTTAAACTCAACAACAAGTGAAAAATATATTGCTTATGAAAGGATTAAAAGGATACGTCTGTTTTATCACATTTCATCTGGATGTTACTGAAATGGTTTTTCATTGCATTCAGTGCTTTACTGCGGTGTGATATAGAATTTTTAATATCTTTCTCCATTTCAGCATAAGTTAAGGTGAATCCATTTGGTTGAAAACAGGCCTATGTCATGTTACAAAAACAAATTGGTATCCAGATTTCAAATTGCATGATTAAAATAAACTTACATCCCAGCCAAAATCTTGGGGTCCCCTAGGATGAACAATTATACCTTCTGTCTTTCCACGGAAAATATGAATTGTTTCATCTACACCTTCGGAATAGGCAAACAGACATAACGCATAGGCAGATTTATCCTCCCAGCCTGACAGAAGATTGGCAAGACCAGAAGGGCCAATTTTAGCAAGAAACCATTTTACATAGGGCCCTATTGATAGAAATCAATGTGCAAATGATACAAATAAAGCATTGCTAATGAGAAATTCATTGAACTTTATTTAGTAATCATTATTCAAGTACCTGGCAACCCTTTAAGAGCATTAAAGCAAAGACAGGTGTCTTCCACAAGTGTGGGTCCCCTGGTTACTCTGATGGCAGAAAGACACTTTTCTCTAACAATATAATCAGGGTCAGCACCTTGATATTCTGGCAAATCAAGGTCTTGGCTAACCACCTGTAATAACAAATCAAGCATGGTTATCAGCATAAATTACAGGTGGTGCATAATGCGACTTGCGAAATGAAAGTTTGAAAATACCTTAAATAAAGTATTTGATCCTAGTATAGCTGTTACTTCTTCCAACTTCTTGACATTTCCAGTGACGAACGTTATCGGTCTTAGAGACATTTTAACAGAAAATGGGACCCAACAGGCAAGGTTACCTCGTCACCAAAAATATTTCACCCCAAAGGAGTAAGGAAGTACAGAGCGTTTTCACGGGTAGCAATCGATCCCCATTACCTACGACCCGTTATACCGCAACGAATTACCCGAAAAATGGCAAATCGGTTGGATTTGGTAAGGAACCACTTCCATTCCACACAACTGAAGAGCAGAAAATGCGTTTGTCTCATTTCCACATCAATTTCCGCGACATACCATTTCACGCTCCAAGTACACGAAATGCTCAGTCCATGCGGAAAAATTGGGTCCGTCAATTTTTAAATTGTGCCGAAAGTTGTCTGTAAACGTGCTTTCATTAATATTAATACGTCAGAAATGGTTGTTTCGATAGGCTTCGAAGGTAGTGCGAATAAACTTGGAATTGGCATAGTTAGAGATGGAATTGTTTTAGCAAATCCGAGACGAACTTTTATTACACCACCAGGAGAAGGTTAGATTCAAATAAAAATGAGTTCACAGAAGGATTTAATTACCTTTTAACATAGGATTTAAACCTGTTGATACTGCAAATCATCATCAGTTGAATATTGTTCTTTTGCTTAAGGAAGCATTAGATGAAGCCAAGGTCTGTGTTTTAGAATTCCATAATGAATAGAACATGTTATTTTGGATTGTGATAAATATTATATTATTTTATTTTTTAAATTCAGATTGATCCTCAAGAAATAGATGTTGTGTGCTATACCAAAGGTCCTGGCCTTGGGTCACCATTAGTATCTGTAGCTGTGTTTGCAAGAACAGTTTCACAATTATGGGGGAAACCAATCATTGGTGTTAATCACTGCATTGGGCGTACTATTTTCTTAACTAAGAACAATGGTTTGCTATGAGAAACTGAATCTGTATTCATTGATTACAGATATCGAAATGGCAAGATTGATAACTGGTGCCCAGAATCCAATTGTTCTGTATGTCAGTGGAGGAAATACGCAAATAATTGCCTATTCCCAAAAACGATATAGAATATTTGGAGAGACAGTGGATATTGCTGTTGGAAATTGCTTAGACCGATTTGCCAGACTTCTAAAGCTACCAAACCATCCAAGTCCGGGACACAATATTGAACAGTTGGCAAAGAATGGGAAAATTTATGTCCCGTTGCCATATGTTGTCAAAGGAATGGACATGTCTTTTTCTGGTGTCCTGACATACATAGAAGATTTTGCGACTACGCTACAAGAGTATACTGTCGAAGACTTATGCTTTTCACTGCAAGAAACCGTTTTCGCCATGGTATGAATAGTCTAACTCAAGCGTAACAACTAAAAAGGAACATTAATTCAAGTTTGTTGTTACTATTTTCTGGCAGCTTGTGGAAACAACTGAAAGAGCTATGGCACATTGTGGCGCTCAAGAAGTTTTAATATGCGGGGGTGTCGGCTGTAGGTTCACTTAACTATACAATTCCTGGTCCTAGTTAACTTCCTTTTGTTGTAACTAGGCAATATTCGACTGCAGGAAATGATGTCAGAAATGTGCAAAGAAAGAGGGGCAAAGGTTATAAACTGTTGATACAGGAAATGAACTACCATAAGTAACATTCTATCATTATTTTCTCAAACCGTTTTAGGTCTTTGCAACTGATGAAAGATTTTGTATTGACAACGGGGCCATGATAGCTCATGCTGGAGCTGAAATGTTTAGAGTCGGTGTTGTTACTTCTTGGGAAGATACATTTTGCACACAACGTTACAGAACAGATGAAGTAGACGTAAAATGGAGAAATGACGTTTAACATTGACAGTGTTGCTAATAATATACTAATAATAATAAACTAGTTGCATTAGTATTGTTTCACAAACATTATACTCGTTGCATACAGTGCTTGTTCTCTGCCATGTATATCTTTTAGGCAACGGAAAGGATATGACCAGGAAGTTTGTACGCCTCTTGCAAGAAAAACGGTTTTTGAATTTATTCATTCTTAATATTGGCAAGTACAAAAATTACTGCGTTAGCAGTGAAATTGTACATCTAAACGTATAGATAGGACTTGGCCCCTCATAGATCGGAGAACTTTTTCGTCGATTCGGCTCAAAGTTTATTTTCTTCGATGCAGGGATTGCGATGTTAGGTGTGGAGATTGCGGTGCTCAGTGCTGTCCAGCGGCAATTTCCACAATAATTTCCAAGCAATACCATTCCACGCTCCAAGTTTAAGATGTCGGTAAACACACTTGGTCCTATATGTAGAGTAGAGAGGCTACCAATCGATAAAATTTAACTATCAAAGAAATAAACAACGAAATCACCTGGCTTGTTGGCTCAAGTAAAATATTCTTTGATGCACGTTTTTCTAGTTTGCTTAAACAGGAGTTAGATTCGGCCACCAATGTAGACAATGCAATAACTTGAATAGACATCACAGAGGAAACACTGAACTCGATAGAATGAATCTGAGATTGCTGCTACCACGTTTTTTTCTTCATTCGAAAAGTTGTTTTACAGTTCTAAACTTTCAAGACGCCATATTCAAAAAGAGTAATTACTGGAAAGTAGCCTTGTCTCAAAGGATACACACAAATGTCCGAAAAGATGTTTTTGTGCGCCAAATCTCCACAAGTTACCAGTCATTACAGGATAAAACAGAAAAATCCCTTTGCCTCACCAAAGGTGATGAAAGCTATTTTGATTTCAAAGAACTGGAATGCAATTCAAGGTAACATTATATCTTGAACTATGGCTAAAATATGAACTTAAATTTGTATACTAATCCAGCGCAGAGCAAAGAATGGGGCATTTTATGGCATTAATGTGTGAAGTGTTTAAGCTATCAGAAGAAGAAGCAGAAGACATTGTAGAATGCTACCCATTTTTGTGGAAAGAATTCTTTCATAAATCCTTTACCCACTTAAAATCAATGGGATTAGTAAAGACAACGTTTATGCAGTATCCATGGCTTATTTCCATGTCTCCTGGTACATCTGGCACCTATTTATAACTAAATCAACTTAAAATATATCAGTTGTTTTTTCACATCTTAGAGGAAATTGATTCAAAACTTCAAATAGTATCAGCATCCTTTCCTGACATGGGAGATGTGAACACCTGTGCATGTCTTTTGAAGTATCCAAATGAAAAAATTGATATGCTTGTCTCTAATTGGAAAAAGGAGGCGGTGGAATTTGAACAACCATCGAAATTTCATTTTCTGGCGCATGCTTTAAAGGTTGTCACAGCCATTTTTTTTGTTACGTCAGTTCTAAATGGAGTTGATAATATTTCCTTTTCAGGTTCCTATAGGAAAAATTATGAACCAGCTAGAAACTAAAAGCTTCCTTTTGAGTTTATCTTACTCAAGAATTCAGGAAGGAGTAAATATTTGTCTAGGTATGTTGATAATGAGGTTTTTTGCTAGCAATTCATGGTGAATCTGAGCACATTCTAGATGCCGGAGTTCAGAGGGAGGCTGTTTTAAACGATCTATGGGTATTGCGTAACCGTCCCATAAAGATACGGAACAGAATCGATACTCTATTGCAATCCAAGATTCCTGTTAAACCATGGGTTCTAAGAGCACGAATTCAGTCGTTTAAGACGTAAGTCGATGGCTTGTAACTCACATAATTTACTATTATAATTATTTTTATTATTGAAGAAACAAAATTGCTTCACATTTTCTTATAGCTATATTGAAGAATATTGGGAAGAGAAGGAGGACATGGAATATGATAATAATTTATCTTCATACTTGATGACACGGTTAAAATGTGAGCTTTCAGTTGTTGAAAGGATGATGAAAGTTTTTCCCAATTTACAGCGGGCAACAATACGGAAGGTAAAGCCGAATATCGACTACCTGTTGGTAGGTAAGAAATCAACTTTGTTCAACACTGCAATGTTAAAAACTAAAATAACGGTGGTAACTCCTCTTTTTTCACAGAGAAATGTATAGATCCCAGCCTCGTTATCATGACTCCGCGAATTTTATGTCAAAAACTTCACACCGTGAAAGACCGCATAGAGAGATTGGAAACAAACGGTATTCAATACTCTTCGCTATGGATGGTAGGCAGGAGTCCGCGTGAATTCGATGATTTTGTAAAGCGATGGAAGACCAAATAAGATGAATTAAACCGATGGTCGTGTAAGTCACAATAAGAATCTTTAGTAACTAAACGGGTGGGCGGTATATATGTGTTAGAAAGGCTGTTATTAGGACGTCAACTGCTTATCGCCGGCTCGACAAGAGTACTTTGGAGGAAAAAACCATTATCTAAAACATTTCTGATGATAGAAAGTAAACGTATAGTTTTATTAATAGCTGGAGAAATGACGTCTTGAGTCAATTGAAGCTTCGTCAGTTTAAAACTCGGATTCTGGAGAGACGCATTTAACACGGATATCACATAGTCGAAGCAGTTGTTAAATGAGTCATCATACCTGGATACAGAGTAGCAGGTTTGTTTAACAACAAAGAAAAAAAAGTACATCATTCTTTGATGCTGTGTATATCCAATCATACCTGTCTGGAGCCCAAATATCCATGAACTTGGTAGTCTCCAGAATTTTATCTAGATCCTTAAATCTGTAAGGAAGTGCAGAAAGACTGATGGAAAGAAAATTTGTCCAATTCAAATGTGAACTGGCACTAGAAGAGGTTATTCCATTTTCATTGAATTCAAAAATCATGCTCTTTGAGTTGGAGAGTGCTATGTGCAACAAATCACCTCGTTTGAAATCCCTGTTTACAATAAAATCTGTTTTACAATTTTCATAAAAATATATAATCAAGAATTTTCTTTTATCAACATAAATGTGACCATGTAATATGCAGGCCACCTTATTATATGGAGTGCAAACCTTGTGAAACTCCCAAATGTTGGCTTTATTAACAGGCTAAAGTTGTTTGGTTCACACGTCAGGGGACTTGGTATTCTGGATTAGAAAAAATATATATACATACATATTTATCTGTTCAACAGTATACCTTGGCCTAGTATGTCTGTTTCTCGAACTTAAAAGAGATAAATGTACGGTGTGCTGCTTACAAGGAATGAAGAAAGTTTTTACCGAAAAGGTGGTATTGTCATGTCTGTGCCAGACAAATCACTTCTGCATACAGGACAACTGAATGGTATCGTGAAGCAGAATACGTTCACTTTCTCACAGTGCTGAAAACATAATAAAGTGTCAGGCGACGACGACATAATATAATTTTTGTTTGTTTGCGTGATATCGGGTTCACGCAACAACAGCTAACGATCAAAGCCAAGCATATACTACAAGTATGTAACACAATAAAACATCAAGCGGACGATATAACTAAAATTCGGGAAATGCTAAAGCAATGGCTTTTTGTATTGCAATGCCAGTAATCCATTTTGGTTCGCTCAGTCAATATACTAACGAAAACAGGAGAAATGTCAATGTAAGCGTAGAAAGATTAAAGAATTTTCCTCCATGCTGTTCGTTTTCTATTTGAAAGAAATTTCGTTATATGTTCTGGGAACGCGGGGATTCATCTTGCCCGTGTGAAGTCCACTAGCCTATACAATCTCGGTGGTTCTTATCTGTCTATGCGTATGTCGTAAGCGGAAATGGCAACGTCTGCTTTGTCAGAGCAGCTGGCTTTCGTTCCAACTTTCACAGTCATTTCCAACCGTGAAAATTATAAGGTTAGGTTACTCACAGATCTCTACAAGTCATTCTCAGTTTTAGCCAAGTTTGCAGAGGTAATTACGAATAATTTTGTTAAACCGTATCTGTTGTACATTACGTTTTTACAGTATTACTAGTTACAGATTAGATAAGTTCTTTTTTTTTTTTTGCTTTTGAGACTGAGGTATAACGACTTCATTGAATATGTCAGTGTGACGGTTACGAAATTATTTCCTTAAAATTATAGAAAATTCCTACAGTTGAAAGGGTTATAATTAAACTTGAGTAATTTCTCTTGTCGATTTTTCTTTTGAAAAACAAAAAAATGGCTGAAAACAGATGTTGCAATGAAATATTGCTAGCATAGCCCTGACTTGCACAAGATTATGTTCCTTATCACTAAGTGGACATATTTTCTGTTTGGGCAACATCAAAAAAAGATAATAGAGGGATATTCAATTTAAAGCACTTATGCTTCTTTTTAAAGTCTCATCCTCTTTCACCATTCAGGAAGCGAGTAAAGCAATTATTATTCTGTGGGCTGCACCAAAATAGAAGTTTCGACAACCATCATAGTACAAAATGTGTGGTGGATTCAAGTTCTCCAAAAATGCTCTTATCACTCTGAACATTCTCTACATTGTAAGTTGTATTACCACTTTTTGATTTTTAAAAATTATTACCTGAAATAAATACAATGCTACTTCGTTTCAGTTGGTAGGCTTTATCTTAATTGGAGTAGCTACCTATGGGAAAGCTGCAAATTTGGTAACCAGTTTACCCATTATTGGTGGCATAGTAGCATGTGGCATTTTTCTTTTGGTAATTGCCATTATGGGCTTGATTGGCGCTGTGAAACATCATCAAGTTCTCCTTTTCTTTGTAAGTCAAAATTACAACAATTCTTTGGCATTGAATGGTAGTAATGAAATTTCTATTTAGTATATGGTGGTCCTCTTCATCCTCTTTGTCATTCAATTTGCTATTGCCTGTGCTTGCCTTGCTGTAAATTCAGAAACTCAGGTAAAATATGTGCATGTTGGATATAAGTTGAACTGGATACAATTTTACTGGAAATCTTTCCCATTACAGAAAACTTTGGCTGAAGCGGGCTGGAATACCGCTGACAACGTTACCCATGGCGATGTCGAGAATGCTTTTCAATGCTGTGGATTCCACAATACAACTGATAGTCCAACCTGTGTAACAAAATGTCCAACATGTCCCACATGCGAAGAGCAACTTGAAACTATGATTAACTATGGTTTCCGCGTGTCTGGCGGAATTGGTCTTTTCTTCAGCTTCACTGAGGTATGAGTATGAAGTAGCATAGCAAATATTGTTCATGGTTTTGGTATAGATTCTGTTTCCAACTTCCACTAACACTTCCTACGAAACAATTCCTAAGATGCTTAGTATGTGACATAGAAAATAACACTTACCAAAAAATAGCGCTTTCGGATATGTCCAAAATATGTGAAGGAAGCACATGCTTTTGATCTCACAGTTTAAGGCCCGGATGAAATTCGGATGCCAAAATCTTGCTATTCAAATCGGCTTTAAAAGTGTAATTTGTATGGTGTCCGAAAGGACAGTGCTGTTGCTACCTTTTAACACCCTGTTTTGTTTGAGATTTTTATAACAAATTACCAGAACGTTAATCCTAAACGTTTTAAGAAGCGGTCGTCATTGGGTTAAATTTACATTTTTTTCTTTTCTTTTCTCGTGTATCATTGTCTCCATGTTGCGTTTCGCAGTTCGTTGGAGTGTGGTTGACCGTACGCTATCGCAATCAAAAAAACCCGAAAGCTCATCCTGGTGCTTTTCTCTAATCTCTTCCTACAAGTCCATCAGCAATTCAAACCCTCTTTTTTCTCTTCGTGTTTACCCTACCTTTTATCTTTCTCCTTCACACTTACATCTTTGCATAACACTCATTCCTAGGACTCAAGGTACTCGTCTCCTCCATAACTAAACATTGTCGTCGTTTGTGGCTTACTCGTTGTTTGCTTTAAGCTTATTGGACACTATACTAGTTTCAATTTGTTTTAGGTACAAGCTTGTAGCTAGGCCTAAATTTAACAGTTGCGATTTCGTTCTTCAATTTACACGCCAATTTTCTTGGAACTTCGCGAACTGAATAATTTATCTTATTTTTATTTCAGCTTCTGGGATTCTCAGTCGCATATCGCTTCAGGCATATGGCTGCTGGAATGAACGAGGTGCAGTGATCTTCTCATACATGATTGGAAACTGTCAAAGCGCTCCTTACACCAGAATTTTTCATCTGCTTCATTCCACAGTTTAATTTTTAAGTGTCGTATGCTCGTCGTCCTTGGACATTATGTGTGAAGTGTTTTGTTATCATTTTTTTTGGAGTGAGGAAATGGTGCAGGAACAGCGTAATATAATTATGTGGCAATAGATGTTATTCAGTTAACTGAAATACATTATGAGTCTATTAAACATCACTTCATACACAATTAATACGAACACTGTAGAAAATCATGAGGTGGCTTTGGATCGCCAGTCAAAAGATTTGTCCATTGCCGCATCGTCATCATCACTGGAACTTGTACTCTTGTCTTCTACAATTGATTCACGAAGGGCTCGAACTCGCTGCTCGTACAATTCCTTCTTCTGCTCGAGCTCCAGAACTCGCCTCCATTTCAACATTTGCTCCTCTATTTCCTCTAGCTGTCTTTCAGCTGTAGATTCCTCTTGATCTTCTTCCTGTATTGCAACAGATGCAGTAACTTCATCATGAATTTCTTTTTGGAATTTGTTCCATTCCTCTTCTACAGGGTCTTTAAATTCAATTTGACGGACCTACAAAAAAATGCCTTGTTTAGCAATCATAGCCATCACTGATTGTCTTGAACAAACCTTTGCATCCATCTTCGGGTCATCAAAGAAGCCTTCTGGTATAGAATTTGAACTGATAACATCTGCTTGATGTAAAGTCAACTTTTCATTTTCACTTGGTATTTTATTCAATGTTTCAAATCCATCGTCAGTTTCCATATCTTCCACTGATTTTGATACTTCAGTCTTTAATACAGGGGGAACATGCTGTGGTGGATTTCTTGCATTTTTCAGAATACTTTTGATGGGCATCGGAGCTGGTGTTGCACCAAACCCAGGAGGTGGGCTATCAAAAAAATCTCTGGGTACTCCTTTTTTGGTTGGCATATTGGCAAAACCATCTGCGCTTGCCGGGGATTCTGCTTTCCGTTTGATGGCTAGAATCTGTTTAGGCTTCATGAACTGGGTTTCAACTACAGGCTTTTTTAAAGCAAGAACTTTTTCACGATGCTGCCTGCCGTTGATATGAGCAGTCCAGACCAACTCATTTTTGACAACACTATTACAGACAATGCAAGTCAGTTGTCCAACACTGTTATACTTGGCTAAAGGTGATTCTATTTTCTTGGTTGTCCCAATTAGTTTTATGGACGACTTGGATGAACTCGACGCCATTACGTCCGTAAAAACGTTATTAGTTTCTATTTCAATTACGGGTTCTCTTTAACAGTTTTTACAACTTGTTGAAATGTGCCTTTTAAAATGTAGTTCCCGATCAAAACAAGTGATGTCGGCTGCAGCAGCGCACCTGGCGTAAAGATTCTGTTCTCTCGTAGGAGGAGCAATATACTGTAGGTCTCTCATAGGTTGGCGGGATTTCGTATTTAAATCGGAGTTTTGAATTTTTATAAAAATTATTAAAACAAAACAATAAATTATTGCGGACACATACAATCACGCCAACTCCATGGTTCCTTCTATGTTTCTGCTGGAAGTAGGGCTAAAGTTATGCACAGATCACAAGCGCGCCAGAACGTTGCTAAATACCGGGTTGTACTGGCGTGCCAGGAACGTCGAGACCAGGTTGATTCTCTGCTGCCGCATAGCGGATTTGGAGAGAACTACTCCTTGTACGGGACCTTACGGGAAATCCACGAAGTTGACTTAGCCTCCGACGCTAACTATTTTCCAAACAAATTTGCTTCGTTACTACCTTGCGTCTAAAAGTAGAGCTTGGTCATCAACTCATCATATTCTAGTTCCACGTTAAATCTATACCTATCTATCTAACTTGGTCATCATAACTAATACCGCTCAGAGTGAAGTCGGCCCTGCAAAGGTCTATCAAAGCTAATTGATTCTTGGTGTCAATTAAGCAGTATTCGTATGATCACGTAATGTAAGTTTATTTATTCTTTTCGCATGGCTACATTTATATTGGACTTCCTTAATTCAACTTTAAAACCTGAATTATCATAAAAATGGTTTGTTTTCAGATAACTGTAGAAAAGCAGTATGTCAAAGCGAATACTACAAACAAATGGTGAGAGGAAGAAAACAACAAATTCTGCAACACTAAGTTTGTCGAATACTGGTAAAAATGTTATTGTGGATATGAAATCAGATGACAGTGAGGAGGAGATCAATATAAGGAAAGGGGTGTTCACTGCTAAACGTAAGTTTTTTCTAATTCAGATATCTAGTATGGATTAACTAAAAACTTTATAATAGGCACTTCAACAAGATTAAGTCAATCGAGAGAAGATGCAGAGAGCCCATCATTATCAAGTTCAAGAAAAAGGAAGTCATGGATTTGGTCACATTTTGATGAAATTGGCAATACCCGGACAGGCAAGTGTAAATACTGCCCAGCCAAGTTTGTCATTAGTGGCACAGGAACAATGTCAAAGCACATTCATTCCAAACACTCAACTATTCTGGCTCACTCAAATCACAGCACCTCAAATCTTAATGGGAAAAGTGGGAAACTTGAAACAAAATGTGGAATGTCAAAGGGAATACTAGGCTCAAATTCTGTTGCGCAAAAAACATCCAATTCACCATTATCAAATTTATTGAGCACAAGTGGAATTGTGACTTCTGAATTGAATGAAAGTGATGAAGATGGTGAACAAATTAGCTCAAAACAAGAAGTGAAGGCACCCAAGCGTAAGTTATTTTCATTTTCATTACCTGAATGAAGTAAATAAATATTCTGCAATAGGCAAAGCAACATCTTTGGGTCAGCTGAGAGAAGAAATTGAGAGTCCATCTTTTTCACATTCAAAGAAGAGGAAGTCATGGATTTGGATGCATTTTGATGAAATTGGTAACACCCGAACATGCAAGTGTAAGTACTGTCCATCGAGTTTTGTCATCAGTGGTACTGGCACAATGTCAAAGCACATGCGTTCAAAACACCCGGCTTTGCTCTCTCAGTCAAATCAAAGCCCTGCAGTTTCCACAGGGGAAGTTATGCAACCATTTAAGGTACACTTCTCAGCTGTTTTGTAATAATTTCTCTATTATTTTTATTAATAAGGTCTTCTAAATTTTAGTATGATGTAAATGCTGCCCATAAAGCATATGGCGAGTTTGTTGTGTCCGGCGGTCATGCACTTACGCTAGGCGAACAACTCGAATTTCGAAATTTTATTTCAAAACTTCGTCCGTTGTACAAACCTCTAAGTGGGGCTGTAGTGAAGGATAGATTAATGGAAACTTACGAAAGATTGAGACTCCAAGTCATTGAAAAACTCAGTAAAAGCAAAGTAGCCTTAACTACTGACCTGTGGACATCACCTAACAATTTGTCATTCATGGGCATCACTGCTGTCATTTGGAATGAAAGGTCTACACCTGTTGAGATCATCATTGGTTGTAAACAAATAGTTGGGGACCAGTCTGGCGTTAACTTGGCAGAGAAGTTCTGCGAGATCGTTTCATTGTACCAGCTTAACGAAAATGTACTGTTGTTCTATTTACTAGTTTAAATTGACTATGTTTATACTAATGGTGTTCTTCTAGATTTTGGCTATCACGACAGATAATGCCACTTCGAATCAAACTTTTATGGATCACATAATTCAGTGGACTAAGGATAATTCTCATCCCTTCAACAAAGACAGTTGGATCCGTTGTTTTGCACATATTATAAACCTATGTGTAAAATGTGCACTTGAAGACATGTTTGTACTCCTTCAAAAGGTGATCAAGAATGAATCTTAAATATTTTGAGACCATTCTTATTTTATTCGTATTATTTGTTTGTTTTACAGCTTCGTGATCTCATTGTCGCAATCAGAGCTTCATTAGAACGAGTCCAACAATTTAAGGAAATCCTTAAAGAATGCGAATTTGAACTTTCTGAGTTGGACTATGAAGAAGACGAACTCTTTTCTTTCGACGGAGCTGTAATTACAGATGATCTACTTCCGTTCTTGGATTGCCGAGAGCAGTGGAGCTCAACATACTTTTTCCTTAAACGTGGATTGAAGCTTAGACGGGCCATTGACGAAATTGCGAAAGATCAAGAGCTATGTCAGAACGAATTGAAAGAGGAGGACTGGCTAATTCTTGAACAAGTGTTTTCTTTTTTGGAAAAGTTCGCATTAGTAACAACGTATGTTGAGACAAGTCATTTTCCTACATTGTCTCTTGTTATACCGATGTACAATCGGTTATTGAACCTTCTGGAAGAAACTTCGCGAGATGAAAGTAAGCATACGTTGATTGTAAAGGGCGCCTCAGCCGGACTACAGATATTATCAGCGTACTACGAGGAAGCATCTCCTTTGCTCATGGCAGCCACGTTTATGGACCCCAGGTGCAAAATGCAATATTTCGTCGAGAGTGGGTGCAATTTTGGTGGTGAAACTGGTGATGGATGCACCGTAATAGAAGATCGAATGGCAGCTAGAGTTAAGCCAGTGTAAGTGGGAAAAGGTTTTTAAAAGTGCGTTTCCGATCATTACTATTATTTAATTTTTTATTTTCAGGATCGAGAAGTTATGGAGGGAATATAACATAAGAACCAACCCATGCGATCCTTCATCCAACAGTAATCTCGAAAATGTGCCAAAGAATGAAAGTTCAGCAATCTTACAAAAAGGCCTCACCATCACCAAAACTCAAATTAACACTTATATTGCAAATGTTATATTTGGGCGGAATCGCACACCAAGTATTAAGCCGGAAAAGGATGAAATGAAAGAGTATGAGGAGGAGGAAACTGAACCTGCTGACTGTAATCAGACGGCCGTTTTCGATTATTGGTCGAGTAGGTCTACGCGATGGCCACGGCTGTCTGTCATGGCCAAAGACTTGCTATGCATCCCTGCCACGAGTGCCGCTAGCAAGCGGGCTTTTAGTACTGGTAGAGATTTATTTGGGATTGCAAAAATGACGCTGACTCTGGAAACTGTCGAAGCTCTCGTGTGCTTGCGCTCCTGGTATAAAGCAGGACTAGTGGAAGAAATGGACGTTCAAGAATTCATTGAAAAAGATGTTGGCAGTCACAACGATTAAGATTATTGGTTTAGTGGTCTGCATACGGAACAGTTACGTTATAAATTTAACCTTATTGCGACTTTATTTTTTTAATGCCCCTAAATATCTCCTAAATGAAAAATACATTTTGTATCATTGAAAACGAAATGTGACAGGTGTGGATCGGTTACCATAGTTATGGGATTAGGGTAATGTCAACCTTTGGTTGGCTAAAGCAGAGCAGCTGATTGTCTGTCGGCGTGGCGGTGTGAAATGTCCGTAGCAGAATTTTACCAACTCCTAATAGAGAACTACTACCAATAGATTCATTCTTGCTCACATTTGTGAGCAAATGGTACACTAACATCCCATAAATATCAGTCTGATCGATAGTATTTTGCCATCCAGGCCTTGTGGCAACTGCTATGTAGCTACTTTTTACCTGATGGAACAAGGATTCTCCATTGTTATTGAAGATGTTACAAATGGTAATGCTTTTTACAAAGTTAGTTGGGTTTTCTAACTTTAATCAAACATTTTTCATATTAGGCAGAACACTGCTGAAAGACAGCAGGACCATAGCAAACAAGACTTTGGAAAATGTCTACGCCAAGCATGATGACTACATTTGTCTTCCCACAATAAATTAGCTGCTTTGCCTTGCCAATTACAATGAAGAAAAATAGTCAGAGTAAGATATATTAAAAGGTAGTGCCATATCATTTTTTTTTGTATTGGTATATCTCTTGAAGTGCTGATACACGAGTAGAAGTTTCTCGAATTCAGGACCAGGCAGGAAAAGTTTGTGAAAAAAGAACTTCACCGAAGTGTCATCCATTAGTCCTGTACAAACCAGGTAGGCGCTATAGCGTACTGGCGCGCTATCATTGCGTCAAAAATTCGGTAATTGTATTTGTATTTAAAAAACGATTAACTTAATGAAAAAAATAGCAATATCCCGGAATCATCATTTAATTTTGAGTATAGGCTGTGAGATTCAACCAATTCCGACCAGTATTAGTTTTGCAGAAAAAAATTTTAAGCCCGACTTTTCTTAGTCTTTCATGTCGTTCTTTCATGGTGTACAAGAAGGGTGAAAGAACTCTCCATTTTAAGGCCTATCTCCAATGAAGCCTGTTTTCTGACGAGGTGGGTGTGGGCTAACTGGGGTTAGATATAGCTGAAGCCGCCATCGGAACTACTTAGAAGTACTGAGGAGATCTACTAGTATCGTGGTAGGAGAGTAATTACAAATTCAGTGGTCTAATGGATAGAACACTCGATTGCAGTACGGGAGTCTCGAGTTCGAACCCAGTGTAAATCTTTCTTATTTCTCCTTTCCTAACGTAAACTGGCCACGCGCGGCGCGTACAAACAACAAGTAAAAACAAGATTTTTTCCCACGTCTTCCACATTTTATACGAACTAAACATAAAAATACGATAATATAACTACACAAAGGTTAGAAGTTAATTTTGATATGTAACAGGTAATGGGACACGTCCCATTGTTTGGACTTAGAAAATTTTTCAAGTAGGTGCAGCCTTTACCTTTTACTTCAATATCGGCCACTAGGCGTCTCTGACAATATCTAACCTAGACCCCAAATAGCCTTCAGCCGAGATAGGCCGTTATAACGAGGAGTTCTTTCACCATCCTTGTACACCATGCTTCTTTTCATACATCTGTAAACCGAAGGGCGATGATTTCGAAATATGGCAGATGTGGATCGGTTAACTTATTATGATTCTATCTACCTTTGGTTAGCAAAAAGAGAACAGCTGACTATCTGTCAAGCGTGCCGGTGTGATTTGTCCGTGGCAGAAGCAGTCTAGAAAGTCAACGGAATATAGTGCCGTCTCATCTATAATTTTAGATGACATCCTTTATGTCACATCAATGAAAATTCTAATCCTTCTAATAGATTTACCCAACTGTGAGCAAGAGTCAACTTCGGGATTGTAAGCCCTCAGCGAGCCATATTCAAGTTGTAGCACAAAGTTTGTACAGCCGTGATTATTCCAGAACACCTATGCAGTAGTAAATGCTTGGCAGGAAAATGGTACGATAAAATCCCATAAATATCAATCTAATGGATAGATTTTTCCATCCAGGTTTTGCGGCAACTGCCATATAGCTTCTTATTGCATGATGGAACAAGGATTCTCCATCGTCATCAAGTATGTTACACATGGTAATGCATTTCTACAGAGTTAGCTACTTTTCTAACGTTAATCAAACATTTGCCATTTTAGGCGGAACGCTGCTGAAAGAAAGCAGGGACATGGCGAACAGGACTTCGGAAAATGTCTACCCCAAGGGTGATGATTACATTTGTCTTCTCACCATTAATCAGCTGTAGGATAAAACTTGATGTACTATCAAAATATTTCACTCTTTTTTATTAGTAAAATGCAACACAACTTAATTGTTCTTTTTCTCTCATTTAGGGTTTCCTGGGTAAAACTGTGCTGCTAATGTAATATTACTGATACTTGCTAATTTGTCCAGCAGTCATTTAGGAGGATGATGAAATCAGGAGGTTAAGAAGAAGCATATGTCTAACGTTGAATTTTTGAATGGGTTTACCCAACATTTTTTCATTAGCTCATAGAACAGCCAGCCAATGACACACAATTTAACTGTTTGATAACTTTTTGGAAGGACATTATATGACGGAGGATCAGCCATTTAAAGTGGTATTTTATGTAGATATTTCAACTACTCATTTTTGTTTGTGGTGAACATACATTCCTCAATAACAAAACAAAAAAATGTTTTGCTTTCTAGATTGGGCTGAATCACATTTCTGTTATTCTGTGGCTGATAGATGGACTGATACTGATTAACTTTTTTTGCGTAATTAATTTTTTTCGTTATTTTTGTTAAAATTCCAGTCTGCATTGGTTCTGTTATGCGGACAAATAGCTTATCTTTTTTTTCAAGGTTATAATTGGATAGTGTAAAGCTGATTAGATTCATTTAGGTGTTCATTTTACTGTGAACTATTGATATTTTGCATTCCATATAATCATAATTCCCAGTGAAAAATTGAAGTGCTGGAAAACAAAATTAATTTTCTTTACAATTTGATTTCAGGGTATCTTTAGATTTTTATACTTTTTAGTTTATTCAAGAGTCTGCAAGATCTTTGTTAACTTCCTCATTCAGATATCGCCTGTCGACGATTTCACAGCCTCACGCAATTAAAGAACGTATAACAAAAAGTAAGTGATCTAAAGTATTGAACATAATGCAATGTATTCTAACTATACCATTCAAAACGAAATTCCAGGCCAAAATGATCTATTCGGAGCAGAAAAAATGAAGGTGTATCCATTTAATTGAAAAAGGCACACGATAACGCACAATCGATGTCCTTGTCTCAGTGGAGAATTTTTTTCCGTGAAACATATGGCCGAATTCTATCGCAGCTGTTCAAGAAAAAAATTGTATTGTCAGAAGACTTAATGTTTACTAGCTTGAAATCCAGAAATGTGTGAAGTTGCGAAATTTCTAGATGTGAAGTGCAATCAAGCTTCTTGTTGAATTGTGAAGCCAAATTATGTATTTTCCTAGACATATCTAGGTTTTTTGATAAATAAATGAAAGACATTGAAAAAACCGGGCTCAAAAACATGTTAAATCGCTATATTTTAAAAATGCTTTTAATGGTTTTGGTCGCTATATTTGTTTAAATAAAATTGAAATGGTACAAATATGGGGGTGGGGGGCCTTACCCTCATATTTGGCATTCACGCTCAATT
This sequence comes from Daphnia carinata, assembly GCF_022539665.2. NCBI lineage: Eukaryota > Metazoa > Arthropoda > Branchiopoda > Diplostraca > Daphniidae > Daphnia > Daphnia carinata. The sequence goes on from NC_081334.1 coordinate 2,141,982, forward strand.
CACGCTCAAGAAGTTCGTTAAAAGGGTTCACATCAGTTCCCGTCTCGAAAAAACAAGATTTTCAATTTATTGAATATTTCGGTTATTAATTGGAAAACAAGATGACGCTGCTGTGCTACTGGGGGTACTGGTGACTGTGGGGGTAGTGAAACCTGTGTTCGAAAGTTTTTGTGAAGTATGTCATATTCCAAGGGAAAGTTCAAGCAAATCTAATGGTGGTTCTGTGTGTTTTCGTCCTAGAGTGTGTTTTGCAAGTGAAGCCCACAAAATGCTTGGTTTTTATGTTACATGTCTTGTAATCACCTATGTCAGCTGTCAAACCAAAAAACTATTCGCAACCCATTATGTTGCATTCATCAAACTATTCTGGTGCTCATTGAGAGGTATAAGACTAATGTTTTGTTATCAGAATCTCACTGACGGATTTTGCTTTTAAGGTTTAGCTCATGAAACTTCATTTGTTAAGGATACTTCCAGTTGAGGAATATCACCAAAGATGCAAATCCTATGGGTAGGAATACCATAATATTATTCTTCTCATCTTTACCGGCTCATGGTCGCCTGTCAATTGTAATCTAACTGGTGCACCAAATTCGTCTTATGCTGCAGCAGCAACTGTAACCCCAGCCAATTCGGCAGTTTTAATCTCTACTTAGCCTACCAACAGACATAGACATGTGACTCAACACAATTTCTATTGGTATTCGTAAATTTTTCTCATTCCTAGTATAGTTTGCTTGTTTTATAAATTCAATATTCAACCATAGGACTGCCAACTCTTTGCTGTCTGCTGCCTATTTGCTGGCCCTACAGTATTTCTAGCCATTGGACAACAGAAGTAAGTCAAATTGCTTTCATACATTTGGCTACATCAGCAATCTTGTATTTCCCACTAAGTAATTCTTTTTCTTTACATTTACGATACAGAATAAAGCCTTCTTTCTCTTCTCCACGCCCGTCTTCACCTCGCCCGTCATCCCGTCTTCGCTTCGCCTGTCATCCCGTCTTCGCATCGCCCGTCGCCTCGCCCGTCGCCTCGCCCGTCGCCCCTTCTTCGCCTCGCCCGTCGTCCTGTCTACGCCTCGCCGGTCATCCCTTTTTCGCCTCGTGGTCGCCCCGCCTTCGCCTCGCCCGCCATCCCGTCTTTGCTTCGTGGTCGCCGCGTCTTCGCCTCGTCGTTTTGGTATTGTGTGTGTTTTGCAATGTTTATTCTTAACTAACCCGTTGGCTGCCACCCACCTTTTATCCCCTTTTTTTTGTAGCTTGACAGGGACGGGCCGCGCTGTTCTGCTCCATGGCTATCTGCCATGGGGTGGAGCAGCGCCACTGCCCAAGATTGGCCGAATGGCCCATAGGCAATGCACCATAGGGAATCCCTTGTTCGAGACGGCGATGTAGACCTGGGATGTGCATTTCCGTAAAGGTCTCATCGCCGTTTCAGCCCGGACTGTCCTCAGTCCCCCTTGGTCGCTATCCCTATGATAGCGACGTAGCGACCGTAGTTTTAAGATGGCGTAGCAGCCAACGGGTTAGTTTTAAGTGTATTTATGTATGTATTGTTGTATGTATTGTGTGTAATATGTATAGTGGTGGATTTGTGGGTGGAAGGAGGGAAAATAAAATGCTTTTTAACACTACTTTTTTTTTGCATTTATTTCTTAAGTTGTTTTATTGACCGATATGGGGATCGAACCCAAGTATTCTAGCATGCTAATCAATAACTTTGCCATTATGCCATCTATAACTTGTTATTATGATGATAGGCATTCCATAATAACCTAGTGTCGAACTTATTTCAACATAGGCATCAAAATTTGAATCAATGTTAGTACGGACTGTCATGGCTTAATGGTAGCGCGATGTGCTGGAATGCTATAGGTTTGTCGTTCAAGTCCCTTACCAATCGAATATATCCACGCTTGTCAAGCTTGAGAAAAGCTTGAGCTTTCATCATTCCATGCAGCTTTCAACGATAAACCAATGGAAACAATGCTTACCATTAAAAGTGACAAAAACAAAGCAAAAAAAAAAAAGTTGATATATGTTATGTGTGAACACAGCTAACACAGACGAATTTTGCAAAAAATATTTTATAAAAAAAATTTTATTGACAATTCTCTGCGCATTACAATTATTTTTGCAACTTTAAAAAGGCACAATAGCCCTTTCAAAAGTTGCCGTCAACCCAGGCAGGGGGAGACACTGCCTTGTTGACCCACCGGGGAGATTACCCGGTGATTGGCTAAGAGAAGCCGGAAGAAGAGCTGAAGATTTGGAACATTTTTACAGGAGCGATTAACCTTTAGTTCGGATTTGTGGATAGCCACATCGCCCTCCGTGAACACATCATCGGACTATGCGGACCCCCACGTCCCCTTTCCGGCCAGAGCCCTCCAAACCTCGGTATATGTTGTTTTTATATATACCGTACAGTAGGGGAATGACCCCCTACGGGCTTATTACGAGTCAAGGGGAAACGGGGCTACGGAAAGGAAGGGAGCCCAGATATGCACTTCAATTTTTTAAATATAAAATACCGTCTCGGGAATCCGAATGAAGTATAGAAATATGTCATCCATCCAATCATTACAATTTATTCAGTGTCATGCCCCAACCAAGAATTTTTTCAGATCCAATGTTACTATTAACCTACACTGAGAAAAGAAAAACAACACCATTAACCATCTCAATTGTTGCTCATGTGACTTACATGACTCATAGATTCAACTTCTGACAGAAGCTTGGGAAAGGCCATACAAATTGTAGATGAAAATCATTGTATAAGGCTCTTGAATGATAAAATAACACCCCTAGAATGTTGCATTGTTGATAGTTGTGTTCCCAGTATGCTGAAAATCCTTTTCTATTGGATAATTTTTTTTTTGTAGATTAGAAATGTTTGGCAAAAAGGAGGAGAAAAGCTTCATCGTAAATTCAAAAATTTTTCAAGAAAATTCCTTTCATACCTAAAGAGTCCATGTATGATGTTCATCGCTGCAATGCCAGTGAAGTGAAACATCTTTAGGGCCATTTAAGTACCCAGCTTCACCAACACTCTGAACGTAAAGGACAAGGTGTTCTTTAGCAAGAGAAGCAGAATTATTTGAGGCTTCTAGCTGTGACAGAACTATAAAGGATTGCTGTTGTACCGGATTCATTAACAAAAGATGGTACTTCTCATTAGACAATTTGCATTACTCTATTACTTTACCTCACACCTTAACGGTAATGCACTCTGTGTTTTTTCAGCTACAGGCTGACTCTTCCATCCTGTAACACTTCCAGACTTGACTTGATCTCCCCGCTAAAATTCTGTGAATGCAAAATAATAGCATTAAAAATACTTTTTCGATAGACAAAGAACGGGGAAGTACCTAATCCATGTTTTAGGTTGAACTCGTGCCATTTCTGGGTTTCCGTACCACACCCATTTTTGGCCCAAATACAGTCCCACAATTGTTCAGTTCCATCGCTGCATGGACTGATTACGAACAATAATTGAGCCTGCAGGTTCATAATTAGAGCTAAAAAACAATAATTAATAATTGAAAACTAATATAATAATCTTTGTACTTACCATCCTTATCTTTTATTATCTTATCCATTTTAACATATTTTTCTCCAGCCACACGTTATTCTCCATCCACGCTACTCAACTAACTGCGAATGGCATCCAATGGACTGAAATTGCCTACATGCCAGTAATAACGAGTCTGAGCGGTAGATGGCTACGTGTCGGAAAAAAAGAAAAAAGTGTAATTTTTTTTTTGGCGAATTTTTTTTTTTTGGGGGGGTAAAACGGATTGCCATTTCCAGTGATTCATTGTGATGCTTACAAAATTGTCTTAATTCTTTCTTTTTCCAAAGCCATCTATGAATAGGCATGAACACCATACCCAATGGCATCTACGAAGAGACATGCCCACCAAACACACGCGCCATCTATGAGCAGACACGCACACCAAGCAGGCGCGCCATCTATGAGCAGACACGCACACCAAGCAGGCGCGCTATCTATGAGCAGAACACACACCAAACGCCACGCCATCTATGCGCCATCTATGTGCAGATATGCATACCAAACCCAACGCCATCTATGAACAGATAAGCGTATACACATTCAAAACAGATTTTCTAAAACGCTATTGATGTGTAAGTGAAGTAATTTTCCCCCGTACGTCGTCCCTCATTTAGCAGGAGAACGATGTCTCCCATTAACCTTTTCGTGATATCTAAATAAATTTTAGAAACAATGTTTAAGCAATCTATGTGGGTACCTTATTAGTTTGTCGAATGTTGGGAAGGCTTAGGGACAGGAATAGATGTATTTTTTTTCTTTTCACAGGTTTGGCTCTCGAACATCATGATTAGAGTAGTTGTCTTTGGTAGAAGAATAATCTTCTGAGATGAAGTCAGAAAGACCAAGTAGGCTACTAGCACTGTTGAAGTAGTTCTCCTCAACTAGTCACAATCGTTGCAGTTATCTACACATTTACATGCATTACTACACCATCCCTTCCCAACCTATTCCTGTTCATCTGTTTCTATTTAACAATCAAGCTAGAATTCCTTTGCCTGTGTTTCTGCTGCCATTAAATTTTGTTATTATAATAACAAATGCCATAACAATCTATATTTACCAAACAGATAAGCTTATGGATGTAGCAAATCTCAGAACAATCTATAAATCAAAAGAAGCAAATGGTAATAAAAAATGGAAACATTATCACTATACATAAATATTTACCTGTGCAATCTCCACAGTGCTATTCCCCACACTGGTAACAACCACTATTATAATGTATAAATATTTATCCATCTCACAAGCAATTAATAAGGTTTTCAACTACTTGCATGATAAGTCTACTGACATCTGAGCTACGGCACATGCAACTCTTCCAGAGCGTTACTGAACTATGAACTTCGAGATATGAATCTGGGCTTCGCGAGACGGCGTTGCTCGCCAGGTGAGGCAGTGAACGCCATCTAGCGAAGACCAGTTTTCGCGGGACGTCCTATTTTAGAACCCGCTCTCCCAGGCTATGTCAATCTTTAAGGGAACATTTTTTTCCACCATGTCCCATCATTAAGATGATTTTGGATTACCTCTCAGGTAACTGCTTTGATTGGCTAAATACTGATACAACTTCACGTCATGGTAGAAACTGTACTCTGAGACAAATAAACCTTCGATTTACGTTTACCGATATTCCCAGAGAATTGGCTGAAAAGCTTTCTAAACGTTACAGCATAACAGTAACCTTTGTTTTTTAAAAATCTCTTGCGTTAACTAACCTGAACTAAAGTAAAATTCAATCAAGGATTCTTCAATGTGATAGATGTTCAGTATCAATGGTTTTCGTGTGTCCTTTCCTTGTAGAGATCAACTCCGTTCTGACTCAACGTAATCCCCATTAGTAACCTGAAACAGATCCGCCGCATTTACGCTTAAAAACAGATTCGTTTCGTTTCAGCGACACAAATACGCAACACCAGACACCCCTGAAATCTAAATAGGCAAATCTGATATATTATGTTATTTGTAAATCTTTTTGCTCTGCTTATATCCAACTCCTTTCAGTTTTATACCAATAAGGCATACAAGTAACCAAATCAGAAAGCAATAAGTCCGAAACCCACAAAAAATCTTTTGTTTAAGATCCAATTCTTCCAGAGCTTCGTTTTTCCTGCTTACGAATTTGTTCGCATTCCTTCTTATTCTGTTCTACAGCTACACAAGGCGTTAAGCTCTATTCTTGAACGCGTTGCGGCAAAATTTTGGCAGCGCTTGTCGATAAATTTTGTTACCGAAATCTTTCGAATGTGATGAGTTTACCTGGTATATATAAGTTGTCGGCAATGCCAGCCCGCACTGGTCACTGCAGTATTTACTCCCCTGACGCGATGCGTTCATACACTGCGGTCCAGGTGTAACAGTGGATGACCTAAAATCGTTTGAAACAACGGTCAGGAAAGAATTTGTTATCTCACCCTCGTCTGCGTTGGTTATTGTAGTAGGACAGTAGCAAAGACGGCAAGGCTACAAGGAGAAGACGGTGTGTTTGAAGAAATTGCGCAAGATGGCTGTATGATGGAGAGATGGATGGCTAATGAAAAAGCCCTATATGAATTGGCGGCGACGAAATGCCAGATGCCACGGCGATGCCTCGTTTAGGTACTACAACGTCATCCGACATAGCCATTCTTCATTCGGCTCCTTGTAGGGGCTTGCACCAGGGACTAAATTGTCTTCGTCCGGATTTTCAGGTTCTCCTCTTCCAGGCTCCTGCGCATTTATTGGTGGTTCATCCCACAATTGTATCCACCTCCCAGACCTTGTTAAGAAGAAATGGAAAAAAGCAAGTGTAAAGTCATTTTGAAACAAATGAACAATTTGAACAAATGAACTTCAAAAAAAAATTTTTACAGATAATTCCTTTTTAGCAGAAATTGCTTGCCTCTTTCAGGATATCATAGGCACCCTTGTTGACATCAAGACTTAGATCTTTGTTTGGCAAGGCAGTTGCAACAACCTCATCTGCTAGGAGCTAGCTGCATATTTCACAACAACTCCAACATTATTTGTGAATTGTATATGATTCAAATTCTCATACTTACTAAAGGGTGTCAGAAATCCATCAACACAAAGCAACCTGTTGGGGAAAAATGATTATCATGGGACACAAAAAAAAATGGATGTTAACATTACCACAAGAATTACAATCTTAATCTTTCAAACTTTCAAGTTTTATACATCTCAAAAGTTATCAAATATGCAATCTAAATTACGTTAATAAGAGCTCTGCCACTCAAGAAATTTACAACTGATTTAAAAAAAAACGTGGCTTAAAACCAATCCCTAGAGAAATTCAGTAGCTGGTATCACTTCTAAAAGCACTTTCAGGATCCAATACTCTCGACTGAACTAATTTTATCCACGGCACCTGTCACACAAAATTGACCTACAAAAGACTGATAACTGCATGACACACTGAAAAGGCATTGAAAAAGACACTATCTGCGGTGATATTCAATTATTCGGTTACCATCCATTTCCTACCGCGTGCACGGCAAAAATGTAACAGCCGACGCTTCTAGATAACCTAGCAGTTAGACATTTCCTCACTAGATGTCTTGATATACCAATGTTGCATAAATATTCCAGGAGTAGTAACGACTGCAAAACAACTTGAGCTATGCATGTTAGGAACCAGAGATAGCTTTACCGAATCGCCAGTACTGTCCTATACCGGACAATTTTGGCCCGCCAGCGTACTCTGATAAATTTAGATCTTCCATAAAATTGGCGCTATTAAACCTGCCAATTATCGGAGCGTACTGGCGATTTAGCACTGAGCAGCATCAACGCCATCTAGGAACTTTCAAGAACGGAAATGCTTAAGCTCTTCCGTGTAAAGGGTATGTCTGTTACTACTCCTGGTATACTCCGTGAACAGACCATGGAGTGTAGTTCAAGATTCATTATTTTTACATTAATTCATTATCATATTTCTAATATAAGTATGACAGCAATCAAGTATTATGTTTCATCTCATGATTGGTACCGGTGATGGTTTGCGTACGTCATCGACAGTCATTTTTTAATACAACTGAACAATGTGAATGACTGACATAATTATTTTGCATCTGAGTATACTTCCATATAAAAAAGCGAGAAAATGCGCTGCGTATTTTGTTTTGTTTCTTATGCCAAATAGAAGCGCGTCGTAAAGGACGAGCGTTGAATTTGAGAGTCCGTGAGTTCTAGCGGTCTTTTGTCCGCTTGCTCATGTAGACGTTATCAACGGTTTTCCATGTCCGGTTCAACATTTTGACAAGAAGAATAGCTTAGAACTGGGAAGGGGACTTTTTTCTTTTTATTTCCAGTTCCCTTTTTGAGTACAACTTAACTTGCCGTTTTTTCTTTCATATTTCGAATTTTATATGAACACGGTTAAACATCAGGCTCATCTCTGTAAGTCTTTTGCTTTAGAGAAGGGAAAAGGACAGCTTAAGTAATCGTTTGCCACTTCCGGCATGCTGAAATCGGATATCTCATTTGATTTCGTTATCACCAGAGTAGCTGCGCAAATAGCAGTACGAAGTGCGCATAGGGATCTTTCTCGACGGTAGAGACCTTCGGCAGACTCAACGGTCATGACCTCAAAGAGAGGGAGAGAATGTTGTTATCTGGGTGGATCTGGTTTCTCATTTTCAAGAGATCGTTTATATGGGGCGTCTTTTGTGAAGGGGCCTTTTAGTCGCGCAGCTCAATTGAGCATCAGGTTGCTGCTGCCGTGAGAGTGAAAGGGCGTGCCCTCGGCGAAAGAAATCAAAAGGACGAGCTTCTATTTCCCTCTCGCGCTTCTAGGACTGAAATCTATTTTATTTTTTCTGTTGGGTGAATTGAGAATTCATTGCTGCTAAAGACACTTTGAAACATTTAATATTTACGCTTTTTTATCGATGATTAGTCCATCGATTATGTCTAATATCGGCAGCAATTTTCATTTGTTGTTGTTGTTTCTTAAATATTATAGCCCACTAGTTAATTCAATATAATTTTACGATATCAAACATCCTTAATAACTCAATGGGAATGCAATAAAGGGGGAGGTATGTTTTGGATATAGAAACATCTAGAGATCAGGTAGCGCCCTTTTATTCAAGGAGAAGAAAAGATAAGGTGTACGATTATATTACTTAAGACGGTTTCAGCTGACTTGATGGTGAAGCAAAACGTTTTTGAGTAGAGTAGGAAATGGAAATGGATTGTTTCGTGCGCTATTATCGCTCTCTTCCGCCTTTTTGCAAACGCTGTCAGAAGGTCAGGGCTCGCTGCAAAGAACGAAGAGGATGGCAATCTTATCGTAAATCAGAAAGAGTACTAATGCAAATCAAATTTTTTATCATTTCAGCTACCCTTTAGTCTTTCTTTATTGGTCTCTGTTTTATCTTTTTTTACGAAGGAACTGTGTTGGTTTATTCTAAGTCTATCTATCAGGCCAATGCAAATAGGCAATCGATGTCGGTTAATGTAATGGTTGGGAAAGATATATAAGCGTTAATTGTAGAACCGCACACAATTGAAATTTAACAGAAACCGGTTGTATATATTTCTGCTTTTTATGTACATTGTCTAGAAGCACTACACATCACGAGAAATGAGCCAGGGAATGACTTAAAAATTAAAAACAATAACATCGGGGCAGAAATAAATACAACTTTGTTATGTCATAAGTACGGGAAGGATGACCAAGGACAGTATTCGCAACAATATTGGAAATAGGCGGAATGTTACACGATTGGATGAAACTAAAGAAAACAAATAAAGTATCACCAAGGTCTCCATACGCTTGATTTTTCTGCGTCTGGTTTCGGCAAAGATAATGAAATGTGGTCTTTATACGGACTAACTCCGCGCTGACGCATAATTTCAGAAGCACAGGTAGGCTGAGTGGGAGACGGGGCTAATGAACTGGACGAGCTAACAGGTGAAGAGGTGCTGGTAGCAAGGAAGCCGCTTGTCCAAAGGTCGGTGTTGTAGACGTCATTCGCTTTCCCCTTGCTCTCAGATGACCATGAAGAAGGCATAATCCTGTGTCTTGTCAACTGGCTATTTGTTCTTTGATTCCAGCTATCGGTCATATCTGGTGACCCATGAGGAATGGACTTGAAACCGCAAGTCCAGCGAGATGATGCAACATCAGTTCTAAACACATTTGCTGGGGATGAATTCGGCGTCGACGTAAATTCAAAGCCATTTGTTTTGTTTGTAAAGGAACGTCGATGGCAAAAATCCTGGCTCTCTTCTGATGCTGACGAACACAGAGCGTGATTCACGGGCGAAGATCGATGAGGCAGAAGTTCGGGAGAAGACAAGAGCATGTCCTTTTCTTCAAAGGAAGAGCAGGAATCGCTTCCCAACGACAGTGAGGGGGATATTCGATGGATCTGATCAGGATCTATATTTGCCAAGAAGTTTTCTAAATGCCAGCCGATTCTTTTGTGTAAGTTTTCTTCAACTGTCTGCTGTTGTTGTTGGCGCAAGACTTCTCGAACAACGCGAGCGCACTCCTTGAAGCCAGCTTTAAAATTCGACGAGTCAGATGACGGAGACGAACATGTGTCAGAAAATCCGGTACCGCGTTCGCCCAGGCCATTCCGCAATGCAAGCCGTTCCTTGTGGAGTTTTTGGACATAGTTAACGGTGAGTTCGAGAACGTCGGCTTTCTCCAGTTTAGATGGTCGGGAGCCCTTCATTCATAATAGTAATTGTTTAATTTTTGTTATTATTGCCTGGTAACATTTCATGATATTATCAATGACACTATACCACATTACAAGTAGTAACCGATGTATGCAGAACCATGTCTCTTATGAGAACTATAGAAAAGACAAAAAATGAAGAACAAACCTCTTTTTTCACGTTATCCGTTTCCATTAGAAGCCGTTTTAGGTCATTGAGGCTCTGGTTAATGCGCGCTCGTCGCTTCTTCTCCATCATAGGTTTGCGCACCTATTTTCATGAGTGATGCACAGATGAATTAAGCCATTTCCTGGGAAAGCCAACTAATATTTAAATCGTACCTTTCTGTTCTCCGAGCCGCGTGTTTCAAATCGATTGCCTTCTACCAAACACGTGTCACGTTTTCGGTTCATTTTCACTTTTTCTTAAAGAATACAGAGCCAAAAACGCGCAAGAGATCAGAGACTATGTTTACGGATACGAGCCGAGTTTTACGGTTGATGTGTCTGCTGCAGTAGTTTGAAACCAACTGAACTAAATAATCACAAGGCTTACAAGGGATAGTCTAAATAATCCTGGGATGTACACCTTGGGAACTTTTGAAAAAATGAACAGGTTCGCATGCCTTGTCCCAACGCCGACAAACTGTCATCGAAAAACTGTTGAATAAAAAACGATTGCAACCGCACACCATGCACCTCCCATTTCGTCCACCACCCTATTTCCTCAATATATCCGTGTACTATAGAACTCGATGAATGGTAGTTCTTAAGGCCCCTCCTACCCTCCCTTTTTTTATTTTCCTCAACCGTCTTTCGAAAATACAACAAGTTGGATTCCTCATCGCGCTTTCCTCTGGTAAACGTACCGCCGTTTTTTTACGTTATGATTAGCTCTGTCCTATAGAATTCTTTGATCATTTGTACGTGTTGTCCAAATGGCCTCGACAACACATTATAGTCTCAATCGAATGCTGATTTCGAGGTAGCGATTTGTTTTCTCGTCAAATCAACCGTTTATGAAATATGTCGATTAACCACGCTGGCGCTGATGCCTATTAGCGCGCTAACAACGCTAAAAGTCATACCGATAACCTAACGACAAAATGTTAACCGTTGTTTTGTCTGAAATCATTTTGTACACTTTGTAATTAAATCTTCTTGTAACTTAATAACGAAGCTGAAATTTATTTTAAAATTGCGCCATCAGCAAAGTGTTTCACCGCAATTCCGTAAGATGGTATTTTGTTGTCAAGAGTCAAAGCTGATGGGCGTCTGCTCATGTGAGAAATACGGAAACAAAAGCGCACGGAGACACAAAACATTCTCATTTTAAATCGTTACTCAAACGCCTCATCAGCTATTCCTGCTCGGCCGATCGAGTGGTTTCGTCACTCGATGTCAAAAGCTGTTATAAACTAACATGGACATCAACAAAGCAAAAAGCATTATATTAGCTACCTTATTTGTGGTTACACTATTATCATGCCTACTGCCATTGAAGTTAATGGATACCATCCGTCATGTTGCAGACCCTGTTCGGAAATTAAGGTTATATTATTATCAATTTCAAAGAATCACCTTTCCTTATTGTTTTCTTATGAACATAAAGGTATACAAGAATTATCAGTCTGTTAAACTGTTTTGCTGGTGGAGTTTTTCTTGGAACTTGCCTGCTAGATCTATTTCCAGAAGTCCAAGATAACATGAATGATGTTATGACTGCATTAAAAATTAGCAGCTCATTCCCTGTTGCTGAATTTCTAGTTGTCTTAGGACTCTTCATTGTTCTTATTGTGGAACAAATTTCCCTTGACTGTAGATCTGAATCCACCAGGTAATATCTAATCCTATAGCTACTTAATAATGTAGCATAATTTAGTATTCTTACTTGTCTTGCGTAGGTTAGAGGAGGAGGAAAGAGAATCTTTGCTTCAAGGTTCTGTACGGAATGCAAATGAACCCAGCGGAGATCCAGAAGTGACATTTCAGTATGGAACTGTACAGCCTATCAATGAAGCAGCCCATCACAGTCATAGCCATGATAATTCTAATTCAACAAATTCTTCACTTCGGGCTCTGTTATTGTCAATAGCTCTGTCCTTACATTCCATTTTTGAGGGATTGGCAATAGGTAATTGTTTATTTAACGTAAAAAATATTGCTCCTCTAAGTGTGTTTACTTTATTTTTTTTAAAGGTAGTTATTTATTTTGTTTGACTTTATTTTAATCCTTATTTTTTTTTTTAAATCTTAGGTTTACAAAAGAATGTGGAGTCGGTTCTCCAGATCTTTGCAGCTGTAGTGCTACATAAGTGCGTGATAGCATTTGGTCTCAGCCTTAACCTCGTTCAGAGCAAACTTCGAACAAGAGTGATAGTTCAACTAACTCTAATATTTTGTCTAGCCGCTCCGATTGGTATGGGAATCGGAATGGGAGTCGAATTGCTCAGTAATTCTCTCGAAGCTACAATACTAAGTGGTATTTTGCAAGGCATGGCTTGCGGCACATTCCTTTACGTCACCTTTTTCGAAGTACTTCCACACGAGTTAAATAGCAGTGATCTTAGAACGCCAAAAATGATCTTCATTATCCTGGGTTTTGCTGCGTCTTGCGCAATTGTCTTCCTTGATCCTGAAACGGCAAAACCGAGATGTCCCTAGCCAATAAAGTTTCCATGTTTCTTTTATCTCTCTAGAGAAACAATCTCAACTCAACAGGAATATTTACAAAATATTCTTGATATTTGTCAAAAACTTGACTAATTTTTGAAAAATATGTGTATTTTGAAATTAAGCCGATAAGCATCGTTCATAAATAAAAACCTGTAAATAAGTTGTATTTTCATAATGTGAAAATTTGGATTCAGTTTCAACTAATGATGTTGAATAAAATGAGTGAACAAATATGCGAGATGACTAAGCATAATACGAAGACATCAACTTTCAAGTTCTCGAATGAAGAGTAATGTGGGCGAAACTCGCTAGGTTGCGCCTTGATGCACGTCAGCGTTTACTGAGAGTGGTAATCAAGAAGACGGTATAGTGAAACTTTCGAACAAGTTCTGGAATCTGTCTAAACATTTGATTTTTCAAAGTTTTATTTTGAAATTCATACGAATTGCGGTGATTCTCATAAAATGGCAGAATCGAGTGAACCACAAAAAATTAGGTTGACTGTGAAAACTCCAAAGGATAAGAAAGATGTTGAAGTCCCAGAAGATGCATCAATCAAAGAGGTAATAAATGAGCCACATTTCTTGAAATTAATTATAATAAAGAATTTTGCGTTCGCTTTCGAAGTGTGGTTCAGCTAATAAAGTTTGGTTCAATTTCAGCTGAAAGAAATAGTGGCAGAAAAGTTTGGTGCAACTTCTGAACAGGTGTGCCTTATCTTTGCTGGAAAAATTCTTAAAGACCAGGAGACTCTGAAAGGACACAACCTTAAAGATGGACTGACAGTTCATCTTGTGATTAAATCTGGAAATAGAAACAGGGCCTCACAAGACACAACTAGTAATGCTACGTCTAATACAACATCCCAGCCGTCTGCAACTCCTAGCAGACCCGCAGAGCCAAGTTCTTCATCACCTTTTGGGATTGGTGGGTTAGGTGGACTTGCAGGTTTTTATTTATAATGATAAGTTTTGCTTAGTATATCTTTAATTCAAGATTTTTGTTTCTGTAGGGTTGTCAAATATGGGGATGGGTTCAGGGAACTTCATGGAAATGCAACAGAATATGCAAAGAGAATTACTTTCTAACCCGGATACATTACGCCAAATGATGGACAATCCACTCGTTCAGTCACTCATGAGCAATCCAGATTACATGAGACAAATCTTGACATCTAACCCGCAAATGCAGCATTTACTAGAGGTAGATAGGGGAATTTGCTAATTTTGCATACACTTATTAAAAGTTATGTTTGATGGTAGCGCCACCCAGAAATCAACCATGTCATGAACAATCCAGAGTTGTTGAGACAAACCATGGAAATTGCAAGAAATCCAGCAATGCTTCAAGAACTAATGCGTAGCCAAGATCGAGCACTTTCAAACTTGGAATCAATACCTGGGGGTTACAGTGCACTCCAGAGGATGTACCGCGACATTCAGGTTGTTGAAAAATTTATTGTTTAGTGGAACTTGAACGAGTAATGGATTTTCCATATCTGCATTAACAGGAGCCTATGTATAATGCTGCTCAAGAACAGTTTGGTGGCAATCCCTTTGCCGCTTTAGTAAATAACGCCGGCTCTGTTGCTGGATCGGCTAATCCTCAGGCAGGACAAGAGAACCGTGCTCCATTACCAAACCCCTGGTCTGGACTATCACCAACTCAGTTTGTTGAATGCCAATGCCATTTGACATCAGTTTAATGAATAGTACGTTTTAATGTAATTTAAATAGGTCCAGTGGAAGTAGTTCTGAGGCAAGAACTACTGGTGAAAATCGCAGTACGACCACTCCCTCTACCCAGGGGATGCCGGGCATGACAGGGATGATGAATTCACCAGGAATGCAGTCTCTAATGCAGCAGATTGTAGATAATCCGCAATTAATGCAAAGTATGATGAATGCCCCTTATGTCCAAAGTATGTTCCAACAAATGGGTTCAAATCCAGAACTAGCTGAACAGATGATTCTCAACAATCCCCTCTTTGCGAGTAAGATTTTTCTGTTTCTTATTTGCAATTACATGTTTTAAATTGCGAGTTTATCGTCCAACTAGGCAATCCAGCTATGCAAGAACAAATGAGATCAATGCTACCAACATTCATGGCTCAGCTCAACAACCCTGAAATCCAAAGTTTAGTTACAAATCCACAGGCTATGTCGGCGATGATGCAAATTCAGCAAGGAATGGAACAATTACGACAAGTGGCCCCATCGTTTGCAACTACGTAAACTGTTTTGGATTATCGTGATTAAATAATTTAATATAATATTTCTATAATTTTAGGCTTGGTCTTGGTACACTTCCTCCGCCTTTGAATCCTGCTACGAGCACCGTGCCAACTTCTTCGCCTACAACGTCGACAACATCGCCTCCTCCACCCACAACTACCCAACCCAGTTCTGATGCGTTTAGCAACATGATGGCAAGCATGGTAAGGACATGACAAATAGCATTTTGTTTATCGACAATAACTAATAGAGCCGTTTGCTTTTCAAATGGTTAGCTCACTTCCCTAGCTGGGCAAGGTGGAATGGGAGGTGGAATTGGGGGCATGGGTGGCTCCACCCAACCACCCGAGGAGAGATACCGTTCTCAGTTGGAACAGTTAGCGGCTATGGGATTTATTAATCGGGATGCTAACCTTCAAGGTAATTTTAACATTAAAGCTTTCACCGTTTGTTGAATATTCTGAGTTGAATCACGTTATTTTTCAGCCTTGATCGCTACCTTCGGCGATGTCAACGCTGCTGTGGAAAGATTACTGCAGAACCGCCCCATGATTTGAATGTCGTCAGATGAAACTTTGTGTTCTTCTTTATTATTACTTTTTTCCTTACCACTCTTGCCATTCTATTCTTCTTACCTAGACAATTCCTTTCTAATTCTTTTTGGGTTGATTGTGGATACGGTTCCCCGTTCTTGTCGATTCCAACCGCATTACGTTGAAGACTGTTTACAAGGTACTTTTTCTTGTAGTCAGACGGGTTGTAACAATGATTTCTTTATCTTACACCTCTCGTCCTAACCACTTTAAGTTTCCCCTCTCCAGCTCCTCAAGGTGTTTCCAGACACATTTCCAATCCTATCACTTCTCCCCTCCATTGGTTGTATAATCCCGATGTTAGAATCCATCCAATATATAAATGATCAAAAATTCTTTGTTGGTAAGGTTTTTGTAATTTAGTACTTAATTTAGGATAGAATTTCAAGTACCCACCGCGCATTCTCGCACTCCAAAAGCAAAAAAAAAAAGGTCGGCGAGAAAAAGCCCGCCGGCAAAACAGATTCCTCCTTCGTAGAGGTACTTGGATTAACATGTGTACAAGCCTCGATTGGCAGGTATATTACTAGCGTAGAGGGGCAGAAGATGAGGAAGACAAGCTCCCTAAGCTGCTCGGCGGGGAAGTGGTGCCAGCTAGCTGCGAAATGCTGCTTCCTATTCCGAGGCTAGCACTGGCAGGTCCGCTACTGAGACTGCTCCCTACTCCAAAATTTAATTTTTCCATATCTTCATCCAACTGATTCTGATGCAACTCTTGGAGAGTGTGAACCAATCGGGTCCATTCATCGGCCCTTGGGACAGCCAGTTGCTACGATTGTTCAATTGAAGCGTGTTAGATAAACAAGTGACAAGCAAACATGGAGCTCATACCTCTCCAACTTCGTAAACCCAAATTCTTCCATTGTCATCACCAACAGTAAGATTCATGCCAGACTGCGTCCACTTGACACGATTGAGGGCGGGATTTCCGTCAACATTAATACTGGTTACTGGTACCTAATCAAGACGTACACACTCAATGTCAAAATAGATCAACAAATAGAGGCAGTTTAAAGTAAATACCTCGGTGTCCTGGTTGAGATTCCACACGTCAAGACGGCCCATGCCGTCAACTGTGGCAAACACAGCCGGGTGGATTGGAGACCAAGCGACATCATAAACATAATCACCATTATCTTCAAACGAATACAATGGTTTGTTTTCCTGTTGCGTCGAATGAATACAGTTGCTTAGTAATGTGATTCATGATGAATAGAAACACAAATTCTCACCTTAAGACTCCAAAGCTTGACAGTCCAATCAACCGAAGATGTGAGGAAAAGATGCGAAAAATCGATGGGTCCTTGAGAGTTGTGACAATCCATGCCACGGATTGGTCCTTGGTGTCCCTCGTATGTATCAATGATGCCGGCACGCGGCCCGTGACGACCGGCTATAAATTGAATAACTCAGTTGATCTCGCCATGGAAATCTAAACCTTTGTTTCATTCTAGTAGTACCCGAATAAATGATGCCTTCCTCACTACCAACAATGAAGTTGTTGATGTCGGATTGAGGCTGTGGGAAGGCCATACAGGTGGCCGCAACTGCACGGCTTTGTCGCTGTTGCAAGTCCAGTGTTTCTTGAGGCTGTGCCAGCATGTCGAGGCTCCAGGAGCACATTTTCCCGTCGGTAGAAATCGAAATCAAACTGTGAGAGTTTTGCGTTCCGACAACGCTCAAACAATACACTGGATGCTGTAAGAAGAGAAAATATATTATATATATCAATCAAACTATTACTCTATCAGATGTTTTACCGTGTGGGCCATGGCGGAGAGGGGACTTCGCTGGACAGGTGTCCTCTTCGGGCTGCGGTTATCCCAGAGAACAATTTTTCCGGAATAGGTACCTCCCAAGATTAGGTTAGGATGGAATCGTGCGAAGCAGCATGAAAGAACGGGAGATTGACAATGAAAGATATACTCGGGTGTGGACTTCTTAAAGCGCGTATTCCAAACGAGACAGACGCCATCAGGATCATGCGGTGAATCCTACAACGAACATGGGGTTAAATATCACAATATCCGAGTGTCATAAAATATCATTAGAGCCTTTACTTCGTTGTTGTGGTATGATGCAACCAGAAGCTCCGGAAACTGAGGTGACCAATCCATGCAAGTCACGCAACGGTTGCGAGACCAACGTTCGTCATAGAAGCAACGGTTCAAGTGAATCTTGTAGCCAGATCGGTCGTCACTGAAAGACATACACCTTCAATTTGTATCAAGAAGGATTAACGTGAAATAATTGAATTACATGTTGTTGTCTGTTTCTGATGCTCCTGTATAGTCCATAAATATGTCGACCTGTTCGCTGAGCGCCCGTTCAACAATGCGAGATGACTGGCCGAAAAATCGTTGAAACTCTTCCGTCATCAGAATCATTTGCTTCTCCTCTTCGCTCAGTTCTCGAGTGGGTTTCATTTGTTGCTGAGATTCCTGCTTGAACGCTGCTTCCTCTACCGACGTCATGGCCGGTTTTACATCTAAAAGACTTGCATTGAAGTTTTACAGCATTAAATGTAGTTATCGTAGCGTTTCATTATCACCTTTGACTTGTGGCATTCCGTGCGGAAGTATGCCAGGTGGCAAAACAGAGTTACGCGAAGCATAGCTGCCATCCATATTTGGTAGTGAACTATCATCTTCTTCCGTTCGATCATAGGTCAGAACTGAAAAGAAAACAAAAACAAAGCCAAAAAATGAGAGCAGGGATTAAAATAAAATAGCGTGTTATAGTTTTCGAACAGTGAGGTGCCAACAAAAAAAAAAATAATGAATACGTCAAAGCGACAAAAGAAGTCATGCACTGCGAAAAAAAAATAAATAAAGGAGTCCATCTTGCGATTGTGATGACGGATTGTGAAGAGGTTACAAGAGTCACGGCAGGCGGATATCGAAAGAGGCAAAAGAGAATGAAACAAGAGAAGTCTTTGGGGGCAGCATCAATCAATAAGGTTGGAATTAAAGCACTTCAAGCAACTGATCATTCAACGGCAAACTATCTGGCAATATCGCCTTTTTTTTAGTTGATTGTTAGAACGTCCGACTTGAATCTACACGACAGCCTCGATCAGGGATACCAATCACCAGACGCTGGTCAAAACCAACAACCAACTTTTCGAACTAAATCGACGGAAATAACCGAAATTGAGGAGAAATAAATCAAATAAAAGAAAAAAAAAAGTGTTTGGATCGAAAAGACGATGGCGTACATAATAAAAAATCATAGTTGATTTGAACTGGGCGAGGGACCCGTGTCACCTACCTGGGAACTCATCATCCCACTCTAAAGCCGGATTGAGGTTATATTCATCTGAAGATACAAAAGTTCAAAAAAGAAATGGTGTCAAAGGTCGGAGAAGGGGGAGGCCCACCAATCGAGAGACGAGAGAAATATAAAAAAACGGAGAAAAATGGTATTAGGTAAGATTCAATTAAGTTCGCTTCAACATGAAAGCTCTGGTATTGAACAGATACTACGTCATTGAAAGTAATCTGCTGATGAACAACCTCAGTCATTCAAGAGATCATTAAGCAATATGGGTACGGCATTGCATGCAGATGGCTACCAGGTTAGGACACGTGACCCTCAGAAACTTTGGATCGCATAGGAGCGCTCAATGAACTGTGAAAGGGTATTTCAAATATGTTTAAAACCAAGTCATGACGGATGGGAGAATATGACGGCGTCGGAATATGAAAGTAAGAAGCCCGTTATTTGATCACATACGTACAAGTGGCATCGCAAGAAAACG
This sequence comes from Daphnia carinata, assembly GCF_022539665.2. Lineage (NCBI taxonomy): Eukaryota > Metazoa > Arthropoda > Branchiopoda > Diplostraca > Daphniidae > Daphnia > Daphnia carinata. The sequence goes on from NC_081334.1 coordinate 2,161,493, forward strand.
CTAGAAAAAAAAACAATGAAAAGAATATAAAAAACAAAAACTCACCGTAATAGTCGACTTGGTGGGCTGCTCAAAATATTACATGGAACCAAAAGATACAAATAATATATCACAGATATTCTTTAAAAAAGAAAAATAGTGAGCTTATCTCTATCTTGCGAAGCCAATTGAATACTACTTAAGATTGCGCTTCATGTGGGTATTGTGTTTTTTGTAGAAAAGAAAAAAAAATGGTTAATTGGAAACGAATTGTTTGTTACCTTTCCGCGCTCTCCATAAATCATGATAGTATCCTTGACACAGAGAGCAGCAGCAAGGAATGGACAGGGTTACTTAATGTTAAAAATTAACCTTCACTTGTTCTAGCCAACATAAACAGGTTAGGTCAAATAGCCGTACAAGGTTTCCAATCCAAAATACTGAATTTTACATTTAAAAAAAAAAAAGAAAGGAGCAATCATACCTCCTCTTTCTGGGCTCGCAACTGTTTGGGTCTGCTTGGCATAAGTGACAATCTCTTTGGGTGGAATGTCAGTCGTTTGGACACTCACTTTGGTTAACTGGGGTTTCTTCCTGCAGTCATTCAGAAAGAAACATGTGAAAAATCGTAATGGTTTAGAAATATAAGGTTAAAACCTGCTCTTGCGTGCCATTAATGGTGACTGGACTAGGCTGGAATCAGGTGTGGACTGATTACTTGGTTCTTGAGTGGATGGAACATAAGTTGAGAGCACATCTAATAATTGACAGAAATAGTATTATAATATTGCAATTTATTTAGGTGTACAATGTTCTTGAGATGTTTACCAGACACAGGTTTTAAACCCTCCCGCTTCAAAAGTTCATCCATGGTTACATTCTGATCACCTTCTCTAAGGACGCGGTGAGAGTTTTCCACCTTTGGAACACATGCAATTACATATTCAAGGAAACAGTCAGAACCCAATTATGATGTTTTACCTCTTGTCTTTCTCGTTCTTGTTGCCTTCTTTGTTTTTCCTTCCTCAGTTCTTCTAGTTTGGCCTTTTTTCTTTCCAATTCAGCCTTTCGGTCTGCCATTGTGACACCTAGCACATAAAATGATTTTAAAGTATTGCAATACATACAATTTGGGATCTAAATCTAGCTTCTAATTTATCTTTGGTGGTGGGGATGGGTAAAACAAACACGTCAGTACGAAAAAGTATGTTATGCAGCTTGTAGGTATGGGTGTGCCTGGGCTGGTGTTGGCATAAGTCATAATGCGGTGACAATATATAACAATACGAATTACTGAATTTACGAATGTAATGTAATACTCACAAAGAGCTTTTGGGATGATATCACAAAAAATAATATTAGAATCTCTGCTACAGAAAAAAAGTCTCAGCTCTCAGCTGTCACCCGTAAAATGGCCGTATGGTGACGAATACAACATTGACAGTTCGAGCGGTATATTTCGGGACACGCTGTATTTTGATAGAAATGATTCCATAAATCGCACATTTGTCATTGTTATTCTAGCATAACAATAAAACTGAGAACTGCTTTGCTTTCCCTGATAATACCTGTTCGATTTTAACATAAAACATCCAAAAAGAAAACATGGTAAGCCATTCAAAGCTGTTTAGCTTAGTAGCCCATACCAAAAGAAAAATCTAAAACAAATAAACAAAATTTAAGCCACTATAAATACCAAGGGCGTAGAAACTACATGTTCCTTGAGTTACTTGATTTTCGAGTGGAATTTATAATGAAGTTGACGAACCTTCTTTACACAAAGAAACAGTCTTGTCAATAGCTTAGTTTGTATCCGACAATTCCCAGATGGTGGATTATAAATTTCCAAAGAAATAACATGGCACGATGCACTTTTCCAGAAATAATTTGTATTGAAAACGCAATCTACATAGTTCCCTTAAGAAATATGCGTTTATTGCACAAAATAAATGAGCCTTTGCTAGTTAAAAACAAACAATATTGAGATTCCAAGAGCACAATCGTGACAGGCTGAGCTACGCCATAAAAACGAAGCCAAAGATAAAATTTAGAAAAGCATATATATATATATATATGTATATGAACCTTCTTTTGACGAGAGTTCGAAAGCCAACAACTCTGATAACTAAATACCAAAGTGAGTTCATATTGGAGATAGAAAAGCAGATGCGCCCATCGGGCCAACGAAGCAGAAGGAGTATATACGAGTGTCCCAGTCTAAGCATTCCTGGAGAAGTCACGTAAAAACATCAACCACTAAGACAAAAAAAAAAAAAAAAGAGAAAAAATATTTATGGAATGTCCTGAACATTCTGATCGCTTCTCTGTGATCAGCTCGATCGCGACTTTGATGCATCGAGACTTTCCAGTCTTTAACGAAGGCCAGGTTCCATCACGTTATTGCGCACTGTATTTATATATATATATATATATGCGAGAAGGGTATAGATATACATACGGACGGTGGGAATTGTGAAAGCCAAGCTCTTCCGTTTGTCTACATATCTTCTCCCCCCCCCCTCCTTTCTCTCGCTATGTCTTCGTTGCTCGTTGGTCAAAGTCGTGCAGCATGACTTGTTTCTCTTGTGCGCGAGCGTCTGGCGATGTTTGGGGAAATGCTGGGTATCATCTCATCAGCACCGCCCAGGCTTTCAAAACTAAAAATAAACCATTGAAGGCGTATGGGCCTATGCGGATGGTATGTTTACATATACTCTATACGCACAAACGGTGTACTGTACATATAACAGTGGGCCCAGTTGGGGCTGCGTGAGAGAACTCTTGGCATACCCTACTGCCTTTTCTTTATGGCACTCTGTTCGTTAATTACCTTTCGCTTGAAGACATTTTCAAACGGCGAGTCGCCCTTTTCTTTTTTGTTATTCATCATTTCCCTTCTTGCCTTTTTTTTCCTTTTGAGCATTGAATTTCACGCTTCGAAAGCAACGGGTTAAACGACACGCCACTTGGCTTTCCAACTAATGAAATTCGTGTTAAGAAACCATATGATTTCATCGGCGGGCGGGATATTGCAAAAGAATTAAGAAAATGGCGCATAAAAATCTGAGATTTGAATCTCATTGACGGAAAACAACTGTCTCCTTACGAAACAAACATTTTCGTTTTTCCTGCTTGCACACACACACATACGCAGACGACTTAAAAAATCTCTCCATACCAATGTAAATGAAGCGGAAGCGGGAGCGGAACACTTCCGGTATAACATGTCCATCCCGAGATAGGCACAGAAGATGGAAGAGGCATGGAACAGCGGTAGGAGGAAACTGTTGAGCGCTCTACTGGTTACAGAGGAAGAAGATTAGAAAAAAGAAAGAAAATAAAAAGGGGGGAAAAAAAAAAGAAAAGAGGAAGCTGATGAAATGTCGTCGAGGAATGTGCTCTGTTTCTTTTTCGTTTCCCCCCCCCCCCTTCTCCTTGTCTACTGTTATTCTCTATGTCACTCCTCCACACCCATTCTAGGTAATCTTCTTTCTTTCTTGCTCCGGTTTTTGAATGAATCTAAAGTTAGCTAAGGCTTTAAGCTTTTGCAGCTTCTTTTTCGGCTTGGACCAACGACGTAACAGTCGTCACGACGTCGCGGTGCAGTCTGGTCGATCATCCGGCCGATGACTCGTGTCATCCAACCCGCGGTGTGTTGAGCCCAGTTCCGCATTTTCGATCGGACATCGAACATTTCTTCTGGTTTTTCATTCGGCCAAAACCTGTCTCGAACGCATTGAATTGAACGAATCTCTTCTGGTTTCTTAGTTGTGGCCGACTGCAATCGGAATCGATACATCGTCGGGTAAGTTCCAATCGGAAATTCTATTCACTTCGCATGTGACCCGAAATTCTTTTTATGTGATCAAACGCATACGATACGAACGATATACCCAATGGGGTCGTGCCTAATAAGGCTATGTAAATGTGATGCAACAAGAGATCGGTGTATATTTATATGAGAGGTCGGAAAGCACGTGGCTTTCGTACCCGACGATTTTGAACTCGTGATGGCATTCAATCACGAGACCGCAACCGTATGCATTCAATCCCGTTTGATTGGTCCTAGCCGGGACGGGGATTAACGTTCCACGCGTGATCCATTCCATGAATTGTTGAAATACATTTTGTTTATTCCAAAATGTAGGGCAGGATTGTAAAGACAGCACATTAATCACATTTTTTTTTTGTTTTTGTTTTGGGGAATATAATTTGTTTGACCCACCACGCCCCTGCGGTATAGCAAATGATGGGCCGCGTTTTGTTCGAGGAGGATCTTTAACTTTCACCCTTACATGGAATTCCCCATTCTTTTCAGTTAACCTCTGAGGTTGGGCCACACACACAAAAAAAAAACGAGCGTTGGCGTGCAGTTTGTTTCACGTGAAGAACAAATTAGGGTGGAGCTGGTGAGCTCGCTAGATGTCGTGAGAATGTCACTTCACGAGTCACGCCACCAGATGGACGTGATTTTTTCTTTTTTACCGTAGGGAAGGAGGGGGGGGGGGAGCATTTTGGATGTTTTACGAGGTTTACACGTGGAGCGTGCTCGACGTAGAGGCTCGCCAATTAAGCGTGAAAATGAAATGAATATGGCCACTCGCATATTATGCGCGTGATTTATCACCATAGAGTGGCCGGGAAAAAGCTTTATCGCCTGCGGTTCCGAATCACGGAATGTTGGCTTTCACGTGCGCAGTTTTTACCTGAAAACTGTCAGTCACGTCGCCCAAAGTTATCCCCCATTTTTCTCTCTCTCTTGTTTTTTTTTAATTTAAAACGACGCAAATGTTTTTCCAGTTTGCATATTAAAGTGTTTGATGAATGAGCTCATTTTTGATCAACCTTTTTAAACTAAAAACAAAAAGAAATATGTAAAGTGCCAGATGGCGGCCATGAATATACGAGCAATGTCCCGCGCGAAAAGAGGCAGCAGCGGAACGGTAATGTGCAAGCAACACCCCCTTGCGTCTGTTTTGTGTACACGCAGTGAGGAATGTTCACATGGGGAATTTAAGAAGAAAGTGGCCCTTTTTTTTTTTTTTTTTTTTTAATATATTTAACCATTAGCAGTGAGGAAAGCTATCGTGAAAAGACGGCCAGGCGTATATTACGATAAGTGCTTGACCATTTTGTTCCATACCGATCGTGAGTCACGAGTGAAAGGTGAAAAACGATTCACGTTAGATTGAAAGCCGACTATACATGAGCGTTGCATGTACGAATGAAACGCGTTTTGTGAATCGGGTTTAATAGTAACCGACATTCCAAAAATAGCCCGTTGAACCGGTGAGCGCCATCAATAAGTTGACGCAAATAAATCAGATAACATAAGAATATAAATAAAGAAAAAAGTCGTAAATAGTCATTAGATTTCCCTTTGATGTCATCTGTTTTTTTTTTTTTACAAGTGGCCGCGTCGTTTCGCTGCATTTTCTCGGAACGGATCGAGTTTTAACCAATTAGCTGGGCAGGATGCTCGCTATTGTATAAGACAAGATTCTTCTTCTTCTTTTTTTTTTTTTTTTTTTTTTTTTCAAGAATGAAAGTGAAAAACAAATGAAAGAAAGGAAATGTTAACTATGCAACAAGCGGGGGACTGCGTTTGAGCGGCTCATCCCGTGAGCGCAGTTCGTTCGTATCGATCACGGAGATCTTTGTTGCTCAGAATGGAGAGTTAGAGAGTTAGCCGACGTTTGCCGATGAATGTCTTCGACTTCTTTCTTATTTACTTATTTAAATTTTAAAAAGAAAAGAAAGAAAAGACTGCTTTTCTTTGTTTCTTATTTCACTTGTTCGTACCGCAATAAAAAAAACGAAACCCGCTAGAAGATAAGGGAGCAACACAACAACAACAACAAAAAAACAATTCCAGTTTTCTAGTTCTGGTCTCCGTTGAACCACATCGTCCACATAATCCAACATCACGACGATGGGCAATAAGGTCGACGATGACGGCGACGAACGAACCGTGCAACAACCCCTTGTTAAACTAGTTCTTCTCTGTGTTTAAAAAAGAAAAATGAACGTGCATGTGTCAGCTGAGCGCGTTCTATCCCGGGAATAATAAACAGCCCAGGGGATATCCAACCAACAAAAAAAAAAATAGAGAGTGAAACTTAACGTGCCAAAAAAAAAAAAAATAAAAGGGAACGACAGCAGCGACATCGTGAGCCCTGCTTGTGCTGGACAGACAGACAGAGAAGGGGGGGAATGAGTCATTGACGCAAACCGGTTCCATCGGTTCTCCTTGAAAGGAATAAGCGAACAAACGACGCGCCATCCTTTTCACTGTCTCTCTCCATTTTCTATTTCTTTCATTTCTTTTACAGGTATTTCTCTTTTCTTTTATTTATTTTATTTTTTTTACGTTGATCAAGAGAGAGCTCGGTTACGCTCGTTTCATGTGGGCTTTAATTATCTCAAAAAGCAATGGGAAACAAGAAAAGGGAAAGAAAAAAAATAAGAGAATCAGCTGACAGCTGGACGTGAGATTGACAGAGACGGATTCTCGGGAAAGGAAATGTCCATTAGATATGAACGACGTCGGTGAAGCCAAATCTCAAAGGGGAGAAAACTGCACACACCGCTCTGTATTAATTCAATCGATATCAAGTTGGCCGTGAATCAAATGAAGAGGAAAACAACAAACGCTCTAATGATTTACCGAATGCCAACAAATTTCAAGTTCTTTTTTTTTTTTTTTTTTTACGTTGGATTGAGTTGAATTCAACATCCCCAAACCAATCGGCCAACACCCCGAGTTGGGACATGCGTAGACATCGACTAGATTGACGTGTTAAATCAAGGTACGCCTCACTCGAAACGAGTTGTGGCTGTGCGTAGCTAATCATATCGGCTTCATCTCAATCTCATTTTTTTTTTTTTTTTTTTTTTTTGCAACTCTCTTTTTCCTGTTTTTCTTTTTTTTTTTTTTTTTTTTGCGTTTCACTGGACAGCCGTGAAGGACGGTGTAAGAGCAGCGCATTTGTAAGTCGTCGTTTCCCTATATAGAATAATGAAATAAGAGAGTCGTATATACACTAATCTGCCATCGGATAGGGGACACAATCAGGTGCGCCAGTGTAATATTCAAGTTTCTTCCATCGATTGGCGTTGTGTATAAAAAAAGCAAACATGGAAATCGGAGACTTGCCCTTCCTGGGTGGGCGTTCAGCCACAAGGTTATCCGTGCACTTATGTTTGACCAGGTGGAAGAAGCTTACCTTAAATCTCGTTGCATTCGTTGGCTTGAAACAAATCTATGTGCAGACAGTCGAGTGTGTTTACGATCAGAGGCGAATTGCATTTTTTCTGGATATATTAATTAAAAAAAAAAAAATAAAAAAAAAAATAGGGTATTTATTATATATCAAAGAGAGAAAGGCGATAGGGGCTGCAGGTGATGTGGCATGTTGCGCTCCAGTGACTTGGTGAGTCATCGGTGGTCTCCAGTTCAACGGCTTCTTCGTTCAACATCAAACCTTCGCCTGCCCGACTATAATATTCATTATATACAACAACCAAAAAAAAAATCAAGTTTTTCTATTCAAACAAATTTTTTTTTTTCCTCGCCTGTTCCTACGCAACAAGAAGAAAATCATTAAAATAAATAAATAATAATTTACTCTGTGTACAAGATAGAGAACCAGTTGAACTGGATCTTGGATTGTTCGACGTTCTCTTTGGCATACGTGTCAAACCAAGGACTTGTTCCATGTGTGTAGAACAGAGAGAGTCATAGCACCGATGTCGTTTGTCTCCTTTTCGTGTGTGTGTGTCTTGCCTATTTGAACTGCCGCCACCCCTGGCCACAGCAGGTGTTGTTTGTTCCGGCCAAGAAGCAAGAAAAGACAAGCAAACGGTCTTGTTCTTTGTTTGAATGAAGCCATTCAATGTCAACGTTTTGTTTTATGTGGAAAGAAACACAGAAGAGAGAGAGAGATGGCCATCAAACTACTGGCAACGCAGCATCGTTTCGCTATTAACTGCTAACCTTCTAATAGCATCGAGATCTTTTCTCTTTATCCTCACCTTATAAAGACGATTGCTTTCCGTGGGCCTTATAAAAATATTTTGTTTAAAAAAAAAAAAAAAAGCCGAACGCGAGGACCCCATGAAGGAAAACAAGTCGTAAATATAGCACACAGAAAATAAAACATAAAGGAGAAGTGTATTTGGGATATGGTCAAATGTTTGGAATCAGTTTCAACTGGACACGCTAAAATGAATGGAAGAATTCGAAATTTGTTTTCGGGCAGAGACGCACTTTGTGATGGGGGGATATAAAAAAAAAAAAAATGACAAGGACACGCACGCGAAAAATATATAAAATAAAAAAAAACATTTTCATGCAAATCAATCGATGGCGGTGTGGCATTGAAACGGGTCGAACCGACAACAAGAAGCGGCTGACCCAGCCCTCTCCTCCTTTGCCATCTTAAAAAGGGAAACAGGAGGAGTTGTAAGTGATTGGAGACGAATTGCTTGGCAGGTAGCCGACAATTGCCCTCGTCTTTCCCAAACTGTCGGTGCGCAAAAAATTTTCGAATAGAAAATGCCATGGCCGGATTCTTTCGACACGTTTTTACGATGTCCACCTTATTATGATTCTCTCTCGGTCGCTTTCTTATTTCCGAAAATGTTTTTAGAAATTTCAGTTTCAATTCTCTTCGTGTCTATCGTTTGTTTTTCACGCCTTTTTTTTTTTTTTTTTCGTGTGACCTCAATGAAAAACTTTTAATCTCAAACTGCATCTGGGATGAAGAGAGGACACATCACACACATTTTCTAAATGCAGAGGAAGTCCTTTTTAAATTTCCTTTAAAGGCTGTAAAAAAAAAAAAAAAAAAAAAAAACTTCTTGGGAAGGAAAACGACTTGAATGCAATTCCATGTTGATTTTTGATACGGCTATATTTAACGGCGAAAACTATTCTCGTCTCTGCGAGCCCGAAATTTAGGTTTCTTTTAACTCGCGTTTGTTTTGTGTTTGACTTGCAAAATAGGTCGGACCAATGGTCTGTGTAGTCACGGTAGTGTCACGTTCCCCTCATACCCATGTACGCACAACGTAACAGCATAGATTTAATATAGAAGTAAAAAAAAACAAATAGAAACCCACAGATGAACACAAAAGTTCTGAAATGGGCCATCAAAAGATGCAAACTGTTGTTATACAAAGCGCAGATGGGGGGGGGGGGGAGAGAATGATACCACATAATAACACTATCCTTTCGTTCTATAAAAAAAATCTTTGCGAACATTTAAAAAAAAAAAGGGTAACAAAACAAGAGGAGACGGCCATCGATTTCGTGCAGGTTGTTTCTTATTTTGGCTCTGGCGTGTCGCTGCTGTTTCTGGTCTACTGGTCTCGCGGTCCTTGGTTCACCTATGACCAAATATCGCTGCCTCTTTTAGCCATGCCCGCCTTTTCCATTCTATTTAGTTAAACGAATAAAGAAACAGAGACCCTCTTTTTTTTTTTTTTATTATTTTGCCTTCAAGGGAAAGACTTCAAAAAAAAAAAAAAAAATTTAGGTACAAATTTGGTCATCTCTCTGGCAGGGTCTTTGCATCCACTCGCTGACCGAGTAAAAACTGAACGAGATGAGGCAACAAAGAGATAAATCATAATCAAATCAACAAGTTGAATATTTAAAGAAATGTTGAGAATGCACGTGAAAAACAAACACGAAAAACAATAGAAAAAAACAAAACATGGAGGGGTAAAATGCGGTGGGAAACGTGGTTGAAGTGAGTAGCCTACGGAAGGCCTTGCGATCGTGACGTCATTCTTGAACGATTCCTCTTTTCATGCCTCACAGTCCGTTCATCTCCATTAGTTTCTTTTAGCTTTCATGCGCCATTGGATTGTGAGGTTGTCAGTCGTGTTTCCCTCGTGCCGGGGAGTCGCCTCATTTGAAATTCATGAATGGCCGGGCGGGCGATTGATTCCCACAGTTTAAACGGGCCGTAAGGCCTTACGCGAAAGCTACTTACCTTTTGTATACGCGCACACAACACCGTCAGGGGATGATCCATTGATAGGGGGGGGGGGGGGAAGAGCTTCTCTTTCAAATAGATGTTTAATATGCCCAAGAGTATGGAAGATGAAAGTGATATAAAACTTGACTGCTTTCCATTATGTGTATAGAAATCGACGTTGAAGTTGATCGAACGCTCACTGGCAAACGGGAATTTAAACGTCACCCCGCCGTGCGTTGAATCACTTGGCAGGCCGTGAAAAACTGCCCGTATATGCGCTCGTGATTGCGAGTTTCACGCATCCCGCGTTTACATCTCTCCTGGAATTTTTTTTTTTTTTTTGCTTCTAAATCTTCTCATTTATTATTTTTTTTTTATTCATTGCCCATTGCTTGTAAATACCGTGACAAGATGAAATTTAGGGTTTTTTTTTTTCTTTTTAAATGCACGCGTGAAATAGTTTCTTTTAGCCCGCGTGATTGCTGCACGGAGTCTTAGAAAAGAGCCTGGGTCTCATTTTCAACGCGGTTGTTTTGAATGCATATTTTTTTTTTTTTTTTTTTTATGGTGATGATAATAGCGATCATCATCATTATGACAGTCATCAGAAGTCATTCATTTGGAAAGATATTAACGAAATTGCGCGCAACATTTCGCACTGCGCGATGGTTGTATTTATCTTTTGAGAAGTGGGGGGGGGGGGGGGGACCTTTCATCATTTTCTCGCCATGTTTTACAAGCACAGCAGAGAGAAAAGACCATCGAGATCTTTTTTTTTTTTTTCAAGGCATTTTTATCCCATCCAAAAAAATAAATAAATAAGAATCCGAAAGCCGTTTATTACAAGCTGAGAGAAGATTTGGGTGTGGCAAAAAATAGCGCCCTTCTTATAAAGTCTGGTTCGTCTGATTATATTCCATCGACCGGCTTTATACACTCTCGTGTCGGGAAAAAAAAAAAAAAATGTATTGGGAAATAGGACGGGGGTTTTTAAAAGAAAAAGGTGGAGCCTGTCCTATCTCGCGTTCAAGTTCTATATCAGAAAACGTACATGAGCCAGACCTGCTGCTGGTCGATGATTCCATAAAAAAAAAATAGGGAAACATTCCTAATAGAAAATTCAATAAGAGTCTACATCTATACGGCCGATACAGTCAACTACGAAAACATCCCAGTCTAAAACAAAAAAAAAAATTCGATGCTAAGGGGTGGTTTCGTATATTCGTGTTGGAAGAAGAGATTTGGAAGGCGCCACCGTCGGTTCTAACTGGATTCAATCCAAATCATTTCAAATACCAGGGAGATATGCGTGACGAGTAAAAAACTGTTGTTTTGTTTGTTTTGTTTTTTTTTGTTCAAATTTAAATATAGAGCCGGTTATTGTCGCCGATTGGCGAAAGGATACGATAATGAATCGATGTTCAGTGTATAACGACATGAAGAGAAGACAGGGCCCCAACGGGCGATTACAAAAAAAAAAAAGAACTGGGTCGTGGAGAAACAGAATTTAAAAAAATTCCCGTGACAAACAGATTACGTGGACACACACACGAAATTTAATAAGAACGTCCGTTTTTTTTTTTTCTAAATTTCGTTAGAACGAAAAACGATCCCGCCGTTCGATGTCCGATTTGACGAGACGATTGTATTGTTATGAAGCTGGTTCAATTAGAAACGAAAAAAAAAAAAAGTTTATATCGTTGCTTCTAAACTGGTTTTCAACCTCCCTATCCAGCTCGACTTGTTTCTCATTTTTATTATTATAATAATTATTTTTTTTTTTTTTTGTTGTTGTTCAACTCTCCATTGGCCTGTCTAACGTAAAGGACTTGAAAATCCCATTCCGTTCATGTCATGAACGCGCACTGTGTGGTGGGTTCCGAACGGCCAACTATAACTCTCTCTGTCCAGCTTTCCCGTCTCTTTATTTCACTCTGCTCGTCAAACCACAATTTTCCATTCCTTTATTGCATTAGATACGTAACGTTTTTTTTTTTTTTTTTTTAGAAGAAGAATAAATTAAATAAGAAGGGGGTATCTCCGAGTGGATGTCTCATCCATTTTCCAAACATTTTAAAAAAATCATAGAATTTGAAATTTAGTCTTTTTTTTTTTAAACCTTCGCCGCCGCCTTTCCTGGGCCATGTTTGATCGCTTGATTATACTTGTCATGGCCGGCAGTGCGGCATTTAAGATAATCCTCTAGCGTAGCCTCAGGGGCGTTTGATGTGTACGTGTATAGGAAGAAGACATGCAGCTGCGTGAGGACATGAACGAACGAGGAAGGCGGACGATGAGGTAATCTACCGGCCCGTTGTGCTTTTTTTTTTTTTGTTCTTTTTTGATGGAAGAAAAGAAGTCGGAGGGACGGACCAGGGGTCGAACAGCATAAAAAAAAAAAAAAAAAAAGAATCAAAAGACGAGTCTGATCGTGTGAAACAATGGCGTCAGAGAGTCCCCCGGCTGTGTATAAACTTCGTGACGATGACGCACCATTTCTTTCTTTTTTTTTTTTTTCACCGCCCATTTTTTTTTTTTTTTTGGCCCGTCTGTCCGCCTATCTGAAAAAAAAAAAAAAAAAAAAAAAAAATTTTGACGTCACGCGAGTATTTGCACAACTCAATTTTCTGTTGGTTATAATAAAAGAGACGGCCCCCGTAGGATGACCATATGTGAATATTTCCATTTAATTAAAAAAAAAAAAAAAAAAATGTAGATCCACAACAGAAAAGAAGGCGGAGTTGATCTTTTAAAAGAATTATTTACAAGCCATCCCATTTTCGTTTTTTTCGTGATTATGTAATTCACCTAGAAATAGAACTAGGAAGGAGTGGTCTGCGCTGTCTGATGTCGGCTATAAATCAATCGGTCCGTTTGATGATGCATTGCTTCTAAACGAAGATGACGCGGCTTCAAAATGTTTGTGGTGTGCGTCTTTGCTTTCCCACCCCCCGGTTCTCGATTGGGAACCCTTTTGCCAAGCGTTTTCAAGTGGCTGCTGTGCTGCATCATCGGCCCGTGCACGCGCATATTTCACGCGATAGCGCCACGGCCCCGAACGGCCCAACTTCGCCTCTATTTGACATGAAACATGCAGCGCTCGTGTCTCTTTTTGTTTTGTTGTTTTATTTTATTTTATTTTATTTTTTTTTTTTTGAGCTGTTGTTGTTTGCTATTGAAATCAAAGGTTGCCGTACCCAGTTTTTCCGAACCCCCTCGATGCCGCCTTTTTCTTGCGGGTCACGTGAAAATATTTTTTTTTTTCATTTTTTAAGGGGAAAAATTGGAAGGTTTTTTATAGAGACAAGCGGCGTTGCCTATCTTTTCAAATGTTTTGATTTATTACTGTTGTTTGATTTTTTGTTGTTTGTTGTTGTTGTTTCCTTTTGCTAAGCGTAGAGAGAAAGAAGCGTGAGGTTGGAGAACCACAAGCTCGGGGCCATGTGCGTCTGATTTTTTTTTTTTTTTTTTTTTTTTTCTAAGGGGAAAATAACATTTCGAATAATCATAGTCGTACACAAACGAATAGAGTGAGATGACGAAAGATGCAAGAAAAAGGAGGAGGAGAAAAAAAAAAAGAAGGAGGGGGAGATTTTTTTTTTTTTTTCATCTTCTCTCCCTTTCTTTTTATATTCCTGTAAAAAAAAAAAAAACAGGCAAAAATCTCAGCAGGATTCGTAGGTTCACTTCTGGATGTCTACACAACAAAATGGAGGCAGAGCTACGAAGTCCTTCACACACACACACACACAAAAAAAAAAAAAAAGAAGAAGAAGAAAAGAAATATAAAAAGAGGGCGGGTGGATAGAATCTTTAAAAAGAAGAAGCCGATCTTACAATGTATTTTTACAAAAAAAAAAAAAAAAAAAATGAGGGTCTTTTCCTCCTCTGACCGTCCGTAAGCGAAGAGAAACGACCATAGAAATCAAAGAGAGGAGGCGGCAGCCAGTGGGAGGCGCTCTAGTGTCAAAAACGGCCGTCTGGTGGTTCACGCTGAGTCAGTTCAGCTCGACCGAGTCTGAGGCTACACGTGTTTGTGTGCAGCTCGTGTCTCAGCTTTTTTTTTTTTTTTTAACACTTGTTTCGTACATCATTTATGTGTGTGTGTGTGTGTGTGTGTGTGTGTATGTAGTTAAACTCGTGTGTGGCTCACTCGATTTTTGTGTTAAACACACACACACAAAAAAAAATTCACTGTGATCAGCAACGTGCAATTAAACCCTGTCTGCAACGTGGAACCCCACCATTCGGAAGGGGCTAGTGATCTCTCTCTTTCTTTTTGGCTGTTGTAATGTGATTTCCAATTGTGAAAATTGGACACATTTTGTTGGGGAGGTCTGCCATAAGCAGCTGATTTTTAATGCCCGATCGCAACTGGAATTTCGCACAATCAATCACTGAAAGAACTGGCGCCCCCCCCCCGTCTCCACGCTCGTTTTTCATCCGTGGAAAGTTTTGACGTTCACTTGACTTTTACACGGCCGTTCAATCACAACAAGACTGGCCAAAAAGCTTCCCAACGTCTAATTCAGTTCCAGTTTTCTTCTTTCTTTTTTTTTTTTTTTTTTATTACTCTCGACCTCGTGGATCATTTTCCCTGCCTCTTTGATTGGCATTGATCAACATGAAGGCGCCAAAAGTGCCATGGCAAAGTGCTCGTTTGCCATGTTGCACATATTGATAGGCCATTACGTTGAAAGAAATTTCCAAAAATTGTTCAATTGGTCGTATAGATCAGACGTAAAAGGGCTTCGTTGTAGCCAATAGTGTCTGACAGACAAAACTCGTGTGATATTCAATCATCTTTTGAACAAAAAAAAATGCCTTCTGAAACGAAACGGATTGGATTACCGCCCGCCAGAGCGTCTCTGCCTTCGTCCTTTCGCACTGTCGGTAAGATTTCAAATCGGCATTCGGTTTCTCCTTTTTTTTTTTTTGTTTTTTCATTTCTGAAATAGTTGAAATCGAAAACTGATGGGCTAAAAAAAAAAAGTTTGCGATCAATGTCCAAATATTTTCGATCGTTTTTCCTTTGAAAAAAAAAAAAAAGAATAAAAAGAAGACAAGACATGACGAATTGGACGTTGATGATCCCGCCTTTTTCCAGGAATGTAATTAAAAGAAAAATACCTGTGTCGCCATGCGAACCTTTTTCTTTGCCCAAATGTTTTTTTTTTGTTTTTGTTTCTGTACCTGCCTCGTAGTGACGTAGTAAAC
The DNA here is from genome assembly GCF_022539665.2 of Daphnia carinata. Taxonomy (NCBI): domain Eukaryota; kingdom Metazoa; phylum Arthropoda; class Branchiopoda; order Diplostraca; family Daphniidae; genus Daphnia; species Daphnia carinata. The sequence continues at coordinate 2,176,675 of NC_081334.1, forward strand.
GCGTGGGGGTAGTTGGGAGTCATTGACGGGGTGTTCTTTCTGGCCATTGGCGATGGGTATTGAAACAGGTGACACTGTTTGATTCGTCATGAAAATGTGGCCTTCTTGGAACAAGCCATAACTTTGATGGTGAAATGCTTGTTTTTTTTTTGTTTTTTTTTTATGGCTCGTTTTTGCCAATGAAAAATGTCCCTTTTTGCCCACGCCACCAAAATGAAATGACTTGAATGACTTATCGTCCCTTCTTTTTTTCTCGGGATCTTGAGAGAGAGAGAGAGGGGGGGGGAGAGAGGTTAGTTTTTGTACTGTCCAGCGTTTTTGATAGCGAAACGTGTGTAGCCGGTGGGGGAGAAGAAAATGGGAGGACCGTCTGGTCCAGTCGGTGTAGGTTTCCCTTTTTTCTGTGTGGCGCCAGCGACATGACAGCGCCCTCCCCTCGTAGTTCCAAATCTCTCTCTCTCTCTCTCTCTCTCTCCTGTTGCTCAATGAAACAAGTCCGTGCGTGTGTGCGTACTAATATTTGCCTATGTGGCCCCGGCTTGAGACGTTTTGGCTACAAGGTACATACGATACGACGGGGCTTCGTTATCGCCATGCTCCCGCATTCCCCAACGACTTTCGTCATCTCGGAAAAAAAAAAAATTGTCTCGTTTTTTTTTTTATGAACGAAATTCTTTGGTTTATTTGGGGACAGATGGACTTGATGAACGAACGTTGATAAAAAGCTACAATTCTTTATTAAAAACAAGTGAACGTTTTTTTTTTTTTCGTATTATTTTCATTTGAATTTTTAAATTTCCATTTTTTTTTTAAATAGTTTTTATGTTGGGTATTGATTTCTTTATATTTTCAATGATTTGAATAAAGAATTCAATAGGCCATCACAGGGTTCACTTGTTATCGTGAGGCCGAAAACACGAGGCCAACGTCATTATGAACAGTCCGAAAAAAAAAACAAAAAAGAAGAAAATCATTCAAAGATGTAGGCTGTTTGAAACATAAACAAGGGGCATTGAAAAAAACAAAAAAACACAGAAATTGCTTGATCATTCACTCGGTCACGAGATTCATCACGAACCGGTTTGTGTGTGGAAAGCAGTTCTCTCATCGGTCTTGAGTTAGGGGAGGAAGCTGGGCATCATTTACACACACAGTCTGATGAAATCGAAGATAACACAACTGCTGCCCAGCTATTTTCACGAGCTAATCATTTCATCGAATTTTTTGCTTTTCTCATTTCGACAGTAGATTTACATAGCGGCGTCTGTTGTTTTATCTACGAATCGTGACGTTTCGTGCCACGACTGCGGGGGTGGGCCGCCGCACCGGGGGCTTTCATTTAAAATCGACCTGAATGAAAGACAATGCACCGCAATGCAAAAGGTCGATGTCGAGTCCATTAGAACATTTCCTCTCGCTGCGTTTTTTTTTTTTGTTTTGTTTTTCTCGAATTCTCAAATGAAATCGATCGATTATTGGGGAAAGGGAAGCCGGTTGGACACCGGGCCAACACCCACGTTTGATTGGTTCTCTTTTCCATTTCTCTAAATGGGCAAAAAAAAAAAAAGGGAAACTGAATAACAACGTCCTTATTATTTTGTTTTTTTTTTTCAAGGGCTCCATTCAAATGTTTTTTTTTCTATTTTTATTGGATTCGAAATGGCCAGCCCAACGGTCGTGTCCGCCAAAAAAAAAAAACAAAAAACAAAATCCAGTAAAGAAATACATGGCCCGCCGCGCCCCCTATGAGTATCAAAAGACGATCGTGATGGCATCATTAACACGCGGGCCCGTTTGCGTGAATGATGGGCGTGAAAGCGTTTTGAAACACCATTTGCTTCTTTCTTTGATTCTCTCCGTTTTTTTTAGCCAATGAAGTGGCTCTTTTGAAGTGTCAGAAGTCTATGATTATGAATTTTTATTATTATTATTATTTTTTTTTTTTTTGAAAAGTACAGGGCGTTATACGATATCGATTTGAGAAATCAAAGTCCATTCAAACGTCATTTTGAAGATATCCCCAATAAACTAGTCACTTGATTTCAGCACATTTTCTTTTCGGAGGGTGGGAGAAACAGGAGATTGTGCCGATAGGGATCGTTGGCCAAAGATGTCAATGGCTCGAGAGATTTTTTTTTTTTTTTCGTGATATATTCCTGTTATCAGTAGCCTCACCTCTTGTCGGCTGGGCCTCTTAAAAAACAAAGTTGGAATGAGAAGGGGGGGGGGAGTACAAAAGGGCTCGTTGTAATAAGGCCCCGACACAACTGGACACTGTTACACACGTAGATATCCCGTTGAGTCGGGGAAAAAAAAAAGAAGACAAAAGCAAGAATTGAAAAAAAAAAGGAGAAACTAGTAGAAGAAGAAAAGAAGAGTCGGGTTACGTGTTGGCTGGCCCTTTCTTATTTTTTTTTTTTAAAGGTCGTCCCCCTCTTTTTTAAAATTTATTTCTCCTCTGCTCGTTTCTCCGGGACGCACGGGGGCAAGTGGAAGAACGGCCATCGGCATTTTTTGTTGTGAAAAAAAAAAAAAAAAAGGTAGAAGGGGAGAAGAAGAAACAAAAGATGGTCTGAAAAAAAAAGAAAGAAAAGAAAGTAGGGAGCGAAAGAAGAAAAAAAAGATAACGCTCCGGCTGCTGTGTTAAGTCTTGACACGTTTTGTCAACCGTCCTACTATGGGGAGGCAACAAGTCAAAAGGGCCAATGTAATTTTTTTAAATTTTTTTAAAGGACGTTTGAATATTCTAAGGAAATAATAGGGAAGCGTGGGGGGGGGGGCCTTGTCTTGTGTAGTTTGATCTTGTTCTGCCATTCTTCACCCTCTTGTACATATCTCGTATGCATACAAAGAAGTCGAATGCAAACGATGGGGGGGGGGGAACTAACACCCAAAGTCCATCAGCTGATATGTCTTTTATTTTTATTTATTTTTTATTTGAAATTGAATTCTGCTTGTTAATGAGTAAAGTCAATTTTTATTTTTGTTTAAGTGCGGCTTCGTTAGGAAACCCTCCCAATATGTCCACCACTTCCGCCGGAATGACGAGCTTTTTAATCCCCGTAAGAAGACTATCAAAGGGAGGAAAGGGACGTTACGTTCTTCTTTGCTCTTATTATCAGCCATTTTTTTTTTCTTTTAAAGATAGAAAAGGGTCATATCCTCCCCTCCCCCCCACCTGAAACTTGATGCAACACCAAAAGAAATAGAAGAAAATCCCCCCCCCCCCAGTTGATTATTCATTACCTTTATCCGGTTGGTAGAGTCCAACAACGAAAGAAGAGTTTTTATTTGGAAAACAAAAATTTATCTTTGAGTGTTTCGGGTAGGAAAAAAAATATATACAAATACACACACACACACACACAGAGATATATACCTGTGTGTTTGTATATAAATAAATAAATATGCAAGGCGAGACGGACTTTTGTTGTTGCCGAGGTGAAAATGCCAAGACATGGAGAGGGACGTAGGGCAAGCTAAAAGGCCAAGGGAAAAATGATCCTTATACGTAGAAAACAACAACAACAACAACAACACGAAACGACGTGCACGAAAGAAACAAAACAAAAAAATAAAAGGAGATGGGGTTAAAAGAAAAAAGAGAGGAGTGATGTCGGTTGTTTCTCTATCCATTCATTATATCATCCCCGGCACACACACACTAGAGAAAGAAGAGAGAGAGAGAGTAGTTTGAAAATAAAAAGAAAGGAGGGACTTTATAGAGGCAACAAATCCCGGCGGCTATAACAACAGACGAATGAAATGACTTTCGGGAAAAAAAAGAGAAAAAAAACAAAAAACTTGTCAATGAAAATAGCCAGTAAGAGAAAAAAAACACGTAAAAGGCCATGGCCTTTTAAGGGGATGGCAGCAAATGAGCAAGGAAGACGTTTGTTGTTTTGTTTTTTTTCTTCTTCTTCTTCCAGTTGTTGTTCCCATTTTCAATTTTCTTTTTTTTTTTTAAGAGTCTACGTCGCCAACCGTCTTCTGTTTTGCTTAGCGCCCACATACGTAGAAGTTCTTGACACGTCCCCAACAGGTTTCTTCTTTGTGTCAGGTGGGCGCATTTTAAGAAACAGCTGCTGCACAGTTCAACAGTTTTTTTTTTTTTTTTTTTTTTTTTTTAAGAAGGGGAGTCTTTTTTTTTTTTTTACCTTATTTGGCAGAGTCCAGCACTCACGTCTTGAAACGTCTTTCACGAAAAGGCAAACATTGGTGTGGGAAATGCAGCGTAGCCAGTTTTGGTCTTTTTTTTTTTCTATTGTGATTCACGTTTTCTTTTTCAAACATCTCCGTTCAATGGATGGTAAAATGCAATTGTATTCAAATGAGGTGCTACAATGTTGTATCACGTGTTTTTTTTTTTTTTTTTTTTTTTTAACCCCAGTAGACGTCGTTCGTTCGGCATCGAAATGAGTTGGCCATTAGAAAGTGTGCGGCGACGTGGTCCCTTTTGAGCATTATTCAAAGAGTTCGGCTGAAATAAAAATATATAAAAAAAAAACACGCCCTTTTTTTTTTTCTGCGTGTCAACGGGCCAATCTTCTTCAAAAATGTTCCAGTGAAAGTTTAACTTCTGTCATGCGGCCAGATTTTTTTCTTTTTCAAATTCTGATTATTATAATAATAGGAACCTCATCAAAAACGATGAAAGACTTTTTCTTTTCGTAAAGATGATGGGTCTCTCTCTCTTTGGGTGGGCCATTAGCCATTTATCTTGATGCCGCTTTCATTTCGTCGGACGAAACAATCGTCCATTTTGATTTTTTTTTTTTTTTTGAAACGTCTCATGGTTCCCGCGGCGTCGTTTTGAGTTGCAACAGACATTTTTTTTTTTTTGGAACGCGTGATTTGTCGGGACACGGTTGAGTAACAGCTTCGTGTTGGGGTAACGAGTGTGTAACAACATCTGCGCATCGAGTAGCTCAAAAAAAAAAAAAATGCTGACTTGACAAAACAACAACAATAACAAAGAAATTGAGAGATTTTTCTAACGGAGAAGCTGGAAAAAAAACTTTCCTTTTTCTTGAATTAAAATAGAAACGGACACCGTAGCTGCGGGGGAGGCTACAGCGTCCCGTCTATTTTCATGTTTTTACCCCCCAAACAAAACAAAATTTTGGTCTGCAAAAGAGCCAAAAGTCATAAAAGAAAATTAAAAAAAAAAAAAAAAAGAAAATTGTACCGTTCCAAACAAAATTTCAAAGTGGCAACAAATGGCCGTCTCTAAGCGGGCCAAAGAAATGAGGGACAATTGACATCTGTCTTTATTATTTTTGTTGAGATGAAATAGAGTCTATCAGCGTTGTGTTCTATTCAATGGAAACATTGAATTGATTTCCCTCTGAATTTGTTTTGTACGAAACAAGCAATTCAAACGGATGACGCTTTTTTTTTTTTTTTTGTTTGGAACAAAAAAAAATCAAGAGACTGTTCCAGACGTTGCGCTTTGCATACCCAATGAATTCAAGTTCCCCCTGCCATTTTTTTTTTTGTTTTGTTTTCCCTCTTCTCCGAAAGACGATAAGAAACGGAAGGTTTCGAGAGTCTTTTATTTGGACTTTCCCATCTTTTCCTCTTTTCAAATTTCTCACTTTGGAAAGTTAGAAAAGGTTGAAAGGCGACAAGACAAAAGACGGAAACGGTTGAGGCAAATATCCAAAATCAAACAGCCGAAATTCTTTTTATTTTCGAAAAATTTCTACCTTTTTTTTTTTAACGTTGGCTGACCGTAAAATAAAATTAAAAAAAAAAAATTCTATTCGACATGTTTTCCAATGGCTAAAGAGCGAGAAAGAAGAAGGCAACTGTAATAAAAGACAACGGGATGATAACAATTAAGCAGGCCACCAATAAAAAGAATACTAATGTGCCTTCCCAACATTCGGTGGGCCTTTATTTTATTATTCATCCCTTCTTTTTTTTTTTTTCCTTATCGTGGTCATCCAATATTTGAATCTCCCCCCCTTTTCTTAAATATATTTTTTTTTTTTCAAAAGCTTGGAGCTCATTGGGCCCAGTCCAAGTTAGGAAAAAAAAAAACATGCCATACAGTATCTTTATTTTTAACTATACACACACACCACTATCATATAATGCACAAAACTTGTGTGCAGCAACTGGAAGATTTTTTTTTTTTTTTTTTTTTTTGTTGTGTGTTCCAGGGGGCTATATCATCATAGCAACGGACTCTCTTTTTTCTTTCTCAGGCTCTTGTTTGGGCTGCTGGATCGCCCCGGCCTGCAGCGTTTCAGACGCTATGACTCACATCATAAATTCAGAGCGCTTCTTATCCCCCTCTTTTTTTTTTTTTCTCTCCCCTGTTGGAAAATATATAAATTTTTTTTTAAAAAAAAAAAAAAAAAAACTTGCGTGCGTTTTCACGTTGGAAGGCGGTCCCCAACGGCATCCGTACACGGGGCCCTCCATAGAAGTTTTCACTGTGGGGGATCACGCCAGCATATGCGCTATTGTATACACACACAATGTAACGCTGCAGAACGGGGGTACGTGTATAAAGACTGTTTTTTTTTTTTTTTTTGAAAAAAAAAAAAAAAGAGAAGATGATCATGTAGAGGGACCCGTCGTGACCTCACATTCGTGGCCCTTTTTGTTCTGAATTGTTTTTTGTTTTTGTTTTTGAGACGGTACAACACCGTCTTCTTTTTTCGGCTTGTTTTCAACATTTCAGCAACGGGACGAGTGGCACACCTCCCGTTGCGTCCGAACACCGGGAGCGTGTCAACCAGGTCATCTTCTGAAATGTTCCAGTTCACACTTGTTGCGCGCCCTCCTACGGCGAATAGCGCATTTTTTTTTTATTGTTTTTTTTTTTTTGTTTTGTTTTTTCATCGAAATCAATGAGAAATGCTGATTATTTTAATGATGCGAATTGTTTTTTTTTTTGTTGAACGCAATCCCTTGCCTCCCATTTCTCTTTTTTTTTTTTTTTCGTAACACCTCTGCGTTCCACAACAATGCGTGCCTTGATTAGTGATTTATGTATACAGAAAAGAAAAAGGAAAGGGAGAAGCGATAGAATTCATCCTCCTTGTTTTTGTTTTCCATGCGCAGCGGATGGCTGTTATTGGGTGGCGTGATCTTTCAGATCACGCCAACTGCCAGGTGCGCTCCGTGCGTGCAGACATCGTCCCCCCCCCCCCCGTCCGCCTTTCTCTTCATGTGCGCTCGCGCGCATGGCTTTTTGATTTTCTAATCATCTCTGCCCCGCTAATCAGATGGACTAGAAGAGCATCTCCCTCAATTCGAGGAAGAAAAGATGGCGCTTCACGATCCCCCCCCCCCCCAATCGATATTTCGAAGAACATCCATCACACGAACGGTGGATATGCTTTTCATTGGAAAAAAAAAAAATCAGAATGTTTCTCTAGAGCCAAAGGGGAGGATGGAATATTCATAAACTATTGGGAAAAAAAAAAAAAAAACGGATCGCTTTTGGGAATGGTTGGAGCTTTTCGAGTGACGGGTGGGTGGGGCTCACGAGGCTTCAGGTTCTATGTTAGAGAGAGAGAGAGAGAGAGAGAGAGAGAGAAAGAGAGAGGTAAACGAGAAAGAGATGGATATAAACGGTGCTGCTTATAACACAAACACACTTTCTACATCATAAGAAAAACGGGCGTCTATCTGTATCCGGCGATCGCATAATGGATGAGTCCGATGATGCCACTGATATCCGCGTTCTCCCCTTCTCCATCGAGTCCGTTTGTTCGATGCTATTCCTCCGTCTCAACAGGTCGGACGAGAAAATAACAACAAGGGACTTAAAAATCTCCGTCCTGTTTATCGCATTTCAGCCATCGTTGAAGATCTCACATTCTTTACATTTACCTTGTCATTTCGACCGTGAAATTTAGTATTTTTGTTTTTTGTTTAACTCGTCCGGGCCATTCTCCTGAACGTCATTTTCTCTTAAAAATGTTCAACTCATCCATCATTTGAGCGTGTTTTTATTTTTTACATTTCTTTTGTTTTGACTAGATTTCGGTAGTTCAGTGCGGAAGTTGATCGGATCGAAAACCAGTTCGCCGCCGGCGCACGACATTTCTCACGTTGTCAACGGCTCATCGGCCACGCCGCCTCCCCGATCGTCTGCAGCGTCGTCGAGCAAATTGAGCGGCTACTTTCAACGCTCGTCGTCGGCCACATCGTCGCCGTTGCGGCGCACCCATCAGCCGTCGCCGTTGAGCAGCGGGTTGAGCGGCAGCAGCAGCGCCTTGCACGGCCGCCTTCGGCATCAATCAGCGACCACCGCCGCTGCCGCCGTCGGTTCTGCCGAGTGACTTGTGCCCGAGTTGCCTGATGCCTTTCGACAAGAACCGCAAGCGGCGATTGATCGACTCCTGCGGCCACGAGCGCTGCTACGCGTGCCTCTTCTCCAGTGAACTTTGCCCACTCTGCTCGCCAGGTAACAGCACATGTTTTCTTACATCTTTGTTTTTTTTTTTGTTTTTTTTTTTTTTTTTTGTTTTTTTTTTTTTTTTTTTTTTTTTTTTTTTTTTGCATTGGCCCGAGGACGTCGTGAGTCACGGAAAAACTACGTGTGTGTGTGTGTGACTGAAGTTTTCCTGACGGGGGTATCTTGGTAGCTGAAATTTGAAAATGAAAAACAGGGTTCTGCAATCTGATTTGCATAGTGCGTCTGAGTCATTCGGGCTACAGACCCCGTGGGCAGTTTTATGTGTGTGTGTGTGTGTGTGTGTGTGTCAACCTGCGATTCATCACCTTCTTTGGCTAGTTTGACTATTTGAGCTATCAAAAAAAAAAAAAAAAAAACGAAAATAGAAAGGCCGGATCTTAAAGACGGTCGATGTGTCCAGCGTTGACGAACGTACGCCTCCTATCTAAACGCCTTTATAGGGGAGAAATGTAAACGAGCCATAAGAGGTTGCGGACGACATCCCAAATTTGGGCCAGTGGCTTCGTGTAGACGGCCATCCAGCAGCTGGCATTCGACAATGAGAGATATCTCGCGTTTAGGGTTGAGAACAGAGAAGAAGATTAGTGGGCAAGTAGTAGCAGACAATCAACGGATGGGAAAGTTGTCTATCGTTTAAAGATTTTTTTTTTTTTAAACGAAGAATGAAAGCCTTCTGTCGTTAATGGCCTTTTTTTTTTTTTTTTTTTTTTTTTTTTGTGTATGTGTGGGTTGTTGTTTTGTTGTTGCCATTCGCCACAGGTGGTGTGATTATCGCGTTTTGATAAGATTGGACGTGATTTGCAAAATAGTTTTGTTTTTCAGGTAAGGGCGGGGGGGGGGGAATCTATAAGAGAGATGACTTGAATGCTAATTTCTTTCCTTGAAATGTATTTTTAATTTCTTATTTTTCTTTGATTTTAATGTCGTGCCTCGTCGTGAATGCATCTCACCCCACCAACGTTTTTTTTTGTTTGTTTTTTTTGAAATGTGAAGGTCATCCACCGGGTAAAAAGTTGGTGGGCGGTAATCAACATGGTCGTTTGGCCCTGTTGAAATCCAGAACGGTGGGCAGCAGCCACGAGTTGAATGCTAAACATGACGCAACGGGCTGCAACGGGGACACCGCATCCGCAACTGGCCGTCACACGTCGTTCGCTCTTCATCAAGATCACGATGCGTCGTCGCCGCCGCCTCCACTCCGTTCAAAAGTCAAAACCAACGGACATTTGATCCCTTACATGCAACACAAACAGCAACAGCAGCAGCAACAACAGGTAGCCTATCGTTCAGTCCACTCACGTGTGTCCTATAACTCTCCCAACTTTGAGGCCACCTTTTTTTTTATACATTTAATCGAAATAACATCTCAAACTCATCCATTATACATCCGTCTCTCTCTCTCTTTCTCTTTCTCTCTTGTTTTTATATATTTCCAGTTCAGTCGTTTTTCAAGTCCCTTTTTATTTTTTTTTTTTCTTTAGACCAACTGGGACGGAGAGGGGGGGGGGGGAATAAATCCATGAGCTTGCATGAGATAGTCTTCAATCTGCCGCCATGCATTTCTAATCGTATTGGGAGGGCATCGTCCGTGTTTTTTTTTTCTATCTCCCCCCTCCCTCCTGAATTTTTTTTTTTTTGTTAGGGAAATATTCTGATGCAAGTATTGGGGAGCTTCTGGATATTTTTTGGGGGGATGCTATTCATTATATTGAAAATGAAGAACAAAACAAAAACAAAAACAAAAAAACCTGTTGATCCTATCATTGACCATAAGTGGGTCCTTTTAAGAAATATCCCCGTTTGTCTCCAAGACATTTTTGGGGTAGCGAACGGAAGGAACATGCAAATGAGAATGAAAAATAAATATCAATAAAAGTTGGGTTGATGTCATTCATGAAAAGAAAAAAGGGTCTGGAATCTTGTTCTCATTCATTCATTCACATTTTCTGTTTTTTTTTTTTGTTTTTTTTTTTTTAAATTCAAATTGAAATAGATTTACTCTGAAACGAGAAACGCATCAGACAGAGTGACCGGTTTGCCTCCAGCCTTAGGCACTTCCTGCCGTTCTCCAACTCCCGCAACCGGTACGAATCACGTCCGACTCTGTCTCTATCTGATTGTCAATTTTCTAACATCAAAATTTTTTTATTTTGATAGCCGTGACTTCTCCTTTCGTACGACGTAAAGGAATGCCGTCTAGTCCTTCTGTATCTCCGCGTTCCAGCCGCTCCATGTGGAGCTCCCGACGGCTGGTTCGCCATCACGGCAGTTCGCCGTCTCCGGCCCGCTCATCGGCCGCTACCGACTCATCCGACCAGCAACAGGAACAGCAGTCCGTGTATGGACAGTGTTCGTCGAGGAGACGTCGAATCAGCCCGTCTCCGTCGGCCGGTAGCGAAATGATGAGCCGTTTGGGCCTTCTCTTTGGAGCCGAGGCGCGCAACTCGCGCAGCCCATCGAGTGGACGCGGCAGCGCGACGCTAATGAGCGCTCGCAGTCAGGATTCGTCTTCCATGAAAAGTCTGGATGTTCCAGCTAATCGGGTCACCTCTTCCAACGCCAGTCCCGTCTCCACGCTCACAGGTATTTCAATAAAAAAATTCATTGCTGCAACGTTCAAGTTTAATTCTTATTTGAAAATGTCTAGGATCGTCCGAAGCTGAAATGCAATCGCAAGCTTTGAGGGAGGTTCATGATCATTCATCCGACAGCTTGGGATCATCATTGTCCATGTCGCTAGGGGGTCGAAGCGCTTCCGTATCTCCCGGCCCGTGCATTGCAGCGTCACGACGACACTCTCTCACCGGTACGGCCAAATGACGTTGACAAATTTGAAAGCATTTTTTTTTTTAACTGTGTCGTTTTTTTTTTTTTTTTTTTAGTTTCTCAAGCTGCGCACCAAGCGGAGGATTCGCAAATGTTTGGACAAAGACAAGCCGCCATACGCCGATCGGCCCGCAACGGGACTGTCCTCGGCCCTATCGACCCCAAAAGTAAAATGAAATTATTCAATTTTTTAAAAATGATTTAATTATATTAATGAAATTGTTTGAAACAATGGCAGTTCGATTCGCTCAATTCCGGCCGCCGCTGTTGGCGCTGAAGCCACTCTTCTTCCAAGTGCCCCAACAAGAAGATCCCGAATCGCAATTCTTCTGGGGCCGCTCGTGGATCTTTCGCGACATGGCCTCGCAATTGCTTCCGCCCACGTCGAGCGGACAACAGTTGGAAACGCCGGCCGGGGCCAATCGGAGGGGTGTCATCATCAGTGGCGCCACTGGTAGCGGCAAAACGTGCGTGGCTCTTCAATTGGTGGAGTACAGCTGCTTCGGCCGATCTCGCATACCCATCGCATCCGCGGCCAATCGAGCGGAATGCATTTACGAAAACCCTTACTCGACTTCATCCGGCGAGCCCATTTACGGTCGCTCTCACACTCCGCTCCCGCCGGCCGCCGAAGCGATTCAAGCGCTGGCCACCAGAGTTGTGGCCTACCATTTTTGCCAGGTTAAAAGCATCGCTTTTTAAATTGAAATTCAGCAGAAATTTATAACGAACTCGATTCTAATGATTCCGATATTCAATTGAAAAAAAAAAAAAAAAAAAAAAAAAAAAAAAAAAATGCAGGCTGATAATAGTAGCACGTGTCTGGTGCCGGACTTTGTCCATTCGATAGCAGCGCAGTTGTGTCAGGCGCCTCAATTGGTTGCCTTTAGGCAATTGCTCTTGTCTGATCCTCACCTTCAATCGTTGCTCAGCTTGAAGGAGTGCGTCGCCAATCCGCACAGTTCGTTCGTCAACGGCATCCTGGAGCCACTGTCGTCTTTGAAACGATCCGGCGAAGAGGTAATTTAATGTTTAAACTGTGAATGATTAAACGAAGGTCAATAATTACAAAAAATGTTTTTGGATTTTTTTTTTTTTAAAGGGCGGATTCCCAACGTGCCTGATGGTGGTGGACGGCCTGTGCGAAGCTGAATACCACCGGCCCGATTATGGCGATACGATCAGCAGCTTCCTCGTTCGACACGCTCTCCAATTCCCGCATTGGCTGAAGGTTGTCGTCACGGTGCGTTCCGGATTGCAGAACATCACGCAGCTCTTGCCATACGCTTCCATTTCGTAAGTGGTCGTGCATTCTTTTAAAAGCGCTGACCTTTTTCGCTTCATCCGCCGCACCTTTTTGATTTAAAAAAAAAAAAAAAATTCAGATTGGACGCACCTGGTGCCGGCGATTGGCCCAACAAGGACCTGATGGATTACACGTGCCATCGCGTTAACAATTGCCCAACGATTCGAAGTAACGTGGCCATGGCCGGTGTCAAAAGCTCTTCCGGTTCGGAAATTTACGGCACGGTTGGCAACGCGGGTGGCGGCTCGCAAGGCCAGGTGGCTCGTTTTGCCGCCCACTTGAGCGGTCTCTGTCGAGGGAACTTCCTCCACGCCAAGATGGCACTCGATCTGATCGAGCAGGGTCACCTAGTGACCAAGTCTTCGTCGTTCAAAGTCCTGCCGGTGACGCTGTCCGAAATCTTTTTGCTGCACTTTAATCTGCGATTCGCTAGTTCGCGTGCTTACGAACGCGTCCAGCCCATCCTGTGCGTCTGCCTGGCCAGCCTCAACCCGATGAGTTTGCTGGAAATCTACCACTCGGTGAATGCACTTCTGAGTGCCGAGCCGCTCACCTGGGAGGAATTTATGCAGCGAGTCAAATTGCTGAAGGGTCTCTTGGTTCAACGTTCGGATGACACGTACATGCTCTTCCATCCATCGTTCAGAGAGTGGCTTGTCCGCCGCGAGGATGGCGAAAACACCAAATTCCTGTGTGATCCACGCAATGGTCACGCGGCCATAGCTTTGAGGCTGTCCCGTTTGGAAGCTCCGCTCGACGCAGAGAAAACTATGGAGCTGGGCCATCACATTCTCAAAGCTCATCTCTACAAAAGCTGCGGCCCAGAGATGGCCGTTTCACCGCGTGATCTCCAGGCCGTCTGGGTGGCGCTGAGCGCTGACGATGTCTCGGCCTCTGTCGGATCCATCCGAAACCTCTTCATTCCCAACGTCAAGGTAACAATATTTGTTTTCTATATTTGCATTTGGCGCTTTGAAAATTTTTGATGTTTGAATTGCGTAGGTATCCCGGTTGCTCCTTCTTGGCGGCGCTTCCGCTGACCATATTACTGAATTGCGAGGCAACAGTCCACTGCTCTGCCTTTACGCCCAGGAAGGTCTCACCGAAATGGTCTCGCTCCTCTTGGAATTCGGAGCCAATTGTAACGTTACAACCAACAATGGAGTCTCTGCTCTGTCAATGGCGGCCGAACGCGGTCATTGCGATGTTGTCCGCATGCTGGTCCAACAAGGTGCCCAGCTCAGTCAAGTGGATAACGGCGGCTCGTCGGCTCTACTTTACGCCGCTCAGATGGGTCATCTGAACGTGGTCGGTTATTTGCTGTCCTGCGATTGGCCGGCCGATGGGTTCACCGATAACGAACTGACGCTGTCCGAAGCGGCGCAACAAGCGCTCATCGTGGCCGCTGGACAGGGTCACGCGCAGGTGTTAGAATTCTTACTGGACATGGCGGAGGTGAGAGTCAACCTGCCGGACAGTTTACGAGGACACACAGCTCTCACGGCCGCGGCCACAGCGGGCCATCTCGACATTTGTCGCATCCTCATTCGACGCGGTGCCAGTCCAGCTGTTACAAATCTTATGGTACGTTGCATTTAATGATTGTCTTGGTCCATTTCTTTTTTTTTTTTTTTTTTTTTTTTTTTTTTTTTTTTTTTTTTTTATAAACAACATTTATAACATTTACATTTTGAAATTTCAATAGGATGTGACTGCGTTGATATGCGCCGTACAGGAGGGCCATTGGGAAGTTGCTGAGTCGCTGTTACAAGAATCGACGGCTTCTGTTGATCAGACAGATGGCGTAGGCCGTACAGCCTTGATGGTAGCTGCAGCCGAAGGCCATTTAGGTGTCATGGAACTCTTGCTTACCAAAGGTATGTGCTTTTTTTTTTTTTTTTTTTTTTTTTAAATATAGGCTGGAACAAATGATTAGCATAGGTAACACGTTCAAATGCATTTAAAGGAGCTGATGTTAAGAAAACGGACAAAGAGGGTCTGACAGCTTTGAGCTGGGCTTGCCATCAGGGCCATCGTCACGCCGTCATGACTTTACTGGACAAAGGGTCCAACATTAACGCCATTGATAAGAATGGACGCACGCCGCTGGATCTCGCGGCCACCTGCTCCGACCCCAAAATTGTACAGGTAAAAGAGAGATCAGCTGTCTTTAGTTTTGAATTTTCCATTGATTTCAAATTTGAAATAGATACTGTTGGAGAAAGGTGCTATCCTGGAACACGTGGATTTACACGGGATGAGGCCACTCGATCGAGCCATCAGCTGTCGCAATACGCCCGTCGTTCAAGCATTTTTACGTCGAGGTGCCAAACTTGGACCGGCCACCTGGGCTCTCGCCGCCGGCAAACACGACATTTTGTAAGTGTGGACGCATTGAAAAACCATTGATGTTTTACAATTTTTTCTTAATGGGATTGTGTGTTAGGTTGGTCTTGATGGGCAAACTATTGGACGATGGAAATACCTTGTATAAGAAACAACGACTTCAGGAATCAACTCAACGATTCCAATACGCTTTGAAGAAATTCCCTCCAGTAGAAGATTACGGAGGTCCGGAATACCAGGCCGCTTTCCAACATCTACGAATTCATTTGACGCTAAATCTAGCTCGATGCAAGCGCAAAATGGGGGTAAAATATTAGCAAATTTTCGTTCAAAAATAAAAAGAATTGAATCTAATCTTTGACATTTTTTTGTTTGGAAAGGATTCGAACGAAGCCATTGCTATTGCAACAGAAGTTCTAACGTTGAGACCGGATTCGTATGAAGCGCTTTATGTTCGAGCTAAAGCCAGGCGTGACGTTGGGTAAGTTCATTTGTTGTTCATCTTTGGCGTATGTAATAGAGACCCTCATCGTTTGTTTATTTTGAAATAGACAAACCGAACAGGCCCTATCGGATTTGAACGAGGCCATCAAAGTAGCTCCTGCTGGACGAGACGTACGAAAAGTTCTGTTGAAGGCGATTGAAGAGACGGAAAGCGTCCAACGATTGCCGGGTAATTCTGGTGCCCTGACCTTAATGGAGACATCGTCAGATACGATCCAAGACTGCTGCAGCAGCGGCGTTGGGTCTAGTCTGACCTCTGCTTCTGAACGAGGGTAAAAGCCAAATTGGGTTCATATCCATTTCAATTTTTTCGTTTGTGCTTCTAGTGAAAAATTCGTGAATTTTTGAATTCACGTTTTTTTTTTTTTTGTACTTTGTAGATTGTAACTTTCGTGGTTTTTTTTTTTTTTTTTTTTGTTCGAAAATAATTTTTAATTTTCCTTGTCCGTCTTTGGCGTCGGATCAAATTCTCAGTAGACGCCTCATAACCAAAATTCAATCCATTTCTACTTAGACATAGTACTTGATCATTAACTTATTGGCGATTTAATCAAATGACAGTTTAAAAAAAAAAAGTGGCAACGTTCATAGAAACAAGACCGTTTATGTAACCATAATGATTTCACTAAGTGACACGTAAAAAGAAATTAAGAAATCAATATAAATCTTTAGATATATACCGCTAACGTAATCGACTCGTTGTTCATTTTTAACGGCACGGATGGCGCACGAAGTGAATCACAATCAGCAGTTCAGAAACTTCGACATTGTCAATGAAAAAAGCGCCCAAGACCCAAAAGCTCCATTACGGGTTACAGCAGGACAAGGAAGCGAGCAGTGGGACAAATGTCACAAACAGATTTCGTTTAAATTGAACCGAAAAAAAAAGGGGGAAGCTGGACACCTGCCGTCACGTCCAGCACTAAAAACTCAAAGTGATTAACTGGCGTCTAGTCGCTTAACAACATGTGGAATGGAACTATTGGATGCAACTATCACAGTCACAGCGAAAGACGATTGCTTCCAAACGACTCACTTTAAAAGCAATTTGAAAGCCTGTCAGGATTGAAGGGAAGACAAAAACAAATGAAGCGGGAAGTGATGACCTGAAAGCTCTTTTTGAAATAAGGGTAAGGAGCAGCAATGGGTAGGTTACCAAGGTCCAGCCAGATGTCGTAAACAGTAGAATTACGATTAATGTATTGAAACAGAAATGACGGATAAGGCCAAAAATGACAAGTGAACCCTATGAGCGACGTAACAAGTACGGGCAGTTAGATCAGGCCCAGTTTAGATCCTTCAACATTGGTAGAGGCTTGCGTTGGAAATGTTGGTTGAACGGAAACATCGGAGATCATTGGTAAGTCGATGGACGTTTTGCGTGAAAGACGGGAGATCCTAACAAACAATACAGCGACATGAATCAATCGTAATCGGCAAAACGAAAACATAAAGAGAAACGATAACTTACCGTATCGTTGGTAAAGGCATTTTTAAGTGCGATTCTCTGATAGTCTTCAATCCCTTGGCAATTGAGGAGGTAAGTCGGAAGAAATTGTTGGAAGAAAACTTCGAAATCGGGAGAAGCCATGGCGTAAATGGCTAACCCTACTTCCTCTCTCAGAAGCTCGTGCGATCCATTTGTTAGTACATTCAGTAGAGTACTTATAAACTGACTGGCAATTCCATCACGGAAAACAGCCTTAAAAACAAAAATGAACGCTTGTTCCATTACGGTACTCGAATACAGAAAGATTAAATTTGAATTTACTTTATGGTACAGTTTCCATTTCGATTGAAGGCTTTCAAGAGCTTCAAGATTTTGCTTAAAAATTGTTATGTCTGGTAATAGAAAGGACTGTCCGAAAGAAGTCATAATAGCGATAAACTGCGGTTGGTTATCCATTTGCTCTGCACGATCTAATTCTGGTGACCCGTAAGTAGTCAACACAGATCCTTGGGGAAACAAAAATTTATATTACAGGATTGATTGACATACCTTAACGCAATAGGTTCATACCTTTGAAAAAAGAACGCCAATGATGACGCAGTATCAGGGTCAGCAAATGGTAAAACGTCTCTTTGATTTCAGATGAATTTATCTGAAAATGGAGAAGATCCAAACAACAGTCAAATAAAAGTGTATAAATGGAGCGGAAATCCATTATACCTGTGTGATACAAGGATGGATGTGGTCCAAACACAAAGATAAGGTGTTGGGCAGAAAGCGTTTGAACGCGTTGCCGGGTTCTTGTACGACAATCTGCAAAATTCGCAGGAGCCTGAAAATTCACAAATAACAATCAAAAGTCGCTCAAACATGATGCTATGGGAAACCTACTGTTCCACAGCTCGGATTCCATGCAAGTTATCTTGCTGCAAGATCACTTGGATATTCTGTTGCTGGAATATTTCCAGAAAGGTTTGAACTGCTTTTTCAGCGCGTGCTATTCCAACTTGGCTCAACAGGCTATCGAAAACGGCCACGTAAAATTGGAAAATGGTTTCCGTCACCTCTGTAGAAATGAGAAAAATGACAACTGAACTATTTCCTCTTAAAAAATAAAAGGGAAAATGTCGACACGTACCAGCATCGTGAATATAGTACGATAGCAGGATTAGAGTTGGCTCAATCCATGGACCTAGAGCCGAGTATAAAGCGGCTTTTGAAGCTGTAGTCTCATCCCGAGCTAGACCGGCCAAGTCGGCCAGCAAAGTAATCGTAGATATGACAATGGGTTTGCCTTGCGCTAGGAGAGCAGTTAATGGTTCTCTTCTCAATTCTTGCACGATTATCCGGGTAGCTTGGGTTACACGCTCTAGAGTCAACTGAAGACGTGATTGCCGTTCTTCCCAATGCTGTTCTTCAACGGTGCAGTTACGCCACGTTACGATGGCAGAACCCAAGACGCAGCGCATCAATTCCCGATGAATCTAGCGAATACAACATGATCGTGTTAAATAACTTGTTACACTAAAACGCCATAATAAAACGGCATACGGTAGGCTGAAGATAGTCGATATCGTAGACAGAATGATAGATTTCGTTCCAAGAAGGGCAATTCCATAAATTCGATGTGCGTATGACACTGACGATAGATGAGAGCAATTGCAATCCGGCCTGATACACTTTTTCACGGCCATTCTCTTTCAAATTTCCCGTACTGACTCCTCTATTAGACCAGGTTGGACTAAAAACATCGACTGCAGATGCAACAAGCGCGGCGACTAGTGAATTTACAGGCTCTTTGGGACCATCTCCGTGGGCCCAGATCGATATCCAATGGCACCATGCCTGCAACGATGACAAAACTTGTGCGTGTCTATAAACAACAAATAGTTTAGATGAAATTTCCAATGTCTCATGCTGCCAAGTTGTGTTACTCACACGAGCGACAACGTTGACTTAAGCTCATCTCCAGGAAGGCCAACAAAATTTAAATTGATTGTCAATGATCCGTATGATGCCAAATCGACCAGTTTTCCAACAAGCGCTTTCCCCATTTCGAAACTAATGGCAGAAGGAGGAATGTTTAATCTTCAGTTATCCTTGAATGACTAGTACATACTTACTGAGTGCAATAGTCGGGCCCAGTGTGCAATTCAGAAAGGCGCCCGATGAGTTGTATCAACATGGCAAGGTCATTGAGGAGCATCAGCATCTCTTTCAGCTGTTCTTTTGATTCCAGTCGGACTACATTGTTACCCGTGGTAGACAGAGATGTCAATGACCGATAGGCCGATGTGCATCGCTGAAACGGTTCATTCAATAACGAAAGGGTTTGATTTCGGACTAATTCTCCGGCCGTAACAAAGATTTCAATGGACTGAAGTTGAATTTTTTGGCGTTCCGTTTCCATCTGCACGAAAATGAATCATATAGCAACGCAGTTAAGGCAAACGGAAACAAGAATATATACATTGCCATCTATTGCCTCGTCGTCTAGCTCCTCTAGTTGAGTGCCGTTGCTAGAAAAGAGTATCTTGCGGAGAACGTGTTCACTGAGCGTTACCAGGGATTCTTGATACCGTACAGCTAGCGAATCTCCATTTGAACTCGGTTGGCTTCCACTGGTATTTGACGATTGCTTCACATAACTAAGAAAAACTTGCCAGGTGTCAAGGCAAGATGCGTAACGGCCCCAGTCGGCTTGTTTGAATGTAAAAGTGAAGAACAACGAAAGAAACTGTGGGACGCTAAACTGTGGGAGGAGACGACCTTCCAATCGGCGTAGGTGATTCGACATCAACAAATGGACAAGCTCCACAAGTTTCTCCATAAATCTACAGAGCATAATATAGGGAATGCAATGGGTGTTAGTTTACCATTTGCAGATGAGATTAAATGCTATCAGTGTTGAACTTACTGAGGACGTGGTTGCTGAGGTAAGTGACCATTAGTTAAATTGTTCACGAAATGGTGAAGAATAATACAGCAGTTGTTGAAAAGAAGAACAACGAAGTTTTCAAATTCAGCCGGGACACAATTCTTGTACAAAATTTCGTTTATCGTTCCCAACGCAACAACCGGGACACTAAGTTCTGACCAAGAAGGAGAGAGAATAAAAATATTTAATTAATAAATATGAGACAAAACGGATGGATTTTAGCGGAATGGGCACTATACCGTTGCATGTACTCATGACAGGTAGAGTCTGCTCAGTGCCCATGCCTACAAAGCGAAAAATTAGCTCCATCAATTGAGGAGTTACATGGCTAGACAGAGGAATCCAGGTAAAAAGATGAGTCAGACACTGAAGGGCAAGCCGAGCAACGGGTTCCATTTCACTGTTTAAAGAATGCGAACTATTTTTTCCTGAAGATAAATGCTGACGCGGAGATGAGATTTCAGAAGGTAGTGAATTAGTAGGCGATGGAGGTGGCGTACTTGTTATGGAATGGGATCGCTTTTCCCAAATAGCTTGAAGTAATCCTGAAAAATAAAAAAATATGTTGAAAATTTTTTATAATGAGGACCTAAAAAATGTGAATACCAGTTAGAATTGCCAGTGTATTGGGAATAAGTTGTAAAAGTCTTTGCTTTAACTCAGCTTTCCTGCTGTAGAGCAGGCCATCCCTAGGAGTACCAAGCTCCTCTGAGGCCGTTTGAAGAAAAAGAAGGCCAAGAATTGTTGATGAAGTGTTGGGAGATGAAACTAGCATAAGGACATCAGTAAAAAAATCTGGATATTTTTGAGGCCAATCAGATCGTGCAATGTGAACCACCAACTGCACAGCCTAGAAAATAAGAAAATTATACTCAGGTGGCATTAAATAATAATTCTGGAAATGAACCTTGTTCCGAATAAAATATGGGGAAAACTGATGCTTTTCCAATAACCAGTGACATAAAGTTGTGCGTAATTCAATTTGCTCTTCACTAGATAATCCATTCCATCCTTTTGTTATGAAGCCCTTTGGAAATTAAGCAAAAAAAAATTGTTGCCATTCATAAATGCAAACAGTGATTGAGATTTTAAAACAAGATTATTATTTGTACCTCCAAGACAGTCAAGGAGTACATGGCAGTTTGTGGGTTTGTAGTTTGGCTCAAAAAATATAGAGCATCTTTCCAAGCTCCCTTTTGACGGCTAAAACTGTCTAATGCCTGATGAATTTTTTGAATTTGTTCCTTGTTTGCATTTCCAGAGAAGAGTTCATTGACATAAAGTTCCAACGCAGCTAGCGAAGATGTGCTCCCATCCTAAATAATTATAATTTCAAATGTCATCAATCGGAAATCAACTAGACAGGGATTTCGGTATACCATTGCAGTAATAATGACTTTTCATAAGTAAACAGCATGTGTAGTATAACTACTAAAAATCACTTCATAATGCTTATAATTAATTAATTTCTAAAATTTGATACTCAAAACATATTTCAGAAGAAATGAATTTCAATCCTACGATCATGTTACGGCTTACGAGATACTATCTAGAAAACCAATTCAACATTGCCATTTGGTATTTTGTTTATATTTTTCCAACGTTGCTTCCGTTGCTTCCTTAGAGTAAGTTCCTATTTCCCAGAGTAGGGGTATGGCAACTGTTTAGTGCTAATTATTATTCGCTCATCCGCATGTTATCAAGTTACGTAATTCTGTAAGCCAGCTGTATTATCAATCTCTAGTCTATTGCTGTTTTATACTTTTCCTATGTTATTTCTAAAGAGTTAAAGCTATTCGCAAAAACTATTTTCTATCCCAATCTCGCCCAGCTATGCTGCCATCTAATGGCAGGCAATAAAAACGGTATCAGAGACTACATAGATCAGCGCCTATTTTCCAAAATAGAACTATTGATACCGTGGCGCACCGGCGCCATCTAAATCAAACATATGGCGACTAGAATTTTTATAGGTTGCGCGGAGTGTTTCTGTTTAGGCTTCTCTCATTCTCTTTCTTCCTGTTGTAATCGATGTTTCTGCCATTCAAACCTTTCTTGCCACTGGATTCAATTTCAAGACAAATGGCAGTAAAAATTGCTATAGCGTTGGCAGTTAAGTTTAGCCATTTCAATAAATCATCTTCTGGAATTCGGTAAGTGCCATGCATTTAGAATCACTTGGATTTATCCCGTAATATTTTACTGCCATGGCACCAGCTGTGCCAGCAATGACTATTCACAAAATAGTTTGAGCTCATACAAGATGGCTGTTGGGATGACGCATAATGGATCAAACGCTGTTTTTTATAACTTGGTCTCATGCATAGTGACATAAGGATTTAACACTACTGACGACGTGTTATTTCTTTACATTATTTGGGTATTTGTTACTTTTTAAAGGTTGTGATTGGATATTGCCTAGCTGTGCAAAGGAAAAAAATTATTGGTAAATAAATGTAGATTTCCAACCAAAAGTAAGTGCATCAAATTGTCTCAGAATGCATGTCAAGGCCCACTCATTCAAAAAGCGGTTGACCCTTTTCTTTGTTGGTAAAATGTTTGATTAGATTACTGCAAATTCTTTGACATACATAGCCCTAAAGTAGCTCACAGGTATGACACCTAAAAACATTAGAGGTCAACAAGGTACAGGGCTTGTATGCTACACAGCTACCATGCTCCATCACAATTATTGGTGATATTTAAAAAATGACTTGTTTGACAACAAAAGAAACCAGTTACCCAAAACTGGAGTTCAGTTTTCAGTATAATTTGTGAATTTCATCAAATTCCAGAAAGTATATCCTTAAATCTGAATTTAAAATTCTGGCCAGTTATCGGTGATTGGGAATCTACTTAACAGAGCCCAAATAGATCAGATATGTATACTTTCAGTTTTTGTTAATATGTTTTGTTTCAGAAACAGTTAAAGTTGGGTTGTGATCTAATTCATAGTCTCTAATGAAAAAATGTAGTTTGAACGTATTTAATTTGTTTGTTTAAATTTTTTTAGTTTCAGTAAAATGCAACATTGCTAAATGCCAGCAAATCAGGAGTTACTTTCCCGTCACTGGTACGATACAGCCTCCTAGTTCCAAGATGGCGGACAACGTTTTCAGAGCTGAAGAGTTCAGACACATCTTTAAGCGTGCGCCACGCTCTTGCTTATCAACATTTCACATTTCTTTGAACCGTGCTATGAACGTCAACGATGAGATTCTATGGGAAGCAAAAAAAAAAATCGTTAATAATACCAGAAGTTGTAATTTTACTACTGCACACTTATGTTGCGAAAATTGGGTATCCCAATTTGAACAGGAAGCTTTTGAACACTGGAAAGCTGAAATTATAAGAAGACACTGGCGAGTGTAACATCTCCGAAAAAGGTAAAAGATTGAAGTTAGTTCAATTCTTTAATATGCTTCTTAGTTACACCAATTAAGATTGTTTTTGCAGCATGGTCTTTTCTTGTTTTAGGTAACACTGACACTTCAAGAAAATCAGTGTTTAAATTTTGTATTTTGAAATGGTTTTTCTATGTTGGTTACAGCAAGGCACACATTTCCTGCACAGAGTGGTATTACAGGCAAAGTGCCAAATTTTTTAATGGACTAACTCCTATGCCCCATCCAACAATGAACTATCGCAATGTGAAGTCGAAAGTTATTGACATTGACACAATTTGGTTATTTCATCTTACCTCACTAAGTTAAACAGGTATTGATGCTGAAGTTTGATACAGTTATTTTTTATTTAAAGTTTTTTAAATGTTATGTTTAATAATTACTTTGTTTAAATGTTGGTTTTTAAAATGTGATCAATAATTTGAGCAAGAAAATTTTCCATGTTTCAGGTTGTTTCCAGTTGGGTTAGAAATGCCATTTGTTGGCAGCATGGATGGAATGTGGTGTGCAGTCCTTTACACAAGGTATTACAGTTTGGTTCTACTCACTATCTATTTCCTTAGTTTTATTTGTTAGCATTTTTTTTCTTTTAAGTACTACAGAACAAAACCGTATTTTTGTTTGTTGAAGGACGAGCATAATAAATACCCAATAAAGACAATTGAAGATGGCCAGAAGATATGCACTGGTGTTAATTAGGCTGTCCATGGATTTCCCTAAGGGTTTGCAATGTCAAATGTCGCAGTCGAAAACGAAGAAACATCTAATGATGATGGTTTGATATTTATTACATTTTAGATACTTCTTATTTATACCAGGAGACGGTGCTGGGAAACAAGTGCAGTTCGATGTCCAGAGATGTTTCTGTGAAAATGTCCATACGCAAACAGTATTCGAAATTTTAGACCACCATATATAATAATGAGCTGGCGCTGACGGAAGTCATCTCATTAGATGTGCTGCGGATGTGAATCACCACCAGATGCCGCGCATGGCTGTGGGTGCGAGTTACGGCTAGGTGGCGGTACTGTTATTCTACGCTCGGACGTCAATGCATTCAAGTCTAGAAGTGTCTTGGGATGTCAGTGTGGTAACAAACCAGTTACAGCTACTTGAACAATCGGGCGCTGTAAAATGGTGTCAAATACCGGAATGGTCTGTGTTAGGGTACAGATGAGCCACTAGATTTTAACACGTGCAGGTCCCCGGGTTTCTGCAGCCGTCATTACCCCTGGAATTCTCCATCAGCTAGTATACCTAGTGAAATTTTTAACATCGTTTTATTAATTGCGGCGCATGTGGGACTTTCGGTATGTACCGTGATGACAATGACTAGAATTGAATTAACTCGTTAGATCATCATAGCATCTGTTTAAAAGAACATTTCTTTTCACTGGTTTAGGACTAAACAGTATCACAGCCAGTGGGCAATAAAGTGGCAAGACATTAAATTTTCGACACAGCAGTAGTTTAGTATATTCAACGGATATTTGATCTTACTCTGTGCATTGATCATAACTTTCTTTTTCTTGGAAACTAGGTTTCAAATTTCAGCACTCAAGGGTAAGTCACTGCTAAAACATTAAATTAAGGAACAATTACGCAACTAATTGTTTTTCTGGGTTCTACTTCTTGCATTAATGTCAAAGTAGAAAAAAATTATTTTTCACATTTTATTCCAGATTACTGTTGGTCTTTGCTAGCTGATCATAAAATGTTATGTAGATACATAGCTTTGTTAGCCTGTGCGAAGAATTGATAGCAAATAATACTACTTTAGTTGTAGGTAAGTATGGGTGTAGGAACACAACTTATTGTTTGTATTTTACATTCTCGTCCGACTTTCAGACATTGGATGATATTCCTTTTAGTAAAATAACATTTATTTACTTTAGTGTTTAGTTCCAGGTTACTGTTAATCTGCTAGCTGATTAACAAAGATATTTTGTTACTACAAAGCTTGGTTTCCTTGTTCCAAGAATCGCAAACAGAAAATGGTGAGGTTTTGGTGAAAGTGGCAATAAAACAATAAATGTATAAAATAAAGGTGAGTACTAATGAATGAGCTTGGACAGTCAACGATGGACGTGTAAAGTACGGTTTTCCAAAAAAAAAACTGCTATGATATCGCGGCAAACCTACTTGCCCCGATGTCCAGTAGATGGGGGGAATTCAGTTGCCCCGATGTCCACTAGATGGCGGTCAAACTTACTTCCCCGATGTCTACTACATGGCGCCAATTTGTTTGCCTCGATGTCCGCTAGATGGCGTGAGCTTGCCCCTATGCTTGCCCTTATGCCCGCTAGATGGCGTGAGCTTGCCCTTATGCCCGCTAGATGGCGAGCAAGGCTGCTTCTGCTTGCGCTGATGTCCAGTAGATGGCGTGCAACCACTTGAACTGGTGTTCAACAGGTGGCGTGCAAAACTACTTGATAATTATATAGATGGCGCTCAAAATCAACTTGCCCTGATAGCCACCACATTTTCTTGCAGGCCTTACTGAACGTCCGTTACGTGGCGTTGCCTGCTACATTAGGCCCATCAGAAATTCTTGGCCTAAAATGAATTTTGCGGGTATATATTAACTGACAAGCAAAAGTTTTCCAGACTGATCTTTGTTTCACTTTCTCGATATAAGTGAGATGAAGAAAGATAATGAATTGAAAAATGTTTTGCGTAAAAATTGGATGTTCAGAAAGTTCTAGGAGCTGTGGTATGTATAATTTCACTTCCACACATCTTGGTATTTTCATTTAACAATTGGAGTTAATGCTTGAACTTCTTGTGAACTAATTTCCTCTTGACTCGTGTAGTAAAACAGTGGCACTACTTCTGTAAGTAATTAATGTGGGAAAAATCACCTAAACTATAGTATACAACTTTCCGTCTTTATTGAGGTATTTCGGTGCAATTAGTTGTTGAATATTGTGTTGATGAAACGTTGTGCTGACTGCTTGACAAGTTTTTAATTCCTTTAGGTGAGTTATATACTAATAGAACTTTCATAGTAACTTCAATGAAATACTATTTTTTAGGTTATTGTTTTCTAGCTACATTTGTAAAGTAAAGCTTTATGCTGGTAATCAATCTATAATACCATCAAATGTATTACATTGCAGTGAAATGAAAGATGAACAATATGTTGTTTATATCAGGTAAAGTAGAGATCCTTGTGATCTTTTCCTTAACATAGCACTCCAATTGGGAATCCAAATTGGCTTTGAGTTAAAATGCAAATAATTTAAACCTGTAGGCCCTATATGTATGCCTATCGAATTGCCTTTGTGCTGTGAGATCCTTCTTTTGTGGTATTTAGGTATGAGGGGGCTGATACTAACTTGACTGTTCAAGGTGTTTCTGAGCATCTCAGGTAAAGTCACGATCCTTGTGATCCTTGCTTTGACATAGCAATTCAATCGAAATCGTCTATGGTCCGGGAAAATAGTGGGTGATTTTAACCAGTTAAGGTAGTTAAAAGAATTCACATGGGTACAGAATTATTTAAAAGCTTTACAGTGGTATGAATAACTATTGGGAACTGTCAGGCATGAACATGAGTGGTTTTCAAAATCGAATTTTTTATCTTTTCATTTTGTTCTTGGTTTGCTATACAAAGTTAAGATTTTGATTTTGATACGAAATCTGGCAGACGTGGATTGGTTAACATTGTTATGGTCGTATATTTCCTATTTAAATCATGTGGTTGTGTCAATCTCTTGTTGGGAAAAGCAGAACAGCTGAGTGTCGGCCGAGTTGGTGTGAAATGGGGTGATTCCCGAGGCAAAATACTAGTAAATCAGCTTTCGGTAAGTAGATATGGCAATCCGTTTTACCAAAAAAAAAAAAAAAAAAAAAAAAAAAATTTCGGCTTTTTATTTTCTTTTTTACAGCTATGGCCATCTATCGGCCAGATTCCTATTAAATTTTCTAAATACAACTTTACGCATTCTAGCCATATAAATATATGATTTTTTAAATTAATAACTTTATTTTATTAAAATATAACATACAATAATTATTTTCTTATATTCTACTTAACTTCATTATTATTACTATTAACTATTAACTTTGCATTTTGTGCTGCAACAATTATAATGAATGTAATTCTAATAGCAATGAGAATAATTGCTTGTTTTAGGTATAAATAATATGTTTGAGTAACATAAAGTCATTATTGGTTGTTGCGCTGTGAAAATAATACACAATAACGACTTTGTATTACTCAAACATATTAATTTTCTTAAGTTAAATTTTCATTTGGATAAGTACTTTAAATGTTTAAAAACATTTAATTTGTGACGGATAAAATTTCTCATAATGACTTTTGCGTCCACAAGAGGCGCCTTAAACCGTGGCTCATCGGACAGTTTTTTTTTTCAGGCATATTTTTATATTGGCTTGCGTGTAGTCTGCTGTCTACCTTTACTCGCTAGATAGACCGTCCTCGCTAGATTTTACTTCTTGACCTCTCTATATAATCTAATTTGTTTCATTCTGATCTACATTTTTTCTGTAGAGGGTCATAAGGTAAGTGTTTTATTGTATTCCTAGTGTGATTACTTCAAAATATGTTTTTGTGTAACAGTGTGAAGGACATTTTGCCAGAGTGTCCACAAGCTGGTGGGGGCGGCGGTAGTGGTCCGTTGACGTCACAAACTAAGATGAAAATATCGAAACATGTGTTCGAACTTAACTTCTTGGTGCTTTTTATAGTATGGGGAAGGGGGAAATTTGTCGAAGGATTGTCCACAAGAGGGTTGTGGCGGTGGTGGAAGTCGTACCTGCCATGAGATAAACAAAAAACAAAAAAAAAACATCATTTTAGTGCTCATTTTTAACGAAGAAGAGGGCAATGTAGCAAGGGATTTTCCTCAAGGTGGAAGCATTAATAGCAGCAATTGTTACAATGTAAACATCAATTATATCTTCACAAAAATATCTTATGTTCCAATGTTCATTGTTTTACTCCTAGTGTAATGAAGCTGACCACACCTCAAAAGGCTGCCCGAATCACTTCAGTGAATTGACGAAAGATGGAAAGCCACATGAGCAATACATTCCAGAAGCCGTGACATGTGATGAAAAGGAACTGTTTAAGGGCATCGTCTGTGTGGGAACGCTTTAACAATTTTGATAAAGTCGTCCTCCATGTAAGCCATTTCTCGAAACTATATTTTTTAAAACTTATATAATGGGTTTGCTTTAGGCTACAGAAAAGATGTACCTCAATACAGAACATCATACGAAGAAGGCGGCCTGCGCCAACTACTACTTCAAAACATTAAGAATTCTGGCTACATAAAACCAACACCTGTTCAGAAAGCTCCGGTTGTAGTTATTGTTGCCAAAAGAGGTTTAATTGCTTGTGCTGTCAAGGGCTCCGGCAGAACGGCAATCCAATTAATTAACGCTGTGTAATTTTGAAACGTTGATGCCCTCGTACTGACTTGATTCGAATGGGTCGGTATGAACTGGGTAAGTTGAAGTAAAAGTAATTTTGAGTGGGCATGCCAGTGATTGCGACTACTAAAAGGTCCAATTGCATCTAAGATACTCAACAAACCCTTCGTGATATTCGTTGATTAAGTCATCTAAAATTTTACATTTTTTCATGCAGGCGGCGTACTTGGTACCGGTTATGAACATATTGTTAGAACAAGGCGTTGCTGGTGCGTCTCATGCCATGGGGCAAAAACCAGAAGTTGTAATTGTCGCACCCACTCGTGAATTGGCCATTCAAATTCAGCGCGAGGCGTGAAAATTCTCCTACAGTTCGGTTTGAAAGTCTGTGGTTATATATGGAGGAACTCTCACGAGCCATCAGCGGTCAAATCTTCAAGCTGGGCGTAATATTTTTGTCGCGACCGCGGGGCGATTCAAGGATTTTCTCGACTGTGAAGTATTTGACTTCTCGCGAGTCAGGTTTTAAATTTTGGACGAAGCTGATCGAGTGCTTGATATGGGTTTCGGTCTCAATGTTGAAAAAATTGTCAATCATCCAACGATGCATCCGAAAGTATGTCCTCGATGGCTTTTGATTATGAGATTTGACTGATGTAATACTATTTGTTTCTCTGTAGGGAATCCGTCGTGTTTGTATGTTTTCGGCTACATTCCCAGATGACGTACAAGCGCTGGCTGCGACGTACATGGAAGACAACATATTCGTCACAACAGGCATTGTCGGTGGCACCAATCCGGATGTTGAACAGCTGTTTTTTTCAGTGCTCGAAAAGAGATATGAGAGCTAAGCTGATCGAAGTTTTACAAGATCTCGGTGATGCCAAGACTATCTTTTTTGTCGACAGCAAAAAGACGGCGGATTTCGTCGCTGCCTTCTCGTGCAATAACAACTTACAAGTAAGAATCAAATCTATTGACATGCAAAGTGTCTTAACTTTAAATGTCTAGTCTGCCAGCATCTATGGTGAGCGTAAACGAAAATCGTAAATGTCTCTTCCGAAGCTTCTGTCAGAAGAATATGCTAGCAATCAACTCACGAATCATGTAAGGTATAAAATATATATATGAATTAAGAGTTTTTATGCCTAATGGTGTTTTACTGTCTTATTATAGATGAACAATAAAAGCCGATGTCGAGGTGACGAAGAAAACAACACGTCGAAGTGCTGTCAAACGTGTCTTCGCTTCCGGAGAAGGAAGCACCGGAAGGCAAAAGGCGTCGTGGTGAAACGAAAGCCGATAAATACGTTGCTGGATTGGATGATGTAGAAATGTTACACGAAGGCAAAGGACACGCTGCCGACAATCCACGCCAATCACGTGCCAGATGAGCCGGAGGCGAACAATGGATCGCCAGTCACATCCGTCAAACGTGGACGATTTACTCGCGCAAAGGGGGCAATCAAAGTTCATTTTGACGATGCCGAAACGGCGCATTCGCCAGTCAGATTCACCCGTCCGGCGCGGAAGACCGGCCGAGAAGAAAGTCTCTGTCCAGCTGGAACGCGACCCCGACATTGAGACTTTGGTCGCTACAGCCAAAGAAGAGGAAGAGAAAGCACCGGCCGCCAAACGTTCACGACAAAAGAAGGGCCCGGCAGTATCTGCCGCAACAATGGCGGATGAACCTCCGGCCGTGCCGGCCACGAAACGGACATGTGGTGGCAAGAAAACTACCGAACCTGAGCTTGTTAAGGAGGATACCTGATCGCCACCACCACCACCTCGACGTACTAGAAACATCTAACAGACCCATCAATGAATTACATTTTATTTTTCTTTTGTTTTACCCATCATTGAATAATTTGAATTACCTTTTTATTTTTTGACTTTTGTTTCCATGCGTAATTATAATTTTTGTCTTTAAATTTTGCGTCTAATTTTCATCCTTAAAAAAACAGATTTTGTAAAGTATTTCACAATTGCACGACATGTTGGTGGACCAACTGCACGCACAATTGAGATAATGGTTCCTTGTTTTAATTTGGTTTTTGCATACTTCCTTCTTGCTTTTTCGCCGCCCATTTTGAAATATGTGGCAACGTTGCTTAAGTTTTGTGATCCGCCATGAGTCGCCATTTGCTAGTTCATTGTCGTGTGTGAAACATGCAGTTATTGGACACATCAGGCAGCAATGGTAAAGTAATACTTGAGTGAATGTTTCGTCAAGTAAACATTGTTTACCAAAGACATTGATTCTAATTCTAAAAAAAACATTGTTCCACAAGAAACTTTAATTTGAGAATACCTAACGATATTTGAAACTCCTTTTCAAATTACAAAATGAATGGCTTTTTTAAGAAGTCATTCTTTTCAATCATTTCTTTCTAAATTTTAGGATATCACAAGTTGTGAGACAAACATTGAAGGATCATAAATGTGTGGCAATCTCATTCTTCCATATTCCAGTTATTGTATTATTCTTTGCCATTATTTTTAATAATGAACTTTATTGTTGCTATCATGGACTATTTTTAAAATTATTTTTAACTAAAAATTTTTTCATTCATTTCAATCATTTGCAGGATTCAAACATTGAGTTTCCTTAGTTAGGCAAGTCACAACTATTTTTTAAATTATTTTTAACTAAAATTTTTTCATTCACGACATTTGCAGGTTCTGAGCAGTGAGAAACGATTGTTGCTGATGTAGAGTTTTGTAACGGTGGACCCCACAGTCTATGACAGAAACAAGTAGGACAGAAAATTCTATCTTCATCACTAACAAAAGAAAAAGGGAGGTTTGCATTTTAAGGTTAGGTTAGAAACAAAACAACAATAAAACCATTTGCTGATACTACCTTTCATACATTGTTATCACAAATAGGAGCAGTATATATTGGCAGCCATGTAGCTTTGTAGTTGCTTCGAAGATTTTTTTCCTTGTCTGGTGATTGGTTGGTACTGTTGCCTGTTCTATTGTTAACTTTTTTCTCTAGATTAATGCTATAAAACATTTATTTTAGGGCTTTGAATACCTCCTATCCTTATAGCCATGGAACATTTGACGTTGACTCCATTTACACTTGCAGAAACGAAAACGAACATATTTGCGACAAGTATTTTTTGTGACCATGAAACAAAAAATTGTGAATTTTTTAAGTACCTATATTTAGAAGACATCTAGCGGAGGAATTGCTTGTTACTGAATACTCACTGAACTGTCAATTTGTTCGTTGTCAGGGAGGCTATATCGAGTTTGGTTGCCATAATAATGGTTGCTTCGCGTATTGGAAATGCTTTGCCGAATCCCAAAATATCGCCAAGTGTGCCATATTGTTATAATCGTTCTTCTCCTTAGGATGGTTACCAATGTGCAGTTGAATTCTAAAAGGTAAAAGTACAAGTTCTTGGTGAAAACTTGTTGTGCAGCATACTATGCCATTAATAGCTTATTGAAAAGTTCTGGTTACTTTCTGCTTTGTTTCCAGGTTTTGTTTGATATGCTATATTTAAAGAACTGATGTTGGCATTAGCTTGATGGGGAAAAGTCATTTCCAATGTGGTAGGAGATTTATCTAGAATTGCATTAACATTCTAATTAAACATGAGAAATTATTATTAAGTATTTATTTGGTGATAGAGTCGGATGGTTTTCCTGAAGTTGAAGTTTGAAATAACCTTTCAAAGCCTAAACTCATCTTTGTAGTAAGGGACTTGTAAGTAAACAAGAAGCATTTTCTGCTTTTTTGCTAACTATATCTAACCTACATAATTTTCTGTTCAATAGTTAATGTTGTTTTTTTTGTTTTTTTTAACAAAGGTGAAAAGTAATGCTGGCTCTGTAAATGTTCTTGGTTTGGGGCAAGACATTGAATAAATTGTGATGATTGGATGGACAACATGGAATTCCTACACTATTCATATTCCCCAAACGGTATTAAAAATTCAAAAATTGAAGTGCATATCTGGGCTCCCTTCCTTTCCGTAGCCCCGTTTCCCCTTGACTCGTAATAAGCCCGTAGGGGGTCATGCCCCTACTGTACGGTATATATAAAAACAACATATACCGAGGTTTGGAGGGCTCTGGCCGGAAAGGGGACGTGGGGGTCCGCTTAGTCCGATGATGTGTTCACGGAGGGCGACGTGGCTACCCACAAATCCGAACTAAAGGTTAATCGCTCCAGTAAAAATGTTCCAAATCTTCGGCTCTTCTTCCGGCTTCTCTTAGCCAATCACCGGGTAATCTCCCCGGTGGGTCAACAAGGCAGTGTCTCCCCCTGCCTGGGTTGACGGCAACTTTTGAAAGGGCTATTGTGCCTTTTTAAAGTTGCAAAAATATTTCCAATGTGCAGAGAATTGTCAATAAAAATTTTTTATAAAATATTTTTTCAAAAATTTGTTCGTTTATTGTCTGTGTTCGCTGTGTTCATTATTACATTTATCACATTTTTTTTAAATATTTGTAATGCATAACGTACATTTTCCGCATACTTTACAACCATGGACAATGTCAATTGGAATGGGACTTGAACGACAAACCTATAGCATTTCAGCACAGCGCGCTATCATTGCGCCATGAGTGTTCTTACATCCACTGATTCAAATTTTGATGCGGATGTTGAAATAAGATCGACACAAGGTTATTATGGAATGCCTATCATGACAAAAATAAGTTATAGATGGCATAATGGTAAATCTACTGATTGGCACGCTAGAATACTTGGGTTCGATCCCCATACCAGTCAACAAAACAACTAAATAAATAAATGCATCAAATAAATAACATTGCAAAGCATTTTATTTTCCCTCCTTCCACCCACAAATCCACCACTATACATGTCCACATAATACATACAACAATACATACATATATACACTTAAAACTAACCCGTTGGCTGCCACGCCATCTTAACTACGGTCGCTACGTCGCTATCATAGGGATAGCGACCAAGGGGGCCGGTAGGCCGGGCTGATACGATGATGAGACCTTTACGGGAATGCACACCCCAGGTCTCATCTATCGCATCGATCAAGGGAAAGTCCCTATGGTGCATTGCCTTTGGGGCCATTCGGCCAATCTTGGGCAGTGGCGCTGCTCCACCCCATGGCAGATAGCCATGGAGCAGAACAGCGCGGCCCGTCCCTGTCAAGCTACAAAAAAAAGGGGATAAAAGGTGGGTGGCAGCCAACGGGTTAGTTAACAATAAACATTGCAAAACACACACAATACCAAAACGACGAGGCGAAGACGGGATGGCGGGCGAGGCGAAGGCGGGGCGACCACGAGTCGAAGAAGGGATGACCGGCGAGGCGAAGACGGGACGACGGGCGAGGCGAAGACGGGACGACGGGCGAGGCGAAGACGGCACGACGGGCGAGGCGAAGACGGCACGACGGGCGAGGCGAAGACGGCACGACGGGCGAGGCGAAGACGGCACGACGGGCGAGGCGAAGACGGCACGACGGGCGAGGCGAAGACGGCACGACGGGCGAGGCGAAGACGGGACGACGGGCGAGGCGAAGACGGCACGACGGGCGAGGCGAAGACGGCACGACGGGCGAGGCGAAGACGGGACGACGGGCGAGGCGAAGACGGGTTGACAGGCGAGGTGAAGATGGGCGTGGAGAAGAGGAAGAACGCTTTGTTCTGTACTCGTAAATGTAAAGAAAAAGAATTACTTAGTGGGAAATATAAGATTGCTGATGTAGCCAAATGTATGAAAGCAATTTGACTTACTTCTGTTGTCCAATGGCTAGAAATACTGTAGGGCCAGCAAATAGGCAGCAGACGGCAAAGAGTTGGCAGTCCTATGGTTGAATATTGAATTTATAAAACAAACAAACTATACTAGGTATGAGAAAAATTTACGAATACCAATAGAAATTGTGTTGAGGTGCATGTCTATGTCTGTTGGTAGGGTAAGTAGAGATTGCAACTGCTGAAATGGCTGTGGTTACAGTTGCTGCTGCAGCATAAGACAAATTTGGTGCACCAGTTAGATTACAATTGACAGGCGACCATGAGCGGGTAAAGATTAGAAGAATAATATCATGGTATTCCTACCCATAGGATTTGCATCTTTGGTGACATTCCTCAACGGGAAGTATCCTTTACAAATGAAGTTTCATGAGCTAAACCTTAAAAGAAAAATCCGCTAGTGAGATTCTGATAACAAAACATTAGTCTTATACCTCTCAATGAGCACCAGAATAGTTTGATGAATGCAACATAATGGGTTGCGAATAGTTTCTTGGTTTGACAGCTGACATAGGTGATTACAAGACATGTAACATAAAAACCAAGCATTTTGTGGGCTTCACTTGCAAAACACACTTTAAGATGAAAACACACAGAACCACCATTAGATTTTCTTGAATTTTCCCTTGGAATATGACATACTTCACAAAAACTTTCGAACACAGGTTTCACTACCCCCACAGTCACCAACAGTAGCACAGCAGCGTCATCTTGTTTTCCAATTAATAACCGAAATATTCATAAAAATTGAAAATCTTTGTTTTTTCGAGACGGGAACTGCACTGATGTGAACTCTTTTAATAAACTTCTTGAGCGTGAATCGAGCGTGAATGGCAAATATGCCCCCCCCCATATTTGTACCATTTCAATTTTATTTAAACAAATGTAGCGACCAAAACCATGAACAGCATTTTTAAAGTATAGCGATTTAACACGTTTTTGAGCCCGGATTATTCACTGTTTTTTATTTATTTATCCAAAAATCTAGGAAAATACATAATTTGGGTTCAGAAATCAACAAGAAGCTTGGTTGCACTTAACATCTAGAAGTTTTGCAACTTCACACATCTCTAGATTTCAAGCTAGTAAACATTAGGTCTGTCTGACAATACAATTTTCTTTCTTGAACAGCTGCAACGCTATTTCGGCCATGTTTCACGGAAAAAATTCTCCACGGAGACAAGTGCATCGATTGTGCGTTATCGTGTGCCTATTTCAATTAACCAATCACCAGACAAGGAAAAAAATTCTTCGAAGCAACTACAAAGCTACATGGCTGCCAATATATACTGCTCCTATTTGTGATAACAATGTATGAAAGGTAGTATCAGCAAATGGTTTTATTGTTGTTCT
The DNA here is from genome assembly GCF_022539665.2 of Daphnia carinata. Taxonomy (NCBI): domain Eukaryota; kingdom Metazoa; phylum Arthropoda; class Branchiopoda; order Diplostraca; family Daphniidae; genus Daphnia; species Daphnia carinata. The sequence continues at coordinate 2,212,405 of NC_081334.1, forward strand.
GTTTCTAACCTAACCTTAAAATGCAAACCTCCCTTTTTCTTTTGTTAGTGATGAAGATAGAATTTTCTGTCCTACTTGTTTCTGTCATAGACTGTGGGGTCCACCGTTACAAAACTCTACATCAGCAACAATCGTTTCTCACTGCTCAGAACCTGCAAATGTCGTGAATGAAAAAATTTTAGTTAAAAATAATTTTAAAAATAGTTGTAACAACAAGCATTATTAAACGACTTGCCTAACTAAGGAAACCGCTGGAACCCCAATGTTTGTCTCCACAATCCTGAAATGATTGAAATGACAAGCTTTGCTTTATTTCATTAATTCTAATTTTAAAATAAGTACAAAGCCTAACTGCATGGTTGAGCAGTTTGGCTTGATGCCTTTTTTAAAAAGCAAGAAGGTAGCAATAACCATTATCTCAATGTGCCTGTCGTGCTTACTTTTAAGGATACGAGTTACCGTGAAACAAAAGAAAAATAAAATAGGTAATTCATTGATGGGTCTTGCTGTTAGATGTTTCTAGTACGTCGAGGTGGTGGTGGTGGCGATCAGGTATCCTCCTTAACAAGCTCAGGTTCGGTAGTTTTCTTGCCACCACATGTCCGTTTCGTGGCCGGCACGGCCGGAGGTTCATCCGCCATTGTTGCGGCAGATACTGCCGGGCCCTTCTTTTGTCGTGAACGTTTGGCGGCCGGTGCTTTCTCTTCCTCTTCTTTGGCTGTAGCGACCAAAGTCTCAATGTCGGGGTCGCGTTCCAGCTGGACAGAGACTTTCTTCTCGGCCGGTCTTCCGCGCCGGACGGGTGAATCTGACTGGCGAATGCGCCGTTTCGGCCTCGTCAAAATGAACTTTGATTGCCCCCTTTGCGCGAGTAAGTCGTCCACTTTTGACGGATGTGACTGGCGATCCATTGTTCGCCTCCGGCTCATCTGGCACGTGATTGGCGTGGATTGTCGGCAGCGTGTCCTTTGCCTTCGTGTAACATTTCTACATCATCCAATCCAGCAACGTATTTATCGGCTTTCGTTTCACCACGACGCCTTTTGCCTTCCGGCGCTTCCTTCTCCGGAAGCGAAGACACGTTTGACAGCACTTCGACGTGTTGTTTTCTTCGTCACCTCGACATCGGCTTTTATTGTTCATCTATAATAAGACAGTAAAACACCATTAGGCATAAAAACTCTTAATTCATATATATATTTTATACCTTACATGATTCGTGAGTTGATTGCTAGCATATTCTTCTGACAGAAGCTTCGGAAGAGACATTTACGATTTTCGTTTACGCTTACCATGGATGCTGGCAGACTAGACATTTAAAATTAAGACACTTTGCATGTCAATAGTTTTGATTCTTACTTGTAAGTTGTTATTGCACGAGAATGCAGCGACGAAATCCGCCGTCTTTTTGCTGTCGACAAAAAAGATAGTCTTGGCATCACCGAGATCTTGTAAAACTTCGATCAGCTTAGCTCTCATATCTCTTTTCGAGCACTGAAAAAAACAGCTGTTCAACATCCGGATTGGTGCCACCGACAATGCCTGTTGTGACGAATATGTAGTCTTCTATGTACGTCGCAGCCAGCGCTTGTACGTCATCTGGGAATGTAGCCGAAAACATACAAACACGACGGATTCCCTACAGAGAAACAAATAGTATTACATCAGTCAAATCTCATAATCAAAAGCCATCGAGGACATACTTTCGGATGCATCGTTGGATGATTGACAATTTTTTCAACATTGGGACCGAAACCCATATCAAGCACTCGATCAGCTTCGTCCAAAATTTAAAACCTGACTCGCGAGAAGTCAAATACTTCACAGTCGAGAAAATCCTTGAATCGCCCCGCGGTCGCGACAAAAATATTACACCCAGCTTGAAGATTTGACCGCTGATGGCTCGTGAGAGTTCCTCCATATATAACCACAGACTTTCAAACCGAACTGTAGGAGAATTTTCACGCCTCGCGCTGAATTTGAATGGCCAATTCACGAGTGGGTGCGACAATTACAACTTCTGGTTTTTGCCCCATGGCATGAGACGCACCAGCAACGCCTTGTTCTAACAATATGTTCATAACCGGTACCAAGTACGCCGCCTGCATGAAAAAATGTAAAATTTTAGATGACTTAATCAACGAATATCACGAAGGGTTTGTTGAGTATCTTAGATGCAATTGGACCTTTTAGTAGTCGCAATCACTGGCATGCCCACTCAAAATTACTTTTACTTCAACTTACCCAGTTCATACCGACCCATTCGAATCAAGTCAGTACGAGGGCATCAACGTTTCAAAATTACACAGCGTTAATTAATTGGATTGCCGTTTTGCCGGAGCACGTGACAGCACAAGCAATTAAACCTCTTTTGACAACAATAACTACAACCGGAGCTTTCTGAACAGGTGTTGGTTTTATGTAGCCAGAATTCTTAATGTTTTGAAGTAGTAGTTGGCGCAGGCCGCCTTCTTCGTATGATGTTCTGTATTGAGGTACATCTTTTTCTGTAGCCTAAAGCAAACCCATTAGATAAGTTTTAAAAAATATAGTTTCGAGAAATGGCTTACATGGAGGACGACTTTATCAAAATTGTTAAAGCGTTCCCACACAGACGATGCCCTTAAACAGTTCCTTTTCATCGCATGTCACAGCATCTGGAATGTATTGCTCATGTGGCTTTCCATCTTTCGTCAATTCACTGAAGTGATTCGGGCAGCCTTTTGAGGTGTGGTCAGCTTCATTACACTAGGAGTAAAACAATGAACATTGGAACATAAGATATTTTTGTGAAGATATAATTGATGTTTACATTGTAACAATTGCTGCTATTAATGCTTCCTCCTTGAGGAAAATCCCTTGCTACATTGCCCTCTTCTTCGTAAAAATGAGCACTAAAAATGATGTTTTTTTTTGTTTTTTGTTTATCTCATGGCAGGTACGACTTCCACCACCGCCACAATCCTCTTGTGGACAATCCTTCGACAAATTTCCCCCTTCCCCATACTATAAAAAGCACCAAGAATTTAAGTTCGAACACATGTTTCGATATTTTCATCTTAGTTTGTGACGTCAACGGACCACTACCGCCGCCCCCACCAGCTTGTGGACACTCTAGCAAAATGTCGTTCACACTGTTACACAAAAACATATTTTAAAGTAATCACACTAGGAATACATTAAAACACTTACCTTGTGACCCTCTACAGAAAAAATGTAGATCAGAATGAAACAAATTAGATTATATAGAGAGGTCAAGAAGTAAAATCTAGCGAGGACGGTCTATCTAGCGAGTAAAGGTAGACAGCAGACTACACGCAAGCCAATATAAAAATATGCCTGGAAAAAAAAACTGTCCGATGAGCCACGGTTTAAGGCGCCTCTTGTGGACGCAAAAGTCATTATGAGAAATTTTATCCGTCACAAATTAAATGTTTTTAAACATTTAAAGTACTTATCCAAATGAAAATTTAACTTAAGAAAATTAATATGTTTGAGTAATACAAAGTCGTTATTGTGTATTATTTTCACAGCGCAACAACCAATAATGACTTTATGTTACTCAAACATATTATTTATACCTAAAACAAGCAATTATTCTCATTGCTATTAGAATTACATTCATTATAATTGTTGCAGCACAAAATGCAAAGTTAATAGTAATAGTATAATAATGAAGTTAAGTAGAATATAAGAAAATAATTATTGTATGTTATATTTTAATAAAATAAAGTTATTAATTTAAAAAATCATATATTTATATGGCTAGAATGCGTAAAGTTGTATTTAGAAAATTAAATAGGAATCTGGCCGATAGATGGCCATAGCTGTAAAAAAGAAAATAAAAAGCCGAAATTTTTTTTTTTTTTTTTGGTAAAACGGATTGCCATATCTACTTACCGAAAGCTGATTTACTAGTATTTTGCCTCGGGAATCACCCCATTTCACACCAACTCGGCCGACACTCAGCTATTCTGCTTTTCCCAAGAAGAGATTGACACAACCTTACCTTTCAGCAGATACGTAATCGGGGACAGTCAGTCGGATGTTTCGCATCCCCTTGTTGATGGTTACGCAGAGCCTAGGGAAACCTTACACTTTAGCAAGGCAAGGTAGTCCTCGTAAACCTACTGCCTGGTGGCTGACTGCTGGTGTATTTTCTGGCGTAATGTAAATTAACAACATTAAGTAACCTAGAGAGAAAAAAATATTAGAAGGAAACAAAGATGGTTCTTAATGTTCTCATAAAAATTATACCTTGATAGGTCTTACGATTTTTGAAAGACTTAACAGAGGATGATGGCTATTACAATTACCAGCAACTCAACTATGTATATGCACCGTTGAAAATAAAAATTTAAGCAAAATCGGAATTACAATTAACAGGCGGTCAACTATTTTCACGTTCACCCGCAAATGCCTAGCACTCCTCTGGTTGTTGAGTTGGCTGGTGGCACCTTATAAGTGAGAAACCGATTGTAAACGAAAGAAAGTAATACCACTAATGTTATTCCTTAAGGAAATTTCTCGGGCGTAGCTTTTTTAACCCAAAGGGTTAAGTAACGTAGGACCAAAGGAGTTGATATCAAAATCACACCTGATTTTGAGTGTTCATAGATGTTCCAGTAGCAATCATTCCTGGATCTTTCAGTAAATGCATAGAATTTCTGATTATTACCAAAGGATAACTGCTGCAGTGAAGAAGTTTCTGGAATGCTAATGAAGATCTTTTATACATGGTGCCCATAAAACATCATATTACCGTTTGAAAGACAACTTCCTTAGATCAAGGGCAAAATCAAAACTTTGCCAGTCCTTATGAACCCACTCCCTTGTGAATGCTGGTGATTTTTTTTTGTATAAGTTTCAATATTATCCATGTGTTTTAACTGCTGTAAGTACTAGCTGTAATTGTTCCACTGTAATGGAAGTCATCAACAAGTGCCCTGGACAGAAAAAAATTCCTATCAGAACAAAACAGTCTACAACTTACCTTATAGAGACCAAAACAAAAATGGATGGTTAGTGTCAATACTAAAATCTTAATCTTTCAAAGACAACAAAATTTGTCCTTCTCAAAATGAACCAAAAATTAGCATCATCTAATGATTCACAAGTTAGTAATCACAGATTACGGTGGGCAAGTGGAAATTGAAAAACACAATACACACCTACCAATGTGAGTCGAAATCCCGATGATATTCCTGATTGATGTGCTTCACGACACTTCTAGGTTTTGTAATAAACTTATGTCAATGCTTTTAAATTATTTTGCATATCTTTTATCTTTTCTCTAATTAGCGTACCTTGAACAGTGTTGAAAAATGAGTAAATTTAATGGCGAAAGTCCCAAAAACCACGAGGTCAAGAAGTAAAATCTAGCGAGGAAGGCAGACAGCAGGCTGCACGCGTTAAGCAAACTTAGAAATGTATGACAAAAAAAAACTAACCCCATGAGCCACGGTTTAAGGCGCCTCTTGTGGACACAACGGTCATTACGAGAAACTTCATCCGTCACGAATAAAATGTTTTAATATCCCTATTATGTATCCCTTTTTCGTCAAATTGTTCGACTTTTAAAATAAACCCGACAAAATAAGCCAATCTTTGCACGAATGAAAGGGAACTGAGTTAAATCTACTAAAGGATGAGATAAGCTAAAAAGAAATACCAAAAGGGAAACAAAACAGCAACAGATGCGGAACTAACTAAATAGATGTGTCTGTAGAGAGCTGTCCTACAGGGTAGGACAGCTGATAACATATGGATGGCAAGGAAAAAAAACGGCAAAATGACAGAATATGATCCTATACATCGAGCAACCTATTTCCTACCATTAGATGCTGGCGCGTAATAAAATAAAATAATAAATAAAATTTTAAAAAATTAAAAAACCACCATTTTACTTGTGTCGCGCCAGTACCTTCTGGTAGAAAGCTGGGTCTGCGTAAATCGGGGACAAGCCCTACATACCATACAGTCACCACCGTTTTATTAAACACAATACCTGTTCAATTCTCGTCGATCGACCAAAACTTTACATTTTCTTGAGATACATCATACCTTGCATTGTGCCATTTAAATTTTTTTTCTTCAGAAACAAGGTTTACTATGTATTTTTTTGTTGTTGTAAGCCTGTAATAGAATATAAGGTGAAGCAATAAGACAAGCATTTAGATCATTAACAGCGAAATAAACCTGGACACCAAATTATAAAGAATTGACAACCATTCCTTGAAGACAGTCAGTATCTCTTACACTAACTTTACTTTTAAGAAGATTTGGCTTTCTCAATGAAACTGGCAAGTTTCACATCTTTTTGGCTGAGTCCATTGACATCATGCGTGGAAAGGGTGATTTGGATTTTGTTGTAGACATTGAACCATTCAGGGTGATGATCCATCTTCTCTGCTTGTAGTGCCACCTTAGACATAAATCCCCAAGCCTGTCAAAAGTAAAATATTTGTCAATAGGTTATCGTGCAAGCAAAATTGAAGTTTGAGTTGTGCTACCTGGTTAAAATCCTGACAAACAAATTCTTTGTAAATGGCATCTCTGTTACTAACCAAAGTCCACCCAGCTTCATGCAAGGGAGTTAAAAACGTGGTTCTCTCCTCCTCAGTTAATTTAGTTGTTGCCTAAAATCCATTAGTTAATGACGTTTTTCATACGACAATAAGTATAAATGAACACAAGGAAATCAGAGGTTACCATTTTCTTTCCGCGTTGGAACGTATGTGACCAACTTAAGGAAGGGGCAAATAGAAAAGACCTCTTCAACAAATTCCGGGTCACTATGCTCATTTATGGCCTAGCTTCGAGCAAAACTAAATATTGCCTCGAAATTTTTGAGATCAGACGTTTAACTTCGCCTTCTGGGCTTTTAGCGCAATATTTTGGTAGTTTCAGCCAGCGTTGCCAATTAAAAAAACACTCTTTATAAAAAAAATTAAGAAAAAGTTGAAAAGGGTTTTTAAATACAATAAATTGGAACACGTAGAATTAAATTTGTAATTAAAAAAAACAATCAAACTGCATTCTACGATTAACATATATTCACTTTCGTAGTAGTAAAGTTTGTAGTTTCCCATGTAGAGGCACCTAGTGGATTTTACTTAAACTACTCGCTAAATTCTAGGCACGCTTGTACTAAAATATTTAAAAAGAAGTTTACGATTAATACATTCCTTAAACGGTGTTAATTGAAAAAATTCTAACGCCAGGCTTTAGTTACATTCTCAAGCCAAATGCCAGCTACCCAAACCGTATTTTTAGTGTTGCTTCTTCTCTACTGTGATATCCTCTATTGTATTAGTTAGAAACTGAAAACTAAAAAGATTATAAAATTCCTAACAAATTCACTTTGACAGGTACTACTTCTAATGAAGAAATGTTAGGTGTTGTTTCTGTTTAATACGTATTCGTCATGCGCCTGATATCTACTGTGTTTCGCGAAGCAACTAAATTGTTTTATTACCACTACATCTATTTTGGAGCCAAAATCGAACTGGCGTGATTTTGTGATGGGAACTAGCCTGACACTTTTCAAATGAATAATGTTTGATGCATGGTGTGCTTAAACCCCCCAGATTATGGACAGGGATTAAATCATACACTTTGAATAAATAGCACAAACGCAACTTGCATTATATATCCTTTGTATACTGTATAGATGTGTGTATGTAAGAGCATGGCACTTGCCCAGCAGCAACATTAACGAGCGCATCCATTTCATTTCCGTCATTTCATAACACGAAACCAAAAAGGGCAACAAACTCTCTTTGGAGGAGAATTTTAGAAACATTGTGCGCATGCTTGTGTTTACAACAACAAACCCCTCGGCTGCTGGTGAGAAACGAGGAGACGGGGAGGATAGGCTAGAAAAGAACGAAAGAAAAAAAAATGAAAATGGAAAAAAAAAAAAAAAAAAAACAAGTAGAAAGAAACCATGGCTCGCGTTACATGACGGGTATAGTGCCTTGCATCAGAGGGGCTTGTCATAAACAAGCAAAATGACCACGTGGTTTAACATTTCATAAACTTCCAGCATGGGCTCGCTAACAATTGGAGATACACAAGATTTATCGAAATAGTTGCAGCATTTTTACAGGCATAAAGCGATGAGATAGATGGATGCGTAACAGGTTAAGCCATTAGAGTCCACCATCAAAGATTTCAATTACGATCGCAATGGAGGACAATATAAGTCCACAATTTAACACAACACACACAAAGAGATGAAAAAATAACTCTGAAAGAGCAGCCACCTTTGATAGAATGTACCTTTTGATAAAAACAAAAATAATAATAATAACAATAATATGAAGATGAACGTCATGTCACTGCAATCCTTTGGTCACAAACACAGGATTCAAAGATCGCCTGCAGTATTGACAAATCACTGGCCACTGGCAACAAAACACACACAAACACACTCAATCATCAGCACCGAACCAGGAGATTTGAAGGACTCGTTATTGTTTGCCTCTTAGAGATTTCTTCATTATCTCCGTCATACAGCCCGCTTAAAACGCTGGCCCTCGTCACCAATCTGCGGTGACCGGAAATGGTATGGGGGAGGCGTTCATTTTTTCTTCTTTTGGGAGGATGGTAGGGTAGCGGTTCTTCTTGGTTTTAATATTCATTTGTCTAGCAAAGCAGCATGTTGAGGAATCGTTTATAATCATCACAGAGTGCTTTCATATTGGACGGCCAGTGGTGCGGAAGGAGCTAGCTGCTCCATTTCGACGCAGGGCGGAGTCTCGTCCTCGGGGAAAGTAATCTTGTCGGCCTTGTACCAGACGACCAGGTCTACGAAGAACGCACAAAGCATCAACGCTCCTGTCGTACCTGTATGTAAATTAAAATGTAAAACAATTGAAATAGATAGATAAACACAAGCCTGGAAAAAAATAAACAAGCAAACAGTAAAAGTCAAACGGAAAATGATACCGTGAAACGAGACTCGGAAGGTTTTGGCGTCATAGAGCCAACAAGCACCTTGTTCGCCGCATGTCTTTTCCCATACAAAACAGGCTGAGTCGACCACAGCGCCGTAAATAATTGGACACGGCACGTTGGCTTAAAAAGAGAAAGAAAAAAATTAGCAATGCTCCTCACTAACGAAGCGCGTTCTTTTGTTTTTCTTTAAAGGAAAATACCAAACAATCCAATGGCAAATTGAATCAACCCGAGAGCCATAGCTTTATCTTTGGCGTGTACGCATCGAAGAGTAAGCAGCATGGAGCCCACCTCACTCGTTGAATGTATCAAAACAAACAGCGAAAAGATTCCAATATACCAGATGTAGTTGTTACATTCAAGGTGGCAGTAGCCTGAAGTAGCCGTCACGCCCACATCGAGACATTCGCAGTTGGAGTACTGTCAAAATTACGAAAATCAGTGTACAATAAGGCTATTGTAATTCATTAAATGAGTTCTATTTTACCTCGGTGCTTCCCACTTGTCCACCGACGTGGGTGAGATTGGCGCAACCGGCGTGACAGGCTGAAAAGTAAGTTTCACCCGTCGATGTACAAATAGGAGCAAACACGCTACTGTCACATTCACACGTCCGATTGCAAGGTATTTTGATTGTCATTCCGCTGGTCAACAGGAGGGACGGATAAATGTGTTTTTATTTCATTTTTAATTCTTTCATGTTGGTTTTACCTATCGGTTTGTTCCAAACCAGAGAAATCACTCATCGGACATCCCAGTAACATCAGCAGAGCCATCCCTTCAAAACCAAACAAAATATTTCATTAGGAAAATCGAAAAACATGAATAATTGTAATGAAATTACCAATAGCATAAAGAAGTGCAGTTAGGGCTATCCACGCCGCAACAAATTTGGGGCTGGGTTTTCTTAGACGAATGAACACTCCACTGAAAAAGATGCCAATACCCATTACTCCAATACCGCCGATACCTAAATACAGAAAAAGTGAAAAGCCATGAGCCAATGAACGTGACTAATTTCACGTTAACTAAAAAAACGAAATATGCAACGAACCAGAGATCATGTTGGCGGAGTGGGCGGTCATTCTGAATTGCGATTCTAGATATTTCGGAAGAAAAGTGTAAAGGCCCGCCACTGGTAGAATATGGAGGACGCTGCTAGCAGTTCGAAAGAGAAGGATATCATTCTTCAAGAGCCGACGAATGGCTTTAGGAAAGTCTTTCAAACTGGGGTTCTTGCTCCGCATTGCAGACACTTGTTGCACTTTGGGTTTTGCTTCTGGCGACGCTATTTTACCATTGACTTGTTTCTTATGCTGGCCAGTCCGCTTGCCCTTCCTGGGCAACCGCCGTGGAAAGGCAAACATGGAAAAGGAAGCCAATAAAATAGTGGAAGCGACGAAGATCATTCCTATTTTATAGGTTCATTCGTTAGGCGATTGAATTGCTGAAAGTTTTTTTGAAAATTAAAACTTTACCAAGCCACCACGCCCCGATCCAACGAGGATCTTTTGGCGTAACGTCAGGTTCGACTAACGGATCCACATAAATTGACGTGCACAACGAGCCCAGGACGAAGCCAAAGACAGGTCCCAGAATCTTGACACCAATGTTTATAGCTAAATTCGAGAAAACAAATTAAAATTAAATACATTCTTAAACGGGATATCGTTAACGTAGTATTTTTATACCGAAATAGGTAGGAGATTCTCGATTTGCCACATTATCATCCATATATGGGATACCAAGTGTTTCGACGGCAGTCCGGCCCATGCCGATACCCAAAAGACTCAAGAAAAAGAAAGCCAAAACAACTGTCGTCGTTCGTGAAATGGCCTGTTGTTTGCTACTCTCTGTAAATATACGGAAAAATATTAACTAATTAATGAACAATTTCTTTAAATAACACGAACACAGAGGAGTTTACAACTTACTAGCGCATTGCTCGTTACGTTCAAGTTCAGATATTTGCGGGCCCAAGCTGAGATTGGCATTCTCCACCTGTCGGCAGATGAGATCCATTTCCAGTTTTTGTGGACCTGAAAGACGAGAAGGATCCATCGGTGCAACTAAACTGAGTCCGCTTTGCAGATCGGGCGATAACATAGAAGAGAGTGACGAAGAGGATCCCGTGTTGGGTTTGGTCCTCCAAAAGAGAAAATGGGGTAGGGAGCAGAGTGCGGCGGAGGCGCCAAAGAGAACCATACCCCAGCCGATCCATTTGGGACGGTGGCCTTGGCCACCGTAATAAGTGAGAAGGAGAGCGCCACCAATTTGTCCTATTTCGGTAGCGCTCATGATGATACCAGTCGTTTTCGACTGGATTTGGAAGAGTTTTTCGATTGTGGTCAGCACGCTGACAAAGTACGTGTAGAACATTCCCTGGAGTACGCAAGCCAGACAGAAGACGGCCAGGAACATCTGTTTGGAGGCCAGCGGCTGGAGCCACGCGGGTGAGAAACACGGGCCGAGACCGCAGAGTAGCTCCTCGTCTTCATCTTCTTCGCCATCGACGTCCATGTTAGTAGCGGGATGAACAGCGTCGCTGCCGCCATTTAGCCGTTTGATGACCGGCTGACTGACGACCGCCAACCTGTGAGATTCATCATCTTTTGGACTGAAGGAAGGGCTGTTATCCAAGCCATTTTGCCCCATTAGCCTGTCTGATCCGTTGGGTGCTATGGGCCAACCCGGTCCGCCTCCACCTCCGCTGCTACCTTCGATCGCTCGGTGACTCAGCAGGGCAGGATCAGAGTCATCCGATGTTGGAAGCGGATCGAAGCGGGAAGAGCCTCGCTTCACCATCGTCACAACCGATTGATCTGTCAATAAAAATGTGGAGCAAAAGAAATGATCAGTAAATAGATGGAGTAGCTGAAAATCAAAGTGCCGGTGCTAGTCGACAACGCAGACTAAATTTTCTGAAGGAGATCAGCGAGTTTCATGACCTAATAATCAAATGCTGCTCTAAAAATGCGGAAGCGAAAACGAGACGACAGTCAAGGCTAGTAAATCCACGTGATCCAGCATTTTCTTAAGGTCGAAAAAGGAAGAAAAGGGGGAACAGTTGCTAATAAGATTCGCAACCGTCTCTACAGTGAAGAAAACAACAACGCAGTCAAGGGTAATGTTCCAGTGTCGGTTCACTATGGTTCCTCGCACTTGGCACAAGAAGGCCCGCATCCTCAGTAGGTTAGCGCTAGCGCAAATTGAATTACCACCAAAAAGAGCCCATTTAAATTTGATAGTTTCAGCCGGCTCCGTTTACATGATTTTAGGAGGGCAAGAGCAAGGCCAGTAGTTCCCATCGAATGAAACCAGCCATTTTGCGAGCGTCTAAAAGTTAGAAGTCCGTTCTTTTTTGAAGAATCAAATGGCACGTATGAAGTATTAGCAACAAAAGATTTTGTTTAAGAAAAAAAAAACGGATTCAATGGACTAGGAAGAAAGAGGAGAAAAGAGACAGAAGAATTCAGGTCAAGGGTCATTGGACTTTGGTTGGGAACGTCAGGCCGGAAAAGGAATTAATCGGTAAAAAAACTGACGATGCACACTGTACTACTTTTTTTCGGAGAAGAATTTGAATCTATGCGAATCGCAAAAGAAGGGAAACATAAATGAAAACGAAACAGCACGGCGAAAAAAAAAACGGATCGAATTACGTGCTGCTGACTATGTTGTGCGTCCCGGCTGCTTTTGTAAATAAAAGCCGAATGAAACAAATCCATTCACAACGGTCGGGAATAACACGTTTTTGCATGATTGACAGAAACAAAACAAAAACAGCGCAAGTCAGAGGTTAGTTTCGGGAGAGGGCAAAGAAAAAAAAAAAAAAAGGCCTGAATGGCACATCGCGGTGGGGGGTTGCGCTAATTCGGCCGATCGACTGCCATATAGAGAAAAACCTTGGCTTGCGCGACTCAATTCTTGGTCAGCTGTGTGGGTCGGGCTCCCGGGGTATTTTGACATGGAAAGTATCTTTCACGCACCAAATAGCCCCTCGTGTCTCGAGTGATAAGTCTTGGCCTCGATTCTCGTTCCGACAGCCGACACCAAACGGACGGAGAGGAGTGCACGGCGGCCAGTTAAAACCAGACAAACGGAAAGACAAGGGCCTCGGAAAATAAAATAAAACGACATGCAATTACGATGCACTATAAATACAAAAAATCTAACTCAACACATATTTCTACCCTACAGCCATTTCTCAGCTAACCTCGAAAACAAAAAAATAATTTTTTGTGTTCCGAACCGCCATGGTGGCAGTTTTCTCCGCTGCTCTCTAGTTTTCTTTTTTCGTTATAGGTGCGCCCCAGCAGCTAACGATAAACTTGGTCAGCTGTTTTTTTCGTGGGGCGATTCTACTCGAATGTTAAAACATTCGAGCCCTCGGCTTGGCAATCGGCACCGACCGTTGACTAGCGACAAACACATGTTGGGAAAGTTTACAATAACACAAACTTTTTGGGATGTATGGGCATCGTCAGCACGATAGTCCTCAGATTTGACCTTACAAAGACCGAGAGAAAGAGACCGCCAAAACAGACGGGATCAATTATGTATGTTTCGACAGTGGGATTTTTTTTTCTTCTGGGAGGAGGGAGCAATCTGGACCCAGAGATTAGCCAGCGGCCGCTCTTGTTCGAACGAGTGAAAAAGCAGTAGCAACAAGAGCGACATCATCGACCTTGGTTTTTCCTATGGATAATGCACCCAAAATTGGAAAGACTGTACAAGAAACTGTGGCTGGGCTGATCCAGCGTTTAAAAAAAAAAAAAAAAAGAAGAAGAAAACGATAGGGCGAAAGAAAAAGGAGATACGTAGTTAAAGATCATTTATTCATCGAGTGAAAGTCCCATTCAGACGATGACGTCAGAACTAATCTTACTGCATCAGCTAAGGAAATCAAGAGTTTTCACATCACTAAAACCGCCATTTTCGTTTTTTAAAAGGTACGATGGATTGGAAAATTTTCGCGAATCGATCCTATCCACGCTCCCAAGAATGATCTCAAGAAAGAGAGAAAAAGGATTCGCACGCTAACACGTTGACGTTGTTATCCAAAATAATCTTCCGCTCAGCCGGTACGCCCGGCTCATTCCCAGGTAGAATGAGGTCACATAAGTCACCTGACGCAGACCCCATTTCGTTTCTGTCTTTCCTCTTTCTGTTTTCTTAAAAGAGACGATATCAAGATAAATTCCAACACGAAGTCCTCTTCGACAAGTCAGTTCTACCCTCCCCTCCTTAAAAAAAAAATCGGTTATTTGTTCACCTTCATTTCTACTAGGTCGTTGTTGTTTTTCTTTTGTTTCTGCTTGTTTATTTGTTTTGTTTGTTTGTTTTTTTTTTTTCGACAGGGGAAGGGCATTGTTTTTTTTTGTTTGCTAACTGCTAAAGAACAGCGTGACTATCGTTCACTTTGAATCTTCGTTTTTTTTTCTCCCCCTTGCCCTCCAGGAGACAGTGGTTTCTTGCAAATTCTAAATACAACGAATCGCTAGCCAAAAGAGAAAGGATAAAAAAGAAATAGAAATCGCCTACCCCAAAGGGGAGGAAAACGCAACGTCTGGAGAATGGCACACAAACAAAAAAAAATAAAGGAATAACTAAATGAATGGATTCGTCTCCGCAACACACAAACCACACACCCTTAAAGCAGACGGAACAAGGCAGGTGTGGAGGTGGTCCAATCTGGGAGGAAAAAGCAGTCCGTGATTCCTCAAGAAAAGCTTCTGGGTTCTCGTCCTTTATTCTTTTTGTGTGTTTTTCTTCCTTCAGACAGACAGCACAAACTTCATTTCACTGCACATTGGCAAGGGTCTCAACTTGAAAGGAGTCTGGTTGGTCTCAACTCAAACGCCTGTATGCGACGCGAGAAGACTTTCGGTGCGCAGCGGAGGGATGGGACTTGTGTGAATCGAAAAGGTGGTGGCCTTCAAAGTCCTGTTATATGCCTGGCGGCAGCAGAAAGCAGGCAGACTCACCAGCCCTCCTCCCCCCAACTGCACAACTCCTCCCAAAAACGATGCCGCGTGAGCAACAGAAACACAGCGGCTCGCATGCCCCCCACCCCCCTCCTTAAAGACACATACACACACTCTCTCTCTCTTGCGTTCGTTTTAAACAGCCGACCAAAGAAACGTTTTAGCCGACTCCTCCTCTTCTCTCGCAGACACTTTATCTATTCTTTGGTTGTCACTAAAATAAAAAAGAAAAGCGAAAAAGGGACTAACACACATCGAAAAATTTAACCATGCGGATGAATCGATTGGCCAATCGGAAGCTAGCTCCGCCGGAGGAGGAATGACCTCTTTGCCTTTCTAGTGCAGCAATTGGCACGCGTCGCTTTTCCTTCGTCACATCCTCTACGTTCTCAACTGACCGAGATATACATCCGCATACTCCTGAGACACTATCTGTTTCATTGATACATGCTGTTGTTCGCGACCTGCTTCTTTCTATTGCGACCGATAGTACAACAGCACCAATCGTGTTCTACTATAAGAGGCTTAACACTGAACGTTTTTCATTCAAGCGAATACAACGGCGAAACCAAAGGCTAATGAAGACATTCTTTTCACCAAACCTACAAAATCCCACTCTTTATGAAGATGGGAAAACAAATTAGAATGTGTTTGCTTGGAAAGTGAAGAAGAGGTAACATAGTTTCCTGCTACTGCCAGGAAGTCTACAAGAAAGGGAGTGAACGGGGTCAAAATGACAAGTTTTCCTGGTGATCAGCTTTCGCATCACTTCACAAGAATGAAACTTGTTCGTGATGTTTTCTACTGACATGGGTAACCAAGCATCTTGTATGTGCTGAACTAATTTGGTTAAAGTCAATCTTTAAAAACACTAACCTTGCTGTGGGTGATTCATTTTTCTTGAACTAGTTGTGTCGCTTTAGGCAGCAACAATGAGACCAGCAGAAGTAACCAAATGCAGCAATTGTGCTTGAGATTAGTACTGAAACACAGATATGTTCTGGTGAGATTCCAGACAGTTGGATGTGATGTGTAACTGGCAATGAAAGCTCCTTCAAAGATTGAACCATTTGCCAAAATGTTTCACTGGTTGTGGCGCCACAACAGTTGAACGATTCAGCCATAGCTCACTAAATCTTGTATGTCTAGTTAAGCCCATGACCTATTGGTCTATGAGTTACTTAATGACTTGTCCAAAGAGTTCTGGTCACTTTTTGCAAATGCTTGGATAGAATATCAATAGAGACATCAAACTAAATAAAATTAATTTAACTGATTTTCACCGTTATTTTACAAGCAGCAGATGAAAAGCACTATAAACTCAGGAATCCCTTGTGCATTTTAAACAATAAACTAACATCAACATGTCAAAAAGGCTGTTTTCCCTTTTTCTTTTTTGCATCAACATGCCTGGGAATACGGGCTTGCCCGGCTACAGGTCATAAGCAGGCAAGTAAATTGATACGAAGCCTATTCTTACCCTGTTTTTTTATGCAAATCTATTGCGCAACGTAGCAGATCGCAGGCGCCAAATCCGGCAACAGGCACTGATTTCGTCCTATGCGTCCATGTCTTGGGTCAAAATCTTATTGAGTAACAAGAGCACTGACCAGCAATGTCTCTCGTGTACAAAATGGACATGTTGTAAAGTATTGCTTTCAACATCACTATAACCTACGTTGAACAACCATTCTTGACCTTCCAGTGGTTTCATCATCGCACGAATTTCCTGGGGAGCGAAAAAGAACGAAAAGATTTACGTTTCCCGATAACAAAACTTCAAGTATATATACGTCAAAAGTCAGACCAATGAACTCTTTTTTTTTTGATGCTGCGTTTATGGATTCGCCGAAGCGAGAGCTATTTCTGATTAGCAAGTTGTCAACTGCGTCGTCAAACCGCCCGGGATTTCTTGCTTTTCTCCAAATGGCTGACTGAAAAAAAAATCCTTTTAATCAAAGACTTGATTTCTCATTAATGCCTTTTATTCTAGTCCATGGCATGGGTACATGGGGATGACTATCGTATCCTCGAACGTTTCATTGGAATTTTCTGACAGCTTTCCAAAACGAGTTGTCTAGCTTAGGGAGCAGATCAATTCCAAACATTTTTCGAGCCACTTCTGGTAATTACTGTGATGCATTTTCAAGTGCTAGTCCCGGTGATTATTAAGCATAGCTCTAAGACAAAATGTGAAAAATTAATTCGATGGGAAGGAAATTAAAAATGAATACTTGGCTCTAGCAGTGCCACTACAGGCGAAATTGAATTCAAGACTTCAATTACTATTCATGAGAACCTTGAACTAGACCTTCAAACTTCCCCTTGTGAGGAGAACCACAGATTCAGCATGAGAAAACGCGAACCCACCCAAATCTGCCAGCCTTCTATGAATCTGGAAAAAAAACGTGCTTTTGACCGCATCGTGCATCGCCCACACTTTCTCTTTCAGAAGGTGTAGAATAACGAAAAAGTCGCGGAATACCGCGTGCTTTACAGTCTGAGCATAAACCAAGTCCAACCTTTTGTGGCATTTCCCTTTCTTCGCTGTATTGATTAATATTTTAATAAGCCAAAGAACATACAAAACCTTCACTTTATTTGGAGAATCTGCAGAAAGCACACTATACTTCTACATTCGTATACGTTAAATGTGGCATAATCCATGACCATCATTAATCGTTCCCATTCTCCATGCTGAATTTCCCATAACGCTAGTTTCTAGGGCGTCCTTCTTTCCCACTTTTTAGCCGAGGTTTACTTTACGCCATCTATGCACGATTTCGATCGCACCTTTTTGAATTTTCAGTTGCCATAAGAGCACTATGGAAAGGAAATTGCGGTTGCTGTTCTATTGACTGTCGGTGAAAATCATCCTCAAAACCGTGTATTTGCTTTCTTTATCAAGCAAGGCGAATTCTCAAAACTCTAAGCTCTATACCTGTTAAAATTTAAATGACCATAAATGGGAAATTCGTCGCATTTTAAAGGAAGAAACAAGTTCTATGTTCGCGGAACTGGGAAGCATGTAGTTAGCAGCCGACACTGAATAGTTGCGCTACGATACAGTCGAGCTAAAAGGCATATTAAATGGACAATAAACTTACGGGAAAACTTAACATGGTGATCGGGAACCCATGGTGGGAGATCTCCGAATTTGGAAGAGAATAAAATAGCATTTATTTATGTTAAAAAAAAACTATTATTTTATTTGTTTGCGCACTCGTAAATGTTACAGTTTCTGACGCAGGGATATCAATATGATCGACATTTAGAAATCTGGATTTCAGAAATTATTTTAAAATGTGTTAGCACAACCACCGTTCCTACGGTATTAGTCGTTTGTTGTTATTTTACTTTACTGCCGGCGTTCAACACGTGAGAGAGATGTTTAATCGTGCAGTTACCGCTACCCAGTTAAAGCCATGGATAAAATTCAATTATATTCTTAAAAATGTAACTTTTCCTGTGAGGCCATTTTGTAACAGTTGTCCTAGGTATTCAAACAAAGATGATGAGCCAGTGAAACCTTCTGTTCCAGTTCCCAAAGATTTCCAAGCAGAACTTGATTATGAAACATATTGCCCACCGTTGGCTCAGCCTATAAAACCTCATGTACACCCTATTAAAAAATCATTTGATTTCTTAGGAATTACTGGTAGAAATGACCCAAAAACACACACTAATCTTTACTTTCCCCGGCATTGTGACATTATTATTATTGGGGGTGGAATCATGGGCTGCTCTATTGCCTACTGGCTGAAGCAGCGAGGTCATGACAATGGGCTAAGAGTGATTGTAGTTGAACAAGATCCAAGTTATACTCGGGCATCAACAGTTTTATCTGTTGGTGGTTTGCGTCAGCAGTTCTCTTTACCAGAAAACATCCAAATGTCCCTTTATGGAGCAGAATTCTTGAGGAAATCAAAGAAATTACTTTCAGGGGAAGGTTTGGAAGGTCCTGATGTACAGTTTCACCCATTTGGCTACTTATTTTTAGCCACAGAGAAAGGTGCAGATCAGCTAATTGCTAATCACAAACTTCAAACGTAACTTTTAAAACATTTATTAGTCACATGTTTTATCCATACCATTTATGTTTACATATTTATAGATCATTAGGAGCAAAAATACAACTTTTATCTGCCAAAAAGCTTAAACAAAAATTTCCATGGATCAATACAGATGGTGTTGAGTTGGCTTCTTTTGGACTGGAAAATGAAGGCTGGTATGTTTGTATTCTATGAATTGCCAAAAATAGTCATTTACCAACCATTTCTGTTTTCTTTTTCTTTTTAAACATTTCTAGGTTTGATCCTTGGTCATTGCTCAATGGATTCAGGAATAAGGCTCTAGAAATGGGTGTTGAGTTCGTAAAGGTCTGCAAAATAATTTTGGATTCTGCGCCATGTATTTACTTTTTCTTTTTATGAAGGCGGAAACTGTCGGTTTTGAAACTCAAGAAATGCTTGTACCTGGTAAGCCTGGTGTCGGAGACAATGGTTGCTTCCAAAAGCTAAAGAGGGTTCATGTACGTAGGACGTAAATGACTTAAATAACATCATATTTTAGATTATATTATAGTGTCCCTTCAGGTTCGACTAGATGATGGCGATATAAGAACGATTGATTTTTCCATGTGTGTAATGGCGGCTGGTGCTCAGTCCGGTAAAGTCAGTAAATTAGCTGGAATTGGGTTGGGAACAGGCTTGCTGCGCAACGCCCTACCCGTTGAACCTCGGTAAATTCAAAACCCACAATTTATTATTTTATTTATTCATCATTGTTTTTTTTGTCCTTTTGTCATGCCGTTTTCACAGAAAGCGTTATGTTTATTGTTTCCATGCGCCTGAAGGTCCAGGACTTGATTGTCCGCTTACAGTAGATACGACAGGGTCGTACTTCAGGTAAACCTCCATAGAAACCTTTACTCCATCTGAAGAATACAAAATAAAACTTTCGACAATGCAGACGAGAAGGCCTTGGAGGCCACTACGTAGCTGGAAAATCTCCTATTGCCAATGAAGAACCTGGAGTTTCTAATTTGGATGTGGATTACACTTTTTTTGATCAGCAAGTTTGGCCAGACGTAGCGCTGCGTGTTCCTGGGTTTGAAAACATAAAGGTATTAAGCTTGATTGGTTATTCATGTTGTTTGAGTGTTTTTTATTTATTTGTGGAAATATTTCTGATATTATCTGTAACGATGATATTCACTTTTTCCTCCTTTAGCTGAAGAGTGCATGGTCTGGCTATTACGATTATAACACGTTTGATCAGAACGGTATAATCGGAATTCATCCATATCACACCAACTTTTTATTCGCTACCGGTTTCAGCGGTCATGGATTACAACAAGCGCCTGCTGTTGGAAGGGCTGTAATGGAACTTATTTTGGAGGGCAAGTTCCTCACGATTGATTTGTCTCGTTTTGGATTTGACAGAGTGATAACGAATCAACCAGTTTTCGAGCAAAACATTGTCTAGTGTAAAATAATAAGTGACTGCATTGCAATTGAAGCACATCCTTTCACTTTATTGATTATTGATGGAATAATCAGGTATTTTCAGGAACCGCCATGCAAGTTTCAGTTGAATGCAGGTTGCCAATAGCAACCCGCTTTATTATTTACTAGCTTGACATATTCTCGATGACCGGGCAACTAATCTAAAAACAACGAATAATTTTTTTTAAATCGTCCTAAATGATCAGCTAAAAATATAATGTTAAAAGTTGTGCTTCTTTCGTCTGAGAACAAAAAAAAGGAAATTCTAGCCGGAGAAGTTCACCAAATAATAGAAAATGTTTTATGAATCAACGTTTCCGTGTATTAGCTACATTGCTAATTATGTGGGTCCATCGTTCATAGAGTTCTTTTGATAGGAATTCGAATATGCGAACAATGTTTTTTAGAGTTGGCAGGTAATCATTCATCTGATTTGCAAGAACTATAACCTACAACTAGTCCAGAAATGCATCATTTAAACGCCATGGAAGGCTATTTTACATTTTAACTCGATTTTCTTTTGCCCAATTGGTTATGACTCTCAAAATATGATCCATCTGGGGGTCAGGAGATCCACGCATTAAATTGACAACTTCACTTAAAGCCTCCCTTCACGTGGGCCAAAGACGAAATGAGAATATTATCTTTTCACGAAGAAACTGTATACGAAGAAGATTACCTATGCTCTCGCCCTGCCAAAACCATTTGAAGTAAACCTACGCACGCACCACGTTTTGCAGCTGCGTGTTCTGGATTCGGATCATATTTGTCCAAAATATCGAACGCTTTTGCTGCCACGTAAAACTGCCCAGTACGGTAACAATCATTAGCCAGTAAGTGAAGAATTCCTGAGAACAAGAATGAATCCATTTCGTTATTCATAGGAAATTTTCGGCTTTAGATTTACAAACCCAAAGATTCTGCAGATGTTTCCATTCTGGAGTATATCTCCCAGGCCTGAACAGCTTTGCGGTTCATCACCACTAAGAAACGAAACCGTTTAGTAACGCGGATTTAACTTTTCTTCTGTCTTAATTCGTCAGATGCTTACGGCATCGTGTTAAACACTCGATATAGTTGTACTCGCTCCGGTACTTTGCGCTCTGGATGGTAACAAGTTCCTCTTCTGCTTCTTTGTAGTGTCCTAATATTGTTTGCACCTGCAAATGAACACCTTGTTGTGTTATTCAAAAAGAGACAGCAAGGTTAAAATATGAAATATACCTGTGCCAAATTGAACTTGAAAGTATCGTCATTACTCAGATATGATTTGATTGAATTGAAGTACAACAAGACGTCCTATAAATTTCCGTTTTCAATTTTGTGTTTATCATTTAACATACGAAAGTATTTCTTACTTTACCTCGTATTGACGTTGAAGGAAAAAGGCTGAAGCGACACACTGACGTCCTGTTAAGTGAATGTTTTATCTTTAATTCTCTTTTCCAATGGTAGTGGCAACAAAGAAATTTGTCGTTACGACACCCACCATCTTACCAGGTATTGTGTCACACTCACTCGCGCTACCTCCAACGAGATGCAAATATTGGATTGCTGTATCCAAGTACTCTTTCTAAAGCAAAAGAAAAAAAAAAAAAGAAGTGAAAGTTTTTTTTTCTTTTACCGTAACTCATTTCCTTGATTGTACTTTACGTTATTTGTTTCCTGTCCAATAAGTGCATACACGATTCCCTTCAAAATGTACTCGGCCGGCAGGCTTGGATTGACGTCTTGCATTAAATCGAAAGCTTCCTTTGTTTCATCCTTTTGTGTAGAAAAACAAATTTTATTTTTGTTTCTTCATAAGTTTGGTACTCCTGTACTGTTCCGGGATTTCGTTTCTATTATAGATTAAGCTCATATAATAAACATACTTGTCGTAAGTAGTAAATGATCAAGTTAAGTTTGGCCTCTGGAATGACGTCAACTAATGGTGGTAGCACTTGAAGAGCTCCATCTCCGTTTCGGAAAATGACGAGATTGTGATTCAATAAATCTTTACCGAACGGACAATTGACTTGAGCCTCCTATTTCAATTGAAATTGTTATAATAATGAAATTCAGTTTTTTCTGAAAATAAAATGTGAATACACTCACCAACAGCGGACGAATCTCAGATTCGGCGCTGCGGCCATTATACAGTCGGTAAATGTTGCAAGCTTTCAGATTAATAGCGATTAGCGAATCCGCATTTTTTTGTAGATAAACGGACAGTACTTCTTGAGAAACATCGTAGAAATCCAGTTTGTAGTAGCACAGGGCAATATCTAAATAAGATAAATTATATCGTTATTCACTGTTGAAGAAAATTCTGTATCGCATCAGTGATGTAGTCATAAACTTTTTCGAAATGTTTGTAGTTATCATTGTAATGAAATTGAAACTGTTGTATATTACAGACATGAAGGGCCATGAGATCCTTGTTTTGTAAAACAAGTCGCTTGTAGATGTCGATTGCTTCTTGGTAGTTGGTGCGTAAAAAGTGAACAGCCGCCAAAGACAGTTGGTCTTCAGCAACATCACGTAGTTGCCTATGGAACTCTAAGACGCTTACTTCATCACCGGTTTTGTGAGCCAAATGAAACGAAAGTCTAACCTAATTTTCCAACAATAGCTTACACTTTTAGGCAAATAAAAGCTAGAGAATGTGAGGCATGGATAAATCGAAAATTAGTCGAAAAATCTTTTACCTGCAATGGACATTTTGGTGATTTGAGAACTAATTCGCGCGATTCTTGATACATCCCTAAATAGAAATAGCAGCAAGCGGCGTAAAGCGGGTTGTTCATTGCCTCGTACTGCAAAAGGGCCTGCTTGTAGTTGCCACGATGAAATTCGCAGTATACTAACCACAAATCTGTTTCCGTGCTAGCATTTTCGTTTAGTTTTTGATACTTTGACAAATTGTATCGCCATTTTAGCGTTCCGTCGTTTTAGTCAAAATCATAAAACAGAATTTCATCAGTTTACCTCTAATAGAGTAATAGCTCCTTGGAAATCCCTGTGTTTTGACACACAAAAATAAAATACCAATAACATTAGTTTGATTGATTAAGTTTTTCGTTATGGTAAGTCTTAAAAACTAAAATATTTCCTTCATTGCCATTCATTTCTGATTGAAACTAAAACAAAATATTTTCTTTCAATAGATTCTACCAGCTTTAGTTTTCCAAAGAAATACAGTTTTCCGTACCGATTTTCGATGAATTTAGTGACTGATGGCACTTCCTGAGGTGACACTGCCATTCGTTGGGCTTTGGTAATTTCACTTAGATTCACTAAGGAATGGTTGTTGTTACTTGCTGCAGGTTTTGTTCGTGACAGCAGCTAAACAATTGGCAAATGAATAAAAATAAAATTGCATTTCATTTTCTAAAAGCTTACCATTTTCTTTCTCGTTTTCGATTCGCCTTCTAGTAAAATGTTCTGTTATTGAATAGTTTTCTGGTTTTTGTTGTGATTGCGCCAAACAAATTGAAAAAGCGCAGGGATAGGTTGCTAGGCAACTACAAGGCTCAACAGTATCATACGTAGAGATGTATAGACCAGACTGGTTATTCACTATCGAAGTATCATAGATTTTACGAATAGGACGCCATCTGTTGGGAAAGGATGGCATGATACTTAAATGAAAATGGAATTTTAAATAGATCTAACCACTAATAGTTTTGACGCAAATATGGCGTTCTATTCAAAGAAAACATATGCAAACCAATGTCTGCAATATTATTCGAAGACAGTAAAGCAAAAATCCATATGCTACCATTGCCACTCTGTATATCCCTTCTGCCATGGAAGCCAGTTGAATTTCTGAAGCGAAATAAAAGCCTAATAATATTGAAAACAGCTATTGGTCAATCCGCCTTGTTTTCAATAAGAGGAAACGACATTTACGGAAAATCAAATCAAAAGCAGATGGCAGGTAAGTAGCAGATGAAATAAAATATTTGTCAACACGTGACAACCCTGTATTCTGCTTTTTTTTTTTCTCTAGAGGTTTTGCTTGCACCCAGTCTTTTTCACGTGAAACCGTTTGGGAAAAGTAAGTCGTTGCTTAGTTTGTTTCATCTCTTTTTATCTGTCTTCATCTCATCTTTGGTACAACAAATTCACTCACCAAATTATATATTCGATGACAAATTTTTCGATGTCATTTTAAAGGAATATTGTGTTCTATCCCAACATAATTCTTATTTTATTTTAACAGGGCAGAGACTTGTCACCAAGTCAGTTCATACTATCAACCTCCCAAAATGGTAAGTTAGAAAATATATATGCTTCTTTAATCTGTATTACGTGAAAGAATTTAACGTATGCGTGACATGATGCTGAAGCCAACATTCAATTGTTTTTGTTCCATCTTTTTAGCCCAAACAAATCATGGAGATCAAAGACTTCTTGTTGAAGGCCCGAAGGAAGGATGCCAAGTCTGTCAAGATAAAGAAGAATGCTGAGAACACCAAATTTAAAGTGCGCTGCTCGCGGTTTCTTTACACCTTGGTCATCACTGACAAAGAGAAGGCCGAGAAGTTGAAGCAATCACTCCCTCCTGGTAAGAATTGTAATCCAAACATGTTCACTACTGAAATTGACAACTATTGATTTAATTTTAGGTCTTCAGGTCAAGGAACTCAAGTGATTCTCATATTTGTTGGAAGATCAATAAATAAGAGGTTTCTCACAGTCGTTTTAGTATGATTACTTCTTTCATCGTACCCAAAGTGGTCTAGTTAATTGAGATGGTTCCCGCTGAAGTTTATCTCAAGCTTAACTGGCAGAACAATTTGCTCAAATAGCAATAATAGTTGAAACAAGTGTCGAACACTTAGTAAATCTCACCATCGTCTAGAAAAAAAAAGGCTTGCAAAACAATGGAATGCATGAAAAATATTTTCAGGGTTTTAATTGAACTAACATTCAGAGGTATTAACTATGGCTCATCGTAAAATAACCTTAATGTGCTAATTGCTGTGTGCACAAGTTAAACTATCAGTTTGGTGCTATTTGAAAACCTCTCGACTTGAATCCTACTGATAAACAAGTTATGGTTTAGGTTTGATATTGTAATTCCCAACCTAGGTTATATATCAATTGTCGCCTGTTCAAAGAGTTTTACTGTGACAAAGGAAGTTTGGTATAAATGCAAAGTTTACATTGCTCATAAGTAAGCTTTTTATTTTGTAAAATACGTTGTATTGTTTATTCTGATAAATTCGGTTTGCTTACAAAGATGAAAAAAGTAGACTGCCTCGCATCTCGTTAGCTCTATATTGTATTTCTTAAGTAAATCACCAGACGACAAAGTTAAAGAAATTTACGTCAAAACGGGTGTATTACCATTTAGGCCCATTGTTATATAATCTATTTAAATAAATCATTTTAATGTTGGTGGTTGTTGTCCAAACAAGCCTCCACTTTGTTTACTTGCAGCTCTGGAAGGTGCAAATCCAAGAAGTTTTTGGATATTTTGCCTAATGGACATGGTGCATCTAATAGCAAAACAAATCAAGATATATGACTTTTCTTGCCATTAAAACCTATTATACTTACAATATGTAAAGGAAAATAAAGCTGCAGTCAGTGTAATCCTCTCCAGATAAATTCCTGTGAGAGAGCCCTTGCACCCATGAGATTGGTGTGAAGGGTAATTTAGCAACAACTCTACCATCAAATCTGAAACGCAAAAATATTTTGATTAATTAGATGGATGGTTCTATGATGAAAGCAACACATTTTCACAGCTTTTGGTTACATAGAGTTAAACATTCCCAGAAGAGCTGTAAATGCAAAACCAATAGCCAGCATTGATTTCATTTTCACCAAAGACAGATCACGGTTGTTGTTTTTCAGTTTCTCTTCTTCCCTGTCAATTTTTTTTTTGAATCCCTTGTCCAAAGCATCAGAATGGGTTTCTTTGATTTTTTCAACTAAGCAAAATACAGAAGTGCAAATTAATAGTGAATTGACTTCCTGCATTTTTTCATGAGTTGAACAGCTTACGTTTTTTGCTCTGCCTATCTATCTCAGCCTTCAGCCTTTGGTATTTTTCCGTTTTGTAGACTAAAAGCCAAGTAACGCCTGAAGTAATGAACAACAAGTATTTCAGGTCACGATAAAGTTAAACTCACAGATGAATCTATACCTTCGCCTAAAAGGGCGGTGAAAACTGATATTCCAACAATTAAAAGAGTGTCGGCCCACATCTTGGAAAGAGTATTAAGGTAATTGCAACTTGATTGTTCTGGACAGCAATTTTCTTCAACAGCACTTTGTCCAGCAGCGTTAATTAGATTTGCCGATTGCCTGATGCCGGCGTTGATGTCCAGTTAAAGGGATTAGCAGTCGATGTTGACTTTCCAACGGAGCTAGCCATCTAGCGGCTGTTAATATTGACACTACCAAGAAGTGCGCGATTGACACGAGCAGACAGTTAAAAAATAAAAAATTCTTTCACATTACTTTGGAAGATTGATTTAGACTAGAGTTGGTCATAAAGTAACTTCATTTAGTGTTCTGTTGAAAATCAGTTTCAAAATCGGCATCTCAGTTCATTTCCAGGTTCGTTTATTATGTTGTTTATTATATTTTCTTTTTTTTGTTTTCTTGTGACGTTTTCTCATAAAACCGGAACAAATGAAACGCAAATGGAATGAAGAATGAGGGCTGCGTACTGGTTAGGCGATAGAGATATTCCAAGCACATAACCAAGTTTGTACTCTGGGTTGTGTTACCACGTGCTGAATTTTACCGAACCGCAATGGCAGAGCATCTATAGCTTATCTATATGGCTCCTCTATGTAAGTTGAGTTGTTGTTCATTATCAGGCAAACACACACTTGGCTGGGGGGGACAATCTAGATAGGAAATGATCCCGTTGTTGCAATGACTTGGATGTTATGGCACTGTCATGGCAATGATTTTTTATCAGACAATGTGTTGCTGTGTTTACAGCAGCAACATGCAAAACGTACACCACTTTGTGAAATCTGATGGGACACAATGTAAATTGTAGACAAAGAATTGTTCCACAATCTTTGTTTGGTCTCTGCCACTTTTTTGGAGCCCTAGTAGTATTACGTGCCACAGAACATGTACCTGTAAAACAACATCAAGCCAGTAGAAGAGAAATAAGTTGGAAGAGTTGGTATGAGGAAGGTAGTTTTGCCTCCCTCCAGAGAGGAAGTTAGACCAACTGACTTTTTCATTTCGTACCCGAGTCGGTGGTGGGTCCACTTGGCAGCGGTATCACATTTAATGCTCTCCTCTCAACCGCGAAGTAGCGTCTCGTTATTCGTCTAGCACGACAAGTCTAATACCGATTTCGAGGCTAGAGTTCTATTCGGAATTGGGCGCCCTTTCCAGTCCAGTCCACTCAATTCCACTGGTTCTCGTTGCACTTCAATTTGTATGTATCGACCCTTCTGTCGAATTGTGCCATCGATCTCAACCATCCGTGACTATCCTATCCCTGGCAATTTAATCAACTTCGTCTTCATTTGGTATTGGGTAGAATTGCCACAATAGCACACACTTATATGACGATGGCGTTGAACGATCTGCTTGGCTGCTGTTCAAACATTGATTACTTATAACCCATTTCCAGGCGTCCAACAAATTGTGTACGAGATGTGGCCAATCAAATGATTCGTGGAATTATTGACAAAGAGAAAGTGGACACTACGTAATCTTATCGAGATAAATGTCGCATTCCTTGTTGGCTTAACTGGAACACGATTGTACTGGGCCCACTCGGATCTTGTCTCTCTCTCTCTCTCTCTCTCTCTCTGTGTGTGTGTCTGTTTGCGTTACGTGCGTGTGTGTGTGTGCGCGCGCGCGCGCAAGCACACACAGACATCCGGCTTTATAGGTTGCCATTTCCTATTCTCATGTTGCCTTGGCTTTTCCCTGTCTCTGCCCAGTTGCACGACATCTAGAAAGATATTAAGTATACGTGGCTGGCGTCTCACTTTGCTGAATCAATCAGAGCCCATTTGTCATTCAAAACTTGCCTGCTTTGCTTTTTACATGATTTGCAGGATATATCTATATAAAAAAGGGAATAGGAAATGGAAAACTGTAAAAGACATTGTTGGACTGCTGCGTCGTTCAGTCAAAGGGGGGGGGGGGTAGGGTCATCGGAATTGAGTTTTCTCCGACCGGTTTGCCAACGATCAATACCTTCCAGACCCCCCCCTCTCCTTTCTCCTTCTCCCCCCCCCCCCCCCCCCCCCCCCCCCCCCCATACGCACATAAAGAGACCCACATTGGAGTATGTGTCGATCAAGGCCCTGTTGACGTTCCAGAATCACATCCAGATTGTCGGGGAGTCTGGCGAACTCTTCTTTCATCGTCTATAGGAACAAAGAAAAGAACGAAGATGTTGTCTTCGTCTGTCGATAATTTCAAAAAACAAAAACGAATGCAGGGGTTTATTTTTGTATCCTTTCAAGCTCGTTATTTCGGACTAAAGGGAATATCATTGATTACCGTCAATGTCGTCGTTTGTTTTTGTTGATCAATGTTTTTTTTTTTTTGTGTGTGTGTGTTGTTGTTTTATTTGTATGGCTGGTTTGTTTGTTGTGATGGTGCGTGACCAGCCATGTCTGGAGAAGAAGGTGGGGTAAGGGGGGTGGGGTGGATTTAGGTGAAGCCGGATCGGAGGATTCCCGATCGGTTGATATCCTGACATTGGCTGTGCTAGGAGCCGTTGTCTTTTACGGCGAGGAGGGGGGGGGGGGGGTAACAAAACTGGCAGCGAAGGAACACGAAAAAGAAGTAGGAGGAGTAGCAAATGGGGTGGCAAAAGAGAGGCGGGAGCAGGTGATGCGCTTGCGTTCTCTTACGCTCTCCGTGCGGGATGTTACATACTAGCACGCTAGGACGAATAAAATCCTCAGGACGGATGTCAACATCGTACCTGTACTCTCCGGGAAGCCATCGTCGTCGGATTGCTCTTTATTTTTTTATTTTCTGTTTGGGTTTCGTCTTACGTCGTTTCAGTTGTTCAGCGTCTCGAGACCGAAGGCGAACAAGAAGAAACATTTTTTGATTTGATTTGATTCGATTTTTTTTAAAGATCCATTTCTATTTATTTAAGGCTACATGTAAAGGTAGGCAGTCGACTCAAAAACGCGAAATCCTTCCGTCTATCACTGTTGAATTGGTTTAGTTTTTTTTTTTCAAAATCTATGCGTGATGTCGTTAAAGGGCTGGAATGCCTGTTGAGTTTAAAATGAAAATCCATTTACGTGATCCATCAAACGTACAGACAGGACAATTCGTTGGCTCTTTAATCTGTTTTCATGTTGTCAACGTCAACGAACTAATTTATCGTTTTCTTTTGTGTAACCCAATTTTCTTGTAGAAAGCCTGGTAGCTGGATCGAATGGGTATTCCAAGTGGATTGGAGGCGCGCGGAAGAACAGAGGTGTAAAGGAAGTTGGGCGTCGGAGGTGTCGAACGACAAACGGAGACCATTTTTGCCGTGTGTTTTTGTGTGTGCAACAAAGGCCCCAGACGTCATGACGTCGTCGGATGGATTGACCGGCCCTCATCGCCAGCGATCCATCAAAGACAGACTCAAGGATGGCCTCTCTTCGTGGCAGTAAGTCGAACTACAACCATTTTCTCTTTTTCATTATTATTCCTTTCTCTCTCTCTCTCTCTTGTCTCCTCCTCCTCTTTTTTTTTTCTGTTTGAAATTGTCTTCCTTTTTTTGTGTGTGTGTGTGTGTGTGTGTGTCTTCAAAAATGAAGACGAGTGGAAAGCATCTACATTTTGAAGAGCTCTCGGGGCCATCTTGACGGCGCATATGTCCGCTGATGTGCTTTTCTCATCCACTCCCCGCGTACCGCCTTGCATTTTCATGAAGGATAATGTGGAATATCTGGGCGTTGCACGCTAGTCCCTTGTATTCCAATCGATAGCCGGTCGCATTGTTTTGAAATTCGACACATGCACACCAATCAGACGCAAATAAGTTGATGATGTTTGCAATAGTTTTTTGTTTTTTTCCCTTCCCCCATTTTCTGGCTGGCTGTTTTTCGTTTTCATTCGAGTGTAGGCCCTTTTCACATAGGGCATACATGTTTGTTTCATGCGTTGACCCTTGCTATAGCCATATTTTTGTTTTGCTCGTTACGGGCAATTTGCACTGCTCATAGCTGCGTCCTTTTCTTCTATTGAACGCCAATCGGCCTCTGCGTTCAAACTCTTTTTTTTTTTTCTTGTCGATATTTGCTCCTTTTTTTTTTTCTGGAACGTAGACGTCTGCTCGTTCGGGTTCATCCATCAGCACACAGGAAACCCACGTTTTTTTTTTTTCCCGTTCGCGTGCGTCGTATTTTTTTTAATATTTTTTTTCCCCTCCCATTAAACAGATCTTGCCTTTTTACCTTAAAAAAGAAAAAGGTTTACTTTAAATTATTTCGTGTCAGTGTGTTGTGGAATGATGAAGGAGAAGCAAAGGCAAGTTTTGATCCACCGCTGTCCTTGTAAGAGTTTATCGTGCCGGATACCCTCTGCCCTCCTCCCTTTTTTTTTTTCTTTTTTTTTTCACGAAGAGATTTTTGGCTTCCGTCGAACATCTCGGATGTATCGATCGACTTGCATCCAATCTTAGGCAACTTATTCTTTTTCCTGTTGTTGTTGTTGTTGTCTGAGATCTTTGGCTCTCTTCAGCAGCTGATAAGAGAGACGCACCACACCTCACTGGCCCGTCAGATGCAGTCGAGTTCCACGTCGTCGCATAAATGGATGAGAAAATTTTTCCCATTTTCTTATCTGATTTTCCTTTTCCCTCTTTTTTCAACTTTTGATTTTTTTCCTTTTTTTTTTTTTTTTTTTTTTTTTTTCACAAGAAAAATCTTATTCGGCGTCTGTCTTGGCCAAGATTTCGTACATGCCGCCTCCCCCCCCAAGTGGTAGTGATATTGAACTTTTGGTGACGATGAGGGAGAGAGAGAGAGAGAGAGAGAGAGAGAAAAAAAAAAAAAAAAAAATTGGGCCGATAGCTCTTTAACCTCTGCAGGCACTCACGCACCCGGCCGTGTGAAACGCGGATCGATGCGTGTTCCGTTCGCCGCCTGCGGTTTGGCTCCAAATGCCACCGCTCTAATGCTTCGTACAACACGGCATTCCATTTCGGCTCCAGCTTTCATTTCTTCTTATTTTCTTTTTTTTTTTTCTCCGTCTCTTGTTCGCGGTACGTTGTAGTGTTTCCTTTCGATCGGGGGGCTTTTGTCGACATTGATTGCGTTCGGTGAGAGTCGATTTCCGTTCGATAACATTTTCCCCCATCTCCTCCGATGATTGTCTATGTATATTTTTTTTTTTTTTCTTGGGTATCAACGAGACGTTGTTGTTTGTCGGGTTTTAACAATTTACCTTTCGAAATGCACGTTTTTTTGTTTTTTTTTTTAATTTGGAATGTTGCGTAACAGTTCAAGTGGCTTGGATAATTGACTAGCAAAACCGCCCACTACCGCAGGCATTTGTGTGTGTGTGTGTATTTTGATCGTTACGTGGCCGCCAGAAAGTGTGCGAAAAAGAAATGACATGAAAAGAAAAAACATTCGAAAAGAGAAAGTCCCGTGTAAACTTGAGCCAACTGGGATCAAAACGAAAACGTGAATAAAAACAAACTTGCGCGGATCGATGTCATTGGAAGTTGTGTAACTACGACCAGGGACTACGTTTTAAGCAAACACATAAAGAACTACGTCACAGACTAACAGGGAGGGGGTTGCCAGTTGTTAGTGCATATCGTCGATAAATTCAGTGTATGCCAGTTGCGTTCGAATGGAGCCAACCTCTTGCGTCCTATCCCTCTCTGGAACGCAGATCTCGAGGTCACGAAGAAAGAAAAAAAAAAAAAAAGAGTATCGTTCCTTCCCCCGTCTGTATGCTAATCACTTTGAGGGAAGACGTAGAAAAACAATTGCACGCCATGGCCCTACACACAGCTGCGTGCCTGGGCCCTAGCCGATCATTTTGGGGTTTCATCTTGTTCCACTGATAATTTTCAAATGCAAAATATTAAAAAAAATCAAACAAAAACACGGAAGAATGTCACAATCAATAACGAAACAAACGCAAGTGGTCAAAAGTCACAATGACTCAAAACTGTTCCAGGATTTGTTTCACGATTTTAAATCGGGTCCAACAACTTGTTTCTCGTTTTAAAAAACGATGACGTGATACGCCGTTGGCGCAATCCAAACTTCAACGTCACACACACACAGAGAGAGAAACCGGCCTTTTGGACCTTTCGGGCTTTGTAGTTGCCCCCAATTGCGTTACTGCTCTCTCATTTGTTTCTCTCTCTTTTTTTTTTTTTTCTCTATCCTTTTGTCAGTAACACACTCGTAACAAACAAAACAAAAAATGGGAAAAAGGGGGAGATAACGGTGGCTGTCTAGCGATGAAATGGCGTTTTCACGGTTCGATATTTCGAGCTAGTCTTTCGACGATTGCTTCAGTGGACAGCTGTTTGTGTTCCAGAGTCTGTTTTTTTTTTTTCGCTTTCCCTTTTTGCTTTTTGCTGGGGAATTTGTGTTTGTTGCGTGAAAAATGGCGGCACCGGCCAGTTTGGCGAGTGCAACTAAAACGAAAGACAAGTACATCCCAGTCCCGAAAACGTTGAGGGGAGGATGGGCCGAAGTGACGCGTTCGACGCCATCTTCGCCCCAGAGTTCCAGGACGAGTGCGTTCCGCGTAGCCAACGAGCTGAGTCGTTCGGTCAATTTCCTGCTGGACGTTCACGAGCAACGGGTGGGATCGACGGCCAGCAATTCGTCCGACTCGGTCGATGGCGACGGCCGCAGTTCGGACGCAGATTGGGCCGAGTGCCAGAAAGGGCCGCGTAAGGCCAGCCTTCAACCGCCACGCAAAGTGATCCCAGCGGAAGAGATGCCCAGGAGATCGTCGACGAGCCGCTTGTTCGATTCGGGCGCAGGACGACGCTCACCGCACTCGAGCGTCGGCAATCTCTTGGCGGCCGTTTTGTCCAAAACTCTGCGTAAAAAGTAAGGCCCAAGCCCCTCCCGTGTCCTCTTTACGTTTCTCAATTGTTTTTGCATTTCATGGTGATTGTTTTCTATTGTTTTTCTAGTAGTCATAGTAGTAGTAGCAAGGCGGGCAGGGGGGAAGGAAAAATAGAGCAGGGAAGGGCCAGCTGTGGACGTCTTGATGAATTCACATCCAGCTGGCCGCTCTCCCACGTACCAGTGGGGTAGGATAGGACGCTTTATACAAGTGGGAGAATGGTGAAGGGAGGTAAAAACAAAAAAAAAACAAAAACGAAAGGTCCCTTCTTTTTTTTTCATCCGTTTGTTTTTGAAGTATTAAGAGCTCGAGCAAAAGGAGGAAAGACGTTGATTTATTTAAGGCACAGCGGGGCGGGGGAGGGGGAGGAGCTGGTTTTTTTTTTTTGAGTCCCGAAAAATGTAGTTTGGTTTAAATGCGATGTGACTGTCGGAGATGATTAACCGTGAACTCGAGAGCCCCAAAATAAAGTTCAATTAAGAGCGTGTGGAAATCAAATAGAATTCAGGAGCCACAAATGAAGATTTTGCACGAAGGGGCCCACACATTTCACGTTTCTCGGCACGCAATTCTCGTCTCTTCCTTTTGATTTGCTGATTTCTTTTTCTGTTTGGCTTGAATCACGTCGACGGCTGATGCCTCATCAGGATCGAAAAAAAAAACAAACAAAAAAAAAATACTTGTGGGTTTTTGCCTCTTTCTCAAGTGATTGAAGTACATGCGCGAGCAAGTCCGAAATCTAAGCCTGTGCGTCTCGTTCCGCACTGAACGATTACGTCAAAATAAAAAAAAGCGATGAGCTTAAAGTAGATGAGGGATTCTCTGTCGCATTTCTTCAATTCGTCTTCCCCCCCCCCCCTTCCTCCTCCTCCTGCCATTTTGTGTTTGAACGTTTCGCAATGAGGCTCAAGAGAGGGGAAGACGCAAGAGAGAGAGAGAGAAAGAAAGAGATTTAATTAAGCCTCTGCTACTGTTACTGCTGCCCTCGCTTCTTCATAATGATCGGATTCTAATTGACAGTCTCTTCCTTTCTCCTCTCTCTCTCTCTCTCTCTCTCTCTTCACTCACTTGGCAGACAGTTTCCAAGGTAACGGGACTGGGGATGATTATCGCGTCTTTTGACGGCCGATTCGCATTTCAGAGCTCGTCTCTCGTTTTCACCGTCCTAAGCGCATGACGATTGAAGATGACGTCGAATCGCGAGTTGATTGAATTTCAACGAGAGAGAGAGAGAGAAAATGGCGATAACATTTCGAATGTGGGATTTTCCCAATCGTTCGAGATGATAAAAAAAAAAAAAAAAAAAAAAATCAAATGAACTAAATCACGGATTTAATCGACCCCCCCCCCCCCCATCGCAACGGTGAATAGGAGCGACAGTTGGCGTGCTGACAAAAAAAAAATGTCTTTTCTCGTGACGTTCATGACGTATTCAAAACGCGTCTTTGGGGATCATCACGGGATGGCAGGATTTTCCCGTTTCCCTTCTTGATTGGATGATTATTATACGGAAAACCCTCTTTCAAAAAAAAAAAGAAAAAAGATTCTATTTTCTTTCTGATAATTTGTTCATTAGAGTGCGCGTCTTGAACATCGTCGACGCCGTCATATGATCCCCAAGTTGTGCGTTCAGCATTAGATATCCCCCCCCCCCGTCCCGCTGCCCTCTCTTGAAATGGAGATACCTGTCCGTTCAGTTGGCTTTCGTGCCAGTTGGCCGAATCACGCCCGTCCAACGGGCAGGCCGAAAAATAAAGATCAATCACATTTCATTTTTGTTGTGTTTGTGTGTGTGTGTGTGTGTATGTGTATACGTATAGGAATCTTCTCTTGTTTAAAAAAAAACAAAAAAAACAAATTGAATGTGTGCGCTGCGCGATTCGCCAACAATGTCCGAATGAGCGTTGAAAAGACCAAAGTTAACTTTTTGTGTGTGCGTGCCACTGTAACTACAAATTACGCGAACAATTGTATGCGCAGCGAAAAGGCAAAGGCGGGGGAGGGGGGGAGCACAACTGTTCTCCCCAGTTAGTTGGAACAAATTAAAAAAAAAAAAAAGGGGAAATGACGTCGGCGCCGTCGGTCGACGGGATGCGTACCGAGAAGATGAGCCAACATCGGAGACGCTTCTCGTTGCAAACGTCGGTCAATTTCATCAACAAGATGGGCAGGAAATGGAGCATCGGTAGTAGCCAGCACAGTGGCCAATCGTCGCACTCTTCCTCGTGGACGGGAAGTCTGAACAATTTGAGCGACCCTGACGTCGGCGGCAGGCCGTTCAAATTTGGCGCCGATGGGCAGATGGAGGAGCGCGCCGGCCGCAGTCGATGGCGCAAACCGGCCGCGGTCAGTGCTCACGCCAGCGAGGAGGAACTCAATCGAAGGTTTGCCGACTTCGACACGTACTGCGGCGGCGGCTTCGACGACGGGCCGGCTCCTGGAGCCGGCCGGCCTGCGCCCGTGCTGCCAGTCATTTTGCTCCAGTCGGCCGACGAGGACAAGGAGGAGGACAATCAACAGGCCGGCCGGCAGCGTTCGCGCTCCGAGACGAGGCCGCCTTCGCACATCTCGCGATTGCTCAAGTTTCATCGACGTCGGCCCAGTCAGACGGAGAACTCGATATCGCCGACGTCCGTCGCTCAGTCGCTGGAATTCCCCATGCCGTACGAGAGACGCGGCTCGTTCCAGAGCTCGTCGACGTTGGGCGTCGCTACGCCCGTCCTCAGGTGTTCGCTGGAACAGCTGCCGGAAGGCGTTCAAGTCCACCACGCGACGCGGACGTGCAGCCCGTCACCGGAGCCTTTGAACGGCCCGTCTTTGTCCGTCCCTATCAACCAGACGGAAGAGCTGCCGGACAAGCTCGGATTCAAGTCGACGTTCCGCGATCGGTCGGCCACCTTCTCTTCGACGGACGGCCTCGATCGAAGGCATCCGTCTTCGGAATTGACGCGTCCCTTGCCGAGGGAGCGCAGCGTCTCGTTTTCGGCTACGCAGGCCGGCAGTCCGTCCGCGTCACGTACGCCGGCCGACGATCGCACGAAAAAACGTCGTAGTTTGGGTTATCTGTTTTGGCCGCCGTCGGCCTTGTTTAGTCGTAGCAGGTACAATCATTATTTAAGACCACCCTCCACCTCCCCCTCCACCTCCCCCTCCACCTCCTCCCCTACCCTCTCAATCAAGAGAAGCAGAGAAAAGGCAATCAAAATGCGTGCATGTCCACACGTGTTTGCTCCACCCAATCTTTTTCTTTGACCTGATTGGCTCTCTCTCTCTCTCTCTCTCTCTCTCTCTCTCTCTCTCTCTCTCTCTCTCTCTCTCTCTCTCTCTCTCTCTCTCTCTCTCTCTCTCTCTCTCTCTCTCTCTCTCTCTCTCTCTCTCTCTCTCTCTCTCTCTCTCTCTCTCTCTCTCTCTCTCTCTCTCTCACTTGACGGACCCAAACGAAGGAAGAAAATCCGGGTTTGCATTGAAAATGCCCGTCTCGTTCGGTCGGGACTTTGGCCGTTAGCGCATCACGTGGTAGCGCCTTCAATTAGTTCATCTGTGATGGCAATGGCGGACTCCCATCTCTTTACATTTTTATTTATTTTATTTTAGTTTTTTTTTTTGGCTTCCTTGATAAAGAAAATTGGTAGCTCGGTTTTTTTTTTCTTCTTCTTTTAATGATGCACGTCTAAATCCAAACGAAAAAAAAAAAATAATAATAAAAAAAAAAAAAATGAACGCCAAAGGCAGATGATGGGCTGGCATTATTTCGGCCGGGCCAAACTCTTTAAGCGTATGCGGTATGAAAAGAAGGGACATAATTATGAACTGGAGCAACACGAGAAGCAGATGCAAGTTCATCATTTCTTTTTTTGTTGTTGTTGTTGTCTTGTTTTCGTTCGAGTCAATGCCTGCTGGGTTTCAAAGTAGAGTGGCTCTGTTTTCTCTCCCCCCCCCTCCCCCTCCCCCGGTTCTATATTTTTGATCCAGTTGCGAGCGCAGTGAAACGGCTGCTGCTCTTTCCCGCCCCGCAGCGGCGGGTGGTAGGGGGCGTGAGCTGCGGCCTGGCAAGCTCTTTTTTTTTTTTTACATTGTCATTTGTTATTACTATTTTTCCCTTTCTTTCTCCTTTTTTTTTTTTTTCTATCTTTTATTTTCACTCTCTGCTCCTTCGATTTTGATTTGTCTTTATTGATGCAATCTCAGTGACATATCACGAACCGTATATCACGATGCGTTTTACTCCGTGTGTCTGAATTGGTTAATGCAGTGGCGTCGTATGCTCCGGTGTGTCACCCGAATTTTTTTAGCGATTTGAATTGGCTTTTTTTTTTTTTTCTTGCTCACCAAAAAGAATTGAATTTTTATCGCTTCGTGCTATTTAAAAAAAAAAAAAATGGGGAGGACGAAAAGAAGAAAGAAAAAGGAGAGTTGAAGCAAAGTGATGGATTGCCGTGTGCGCCCGGTAGTAAATGACTTTGACATTTGAAAAAAAAAAAAAAAGAAAGGAAAACGGGAGGAGGAGAGAATGAAAGAAAACGAATTGTTACATTGAAAAACGATTGTGATGTGTTTGTTATCGATCTCGGGAAAAAAAAAAAATAATAATAATAATAAAAAGGGAAGTCCGCGTGTCCAAGAGTTGCGCGCGCTTCTAACCCATCGAATCGTCCCCAAAAATGTGTTGCCAGCCGAATACAATCGCGCAATCAACGTGGACGAATCTTCTCTTCAATAGCCCCCCCCCCCCCCCCCAAAAAAAAAAGGGAAAGTTAAACCCCCCCCCCCCCCCAAAAAAGAAAAATAGGCCAAGGATTTAGGAGGAGCGCCGTCGAAGGATTTACCACACTTGCTGCTGGTTACTCAGACTCCCGAAAGACTACCGGCAGCTGAATAAAACAAAAGGACGTTTTGCTATCCTCCCTCCCTCCCCGCCCTGCAAAAAGAAGAAGAAGAAGAAGAAGAAGGGCGTATCGTGACTGCGTGAGTGCCGGTAATTGCGCGTCGACGTCTCGAGAACGTAGGACGGAAAGAGCGGCCAGGGCAATTCTATTTTCCCTTTAAGAACAAGGATGTTACACACACACACACACACACATGTGGGTGTATATGTGTGTGTGTGTGTGTGTGTCGCTCGTTAGACGTTATCTCCCCCTCCTTTTTTTCCCCATTCTTTGAAGAACCCCCGACAAAACTTTCGCAGCACAAAAGAGGCGCCGCGACGCCGCTTGCTTTGCTCGACAAAAGCTTATTAGTTAGACGGCCAACACCTGATCCGCTGTTTGATGATTTCCCTTTTTTTTTTTTTTGTTTTTTTAAAGATTGCTTAGCTCTTCTTAGAAATAATACTTCCTTCCGATTTCAAGGCAGTTATTGCGATATTTGTGTTTTTGATTGTTTTTTGTTTATACGTTTTAGTTTCTCTTTAGTTTTGAGCGGGGATTGTTCGGTGGGGGGAGGGGGAATGGGATGGGATATATATATATATATATATATTTTTTTTTTTTTTTGGTGATTTATATCTCTATCTAAGCTGCCAAGTTTTTCAATCGTAAAAAGGGAGGGGGGGGGAATGACGACACACACACACACACCGGAACTTAGGAGCCAAATCAATATCCAATGACGACTTGAGAACTGTAAATGTTGTTTGAAAACTTTTTTTCTTTTTATGTCTTTCAAAAATAAGAGCCGAGCAATAAGAGCTGACTTTGTCTTATCCAACTTTTTTTTTTTTTTTTTCTTCTTGTTTAACGTAAACACGATGTTTTTTGTTTCCCTTTTTTTTTTTTTTTTTTAGTGTCCTTCTTTGACGTTGAAGGTAGTCGGCGTTCATCAGGCCCCAATTCGATTGTATCTATTTGTAAAACGCCATTCCCTCTTATTGGCGCATCACGTACTCTTAAAATTAGGCTTCTATTTTCTTCAGGAAACGAACGATTAGCTTTTTAACGTGTACAGGTTTATGTCCTCGGGAATTGGTTCAATCCTGTCATTGCGGATGGTCTGATCGTTTTTTCTTTTTTCGTGGGTTTCTTTTGGCAGTGAACGCGAAGATGATGCGAAAGGTTCGGATCGATTCCGTTCGCTCCGCTGCGGTTCTTTTGGCTAGGGGGGGGGGGGTCGTTCAGTCGGGCGGTTGGGGGGGGGGGGGGGTGTCGGTGTGTTATGGTGTCTACCGTGTAAAAAAAAAAAACGGAAGCCAAGGACTATCGATTGATTTTCACCCGAGATGCGCCATCATAGCCGGACTAAATCAAGAGCGCGGATGATGACTAGAAAACGTTGAAAGACAATGTGCGTTAGCGTAGGTCAAAGGTGTGTCACATTCGTTCTCACGGGTTACCATTCGTGCTTTTAGCGTCTCCAATTCCGACTTTTGTTTGATGTAAATAATAAAAAATTTTTTTTTTTTTTTTTTTTTTTGTGCTTCATTGTTTCCTTCCGGTTCTTTTTTCCTTTTTTTTTTTTTTTTTTTTTTAATGTTGACAGTTGTTATGATTTGCCGCACGAATTCAGTCATGTGGGCCTCTCCAAATAAAGAAAAGTTTGTTCAGTCGGGCGTCACATGTCTTCTGCCTATCGAGTTGGTCTTCACGCCGAAACAAAATCTCATGAAAGAAAAGAAGGAATTTTTTTTTTTTTTTTTTTTTTTCTTGAAGGAAAAACTTTTTTTTTTTCGGGGGGGGGGGGGGGGGGGGAGCTCAGCGGGATTTGCATGCGAAGACTGTCGTATTCAAGTGAAAGGAAATGAAAAGACATGCCAAAGCCACATTTCCCCTCTCCTTCAGCTTTACTTTTTTTTTCACTTTGTGTGTGTGTGTCTGTTCTACTTGCCGCATTTTGCTCTAAGAAAAATGGAGACTGCCGTTAATTCAAGTCTGTGCCTTTCATCACATTTCCTCTCATCTTAAAAGGCCTTTCTTTTTCTTTGTACTGCTCTCGAGCTTTTGATTTTAAATGATTCAGTAGGGTGCGTGCGTCGTGAAAGCTAATGTGGAAAGTTACTCCGTAAGAATGCGTAGCACTTGGGCTAATACGTAGTAAAAAAAAAAAAAAAAAAAAGCGTAACGTTACGAGGAAAAAAAAAAAAAAATTAATTAATCGTTCTTGGGAATCAAGCAGTAGCTTACACAATTAGTCGTCAGATGGCGTTTGACGTTTGATGTTATTTTTTTTTTTTTTTTTTTTGTTCAATGGCGGCTCGTGCCTACTGCATTTTGGTGGGGTGGGCCATTGCGTATTGGAAGATGTTCGAGCTCGATGTTGTCTCCCTGGAATACAACATTCTTCCAGCACAGTGCCCATCCTCTTGATCGGGAGTCGGTACGCTCTTTGCAGTGTGACAGACGTTTGTATAACGAAGTTGCCATGGTGAAGTTGGCCAACAATCTCATCGTTTGTTGAAAGGAAAGCAGGTTGCAACTCCATTCGGTTTTGCCTTGCTGCTCGATTGATTTTCAGCTGATTGCTATTGTTATATTGTCGTTTTTGGTGTTGCGTCTGTATGTGTGTTTGTTTTGTTTTGCATTGTTACGGGCGTGACGTGAACGATGGACGCGTTGGGACTTGGCTTCCAGGCCTTTCGCTTTCAATTCTGGTGAGACCATTGCCCAGCCCAATTAGCGAGTTTTTTAGGATTGACGTGTCTATCTTGTTACGATAACAACAACAACAACAACAACAAAGTGTCTTGTCAGGTCCTAACTGTCGTGTCGATTGGCAACAACTCTTTTACCTGGTTGGGCTAATGCTTTGCAAAGAGTAAAAAGCAGTACTTGTATTTGCTTTGTTCAACTTGTTCAGTCGTAAACGGATCCTTTTTTGAAACCCCCCCCCCCCAAAACAAATCATAAAACAATCATTTTTTATGTTTTGTTTGCGAAAAACCAAAACAATAGGGATGGTGCTAGAATGGAGCAGTTTGCATTCTCCAAAAATCTTTGTGTGTGTGTGTGTGTGTGCACCCTAGTTATGCGTTTCGACAACGAATAAGCGCGCGCGCGTGAGTGCCGTCTTCCCCCCTTATCGATTTCTTCAGCCAGACGTAGAGAGGTCGTTACATGCGTTCGTTTCTTTCCTTTTTTTTTTCAGGGGGGGGGGGGGTTACCTTCTTCTTATATCTCTTCTTTTTACTGTAGTAGATCTTTCCTTTTTTTTTTCAGATCTCTATAAAGTTGGCGTCGACTAACATTTTTTTTTTTTTTTTTTTGCTTACCCTGCCGGAAGTTTTTGACAGAGGAAAATGGAGCGCAGAACGAGGAAGTAGAGCTGCTCCCGTTTTGGGGGGCATTATCTTTTACCCTGACTTTGAAGTAATAAAAAAAAAAAAAAGAGAGAGAGAGAGAGAGAGATCAGGACTTGATGAAGATGAACTAGCCTGTGGCATGTCAAAGTTTGGACAGGCAAAAAAGAAATCTTGACATTCCTTCCCTTCGAAAAGAAATGTGTTACGATTGAGATGTGTGTGTGTGTGTAATTCAATCAACGTCGACGCTCATATCGCTTGCTTAATTAATCCTTTTATCTATTTATTATTTTTTTCATATTCTTGATTCGATTTTGATTATTGTTTAATGGTCAATTGTCTTTTTTTTTTTATTATTATTAATTAGGACCAAGAGTCGGAGCGTGGATCAGAGTTTGGCGGCTGCTTTCGACGTGGACGTGATTGGCGGACTGAGCCGTTTAGCCGGATCCGCTTTGGGGAGTAGTACCGGTAACATTATTATTTTTTGTTTTTGTTTTGTTTTCCTTCACATTCTTCGTCGTCTTCGTATCGAATTTATTTATGATTTTACCTACAATGTCAAGATGTTTTAAAAGACGATGAAATCCTATGAATAAGTGACTTGTTGAAATCCCTAAAAACGGAACCGTCTCCATACAAAGAGAAGTCACGCGCGGCTCTTCTTTACAAGTTGATTGACCAATGGGATTGGCGCTTCTAACGTCGCATGTTACGAATCAATATGGAAGGGGGGGGGGGGGATGAAGTCAAGAGACTTCCCTTTTGTATGTTGACCGAAAAATTTGCCTTGGTCGATAAACGTCTAGAAAGCAAAAAAAAAAAAAAATGGCGGAGAGGGGAGGTGGGTGGGCTAACAATAGCTTCGTGTCCACTCACGAGAAATCTATGCGATCCTCCCCCTTTTTTTTTATTTTTTTTTTATTTAAATGTGAAATTGAATCAGACACTCTTTCCCGGGAAATCAAACGTTTTTGCGAGTGAAATTCGATCGTGTTGTTTGGCGATTGTTCGTCGTTCGTTCATTGTCTCCCCTCGTGCCGTCATTATGGTCTTTGATGCCCGCTCCCAAACTATGTTCGAACTGTAGGTTGAAGAGCCCCCCCCCCCCCCCCTACCGCCAAACAGCGCGGATTACTTTGACCTATTGTTTCTTTAATGGTGCACGATGATTCAATAGCAAAGCGAACACAAAAGCACCGACAAGCTCAGCAGCCGTTAGCGATGGAGCATTAACAGCGCATTTCTCTTTTGTTTGCCGATTTTTTTTTTTTTTTTTTTTCTTTCTTGCTTCGCTTTTCTATTTTGCCTTTGTCGATTATCGCATTGTTTTTTTGTTTTTTTTTTTAAATTTGTTTTCCCGACCTGAAAATGAATCATCGTCGGTGTTTGGGTTGAACGGGTTGTAGCAGAAAAAGTGTTTGCCCAAAATGAAAACAAACAAAAATCTATTCCCTTTTTTTATGTTCATGTATTTATTGCTTGTTCGTTGTAGTCAATCGGTTAAATGAAATCCCGCCGATGGTTACCAGCGATGCGTGCGTGTTAGTCTTGCCGTTGCGGCCGCTCCTGTTAGACATGCCGCGGGGAATAAGACGATGGAGATGAATGGATTGTTTTTCTTTTCTTTCTTTTTTTTTTTTTTTTCGTTCTAGTTGATTAAGCATTTTTTTTTTCAGCCTCTCCACCACTTGTATTGATTGTTGTTTATGTCTCCGCTCTTCTTTTGTTTGTTTTTTTGAAAATGGGTAGACAGTGGCGGAGGAGGACGTCCTGGTAGCCCGGTCGGTGAGAGACGATCCAGCGGAAGCGGCGGCAGCAATAGCCGCCTGGCAGAGGACACGCTGGCCTACACAGTGCAGAGCAACGACACGCTGACAAGCTTGGCCGCCCGCTTCGACACCACCCCGTCGGAGCTGGTCGCCATCAATAAGCTCCATTCGCGGCTCATTTTCCCCGGACAGGTGACTTTTCAATTTTCATTTTCGCCCCGCTTCTTTTCCGACGCCATTTTGTTTTCAAGTAGCAACTTCCAACTTGTTTTTTTTTTTTTGGAGATGGAACATTTTAAAATAGAGCCGGCACTAATGTGAATATCAAAAGGCTGGGGAAGGGTAATTGATGAATTAAGAAACGGAAAATTAAAAATAGTTGGGAGGGGGGGGGTGAAATGTCAAATTGGGGGGTCAACTTCCAGGTTTTCTCTTAATTGCTTTGATTCTGCAGTTTGTTTGTTTGTTTGTTTGTTTGTTTTATTATTATTTGAATGAAATTTCACTCTTCGCGTTAACTTCCAGCTCT
This sequence comes from Daphnia carinata, assembly GCF_022539665.2. Taxonomy (NCBI): domain Eukaryota; kingdom Metazoa; phylum Arthropoda; class Branchiopoda; order Diplostraca; family Daphniidae; genus Daphnia; species Daphnia carinata. The sequence continues at coordinate 2,256,435 of NC_081334.1, forward strand.
TGATCAACAACCAATTTGAATTAACAATTATATGAAATCATTTTTAAAAAGGTACTGCTAGTGCCGCGCAAAGATGGCGACGCGAGCAGAGGAGCGGATGCCGATGGAACTGGAACGTCCGCCACGGGCGGCGAATGCGGCCCCGTCGGACCGCACATGTCGCTGAACGTGTCCATCAGGTCGTCGAGTAATACCAATATCAACGAAATCGGTCGTGACAGCAATGGCGGCTATGCGTCACCGACATCAGAGCGGCCCATCGAGCACGGTATCAATACTACTCTCTCTCTCTCTCTCTCTCTCTCTCTCTCCTTTATTTATTTATTTTTTTTTATTTTGACTACTCAGCTGTTGGTACCGTGCGTAGTTGTACCCCATTACCCGCTAAATCAGATCTTAGGAGATAACTGGATCAACGTGTTGTGTGTAAGGAGGGAACACATGAGTTCTGTTCCAGGAAAGGAAAAAACAATTGGTGTTTTTTTTTTTTTTTTTCGGGGACGATAGAGGACGTTTTTGTTTTGTTTTTTCAAACAAAGAAGAGTTACAGAAAACAAAAACGATGGTGGGTTTAATCCTAGAGTAACAATGGAAATCGATAGGGAAATAGAGTAGAATCAAGATAAAGAAAAAAATATAAAAATAAAAAAATAAAGAGGGACTGATGGTAGACAAGAAAAGGAAGAAGGGATACCTAAGCAGTGCAACGCACAGAGATCAGGAAATGAATCAAATAAAAATGTTGACAAAAGCTGCGGGGCTTCTTAGAATTAGTGCCAAACACAAAAGATGTTTCCTTCTTCTTTTGCCGTTGCACGTCCTCGTTCACCCATTTGCCCCCTTTTCGATTTCTGATCAATAAAAAAAAAACAAGAAATGCAACCAAAACAATGTCGGTAACTCATTTTCATTTGTTTTGTGTTTTGAAAACAGCGTTCCTGGACAGCTTACGACCTCCCGGATCGCCGCGTTTCAACCGAGTGGATTTGTCTTTTACGAGCCCAAACAGCGGAGCCGGACAGACGGGCGCTTGCGCCTCCGATTTGGCCAACATCGAACGTGAAATCAACAACGAAGACATCCTGACGCAGATGGACGAGGAGGCCGAACGTTTGAGGGATCGCAGCGCTTACGAGAAGTTTCTCAAGATTCACGTCCGGCACATCACGGATGGCCAAGGAGTTGTGGCCGGCGTCCTACTCGTCACGCCCAACACGGTCATGTTTGATCCGAACGTGTCTGATCCGCTCGTCATCGAGCACGGCGCAGAGGCCTACGGTGTCATCGCGCCCATGGAATTCGTTGTCAACGCTGCCCTCTATCCGGACATTGCTCACATGCGGCTGGCCGACTCACACAGGGGCCAGCCTGACCAGCCCATCACCGACCCTATTTACTTCCCGACCAATTGCCCATTGCACCGCAAGTACGCCCTCCTCAAGGAGAGGGCCCACCTCAAACAGAAAGAGACGTCCAATCCATTGGCCGTCGATCTCGATCCAGCCGCCGGAATACTCGCCATTGCCGGTTGGTTGTTTGTTTTTTGTTTGTTTTTTTCTTTTTCTTTCTCGTTTAGTTTCCACATCAAATTCAATTTTGGATCTTTTTTCTTTCCAATTTCGGATGTAGGTGACATTCAACGTCGATGGAGTGAAGGAGAAGACGCCCGAGGCCAGGATGAAAGCCAGGCGACAGCTCAAGGGGATGCTTTGGCGGAGGCGGCCGCATCTTCAGTGCCGGCCACGTTACAGCCCGTACGACACGACGAAGCAGCCGAAACGAGAACGAGCTCTATGAGCATTGATAGTGTGGACGGTGCTGTTGTGACCGTCACCTCTAAACCTGTTTGTCCAATCATTCCGCCGCTGTCGGTGGTCGAAGCCGCCCATCAGAGCGGCCACGTCATTCGCCTCCACGTTAAAAGTAATGGATGCTCGTTATTTCAAGTGTGTTGACTTTTCGTTTTTATTATTCCAATTTTTTTTTTTTTTTTGTGTCGTTTTTAGATGAAACTTTAATTCCAGCCAGCGTTGGCGATGGCTCGGCCAGTGGGCCACGTAAAGAAGAATTGGATCTCGTTGACAAATCATCGCTCTCCAGCGATAATTCGCTGGTCAGTGGCATGCGGGAGACCTCGTCGATGGACAAGACACCCAGTGGCGAACGCGAAGACGAATTGTGCATCTCGGAGGAGCTCAACGTCACCGACGATGATGATAAAGGTGATTGATTTTGTTCAGTTTGAATGGAGAAATTTCGAAAAAGAGAGGGAGCGGTCGTGTAATTGAATTGGATCGGTTACAGACGAGGCGTTCCACTCTTCCACCGGATCTGGTTACGAACAAGCCATCAACGAAGCCATGATGGATGAGACCGAATATCGAGCTCGTCATTTTAGCGCCGGAGCATCGGCCATGGGTCCCCATCAAAGTGGTGCGGCCCGCAGCCGAGCGATGCACTCGAGTTTCCATCGCCAGACTCGACACGGTTCCGGATCTGAACCTATCGCTGCCAGCCGCCCTCAGTCGAGTTCTCCAGCACCGATTGCATCATCACCCGAAACCCGTGGACAACGAGTATACGTTTTTTAAATCAATTTTTTTTTTGTTTCAAGATTTTAATTGAATCGATTTGGAAACAGATGCTGAAACGCTTGTCTTACCCGCTCGTGTGGATGGGCGAGAGTCTGACGGCCGATTCGAAAGAAAACAGTCCAGTCTTGGTCGCTGATAAAGACCCCAACGCCGAGTCTGTCTTTTCCAAAGTGTTTTCCAGGTAAATGGAACATGTTTGCACTAATCGCTTTAGGTCGATTTGAGGTTCATAAAAACGCAAAGAAAGCCAATGGTAACTGCAAAATGAGCCATGTTTGAAAGGTAATGTGTTTTTTTCGGAAATAGCCATTTTGTTCATTTATTTTATTTTTTTTTTCTTGCTGATGGTACCTCATTTGCATGATTGCGTGGTTGTGGTAAAAAAAATAGGCAGCTCGGATAATTTGATTTCGGCTTTGGCTTGCGACTTTTATTATCTTTGCATGACTCGCATCATTTCTTTTAGTTGCCTTTATTTTTTACGGTATTCTTTTTTTTTTTATTTTCTTTTTTCATTTGCGGTTTACTGTTTTTTTGTTTGTTTTTTTGTTCTATTTATTTATTTATTTTTATTGCTTATTGATTTACTCTAAAAAAAAAAAAACGCACGCTTTTTGTGGCGGGTTTGGGCACGCTATAGTAATCACAGCGACCAGTCGGTGGACTTGAGCTGCGACAATTCGATGGCGAGCCAAACCACCGACGACAGTTGGGTCGTTGCCGACTTGATGGAACACACGGAACGTTCGGCTATTCTGGTGGCCGCCGCAGCCGCCATCGCCATTGGAACCATCGACGGCGCGAGGTACCGTATCCATCATCAACCCCCCTCTAAAAACAAAATGGAGTCACCTTCTCATTTGTGTTACGCCTGGCTATGTCATTTAACGACATTGTGTCTCCTTGTTTTTTTTTTGTTTTTTTTTTAATTATTATTCGTCATATACGTTCGTCTAAATTTTTTGTTTTTGTTATTTTGCAGGAGACTGTCGACGGAGAACAGTTTGAAATTGGACAGCCGTTTGGTGCCGAATTTGTTCCGCGGAAGCAAGGACCAAGGTCAGCAGCAACAGCAGCAGCAGCAACAACAACAACAGCAGCATCATCCGAATGCAAGTGGCCAATCATCTGGTGGTGGTGCTCAACCCAAACTTGGCTACAGGAGCATGGTGTCGGTCGATGACGTACCCGAATTATTTGCCTCGCTAGACAGTAAGTAAAACGACGCCATTTGTTTTTCGTAACTCATCAAACGCTCTTCTGTACTCATAACATTTTGACGTTGAGAAAAACAAGGTGAACGTTCAGGACTATTAAAGGTAAAACAAACCGTTGTTCATCGTGAATGGTCGGACCGAAACGTGTGACATTAACCTGGAAAAGAGATGCCCCCTCTTTTTCATTGTGCATGTCCCCAAAAACAGCTGATCGTCATTCTCCCCCTTTTTTTTGTGATTTTATGATACCCGTAGAAATTTCCTGGGGAAAAAAAAAAACAAACAAAAGATGTGAAGAGTCGAACCATTTATAATTTTATCCAGCCCTTTTTATTTTTATTCGTTCATCGGTGCGTTGTCGCGTTTGATTTGAAGCGAACGTTCGCGTAAGGTGATTGATTGAATTGCCGGTAGAGACCGTTACCATAGGGACAAAGGATCGCGCGAGGGTAACGCGATGAGGAATGAAATGTTCACGCCACAAATTGCTCGATTAGTTGCCGTGGAATGTCTTTTGACGATTGAAACATTTTTTTAAAAATATTTACATATTTTTTTTTTTTTTTTTGGTTGTTGGTTCACCTCTCTCGTCGCGAAGACGAGTCTGCCATCTTGTGTCAATCTCACGAAACATCACGTACTGGTTTTTTTCATTTTTAGATTGCACATTATTCACGTCGTTGTTGTTGCATTTGTTTTGAATTAATCTGCCCATTTTGTTCTCTTGTTGAATCAAGATGGCAATTTGGGAAGACCGTTTCCTCTCCCTCGATGAACTGTTGGCTAATTTCGTTTTGCATTTTCCTCTTTTTTTTTTGTACATTTTTTTTTTTTTTTTTTTTTTTTTGTATTTCACCTTTCTTGAAAATCGTTGATTGTTCAACGCAGTCCTGCACTCGCCGTACTTCGAACTTAACTTTATGGGTAAGACATGCGATAACAAACAAAATACGAGCCGCACTCGTGAAAACAAACATATTTTTTTCCATCGTTCTCAAAATGTTCTATTTTTTTCTTTCTTTATCTCTTTTTATTTTTTATTCTTGCTGCCTTTTATTAGACAATGTTGCGACATGATTGTTGCCAATTAAGTAAATTTACTACACGAGAAAAAAAAAATAACAATTTAATGCTATGGAGAAAATTGAAGTCGATTCGTTAGAACGTTGCCACCTCCTCCCCGCACACGAACAGGAAAAGCTTGTTCTATTGTTTTTAGTTCTGCCGTTTTCGCTTTTGATTCGTTTAACGAGACTTTCTGCATCTACGTCATCAGCACGATAATAAACGTCTTAGCATGCGGACACTTTTGTGCTTGGCCAAACCGGACGAGGAGAGTAAGACCAGTGTTCGATGCACGACAAATCAATTGGAATTCTCAATTCTTTTTCAATTTTTATGTTTTTCTTTTCAATCCAAACTTTCTTTTCGTTGTTGCTTTATCGCAGTTGGCAATGGATTTCATCATCATAAATGTTTTTCTTTTTTCTTTTTTTTTTTTTCTTTTATATCATAAAGGAATAATATTTGTGAGGTGGATAGTATAACAAGTACATTTGTTCTTTTGTTTTTCTGTTTTTTGTGTTCTCTATGAAAATAGAATTGATTCCCAAGCCGGCGCAGCCGTGTGATGCGCCTCCTCTCTACTTGCGACTGAGAATGGGCAAACCGCTGAACCGCAAGGGAGCCATGACCACACCCATCATGTCCTACGGAAAGAAGAAGATGAAGCCCGAATACTGGTTCAGCATCCCCAGAGACAAGTACGTGTTGCCCTGGTCGCCATGGAACACGCCAAACCTTAAGCAAAAAAAAAAAAAACCCTATATAATGAGAGAGAGAGAGAGAGAGAGAGAGAGCCATTAGAGTGAAAGCGAAGGACAGAGGGATTTGCGGCTGTAATGAGCCGGAAAAATAGATCCATTGCTGCCCCAAATAACAGCAAGTTTGGGGAATTAAAAGCACAGAGAATAATCTGGAACACAAAAGTCTAAGGACCTTGATACGTATCGATTCCGGATGCTTTCGCTTTAATCCGACGAAAACCAGTTTTGACATTGACTTGTGTTTTTTTTGCTGTTATTCCCCGTTAAAGTGTACGGTCGACCTACGTGAATGTTTAAATGATGTTCACGTTGCTTTCTTTTTGATTTGAATTGACATCAGGGCGGACAGTTTGTGCCGTTTTTTCTTGCTCTGGTCGCCGGACGTGTACGGCGAGCCGGGCGATGCCGAGAGCGTGGCCAAGCGAGGTTTCGAGCTGATCACGGACGATCTCGAGTGGGAGGAGCCGAGTCCCGTACGAAGGCAGAAACCTGTCAAGAAAACCAAGGGCTCGAGCGGTGGCAAAAGGAGTGGCGAACATGACGTCAATGAAGATGAAGACGACCCGCACGGAGTCGCCTCAGATCTGGCCAAAGAATCTTGGGAGGTACGGCCATTTTATTTATTTATTTTTTTTTTTTCTTTGCATATTTCCATCATTCCGTAGATTTCGTTTATCTTTTTCTTCAACGAATTCTTTCTTTGATTTGCGCGTCAAACGTTTTGATTCTCGTGTCTTCTTCTTCTCGCTCTTTCTTCATCATCTTTTTCTTTTCTAACATCTTCGAAATTCTACTCGATCGGTCGATCATCAATCTTTGCCGGTGCACGACAACACGAATTCGAATTCAATCTTTAATCGTAAACGAAATCGATGTAAAACAAACCCAAAACAAAAAAGCGTGCCAAAGCCCCCTATGTCCGCTTGTTCACCATACTAAAGACGCAAGCTACGCTCTTCGAGAGCGACCAGGATGAGGTGGGCCAACATTCCGTTATTGTTGTTGTTTTGTTTTTTAGTGTGTTTGTGTGTATAGAAAAGCTGTGCACCTTTTAGTTTTCGAATTTGGTAGAATATTTGGGATTTTTTTTTGTTTTTTTTTGTTTTTGCCCATTTTCTAGTCCCCGATCTAAACACACGTGCGAATTCACAGTGCAAATGTTTTCTCTCTCACACACGCGGGCACATTCACCATAACGGGTTGGCTTTTCAGTGACCTTGTTTCGGTTATTCACCTGCATCTGCAGTGAATCACGACGACATTCTCTTTTGTTTTGTTTTGTTTTTCGCGTTTTTTTTTTTTTTGAGAGGGGTATGCCAAACTTGACGGAACGTGACGTCACGTTGAAACTACGTCGTTTCAATTATAGTTCATATCTACTTTTTGTTTGTTTGGACGTTTAATTTGAAGCTAGATTTCATTTGTTTTCCCTTTTCTTGTTTTTATTTACCTTTTTCTATTTTTGTTTATGTTTTATCTGTTTGTTTTCCCTGTGTGCGTGTGTCGTTTTGTGCGTGATATGACAGGTTGGTGAGTATTTAGGTGTGATGCGATTGCTACGTTCTTTTCGCCCCGCAAACATGTCATTCAGTCTTTTTCCCTTTGGCTCCCGTCCCACACCTGCTGCCATCTAGCGTCAAGGCTCCGCCCATGAACAATCTCGTTTTTATTTTTGTTTGACTAGGGAATACGACACAAGGATGGGAGATGACAGAAGATTTAGTAGAAACAAAAAAACTAGTGATAAAAACAACAATTCGAAACAAAAAATACTATCCGTTTTGGCAGAATGAGGAGGAAGGGATTGACCTCGCCCACTTTTTGGTTCGGTAATCCTGTTCGACTCCACCCCGCCAGGCGTACGGTGTACCCACTGCCGTAGTATAAAACATTCTCACATACTTATTGAGATCGTTAGTCCGCTACACAGTTTGGCTCCCTGCGTCCTCATTTCATTTTCTCTCGTTCTTTTTTTCCCTTGCTCGAATTGACGTTGCATTTGGAAAGTTGGCCGGCACAGTCTTCAGCCGTCGTGAACCGTAGCTCTCCAGTCTACATTCAGCCTTCGGCCGTGTGCCATCTGCTGTGCCAAGAAACCGAAATTTTTATTCGAAACGTGTGTCGGTTCATTTTTGAAACGAAACTCGTAGCCAAAAAAAAAAAAACACAATCCAGATGCTTTTCGCCAGAAGAAGATTGACCCCACCATCCACCGTTGCTGTGACGGCTTCTGTAGGCCCATTTTCTTACTAAAAATTACAGTCCGTCGTCCTGTTTTTGTGTCTCCTGGCCGTTTCATTTCGTTCGTTTTCTATTCGATTTAACAATTTCAAAAAAAAAAAAAAAAAAAAAAGCAAAATTCGTTTTCTCGTTTCGTTGGTCCATTGCGCCTCAGTCCATGTGTGTGTGTGTGTGTGTATGTTAATGTGCCTTACATTTCAAACTTTCCGAGCGTGTGGACAAGTCGATCGGGTGAAACAAGTTCAGAAACGGGTTTTCAAAAAAAAAAAAAAGAATTTGTTTTTTCTTCGAAATTTTCGTATTCAAGTTTGTGATAGTTTTCGTGCCACGTGATAAACCAATGATCAATTCCTTCTTCCCGTTGATTCGCGTCCTCATTTAAACAAAACTCTTCCTCATCTAGCTCATCCGGCTTTCAGTTGTCACCCACCAAGAAATATTTTATTTTATTTTTTTTTTTTTTTTCAATTTTTCTCTTCCTTTGCCATTTTTTCCCCCCCTTCTCTTTTTAATTAAAAACGGAAGATCGTTAAACATATTTTACGAGTAAAAACAAATTAAAAAAAACGAAAAATGGCTGAAACTTCCTCAGCAACCAAATTGTCCTTCCGGACTAAATCGAGCGGCCATCATTCCAAGAGCTTCGTCTCATTTGTCCAATTCTGCAATCGAATCAAAAAGGTTGTATTGGAATTATCCTCTTATTACGTTTCTTTATGTCATCTTCTTCTCGGTATTTTTCGACGCCTTTCCTACTTTCAAAATCTATTTTTATTTAATTTCGACCTAACGTCGCAAACGCAAAAGGAGGTTAAAGGGAGGGTGGGAAAAACGAAAAAAAAAACGAGTTCATGTGTCAATTTTAGCCGCAAATGTGTGCGCGTACGACCTTGTCTTTGATTTCTCCGGCCGAAAGTTTTAGGGAAGGGTGGTCAAAATCCTAACGCAAATGCCGCACATAGACACATAATCAATGCATTTTTTTTTTCTTTTTGTTTTTAAAGGTAACGTTGTTACCCTGAAGCCATTGCGGCATACCAGTAGCAGGACACGTACCATACCCATTTTTTTGTTTTTTTTTGTTTTGTTTACCCATCTAGGCGATCGTTTTGCATATCTGTTTCCGACTGACCTTGTGTACTATGTCGCCATTTACGTCTTTTATTGTGTCTGTCTCACGTAGGCATCGCCTACCCACTTAAGGGAATGTTGTTTCTTAATGGTGGCTTCCCTGTTATTCTTTACACTGACCTTCCCTTTTTTTTTCCTTTTTCGCAATACCCAACGCGATCCGTAGTATTTTCCCTATCACAAATGATATATTTAAATCCTTCACTGGCTTTAAAAAAGAAAATGCCTTACACCGCCTGGAATGTTTTGGTTATCGCTCTGGATGCATTCATTCGTATGTCGGTGCTATTCTATTCAGTTCGGCTTTTTTAAAAATGACGAATGCCGACGTGTACTCATCAATTTTTCTGATTTCTCTATTCATTTATGCGTGCCGTGAATAGATCGTTTCACTGAACGAAGAAGTACGTAGGGCGTTGTACGGCTCTGAACGTTTGAGCGCCCTGGATCTGGACTCGTACCTACCGGATTTGATCGGCCCCACAGAAGTGCTTACCGATGAATATCGCAAACAGCTGGCCAAACACTTGCCTGCCCGCGTAGAAGGTATGACTACACTCTCGCCAACTAAATCAATACATTTTTTGTTTGCTAGTGGGAATATTAACATATAAAATTGCCATCTATTTCAGGGTACCCATGGACGTTGGTTTTCAGCACGTCTCAGAACGGTTTCAGTCTCAATTCGTTGTACCGTAAAATGATCGGCATCGATAGTCCCATTCTACTGGTGATAGAAGATACGCAAGGGAATGTAAGTCGGATTTCGAAATTGAATGAATTTTTCTCGATTGCTGGTTGATAACAAATTCATCAATGTGAATTATCGGCACACGATCGCAGGTTTTTGGCGCCATCACGTCGTGCGAAATTCGTGTCAGCGAGTCATTTTACGGCACGGGCGAGTCGCTCCTTTTCGTCATCAACCCAAAATTACAAATTTATCCGTGGACGGGCGACAACTCTTACTTTATTCAAGGCAACAACGAAAGCTTGGCCATCGGAGCTGGAGAGTAAGTAATTTTTCATTATTCTTTTATATCTTGTATTTCATTGCGTTTTTGCCGCGTCTCGTTTTCATCACGTAGTCTCCGATGAATTTCCTTTGTTTTTTAATTGGAAACATTTCATGGCTGAAAATGAGCGAAAAATGCCACAAGTCCGTTTTAAGGGAACGTCCTCGCATAACGAGGAAATTGTTGTCGAAATCAAAAGTTGTAATAGCCTTCATAGAATTGTTTACCGCCAAAAAAAAAGAAGCTTGACGTTATGTTTTACAACCGTTTACGATAGTGGCTACACGCTTAGTATATATTTATGGCCATGAAATCCTCATGTAATCATTTCCTTATCGTTCATTTCTTTCTTTCTTTCCCTTGTCATACTCACAGTGGTCGTTTTGGATTATGGCTGGACGGCGACCTGAACCAGGGACGCACGCAGACGTGTAAAACTTTCGGCAACGATCCGCTCAGTCCGGACGAAGACTTTTGGGTCAAGACGCTCGAATGCTGGGCGTTCATGTAAAAGGCGTTCACTTGGTTGTTGATTGTACTCTTAAATCTCTCTCTCTCTCTCTCTTTCTCTCTCTGTCTCTATCTATCTGTTCTCACTCACACACTCACAGACATACACACATACACACACACTCATCCCTCACGTAAACACCAATGTAACACAAGACCTTCCCCGTTTGTTTTTGAATTCCCTTCCCCTTTCTACCTCCTCCCTTTATCTGCCCCACCTTCCGTAACCTGCATCACTTATCCCTCGCGCCAAAATAAATATCTTAGCTCTATATATATATATATTCTAACCAATGATAGAAGAAGAAAAAACAAAAAAAGAAAAACAAAGAAAAAAAAAAAGAAAAAGCACATCAAGATATTTATCTTGTATTGTTGTTCGTTAGTGAGAGCGGTTTCGTTGCGATTCGCTCTGTACGTCATTTTTTTTTAAGAAACCGTGTGCGTGTTAATAAATACAGCTCTAGAATGAGAGCCGAATCGGCGCCCAACCTGCCCGTCTTTTTTTTTTTTTTTTATTTCTTTTTTTGTACAGATGACATTCTAACATAAAACTTCCTTCTTTCCACCCTCTTTATCTCAATTCTTTTCTTTTTGACGGGCTAAAAACAGAAAGGGTTGGGTCCGTCTAAAAGAAAAGTGAAACCCCTCCTCAACTTCCAACGTCCATCAAAAACAGGTTGTTCTACCTTTATTTACACGTTATTAGATTTGTTTTCCCAGTTGATGCGATTGGCAAAGTGAAACAAGAAAAACAGAGATTGAAAAATCATTTTGCATCCGCAGCCCGTAACCTTGTAGCCGGCCACAAAGTATGCATCCCCCATCGAAACAGTGTTGAGAAACAAAAGAAACGAGGCGTTGAAACAAACAAAAAAAAAAAGGTCGTTGTTGGTATAATGTTGATGTCATCTAATTGTTTGGTTGCGTATATATATATATCTCTTCTGTATAAGCAATACACACACAACATGGCTTTCACAATCAAAACATGGGCTTATCTTCGATTTCGAAATGTAGGCAACGTGAGATCGACTTGCGTGAGGCCATGTGTCATAATTAAAAACTGTTATCTTTTGACTGGTGCCCCCGTTAAGCCTTTCACACTAGCATGTTTTATTGAGTTGTTGACAACATTTTAGACGATAGGCGCAATGGTTAAGACGACAATGATACGTTATACGACGGTGCTTATAGGCTGGCCGTAAAATAAAAAGGCTCAAGTTGTAGCCATATTTGTATTGGCATTGGATTAAGATATTTTGAAAGAAAAGGTAAACTGACGTGCAATATATTCTTGTCATATCTGAATGACGCAAATAATTTAATCCTCAATAACCAATATTTTTATATACTTTTGACGCACATCAAATCATTGATATCTGTTCACGTGTTCTTACCGTGGGGGGCCCTCAGTTTGAACGGCAAGGACAACAAACTCTATCACCCACATGGCAAGTTGATCGCGTTCATCGAAGATAAAGATCAACAAATGGATTAGCTGGATTTAGGTGCGTATGTACAGTATCGATTGCAATTGATTGTTTGAAGTTGGCCGAGTACGAGCGTCATATATACATTCACCGGTACAAAGTCACAACAACGTCGTTGCGCACACCTTGCCGGTCAGGTAAAATTACAATTTCATGAACCATGTCCGATTATCAACTAGGAAAAAAGGTAAACTTTGCAATTCCAGAACGCACGTAGGCATATGAACAAGCTTTAGTTTTAATTTTTTTTTTTTTTAAATTGTATTCAAGTTTTATCCACGACGAGGAGACGAAGAATCAAACAAACGGTAAGCTGCAAATGAAAGCGGAAAGTTTGACCATAAGACGAGCTGGCCTACTTTTGCTTACTTAGCTATTTAACCTCTTCAACGTTATCGGTGCCAATGCAAATCAGAGAAAGATAAACTCCAGTTTTAATAATGTCATGGCCATTAAGTCGAGCAGGGTAGGAAAACAGCTATTGAACGAAAATAAAATCAAAACTGATTTGGTCTACAGTCTATACTATCCCTACAGGTAAGGTTTTCTTGTATTGACCTGAAAAAATGTCCAGCCGTGCAGGACCTCCAATATAGACGAAATTTTGTTGAAGCAAAACGATTAAGATTTATACTTGAATGGAAATGAGTTTGAACGGAATTGTATTTGTTTTCATTATATTTTAGCTACTACCAAATGGTAAGTTTTTTTTTAATGATTCCATTCGTTGTAAAAAAAAAATTTAATATGTATTGAAATTGATAATTGTAAAATCGTATTTTCTCCTATGGAATAGGAAACATTACGCATTTACGGTTACATGGTTTGTTTTAGATAGCTCTTTTTTCTTATGGAAAATTTTTTTTTTTTTAAGGTTGAAAATTTTGTATTAACCGTCATCTATCGATGGATGTAAAAAGCTCACGTTTTATCCGAATGTCCTCGGCCTTGTAATGTAGGGAGCTCAAACATCAAAACTAGCGTAAAATAAATAAGTAATATAATAACTACTTTAATTTTGGATTTAAACCCTTGAAGAATTCTGTATTACGTTGTTGGTAAAAGGATGAAAAAAAAAACAGATTTACATTAAACAATGTGTACTGAATCGTTGTTATTGAACTACATTTTATTTGACTCAATAAAGGGCTGGCATACAGAGCCCAGGGGAGAAATGTTTGAGGAGGGGAATTCTATGAATGGTGACGATGATCCGTTGAAGTTTGAAGTAGTGAAGACTGAAGAATGTAAAATAGCTTTATAAAAAAAAAGGTACGTTCATTGCCGGTATTGCAACGGGGTGAAGAGAGATACCAGTTAGAGGGGTGGGATACAATGGAAAGTAGGCGGGAAAGGTTAAAAGCCACCAGTGAGCATACCAACTACTAAAATGCTTAAAAGAACAAAAAGGCTACTGCTCTCGTATTATCAAACTTGTAAAATATTTATTTCAAAATATCATATTCTTTATTTCAACATCTAAAAATAACGAAGGAAGCCGCGTAAACTGGCGAAGATGGATGCCTTGATCAACTGCTTCTTCACAGATTTACCGTGCTCGGCGCGTACGGCAACTGAGAATCTTAACATAAGTCTGGCAACGCTTTTATCACATAGCATATCGCTATGGTTCTGTCTTCGGCTTCACCATTCGTGTGAACACATAATTTCTTTGATGCTGATCCTCGTGTAAAAATTTTTTCCTTCTTCACGCTCATTGTGAAAACGAAATGTCCGCTTCATTTTAGTGCTAGCTTTTTCCAATTTTAAATCCTTTATTTGATTAGTTTGTTTTTGTCCAGCCGTGCTGACGGAATATTTTCAAAAAAGCATTTTAAAAAGTCTGCCCTTGTTCCAAAAACACTGTATACTACCATCGAGCCCTCGCCCATATCATTAAAAGAATTTTCACAAATTTCAATTACATCTTTCGCCTAGTGCCGTAATTTTTCGTTTGCACTTGAAACTGGAGTTTCGTTAACGGTATGTAAACTCAATTTTTATATTGTTTTCAGTAATGTGAAAAGGGTTGCAGACAATTAACAACATTGTTTCTTCTTTCTGGCAGATGAGATGACTAGTGTTTAATTGGAGATATGAGTTGTTGCCTAGGCAGCTGTGTTTTTGTTTCCAAGTAATAGCTCGGCTTATCCATCTCTAGCTTGCACAGCAGTCTGAAAATCTTCAGAAGTTATATGCCAGCGTCCAGAGGACGGAGTAGTGGGAGGGGTATGGGTGACACTGCTGCCAATGAAAGTCTAGCTCAGAGAAACCTGGTAGACATAAATGTGGCCACCGTTGAAGAGCTTTCCACCCTTGTAGGGGTAGGTCGCAGTAGAGCTGAAGCCATAGTGGAAACGAGAAATGTAAGTTAACTGTTTAACTAACACTATATTCAGTGCTGTTCTTTAGTCATTCTTTCTTGTTCCTAGTCTCTCGGAGGATTTACTTCCATTGAAGATCTGAGTCTGGCCCCTGGTGTGGGGACAAATCTGATTGAAGCCAATCGCCAGATTCTAACAGTTTCAGCTCCAGTTCAGTCATCTCAGGTTAATACTAGAAAAGCCAACACTCGGAACAGGTAAATTGAACAAAGCTTGCCACTTCTGTTGTTTTGCTCTGGGTGTACGATAACCTGATTCATCATCTACTTAGTTTTGTACAAAGTTGCCTACTCATTGTTAACTCAAATTGGTTTATTTCTATATAACAAATTTTTTTGTCCCAGAAGTAGTGATAATACAAGCGCTCAACCAACTCCGAGCACCACACCAGTGATATCTAGTTCAAGTGATACTGCGGCTGAAGATCAGCAAAACGACAGCGGAAGCAGCAGCAGCAACGAATGGGGTGCTTGTCGATTGAGGCAACGCCGGTCGACTAGCCGAATCAATCCGCTTCCAGTTGGTAAATCGGCTTCGCTTCGACAAACTCGGAGCAATGACAGTGCCATTCAGTCACCTTCACCTCTCCCCACGACTCCTACCTCGTCAACACCCGCCGCACCTGCCATCGATGCCAGCAATGTGCCCCTTAAAGAAGGATCACCCACATCGGAAAATGAAGATGTTGTCAGACCCGGAGCGGTAAGTCTTTGTGATATCATTGAATATGTAAACATGGTGTGCAATCAAAATCGTGTCTTAGACCAAACGGAAGTCGGAGTCAACAGTGGAAATGTCTGCCGAAGTAGCCACAGAGAAAAAGACATGTCGAAGGAGTGAAGGTGTAGATTCATCTTCTTCCTCAGTCTACTGCCATGTTCACCGGAATCCAATCCCTTCGAAAGACAACCCTCCGCCAGGTTTTTGTCAATGGCTTCACACTTTCCAAGTATTGTTATGTTTTTTTATAATCACTTAACGAGTTTTGATGCTAAAAATCGTAATCTTTCTTAGTATTGGTCGAACGCTGAGCGTTTGTGTGCCATTGACCAGTTAATAGAACTGTGTGAGCCCACTCAGGTCCGTCATATGATGGCTGTGATTGAACCACAGTTCCAGCGCGACTTTATCTCGTTGCTGCCCAAAGAACTGGCCCTGTATGTGCTCAGTTTCCTCACGCCTCGCGACTTAACTCGCGCCGCACAAACCTGCCGTTGTTGGCGAGTCCTGGCTGAGGACAATCTCCTCTGGAGGGAAAAATGTCGTGAAGCAGGTATCGATGATGTTCGTGATACACTGAACAAACGACGTCTTCGTGGATCTTCCCATCACTCAAGTCTCAGTTGTGGTCTTTCTTCCCCCACTGGATCCAGCCAAAGCACTGCGCCAATTATCACTCCGTCGCCGTGGAAGGTGAATAATCCAGGATCATTGAGTTGGGAATCTGAATCAAAACTTTTCTTTCAGGCGACTTATATGCGTCACCGGAATATCGAGTTGAATTGGCGAGTGAGGCCGATCCCACAGCCAAGGGTACTGAAGGGTCATGACGATCACGTCATAACTTGTTTACAGTTTTGTGGCAACCGTATCGTTTCCGGATCGGATGACAACACGCTCAAAGTCTGGTCGGCGACTACCGGAAAGGTACCTAATATGTGCCCTATCTATACACCATCAAATAACGAAAAAAATAATCGCGAACAAATTATTATGAGACCAACAAAATTCATTTATTCTTATTTCACATAACAGTGCCTGAGGACCTTGGTGGGTCACACTGGAGGCGTCTGGTCTTCTCAGATGCAAGGGAACATAATAGTGAGTGGAAGTACAGATCGAACCTTGAAAGTCTGGAACGCTGAATCTGGACAGTGTTTACACACATTATACGGCCACACATCTACAGTCCGTTGTATGCATTTACACGGAAACAAGTCAGTTTGTTTTTAATTTTCCTCATTAAAGTTACAGTAGCTTTCGCCACTGTCAAACTAATTTAATAACATCAATACTCTTCTAGAGTGGTGAGTGGATCACGGGACGCCACGTTACGTGTTTGGGACGTGGAGACAGGAGAGTGCTTGCACGTTCTTGTCGGCCACGTAGCCGCCGTTCGATGTGTGCAATATGACGGGCGCCTTGTCGTTAGTGGTGCCTATGACTATACTGTCAAAGTTTGGGATCCAGAGCGAGAGGAATGTCTTCACACTCTTCAGGGACACACCAATCGGGTCTACTCACTACAGGTAAGGAGATGTGAACGTTGCTATTTTGATTTTATTGATATCTAATGTCTATGGCAATTTGAAATTCAGTTTGACGGCATCCATGTAGTCAGCGGATCATTAGATACTAGCATTCGGGTGTGGGATGCGGAAACTGGAGCATGCAAGCACACATTAATGGGTCACCAGTCCCTCACGTCCGGAATGGAACTGCGCAATAACATCCTGGTCTCGGGGAATGCCGATTCCACCGTTAAAGTTTGGGATATAATCAGTGGCAAATGCCTTCAAACGCTTTCAGGTATAATGTTCTATTATGGAACGGGCTCATTGTGCAACTCATTAATGCCAACTGTTTTTTAGGAGCTAACAAGCACCAATCGGCTGTCACATGTCTTCAGTTCAATAATAAGTTTGTAATAACTTCGTCAGATGACGGAACTGTAAAGTTGTGGGATGTAAAAACAGGTATAATTTTAATGGTAAACATGTTTCGTTGTAACCAATTCGAAATTAATCGGATATTGTTTTTTTACACGCTACTCTAGGCGAATTCATCCGGAATTTGGTTTCTCTGGACAGTGGCGGCAGCGGAGGTGTCGTTTGGAGGATCAGAGCCGATGAAACGCGTCTGGTCTGTGCTGTTGGAAGCCGTAATGGCACTGAAGAGACTAAGCTGCTCGTTCTCGATTTTGATATCGAAAGCAAGTGATATTCGTCATCGCCAGTTCACCGTCTTACTCCCCCTCCTCACCGCCCTACTTACGTCGTTTTCGGTCCCGTTTTTCCGTCTTAATAAGGTTGCAAAGTCGCTCGTTCGGCGGACTGAGGAACACAACACTTTTAATTAAAATAAAATACAAAAACAAACAACAGCAAAAAAGAAAAAAAAAAGGAATCCGAGGCTACGGAAAAGTTGAGTTGATAGGCAACTCAACATTTTGGAATTCTTCTTGGCTATGGAATTTGTGTTCGTCAAACCACTTTTTCCAGTTTGTCGTTATCAGATCTTCCGGCGTCAGGAACAGTCAACTGCAGTTACGTGCCAAGCATGATGACAACAATAAAACTGCCACGACACTCACAAGAGAAGGGAAAACAAGTCGGGTCTGCTCCGAGGCGCTTCAAATGGTAACGAACCCCGAAGAAGAGACTCGGAAAAGCCATGACACACAGGGCTTTATAACTTGTGATTTCTTGTGTCTTGTTGATTTATTCCCTCCCTTTTCACCCCCATCACCATCTTATTCGTAATTCATGATATGAAAGCATCTGTTGAGATCAACTCATCATCATTCATTAGTAGTCTCGTACACTTAAATCTGATTAAAGAATTTAATTTATGTTCAGCTGTGTCCCGAAATTTAGTTTCATTTCCCACAAGACACTTCCACAATGGCTCGGCGCTTCTTTCCATGCCAAAATACACATTATCAGATTTCAATTACTTTATTTCAAAGGTTGGTGCACTACAGCAGACCCGTTGGCGGCTCAATAGTATAAAAATTTGACAAAAACTCCAATGCTAACTGGGCAGCATTTTCTTTTATTTTTATTTTTTTTTTTTACCTTGCTGATGCCGCGGTGTTGACGATTCGGGGCAGTGACTTGCTAGTTGAAGTGCTGCGTAGATGTAATAATAGTGAAATTTGAAATTTTGCAAAAAATTAAAAAGTGGGAAGGATATTAGCCTTCCCACTTTAGTCAAAACCTACAAAAAAACTACTTTTTGAAATTCGACTAAAATTACGCGGAACAATCAAAATTGAACGCAGATTTCGATCAAGTACTGGTTTTCCCGCCAAACCAGCGATTTTACCTATCTAATTACAGGTACAGCAGAATCGCAACATCAGCGCCACCTGGTAACCATTAGGCACCAGCATTTTTTTTTCAAATCTGAGCAGATATAGCCCCGTTGATGCAACAGATTTAACCAAAATATTTGGTATAGATAGACAAAAACAAAATCCACCATCGAAATCGAATTTTCGTTGTTTTCATGTTTTTCATTTTCTGCAAAACGACGGATCATGGTTTTTATACGAAATGTGGCAGATGTGGATCGGTTAACATAGTTATGGGGTTATGGTTATGTCAACCTTTGGTTGGCAAAAGCAGAGCAGCTGACAATCTGTCGGGCGTACCGATGTGAGATGTCAGAAGCAGACTTCTAGTAACTCAGCATAACATAGTACCGTCTCCTCCATAATTTTAGACGACGTCTTGTACGTCTCATCAATTTGAATTCTACTCCAACTACTAGATTCATTCTTGCTCACAGATGTGAGCAATTAGCAAAGCAAGCGTTATGTGGATACGAATGGCTACACTAGATGGCGTCCGATGCCACGATAGGTGGCGTTTCCAGTCATACTACGCTCGGACGCCAGTAGATTCCAATATTAAAGTGTCTTGGAGGGTCAGCACACTAACAAGTCAGTTACAGTTACTTGAACAATCAGGCGTTGTAAAATGGCGTCAAATACCGGAATACTCTGCGTTTGAGTACTGAGGAGCCAATGGACCGTACGACGCGCAGTTCCACAGGTTTCTACAGCAAGGTGACTACTCCTGGAATCTCCATGAGCTAATGTACTAGTTAAGTTTTCAACATGGCTTCTATAGCTGCGGCGGACGTGGGCTTTTTGGTATGGAACATGCTGCTTTTACGTGAACGAACCTCGTCAAGGTAAGCAAATAGAAGCGCTGCATGGAGTGTATGACGTTATTTAATCCATGTTTAAGTTAACAAACAAATCCAAGTTGAACTAATTCACTATATTCATATATCTAATTATATTTTTAAAATATTTTGTGAGATGTTGTCAGCCGTTAAATGAAGATTTCTTTTCACTATCTTAGGACTAAGAAGGGTTACAGGCAACAGGCAGTGAAGTGGCAAGACACTTGAATTATCAACATAATAGTTTAGTAGGTTCAACTGATATTTTATCTAATTTTGTGCATTGATCATAACTTATTTTTTGTTGAAAACTAGGTTTCAGTGTTCAGGGGCAAGTCACTGCTAACAAATTAAAGTAAGGCACAATTCAGAATCTTTGTTTTCTTAGTTACACATTCATTCACAGTGATGTTAAAGTAGAATAATGTTTACTTTATCATTTTATACCAGATTGCTGTCAATCTTTGCTAGCTGATCATAAAATGTCATGTGACTACATAGTTTGGTTTGCCTGTTTCAAGAATTGATAGCCAAAAATTATGCATTAGTTATAGGTAGTTATGGGTGCAAAGAAGCAACTTTTTTTTCTGACATCTACATCCTACATGCACATTAACATTGAAGGAAATGTCTTATTTAAGTAAAGAATAAAAACATTTACTTTTGCATTTTATTCCAGGTTGCTGTCAATCTGCTAGCTGATCGAATAAGATGTTGTGTGACTACATTGCTTGGTTTGCATGTTCCATGAATTTTAAACAGAAAATGATGGTGAGGTTTTGGTGGAAGCAACATACTTGAAAGGTAACAGACAATATTCTTCCTGTAACATGTATGACTCATAAATGTGGTCTGTTTTCCCTAATGGCAAGTATGTCAAGTTTCATGATAATGAGAGTTGATAGGAAAAAGTTTTATTACTTGAAATGGTGATTAACAAGTTACTATTTTTGTACAAAATGAAGATAACCTATTCCAAGAATTTATAGTAGAAAATGATGCTGAGGTTTTGTGGAGAGCGACTTCCTTAAAAAGTATGTATAAAAAAACAAAGGCAAATGGATTCCGGTAGTGTAAAAATTTCTTGCTTTCGTGCCCGTCTGATAGCGTGCATTTCAGTCGCCTTTATTCCCGATAGATGGCGTTGATGTCATGAATACGCTGAACGTTTCTGTTGTAGTCCAACAGATGGCACTGAACATTTCTGTTTAAAGATGGCACTGAACATTTCTGTTTAAAGATGGCGCTAAACATTTCTGTCAAAAAGATAGCGCTAAACATCTCCATCGAAGACCGATAGATGGCGCTAAACATCTCCATCGAAGACCGATAGATGGCGCTAAACATCCCCGTTGAAGACCGATAGATGGCGCTGAAAATCTTCGTTGAAGACCGAAAGATGGCGTTGAACGTCTACTGAAGTTTGATATCTGACGTTGCCTGCTAGCGTAGATTAGCGATGTCTGTTTGTAACATTCTTCACTGTTTTTCATTAATTCAGGTATTTAATACCTTCGTGGTTAATTTTTATACTCGTATTTATAATTCGTAAGCAAGAGATTTTAGGTTTGTCGGATCCGAATATTTAAAACAAATGCAAAATATTTTTCCAGGGACTACCACTGGTTTTCTTCTGAAATGGTGTGTGGAAGCCAATCAGGAATTGTAAGCCTTTGATTAATTTTATGGGTAACTGTTAACTTTTACAAAAAAAAATTTTATAAATTAAGCTGATGTTTGTTTAATTTTCTTGATATAGGTGAGATGAAGTTATATGATGAATTGGAAAAGGTATGGATAATTTCACTTCCACACATGTTGGTATTTTTATTTATTGAATGAATTCCATGGTTGATCTTTTCTTGTAAAATCATTTCTTCTTGACTCTTCTAGTAAAACAAACAGACTACATGTGCAAATAATTATTGTAGGAAAAATCACCACCTGTGCACAAGTATACAACCTTTTGTCTATCCTGTTGAGTTTCAGGTGCAATTAGTTGTTCAATGCTGTGGTGATGACACTTAAAACTGGCTGCCTAACATTCAAAAAATTGTTAAATTCCTTAAGGTGAGTTGTGGAATTGTAAGTTAATAGACTCCCATAGTAACTTAAATGAAATACTATTTCATAGGTTTACCATTGTTTTGCTGCTAGGTCTGAAATATAAAGCTTTATTCAGGTAATCAATCTATAATACCATAAAATTTATTTCACAGCAATAAAGTGAGAAGTAATCAACAAAAAATTTATCCCAGGCCCTTGTGATCTTAAATTTGATCTACTGGTCCTAGTAAAATTCACTTTGGGTTCTGAGAAGGCCAATAATTTTTAATCTGTGGATGTGTCTAAAGAAATTGCATTGGCGCTGCTGGTTGTCTAACTGGAATTTTAGTTCTTGAATGAGATTCAGGTTTGATGATGCAGGTGTTACATTAATGAATTACGCTCTAATTCACTAACATTTCAAGGACCAATTTCTTCCTCTTAAAATTTACTTGTAAGTAAAAATGAAGCTTTTATATAATTATGTATTATCTGCGTAACTTTTTCCTATTCAATAGGAAAGGATTTTGTTCATTCTGGGAACGCATCTATCAACGAAGGAAGCTCCAATGGGACGTGTCGTATGTTGTACGTGTATATATCAAATATGTTATCATTTCCAGTTGTTTCACCCGAAGCTTCTCTCAGAAGAATATGCTAAGCAATCAATTCACGAGTCATTTAAGGTATGAAATGTATATATGAATCAAGAGTTTTTATGCTTAATGGAGTTTTACTGTCTTATTATAGATTAATAATAAATTTTGACCTGAAAAAGTTCCTTGTTTGGGGCAACGTACTGAATGAAGCATTATGATTAGATACACTACATGGAATTTCCATACTTTATTGACATTCTCATTTAAAAACGGTATTTAATATTTTAAAAAATTGAAGTGCATATCTGGGCTCCCTTCCTTTCCGTAGCCCCGTTTCCCCTTGACTCGTAATAAGCCCGTAGGGGGTCATGCCCCTACTGTACGGTATATATAAAAATAACATATACCGAGGTTTGGAGGGCTCTGGCCGGAAAGGGGACGTGGAGGTCCGCTTAGTCCGATGATGTGTTCACGGAGGGCGACGTGGCTACCCACAAATCCGAACTAAAGGTTAATCGCTCCAGTAAAAATGTTCCAAATCTTCGGCTCTTCTTCCGGCTTCTCTTAGCCAATCACCGGGTAATCTCCCCGGTGGGTCAACAAGGCAGTGTCTCCCCCTGCCTGGGTTGACGGCAACTTTTGAAAGGGCTATTGTGCCTTTTTAAAGTTGCAAAAATAATTATAATGTGCAGAGAATTGTTAATAAAATTTTGTTCTAAAATATTTTTTGCAAAATTTGTTACTTTCATTGTCTGTGTACGCTGTGTTCGGACATTACATTTATCAACCGTTTTTTTTTTAATTATCTTGCTCAATCAAATACCTCTCCTTTATTGCTTATGCCACCTTTGAATGTAAGTATTGTTTCCATCAGTTTATCATTTATCTGGGATTTGAACCACAAACCTATAGCATTCCGGCACAGCGCGCTACCATTGCGCCATGACTGTCCTTACAAATATTAGTTTAGATTTTGATCCGTATGTTAAAATAAGTTCGTCATTAGGTTATTATGGAATGCCTATCATGTTAGTAACAAATTATAGATGGCATAATGGCAAAGCTACTGGTTAGCATGCTAGAATACTTGGGTTCGATCCCCATACCAGTCAATTAAACAACTAAATAAAAAAATGCAAAAAATAAATAATGTTACAAAGCATTTTATTTTCCCTCCTTCCACCCACAAATCCACCACTATACATATTCCACATAATACAACATACAATACATACAAATACACTTAACTAACACGTTGGCTGCCACGCCACTACTATCTACTATAGCTACATCGCTATCTAAAGGATAGCGACCAAGGGGGACTGAGGACAGTCCGGGCTGAAACGGCGATGAGACCTTTACGGAAATGCACATCCCAGGTCTACATCGCCGTCTCGAACAAGGGATTCCCTATGGTGCATTGCCTATGGGCCATTCGGCCAATCTTGGGCAGTGGCGCTGCTCCACCCCATGGCAGATAGCCATGGAGCAGAACAGCGCGGCCCGTCCCTGTCAAGCTACAAAAAAAAGGGGATAAAAGGTGGGTGGCAGCCAACGGGTTAGTTAACAATAAACATTGCAAAACACACACAATACCAAAACGAAGAGGCGAAGACGCGGCGACCACGAAGCGAAGACGGGATGGCGGGCGAGGCGAAGGCGGGTCGACCACGAGGCGAAGAAGGGATGACCGGCGGGGCGAAGACATGGGCGACGGGCGAGGCGAAGACGCGGCGACTGGCGAGGCGACGGGCAAGGCGAAGACGCGGCGACTGGCGAGGCGAAGACGCGGCGACTGGCGAGGCGACGGGCAAGGCGAAGACGCGGCGACTGGCGAGGCGACGGGCGAGGTGAAGACGGGCGTGGAGAAGAGGAAGAAGGCTTTGGCGACGGGCAAGGCGACGGGCGAGGTGAAGACGGGCGTGGAGAAGAGGAAGAAGGCTTTGTTCTGTATCGTAAATGTAAAGAAAAAGAATTACTTAGTGGGAAATAAAAGATTGCTGATGTAGCCAAATGTATGAAAGCAATTTGACTTACTTTTGTTGTCCAATGGCTAGAAATACTGTAGGGCCAGCAAATAGGCAGCAGACGGCAAAGAGTTGGCAGTCCTATGGTTGAATATTGAATTTATCAATCACACAAACTATACTAGGTATGAGAAAAGTTTACCAATGCCAATTTAAATTGTGTTGAAGTACATGTCTTTGTCTGTTGGTAGACAACTACCGAAATGGCTGTGGTTACAGTTGGCACTGCAGCATAAGACGAATTTGGTGCACCTGTTAGATTACAATTGACAGGAGACCATAAGCGGTTAAAGATTAGAAGAATAATATTATGGTATTCCTACGCATAGGATTTGCATCTTTGGTGACATTCCTCAACGGGAAGTATCCTTTACAAATGAAGTTTCATGAGCTAAACCTTAAAAGCAAATCCGTCAGTGAGATTCTGATAACAAAACATAAGTCTTATACCTCTCAATGAGCACCAGAATAGTTTGATGAATGCAACATAATGGGTTGCGAATAGTTTTTTGGTTTGACAGCTGACATAGGTGATTACAAGACATGTAACACAAAAACCAAGCATTTTGTGGGCTTCACTTGCAAAACACACTCTAGGATGAAAACACACAGAACCACCATTAGATTTTCTTGAATTTTCCCTTGGAATACGACATACTTCACAAAAACTTTCGAACACAGGTTTCACTACTCCCAGTCACCAAGTAAGCAGTGGCACAGCAGCGTCATCTTGTTTTCCAATTAATAACCGTAATATTCGTAAAAATTGAAAATCTTGTTTTTTCGAGACGGGAACGGCACTGATGTGAACTCTTTTAACAAACTTCTTGAGCGTGAATGACAAATATGGGGGGCCACCTCCCCCCCCCATATTTGTATCATTTCAATTTTATTTAAACAAATGCAGCGACCAAAATCATGAACAGCATTTTTATAATATAGCGATTTAACCTGTTTTTTTACTGTCTTTTATTTATTGATTCAAAAACCTAGATATTTCTAGGAAATACATAATTTGGGTTCACAATTCAACAAGAAGCTTGATTGCACTTCACATCTAGAAATTTCGCAACTTCACACATCTCTGGATTTCAAGCTATTAAACATTAATGCTGTCTGACAATACAGTTTTCTTTGTTGAACAACTGCAATATTATTTCGGCCATATGTTTCACGGAAAAAATTCTCCACTGAGACAAGGACGTCGATTGAGCGTTGTCGTGTGCCTATTTCAGTTAAATGGATTACACCTTCATTTTTCTGCTCCGAATACATCATTTTTGCCTGGAATTTTGTTTTGAATGGTATAGTTAGAATACATTGCATTGTGTTCATTAGCTTAGATCACTTACTTTTTGTCATACGTTCTTTAATTGCGTGAGGCTGTGAAATCGTCGACAGGCGATATCTGAATGAGGAAGTCAGCAAAGAGATTGCAGACTCTTGAATAAACTCAATTCTGGGAATTACGATTATATCGAATGCAAAATATTAATAGCTCACAGTAAAATGAACACTAAATGAATCTAATCAGCTTTACACTATCCAATTATAACGTTGAAAAGAAAAAAAAAAAAAAAAGCTATTTGTCCGCATAAAAGAACCAACGCAGACTGGAAGTTTAACAAAAATAAGGAAAAAAATTAATTACGCAAAAAAAGTTAATCAGTAGCGGTCCATCTATCAGCCACAGAATAACAGAAATGTGATTCAGCCCAATCTAGAAAGCAAAATATTTTTTTGTTTTGTTATTGAAGAATGTATGTGTTCACTACAAACAAAAATGAGTAGTTGAAATATCTACCATAAAATGCCACTTTGAATGGCTGATCCTCCGTCATACAATGTCCTTCCAAAAAGTTATCAAACAGTTAAATTGTGTGTCATTGGCTGGCTGCTCTATGTGCTAATGAAAAAAAAATGTTGGGTAAACCCATTCAAAAATTCAACGTTAGACATATACTTCTTCTTAACCTCCTGATTTGATCATCCTTGAAAATGACTGCTGGACAGATTAGGAGGCATCCGTAACATTACATTAGCAACACAGTTTTACCCGGGAAATCCTAAAAGAGAGAAAAAGAACAATTAAACTGTGTTGCATTTTACTAATAAAAAAGAGTGAAATATTTTGATAGTACATCAAGTTTTATCCTACAGCTGATTAATGGTAAGACAAATGTAATCATCACCCTTAGGGTAGACATTTTCCGAAGTCCTGTTCGCCATGTCCCTGCTTTCTTTCAGCAGCGTTCCACCTAAAATGGCAAATGTTTGATTAACGTTAGAAAATTAGATATCTCTGAAGAAATGCATTACCCTGTGTAACATACTTGACGATGATGGAGAATCCTTGTTCCATCATGCAATAAGAAGCTATATGGCAGTTGCCAGAAAGCCTGGATGGAAAAATCTATTCATTAGATTAATATTGATGGAATTTTATTGTACCATTTGCCTTTCAATTTATTCATTCGATGCATGTTTATGGGATTTATCGTACCATTTGCCTGTCAAGCATTTCCTACTGCATAGGTGTTCGGGAATAATCACGGCTGTACGAACTTTGTGCTACAACTTGAATATGGCTCGTTGTTGTATCTGCTGAGGGCTTACATTACCGAAGCTGACTCTTGCTCACAGTTGGGTAAATCTATTAGATGGATTAGAATTTTCATTGATGTGACATAAAGGATGTCATCTAAAATAATGGATGAGACGGCACTATATTATGTTGACTTTCTAGACTGCTTCTGCCACGGACAAATCACACCTGCACGCTCGACAGATCGTCAGCTGTTGGTAGTGTAGGTAGATATAGTCATAATTAGTTAACCGATCCACATCTGCCATATTTCGAAATCATCGCCCTTCGCTTTACAGACGTATGAAAAGAAACCGTGAAAACTATGGCAATATGGCAACCCGTTTTACCCAAATATTTCTGCTGCATCGCGCTAGCGCTGTAGCGTACTGGCGCGCTAGCAATGTATCAAATATTCGGTGTATTTAAAAAACGATTAACTTAATGAAAAAATAGCAATTTTCCCGGAATCAGCATTTAATTTTGAGTATATCTTGTGATATTCAACCAATGCCGATGAGTGCCAGTTTTTGCAGAATTTTTTTTTAAGCCCGACTAAATAAGCCTGACTAAATAAGCCCGACTTTTCTTATTTTTTCGTTTTTTACGTTTAATTAAAAAACCATAAGACCAATTGAAAAATAAATTTGATTTCCATGATAAGCATTCGATTCTGAATCGAAATCATTTATTTTAAGCGAAATTTAAAATTTACCCAAAAATGAAAAACTGCAAAGGCTATATAGCCTTACCACTTTCGCCAAAATCGGCCAAAAAATGACATCTCTTGGAATTCGACGAAAATCACTCAGTATAATCAAAATTTAACGCTGATTCATAAAGTCATTCATCTTCTTGTCAAGTTAGCCGTTTTTGAATTACATCGAATATTCGTGCAAAAATAAGTCGGGCTTATTTAGTCGGGCTTAGAAATTTTTTCTACAAAAGCCGGCACTCATCGGAATTGGTTGAACATCACAAGGTATACACAAAATTAAATGCTGATTCCGGGAAAATTGCTATTTTTTTCATTAAGTTAATCGTTTTTTAAAACATAAAACAAACAAATGAAAAACAAATACTAAGGTATTCAAGTTACTATGACAGCTCTATTACTATGCAATTCCACAAGTCACCTGAAGGCATAAAAATACTTGTTGTATGCAGTTAAGTGTATAGTATCACCAAAGCATTAAACAAGTAACTAATTGCACCTGAAACTCCACTGGCCAGACAGCAGGTCATATACTTGAGCACAGGTGATTTTTCCCATGTTAACTATTTACACATTTAGTGTCACTGTCATTTAAAATATGAAACAAGAGGAAATGAGTTTACAAGAGAGGAAGCTTAACCATAGAATCATTACCAGGATGTGTGGAAATGAAATTATGAATATCACAGCTGTTATAATTTTCAGAATATTTTACTTTTACATAAAACATTCTCCAATTCATATTTTTTCTTTTCTTATCCTATATCAATAAAATTTAAAACAAATCAATGTAGAAAACTTCTGCTTGTGAAAGTAAACATGTACCTGAACATTCATTGAAGGCCAACAATTCCTAATTGGCTTCCACACACCATTCCAGAACGTAACCAGTGGTAGTTACTTGAAAAATATCTTGCATCTGTTTAAAATGTTTGTATCTGGTAAACTTAAAACCTGTTGCTAATGAATAATAAATTTATGAACAAAAATTCACCACGAAGGTAATTGTGATTTAGCTTTAAGTGCGACTGGTGTATCTGCACCAGATTCACGGGTTTGCCTAGCAATCCCTTACGCACGAGTGATTATTGTTTTTTGTTGAGTTGATATTTTTTTTTTTTTTTTTTTAAGGAAGGCAAGGATTGTTGGGGGTGGTGGGAATCGAACACGAGGTAACTATCTACGAAGGTATGGCGACAGCCACTGTGCCAGGACCGCACAACCACGAAGGTATTTGCCTATTGTTTCGTTGAAAACTCAAATACCTACTGTATTACCTATGGTAAATTGTCTGCTAATGTAGCAGGCATTCACACGTATCAGACTTCAGGTCAGGCTTGCAACGCCATTTATTGGACTTCAGGTCATGCTTGGGACGCCATCTATTGGAATTCCGGTTATGCTTAGGACAGCATCTATTGGATTTCAACGCCATCTATCGGACTTCAGTAGGGTTGTAATGGACTTCATACCAGGCTTCCAACGCCATCTATTTACTCACTCAAGCCATCTAGTGCTTAGAAATAACAATCCAAAGCCATCTAGTGCCAAGAAATAGAACTTCTAGCGGTTGGATTAGCAACAACACAGCGCCATCTGTTGTATCGAGATTCATTCATTTAGACTTTGAACTAAATGCAGACAATTTATAGCCATCTGACGTTGATAAAACAAACCATAAGAATTTTACTAAGAAAGATAAACATTAACAGATAATAGTGATTAACTTTCTATAATGGTTTACTTACCATCGGTATATGAAGTAATTTTGCCGCAAGGTGGTCCCCAAAGTAGCAGAGGAACAATGACTTCCTTTAGCCATCTGCATGCAATTAATTTACCACAGGGTGGGCATTATGGGTCACTTTTTTAATTCCTCATGTTTTTTTTTTCGTTTTCTTTCTGCCTCTGCTCCCCCAACCTGTTCCTGTATTGATACAACTTCACGTCATGGTAGAAACTGCACTGAGGCAAATAAACCTTCGATTTATGCTTACCGATATTCCCAGAGAATTGGATGAAAAGCTTTCTAAACGTTACCGCATAACAGTAACCTTTGTTGTTCCAAAATCTCTTGCGTTAACTAACATGAAATAAAGTAAAATTCAATCAAGGATTCTTCAATGTGATGGATGTTCAGTATCAATGGTTTTCACGTGTCCTTTCCTTGTAGAGGATAACTCAGTTCTGACTCAACGCAATCTTTATTAGTAATCCGAAAGAGGTCTGTCGCATTTTCGCTCAAAAACGGATTCGTTTCCTTTCAGCGACACAAATGCGCAACACCTGACACACCTGAAATCTAAATAGGCCAATCTGATATATTATGTTATATTGTATACGTTATGTATATATACGTGCCGCCAATGCCAGCCCGCACTAGTCACTGCAGTATTTAATGCGTTCATACACTGCGGTTTGAGTGTAATAGTGGATGACCTAAAATTGTTTGAAACAACAGTCAGGTAAAACTCTGTTACCTCACCGTCCTCTGCGTCAATTTCATTACTGTAGTAGGGCAGTAGAAATTTTGACGGCAAGGATACAAGGAGAAGATGGCGTGTTTGAAAAAATTGCTCAAGATGGCTGTATGATGGAGAAATGGATAGCTAATGAAAAATCTCCGTATGTAGAAATTGGCGGACACGATATGACGGACGCCACGGCGATGCACTCAATTAGGTACTACATCATCATCTGGCAGCGCCATTCTTCTTTCGGCTCCTTGTTGGGGCTTGCATCAGGAACTAAATAGTTTTCGTCCGGATTTTCAGGTTCTTCTTTCCCAAGTTCCGGCTCCTATACTGGTTGTTCATTCCTCAACTGTATTCACCTTCCAGACCTTGTCGGGAAGAAATAGAAAAAAATAACAAGTGTAACATCATTCAAAAAGCAAAAAAAAACAAAAGCAGATGAAATTCAAAAAATTTTTAGGGATACTTGTTTCTTAGCAGAAATCCCTTGCCTCATTAAGGATATCACTGACACCCTTGCTTACATCAAGGCTTAGGTCTTGACAAAAATCTGAACCTGTGGCTAGGCCGTTGCAACAAGCTCATCTGCTAGGGGCTATCTCTGTATTTCACAACTTTAACATTAATGTGTGGATTGTATATGATGCAAATTCTTTTATGTGCTTTGGGGTGACAGAAACCCATCAACACAAAGAGACCTGTTGAAGAAAAAGATTATTATGAGACGAAAACAAACATGGATGTTAACATTCCCACAAGAACTAGTCTTAATTTTTCAAACTTTCAAGTTTTACACATCTCAAAAGCTATCAAATATACAGTCTACAAGACGTGAATAAGAGCTCTGTTAATCAAGAAGTTACAACTGAAGATTTTAAACAAAGTAGATTAAAACCAATGCTTCGAGAAACCTAGTAGCTGGTGTCACCTCTAAAAGCACTTGCAGTATCCAATACTCTCGACTGAATTAATGTTATCTACAGCAAATAGCTGCACCTCCCATACAAACAGTGACCAAACAAGGACTAATAACTGTATAACATAGTGAAAAAAAGAAACACATTATCTGCAGTGATATTCCATTATTCCGTTAACCATACATTTCCTAACACACGACATAAATGATAATGAGAGACTCTACAAATGAGAGTGTATGCTAAACCATGGCTAAATCCTTCAAAAACCGCGATTTGACGGTTTGTACACGCAGTTTGTACCCGCGGTGTAAACTGCAGTTTACATCGCGGTTTTGCACGGTTTGCACCGCGGTTTTACGGTTTGCACCGCGGATTTGCGGTTTGAAAAACCGCGGTTTGCCCTGATCAAAGACGATCGGGGCCGAGCCCTACCTACAGCGTTACCGCGATGCAGCCCAAATATTCGGTGTATTCCCAAAACAATTGATTTAATGACAAAAAATACAATTTTGTGATTTTCACAAAATTACAGTGTCAGATTTTACAGGTTTTTGAGGGAAAATTCCCACGGTACACGCGCCAGTGTCATAGCGTGCCAGTACGCAATAGCGTAACGCTATGCAATACAAATATTCCGTGCGTTTCCAAAACGGTTGATTTAATGAAAAAAAAATACAATTTTCTCGGAACTAGTATTCAGGCTTGAATATAATTCTGTGATTCCCAAAAAATTTTCAATTGATGCCAGATTTTTTACACATTTTTTTATACATATACTCAAATTCGAGCGCTGATTCCGGTTGTACTATTAGTTTTCCCGTTAGTTATATAGTTTTTAATAAAACGCAATCGTAGCAGTTACGGCGCACATAACTTTTTGAATGTAATTACTCGAAAAGTAGTAGTCCCATGTGAAAATAAATAATAACTATCGTGATCCTCGTTAAATTTTGAATCTAAATCACGTGTAAAAAAAACAGTTTTGGCTTTGAGGCGTACAGAATATTACACAATAAACATCGTGTGTATTGATTTGGCTCACCACCATACAATGAGATGAGCTAAGTGCAGTTGAAACACCGTAAAAAACGACGGAATAGCACATTAAAACATAAACGATATTTAGGTAGTTCCTTACGTCAAATAACATGTTTTGTTGCAGGTAATGGCGACACTGCATATGGTTGCATTGTCAAACTTCCCCATTGTCTTGAGATCATCTGTAGCACAACCAAAAAGGTTTGTATCTAGGCCTGTTTTACATGTCGTCTGCAGTAAAAAGACCTGGTCGTTCTTGATATAAGGAGCCGCGTGGAACAGCCGTGGCCAAGGTCGCTTCGGTCGTAGCTATTGAGACGCAGTAAGCTGACGTGTGCCCGAGCGTACCATGTCTCCGCAGCCCAGTTCCGTTACTCATTTCAAACATAACTAAAGAACGCACAAAGAAAACTGATCTGCTTGCTTTCTGATTACAAAACCAACCGAAATGAATGTCTTTAAACATACCAGAGTTGGGTCTAGCATTGTGGGCGTCTTCGTCTTCGCAGCAACGGACGAAACAGCAACAAATTTGCGAGAATCTCCGTCTCCGAGTGCAAGATCGAACCATCATGCGCCGAAAGTTGGTTGACATGAACCTATATATTTACAAAAATGCCTCTCATAATTAAAAAATCACGCGATATTATTGCCTTTCTCAACTTACCCGTATATAACAGGATTGATGCAACTGTGAACAAACGGCAGCAAATAGAAAACAAAACGTAATTGGTAAACCGTGTGGTCATAGCTGGGCAGGCCCCACTTGATTATTACATTCAGTAATAGCCTTGGTCCCCAGCAAACGAGGAACAACAAAACGACCAATATCAGCATCTTGATGACCTGGTCAATCAAAATCAGTTCAAGTACCACCGAATCGATTGCAACCGATCTTTTCAATGAGTTCCATTATTTAATTTTAGTAGCCTATCACCTGTTTACGGGCTTGTTTTGCACCGTCACCGCTGCGTGCATGGCCATACTTATTAGTCGGTTTACGAACGTGATGAGGCTCTTGGTGGTGAGACTGCATGTGACTAAGCCGGCCTGTGACAGTGTTAAGTCCTGGGCCATGATTGGATCCCCATCCGGTTTGAACATTTTGTACGTCAAGACGGCGCGGTGAGCCACTGTTGCATTCGCGTGTCATGGCCGTGATTTGCTTTGTCGAAAGCCATAGCTCCTGAATGACTCGTGAATAGCAGATAATCATGAGGAGCAGCGGGAGAACGAGCATGATGAGGAGCTGGTAGAGAGCGATGACGAAACCGCTGTAAGCACCTAAACCTTGATCCTGACCGATATCTCCTGTATCCATACAATCTTCTGACAGATTCCATTGTTGTAATTCATTATTTTATTCCTTTATAAATGTAAATCATTTAGGTATTTCAAAATGTTAACTCACAGTGAACGGCAACAGATGTCTTGTTGTTATAATAGATGTATGTGACACTGTCCTATTCGCATTCAAGTGATCAAACAAAAAATGAATTGTCTTTATGGTACTCTGTTAACGTAGTAAAAACTTACTCGGGCCCAAACGGACGGAGCTGTAAGTAAAAGGGCAAAAATCCAGACTGCAATTAAAGCTCTTCGGCAGTTGTGCAGCGTACAAAATGATCGTGACTTCATTGGGTATACAATCACTAAGTACCTAAAAAGAATTGAAAATATTAATAATAAATGAATCAAAATCTATGGCCAAATTTTTTTTGTGCTTCCAAGATACAAATTTAAAATACTAAGCCGACACTACCAACAAAACGGCAGGCTGTTATATATGCCGCTATTTATACATCGTATAATTTTGACATCGTTTTACTCTTCACAGCTGTCAGTCGTAAATTATGGTACATCAGCTGTCATTATCGATTAATAATTATCGATATTAGTCTACGTTATTCAGTCGACTTTGACTGCGCAACTATAATTCGACCACAAATCAACGGATTACCAGCGACTATATCCCATAAGTCCTAATGGACGAAATTCAATCATGCGGAAGCAGAAAGCAATTACATATGAAGACCGAAGAACAATGACTTCCCTAAATCTACCGATGGCATTAGCTATAATTGATTAAATTTCAGCCCAAATTTGGGCAAGAAAGAAAAGAAAAAGATCACAAGCGTAACTTTCGTAATCTTCATCTATATAGATTTGTCATTGCAGAAGACGACACGAGGGGCCAAACGTGACTTGGGTTTAACTACATGCCGCCTATAGATGTTTAATCAACCGTAGCATTGGAATTGTAGACTATGCCCCCGCAGAGTTCCACTTTTCTTTGTTCAGAAGGCGTTTCCTTTTAAAACACACACACACACACACCCCCTTCCTTATTATATCAATTGAAGACGTCAATACGTACAAGTGGGCAAGCCTCATTCGTGTTTCACCCTCATAGAGCCTGCTTGTTAGTAGGGCAATAAAGGTCTTAGATGCGAGCCTGATAACAGTTGGAACAAAGTCGCTGGCTATGCCGTCATAACAATATCAAACCTTGTTTGCGAAATCAAAATAAAATGCGATAAAATAGTTGTGTTTACCTTTCTAAGCTGACTGCTGTGAGATTGAGGACGGAAGCGACAGCTGACAACATTTCCACGTAGTACTGGAGTTGACAGAGTCGGCCGCCTTTAGTCCACGGATTCAGAAAGTAGCCCATGGTCTCCAGCGGAGCGCTCACAGCTACCAAAAGAAGATCAGCCACCGCTAAGCTCACCAGAAACATGCTATCATCAAATTTAAAGACAAAAACAACTGGAATTATTTTCGATGACGTCGAACGCTGTTTCTCAGTCTACTGTGCCCAGCTTAAAACTTCACACGGAATTCATTCATCTTTATTGTCATTCGTTTACGAACGATTAGTCTGTAATTATTGGCGCATACATTACAAGGTAACGAATGCGGATACAACGGATCCTTTCGTTGGCACGGCGAATAGGAAACACGTCGCTGACTGCGCAACCGTTAAGAACGTCTCGCCCATTCCGTCCGTGGCTTGTAAATATAACAAATCCCGAGGCCATAAATGAACCCAACCGAAACGTCGGGACTTCCGAGTTTTAGCAAAAAGCTCTTATTCACATTGCTGCGGTGTATCAGCCGGGCCCAAATCTGCGTCCAACGCAAATATAGCAAAGATAAAACATCGAGCGTTGCCAACTGAAAACCATTTCTATTAAATGATATATCTATTTACAGGTATATTGATAGATGCAAAGGCTATATACTGTATAAAAAGCATAAAGATAGAACGCACGAATGTGCGACACATTTTTTTTTTTTTTTTATTATTTCTTCTTAAATCCAACGTCATTCCATGTGCCTGAATGCGTGTCATTTGCGTATATCCAATCAAATGTGCATGCGATGGGTAATTTGAATAACGCTACTGGACAGATAATATTGACGACAGTTGTCTCAGGTTATTTTAAAATAAATACATGATGCAATGAGAATTTTTTGACATTGCCAAAATAAGCTTCGTTTCTTGCTTTTGGATGAAAAAAAGAAAAATGTGTGGGCGTACGCTGACGATCGCGAGTATAACGAACGGTTATGTATCGTTCGTGTCTCCACGTCAGTTGGCTTCACGCATAAAAGAATAAGAAGCAATATAAAGCCGTATATATATAAAAAAAAATTTAGATTTTTGAAAAGATCGAAACTGAGGGCTATATAGCGCACGAAATTCTCTTTCTTTTCGCAATAAAAATGCGAGGCTCAATAACGCAAATGCAATTTGTGAGGCTGAACGCACTGTGACAAAGTCTGTGCCCACGTTAACTGTTTCCACCCATCCACATTTTTATTGAGCTTCTTCTCACAATTTTGTTTCGTAAAGAAATATATCTTTAAATCATTGTACGTTCGCCCTACACACTTGTTAACAAGAAAGCATCGTCATCTCCTTTATTTTCATAGTTACACTGTACAACGAGAGTACAGCCTCGTTATTTTCTCAAAACGAACGACCGCATCCAACTAATGGAAATCGATTTCTGTTCTTTCGTGACCATTGTGCAACTATGTTCATATCACGGTTTCGTTGCTCCGTTCAGTCGGCATGGCCTGCCCGTGGCTTTTATAGCCGCAATATGACCATCCGAGCCGAATTAGCGATATGAACGAAAATGATTATATAAACCGGCTTATTGGTCACGTATAGCTACATCCCCCATTGCAATAGGACCAAGCAAATGTCACGTGGTATTTAACAACATCACGATGTCATACACCGCTATCCTCTATGTGTACTTAATATATTTCCAGTGATAATATAAGGGCAAGCAACGGGCCTTCTTCGCTCGACTATGTCAAAAGTTATTTAGCCTTTCTTCCGAACTTCCAATGCCAGTCTTTGAAGTGATCGTCTGTGTGTGTTAACTTGCTTTGATTTCCATCCAACTTCTCTTAATATATTGTCTGCGCATTGGAACTCGGTCTAAATTGTACATTCTGAGTGATGGCGCCTTGGTTTTCAGGTTGAATAAACACCTCGAACTGCACAACGGATTTATAATGTAGGCCTACGTCTATTTAAATGGAATTGAGACTTTCGTTTTTTTTTCGTAAAAATTATTCAATGAAGATAGAGGGAATCTTCGATGGGCTTTATGATTGACCGCATTTGTTGATAGGGGAACGGGACTCAGAGATGGAGGTCTGCAAAGATGAAAGTCACGCGCTGCTTGTCATTTTTCGTGTCTATACTCGCGTGACTACACTCACGCGTTACCACTGGACTCTACGTATTAAGCGGACACGCTTGGCTGCTGTAGTAGTACAGTAGCTCGTTTATGCAATTACGTTTTATTCCAGTTCTCTTTATCGTATCATTTATTATTTTTTTTCGATCCATTCAGTTGTCCAGTTGGAGTGATGTATTGACTATACAATAATAATAAAAAAAAATAATCAGCCAATCTATTGCAGCTTGTTGCATCACGTGATCTATGAATCGAACTGTAATCAAACTATTTGTATACAGTTTGATTCCATCCGAGATAAAATATAAGATTAAGTCTAAACAAACGGACAACCCATAAATATAAGGAAAACAAAAAAGGACTATCTCTGTAATGGCTGTAGCAAATAAGCTGCAAATGGGAATAAAAACATTTCTGATTAACCGATAACGGTGTTTGGATAACGAGGTCAGACAAATACAGCAAACGACTAACCAAACATCAGAAGCAGAAGGCAAAGAGCAAGTGATTTAATTAGCTCTCGTATCCTAGAAATATCTTTGAAAAAAAAAAAATTTGGAACTAACCATCTCGAAGGTCCCCCGGAAATAAATTCCACTTGGCTACACTAAACGGACATAGTTGGCATGTCCGGTTACGCTTGGTGTATGTAGTTCAAAGGGTACGTTGAACCTGACTTTCCCCTATTTTACTATTGCCCTCTCGCTTTACTCCTTTATATATAATGTATACGATATCACGTCTGATTCGTTTCCATTGGCCGAAATTGCACCTTGCGGGACTGTCGAATTATTGCGGTATTGATCGTCGTCGGGTGATGCCATTTCTTTTAACTCCTTTTATTTTTTCTTATTTACAGCAGTAGCAGATGGCTAGTCCCAACTGTCATGCCGCTATCCTTATAAGCATTAAAAAGAAAACAAACATCTAAAAAAATGATGCAATGAAAACAGCGATTTTAAAGCCGCTTGTTTAATATGCAAAATCCTGAAGTCTAAAAAAAGGCCTTGTACTTACTACGTCCTGATTAGATGAAATCAACAACTCAATGTTGAGTCATGCACGACCCAGTATGGATACATCGAGGATGAGGCTCATCCAGCTTGTTATCAGCAACACGTAAAAAGAATACGATGCACAATAACGTAACAACAAACGAGCTCTTTCGCCAAAATTAAGGCCTTCGGGGTACAGCGAAATACATATAGGTCGTATTTTATATAAACACAACTGATGGAAAGTCGACGGGGGGAACTAACAAATCGGCCTCGGCGACACAGAGAAGCTTTAACGAGCAGCTACACACAAAGGCGTAGAAGGACGTCGAGTGTTATGTAAATATATTTCGGTTACTCTATACACGCGTGCATTATGCGTGACAAAGGGAGACGAAGGCCAATCACTCGTGTACGGGTGTACAGAGCAACGTGATTACCGTTTTCGATTACGTGTATAGTGTCGTTTCGTGTAAGACTAATTACACGTGCACAATAGATGTGCAGGTCTACATTGATCGAACCCGCTCGACAGTTGGACCAGGAACCAGGCAGGCAATGCACTCATTCTCTTGTTGTTCCCTTTTATTTTTCGTCGCACACATTTTTTCCCGTCTTCTTTGATTCTTTTTTAAAAATCTGTTTTCTGCTGTAACAACATTTGGTGTGGTCTTTTTCTTTTTTTTTTTTTTTTTTTTTTTTTTTTGTAAACGAAATTGGCCTTTATTTACGCGTACCCGTTAAGGTTTCATCGTGGAGTGTTACTTCATCTTGGATGTGTCAAGCGCACGCAATTGTCAAACATTGATCTGGCTGGTCTTTTTTTTTATTTTCCTCGCGAGGACTTGGAATCGTCGTAAACGCACAAGAAAAATGAGAAAATGTGGTCAGAAAAAAACAAAATTGCACGTATTTATACACGTTAATCACGGCGAAGCTGTGTAAATTAAACTGGGTGTTACGTAAAAGCTATATTGGCACGAAAGTCTTTTATTTTTTACGTATTTACTACGATTTACAAACAAAAAAAGCTTTTGGGAATGTTGCAATTGAAATGCGGAAAAGTTGAATCATAAAACATTTTTTAAAAAAAAATGCGCTAATCCAAAGCACATCCAGAGCAAGCAGTTGAGAGACTGTGTATTTCTGTTTTGATATCGCCCACTTTCCGCTGTTCTTTTTTTTTTTTATGTTAGTTTTTTTTTCCTACCATGTGCTATATGGCTTGGCTTTCAGTCACGTAGCCACTTGGAAAAATAAGAGTCCTAAACGTAAATAGCATTTACATCTGGCATTGGCAGTTATTTTTCTGCAACGATTTTTAGCTTTTGCTAAGCCGTATTCATCTTGTATACACTGCTCCTCCTTTTCTTTTTCTTTTTTTCTAGAGAAAAACATCAAAATTCAAATGTCATAAACACAAGAACTGGGGCCATCAGCCCAAAGATATACGTAACAAATAAAAAAAAAGAAAGAGGGTAAAAACAGTTACTGCGAAAGTCAATGGTGATGGAAGAGCAAAGACCAATAAAAAAAACGAGAATAAGAGCACCATCGTATAGGGCCGTGCTGACAAACGTCAATATTGATACAACGCATCAAGTTCTTGATCTTTCAGGTTGAATGTTAGCTCACAACCCTTTTTTTTTTTATTATTGTTTTCTTTCTTTTTTTGTTAGTGGTAGTTCAATCCAGCACGTTATAGCGGGACCAGAAGAGTTCAAACAACGCAGAAAATGGGATCAGACAAGACACACAGAACATCTTTAAAAAAAAAAAAAAAATGCTCCGCACACATGCACAACGAAAAACTCGCACATGTTTTTAGTTCGACGGAATTCCGTGGAATACAGATTTAAATTAAATATCGAGTTTGATTCGATAGTGCGTGTAAAAGCGCCGTGGGGATGGAGGTAGCACGACAGGTGACATAAAAAATAGGAGG
The DNA here is from genome assembly GCF_022539665.2 of Daphnia carinata. Lineage (NCBI taxonomy): Eukaryota > Metazoa > Arthropoda > Branchiopoda > Diplostraca > Daphniidae > Daphnia > Daphnia carinata. The sequence goes on from NC_081334.1 coordinate 2,295,825, forward strand.
CCATTGTAATTTGGTTTATGTATGCAGCGTTGGTTGTTATATAAGCGTTTTGCAATGGCAGACATGATGACATTTGTTCTCCACTGTAGATGCCTATAAGCCTATAGGCCGCTGTACTTCTTTCTAAACGCAATTTTTAGCAGTGAAAAATAAAAAACATACACGAGCATTCTATCTCTCCTATACGTTCATTTTGCATTCATCTCCTCAAGTCAACGACTAAACGTTAAAAAAAAAAAAGCAAAATGACACGCCTAGATTTTTCGGCATCTACTTGGGCCAAAACGTTGACGGGGTTGTACAGGATCAACAGAAAACACTAAAAAAAATTTTTAAAAATAAGGAAAAAAGACGCCTAGTCTATCGGGAAATGGTAAATTCCTAATTCCCTTTTGTCGGATAGCGCCTGCTCGTTGGCTGTATACTCGACTGATGTTGTCTGATTCAGCTCGTAAGATAGGGCAATCCAATTTTGTTTAACGGGTACTTGCTGCTTCAGTGCCATGTGTGAGGCCTACATAGACGTGTATATACCGCCGCGTGAGTGCTCCGCGTGCTCTATATAGAAGCACACACACACCAGCGACAAGTTCTTTCGTATTCTTTTCTTTTTATTTCTTCCCATTGCGCAACACCAATACCCTATAAGACGTCCGTTTCAATTTTTTCCCGCAAATTGCTGCCCTTACACATCCATATATATAGTACCTTTTGTACAATTGGCGATCATTCAACCACGTCTTTCGATTATTGAATTCCTTGATTTCATTGTCGATGCGCATATAGGCAAACGCAGGGCGTCCTTTATATCTCGGCTGTTTAAAAGAGGGGAAAATATTTTCTTTTTCAAATATTTCCATTTACAAGCTCTTTCGATTTTTTTTTTCTCAACGCGCTCCGCTTCTTTTCATGATGTAGAGTCGAGACATCTAATGGAATCCTCATTGCTGCAAGTCTCCTTCACATCCGTGCATATGAATTTTGAAGAAAAAAGGGGGGTTAAACAAAATCGTGGCAAGAGTATTCTAATAACGTAGCGATCGATTAAATTTATTAGAATCGTTTGATGTTTAAAAAATGTGCGATCGACGGTTCATCTTTGTCTTCGTTCTTTGATCGGCCTGATTGCGCTGGTGCCATGATCGAACGATGAACGTAATCAGTTTTTTTTTTTTGTTGAGAATATTGATCTCTCTCGGTGACAAATTTCGTGAAATGAATTCGCGTACGTGGCTAATCCGAAAGTATGAAATGTATCATGTACAGCGCTGAATGCCGTACACTCTAAAACTCGTTATTTACAGCATATCTATACCACTCTAAAAAATGTAACGCTTACGAAAACATGTTCCCGGCTTAAAGTGTGCGTGTGGTGTTCATCCAGCGCACAAGTAAATATGACTAGTTTATTTTTATCCGCACCGGGAAACGCGTGATTATGTGTCCCTCCCGCCTAAAAACAATTTGTAACGCGATATCAACACAATCTCCGCCCGTTTGTCATCACCAACGCGTCTTTTCGTGGAATGAAAACGCGTGTACAATAAATGAGCTACATGACATTATAAGTAACAGCGAATTTACAGGTTCAGAGATTCTTTTTTTTTTTTTTAAATTACATGCATCTCTTTATGCTAGCCTTCGAAATGGAATGCGAAAAAGAAAAGGCTTTAATGAGTTGGGCAATAAAAAAAAAATGAACTTTAAAAAAAACATGCGAAATAGAGTGCACAGATTTATGGGCCGTGTATCGTCCGACTGTTGGCCAATTGATTGAGAATAATATCAGCCAAGCGTGACACGTTTCTAGTTTAAAAAAAAATATGGCACACATCGCGCACATGAAGCCAAAGACATTAACATACGAGCACAAAAACGAGGAGAAAAAAACATCATTTGCGGGGTCTTTCACGGAGGCTGGAAGAAAGAGGAATGATGCTGGGCCCTGATGTTCCCCCTTTCAATGCTCATTCTCTTTGGCGCAATATTTTTCATTTGAGATTTTACGGAAAGACGTCAGTCGCCTCATAGCCTCGTCCCGTGAGCGCGTGAAAGCCACACAAGCCCCGTCGCTTTTTTTCGCATGAAAAATGGTTTATTTCAAAGCTCCCCCCTCTGCTTTTTGATTACAAAAAGAGATAATTAATAGCATCCAGTGCTCCCTCTTAAAAAATAGTCTGAACGTTAAAGTTCTCTGCGTATTAAAAGACGTTGAGATGTCCTTCCTGTTAAATCCATGTCATTTGTCGCGCAAAATGGCTACTCTCTTCTATAGAAAAAAAACGCTAATGAATCGTAATACCCGAAAGGACAAATCCTCAGCCCCCCCCCCTCCCCCAAAAAGAATGGCTGAATTGAGAAACGATATGAATAAAAATAAATAATCCGATTTCAGAATCCACTGGTCGAATGTTCACGACATCTGTATGCGATGCGCCATCGCTAACATCGACGGACAAGGTAATCAAAATCGACTGAATTACGGTCTATAGATTAAAAAAAGAAGAAAAAGGAGGGAGAAAAATGACTTGGACGAGGACAACAGAAATAAATAAAAAAAACTAATTGGATAAAAGACTCTGTCGTTGTTGCGGGCGCAGATGATGAAGACCGAGAACAGACAGCAAATTATATTCGGTCTTGATCTGTTCCATATCTCCACCCTCGTTCCTAATCGACTGAGTTGGGGCCACGAAATGATGATGGTAGTCATGTTCATGATGATGTTGATTGCTCTGGGACATGGCGATGATGGAGTTGTGCCTGTTTTCAATATATATATGTATAGCGTACGGCCGCGTGTGTCTAAGCTAACGTAGCAGATGATGGGAACACGTATGTGTAGCTTTCTTTTCTTTTTTGGCATGTGCGCGAAACATGCGGAAACATTATGGCGTCCATTAGAGACAAGTCTGGAACGGCGCCTCATCATTACCGCATGTGCCTCGATTGTCTTCGTCATAGTCATCGCCGATATCGGTCTATAAAATTCTAGATTCAATATGGGAATTTTGAGTCTCTATGTTCGGTTCAACTTGAATGTTTTCCCTATAATCTGTGAATAGATAAAAGGCAAAACATCCATCTGTTTTTCTTTCTTTTTTTTTGCTTTCAACGTAGATATCAATAGGTAGATCCACTGAACATTATTTTTCAAGTCGTTCCATCAGCCATATAGCCTTCTGTAAATGATTGTGTTTAATACCCAGCGATTACTACTGCGAAAAAAAATGGCATTTAGAGTAGATGTACTATTATAGCTACTAGCTATTATAGGCTGTTGGTCGCCACAGATTACAGCGGCAAAACTGATTAGCACTTCAAACGTTAACCCAAAATAATGTAACTTTTAAAAAACGTTTCATCTTGTTTCACCGTAATGCAAAATGGAAAAAAATGAAACGCTATAACATATACAGGTCATTCTATATGGGACTGCCATAAAATAAAAGCTTATTTCGTTTGGATGTGTGTATGTAGTGTATGGGTGTTGGCAGGAAAGAAACTCGTTTCACAGCTTATCTCCGTCCAGTGTTTGTTTGTTTTTTATTTGTTTTTGTTTTTTTTTTCCATCGAAGAAAAGTTCACTGCATCCTCGATGGAATCCAAGTATTTATGTGGCGGGCGGCTGTTGTGGAATTGGCATCTGCCTCGCTGGAACGTGACAGAATCACGATTGCTTGAAATATACGTTCAGAGCACATCCGATCCTATTTGCTGGCCTCGCCCTCCTACCATTTCGAAATTCTTTATTCCATCAAAACTTGTATCAACATATAACAGCACAATGCATATTTCCAAGATGGACCAAACCTATCGAATTTCGTATAATATTTCTTTATTTTTGTTTGACATAAAAATCGAATAGAAAGTAAATCGAGTGGATGGCAAACGAGACAATAACCTGTGCCCTGAAAGTCAATACTTGTCTACTTGTATCTAGGCTACCCCCAATTGAAATCGTGATTAGATTACACATAGCAAAGGGTATCCGTATATGATGCCTTCCCAAATTCGATTTTATCTATTATTTTTCCTTATTTTGTTAAAAACGAAAAAAAAAAAAAGAAAATAAAACAAATAAAATGGAAGGAAAAGATGACTGTTAACGGACTCAAAAGTCTCGGACGCAATACAACACGCTCGGCTGAACTGGAATCAAATGTCAGTTGAAATGGCGGAGTCATTCCGTGACGTCTTGATTTAACCGAGAACCCTTCCTTATATTCAAAACATTCGCCTCGTGTGTGTGTCCAACGTGTGCGCCCAACACTAGACGTACATCATCAATCGATCTCTTTTGATTTGGCTGTCATCTGTAGAGTACAAAACAGCTATAACCTACAACGCAAAAAAACAAACAAAAAATCTAGCGTGGATATTTGTTTTTTTCCAAATCATATTTGGCCATGCCTTTGCCCAGCCATCGCTCTTTGTTCAGCCGAGTTTGAAGCATTTTGTTTTTTTCTTTTCAATTGCACGCCTTTACACGACCCAATTAGCACATCACCAAGAGCTGCCGAAATTCTATTTGATTTTGACATAAAACAAACGCCCCCCGTTCCATTTGTGTATAGGTTCTTGAGGTATATACGTCTTTTTAGTCATGTAGAGCATAGGCTGCTTGTTGATTACTTTTTAATGAAGGATTCTACACTTTTAGATTTTTTTTTCATTAGAGCGCATTCGTAATCGAAGCTTTTTCTTTCCCGTCTTTCGCCTTTGACATTAATTCCGTGTAATCAGCGAGAAAACAAGAATCTAGGACGGTTAAAAAAAAAAGGGGGAAGTCAAAATGCCGTTGCGAGATTGATTTGAAATCCGATTACGATTCACATCCTTTGACCGCTTTCATCTTGTACGTTCTTCCTCGTACGACTTTCGCTTTCGACGATGGTCGATCTTCTTATCAAATCGCCTCTTCACATGCAATTTTTTTGCTTGTTTTAAACCTCGTCATCATCGCCCGTTTCCCGACAGTTTACGCAGTTCATTACGAATGGCAATGTTCCCTTAAATGAGCTGAACAAGAAGCAGCGCGTTGCCCAACGATTGAACTTGCACGAGAAGAAGTCATGGAAATACGTACTGAACCAACCGGTTTGAAAACAAGTACGTGCAAATGACGATATTTAATCGCACTGTTGTTCCAAACATGAATCGCACTATTCGTTCAACAAGCGCATACATTCGGAGCGCGTTGGCCGACGATTTAATTATCAGCGTTAAAATTAGAATGAAAATGTCATCGCCCACGGTTTTCACCTTCTCCAGATATTGTTGCTATTTTCAGCAAGAAATCTCGCCATTATGTGCGATAAAACCATAGAATAACAGTGGCGCTAAGTTTTTGTTGCAATTAGTTTCCACTGCGCATTTGGCGTGACGCTTCCCATGTAAAAACGGGCAAAAAGCCAAAACACCCGATAACAAAAGGATACATCGTCTAGTTATTGAGCAATCACGTGAAAAAAAAAAAAAATGAAGCTAACCTGGTAACGGAGCGTTCCCCATGGCCGCGACTCATCGTACTAATGACGACAATGTTGCCGGCAAGACCGATCACGAAAGTGATGACATGTGTCAGAACAATCGGCACGAAATTGGGATTGTTCTTCCACGGCAGCAACATTTCTTCGGCGTTCTCCATGAAAATCAGCGAATGAGAACCCGACAATTCACCTACATTTCATTCCAAAAAGTTGTTTTTTTTCAATCATATTTGTTTTAATTAATTTCATTTCCAAATATCACACACCAGTCAGCGATTTTCCATCCTTATTTCTCCTAAGCGATTCCTCTTTTTATTTTGAATATAATCTTACAAGAGGCAGGAAAAAAACAAAAACAAAAACGAATGGGGACCACTCGAAAAGATTGGACTTACCTAACAACGATTCGATCGGACTTGGAGAACGGTTGCTGCTGGTGTTGATGTTAACCAATTCATCCTCCGTGGACACATCCAGCGGATAAATGTCTAAGCCGTGCCAGTTAATGTCCGACATGTTTTGCGCTTCATCCGACATTTTCTCTTTCTTTTTTAACCTCCGTTCGGATCGCAAAAAAATTAACTCTTTGTTCACTCAGCTTGGTAATCTTGATTTGTTCGAATTTGTTTCAAAACTCATTTCAAACAAAGTCCCCTAAAAAAAAAAACGCGAGCCGAAATGATTCGTTTTTTTTACATCCACTGTCAATTAGACACTTCAATTCCCTTTTTTTTTTTTTTTTCGTCAACAAGTACGTAGAAATTGTATGCGTGCGTGTGATCCTTTTCGTGTTGAACAAGCCGAGATGAAAAAAAAAAATAAAATACTGGACAAACAACGACGTCGACGAGTCTCGTTGCCGCGATCAAAGCGAATGGCGTGCAAAAGCACCGATCTCGTCACTTCGGTCCCATTTTTTTTGGACGCTGTGCTTTCTTCTTTGTTTGTGTGTCTTGCCGTGCACGTCTCGCAGTGCATACAATTTTTCCTTTTTTTTTCCGCCCTGTCTACAGCCCGTGTAGCTCCTGGAGCACATGCGCTTACCAGCGATGCACGAGGCAGGCACTCAGTCCAGCTTAGCTCGTGCGCATCGACTCCCTTCCCGTTTCCAATTGGGTTAACCTCATCTGATGGGAAAAAGAAAAACAGGCAAAAGAAAATACGGAGGGAAAGCGAAAGAAAACTCACGGAGAATAGAGAGATGTATGGTTGACTTTGACAACCGATGAATTATATCCAAATATACGGAGAGGGGCTTTCATCATTTGTTTTTCATTTTAGCGCAACCAAGTGCGATAAATGCCTTCAGAGTAATTGAATCCAACTGCCAAAACGTGAATGTGAAAAAAAAAAAAGCAAAAACAAATCCATTTGTTGCGCTTTCTCGAACGGGATAATTAATTGAATTGAATCAATTGTTTGATTGTATTTGTGTGTGCGGGGTTGCTGTGATTTGAAACGGTCACGGTGGAACGACATGAATGGACGTCACATTTATATGCCAGTCTCGTTTATTGCTCTTGTTATCTAAATGAGGACGTATGAAATAAAATGTTTTCATTATCAAATTTTTTGTATATGTATATATATCAACTGGGAAGGGGGAGGAGGTTATATACAAATCAATACAACATGCTTGAGAAGAATAAACTGGAAATGGAGAAGGCCGTTTCGCAGATGCAACCGTGGAAATTGGAACGGGTGCTCCAGCACATCCGCGCTATAAATATTGACTCGGAACCTCTATCTACACTTTTTGAGGGGAGTGAAAAACTAATTGAATAAAAACCCGCCTGGGTCACAACTGAAGTATATATCGAAACAGATCTAGTGGGACGTTTGAAAAAATGTCCTTTTATATACAGGCTGGTCACAGATTTCTCAGGTGCATGTGTTCCCATGCTCTGCGAAGCAAATGGGTACACGTTAATAACAGTTGGTCACACGGTACCAGTTGCTCTTATCCGATACGCTGATTGATTCAACATAATCTGCATCACATAGCAATGCGTAATTCTGGTTGGGTATGGAACACGACCGACAGGTTCATTTTTCCTTGGGAACGAACGTACGTACAAAATTCGGTTTAAATTAGCAACGGCCGGAATATTACGCTCGGTTAAAAGCCCCAGTCATTGGACTCGTATAATGACACGTAAATTGCACACGTGCCTAACAGTTTTGCAAATTCTAAAATGGAAACGTGTTGGGGTCAGTTAAGTTTGAAGTTTAAGTCGACTTACCTTTAGGCTACATATCCATTTGAATCGTAGCAAAAACGGCGGAATAAATCAAGCTCATATGCGCTTCTTAGTGAAACGTAAACAATTCAACGAGATTTCTAATCATTTGCTACAGATGCATTGGACAGTGAGTATTCATACTTTTAATTAAATCAAGAAATAAAACCCTTTCTGCAAAAGTTTCGCCCGTTTTCATTCGTATAAATGTCTGTTGAAAATGATTCTTTTCACGGACTTCTCTATCACATTAGTCCGAAAGCAGAACGATCTTTTTTTGTGTGTGTGTTGCTGACTATCTTCACAACGAAATTCAAGAGGAATTGAGTGAACACGGACAAAAGAATTTGTACAGAAATCCGTTTTACTTCAAACAAAGAAATAAAAAAGAATTTTAGATTGTGTGACGAAAAGACTGGCCGTGCATCATAATACTAAACATGCTCTTTGATTTCTAAAGAAGAAAGTAAAAGGGAACTATAAAAAGACGCTGCTTTCGGGTTCATCTAGTCTTCATTTCAATTCCATTGGCTTGCCACTGTATATTCCAATCTCTGTTCTCATTCCCATCTCGGCGTTCATTCGACCGTGAGCAACGCGTGAAAATGCTTCTGTATACAACCACCCCGGCTAAATAGCTCCCACTCCGCGTATACACATCCACATCTAATTTTCTATTCCAAGTTTTCAAGTCGACTGGATTTGGTCGAAGAGCGGGAAAAGGCGATGTAGGCAAAGTTCCAGCGTGTCGGCTGGACTTGCTTATTATCTGGAACAAATACAGAAGAGACACACACAGACAAAAAGAGGCTGTCTGACTGTCGGCCGGACTAGGAGATTGACACGCAAGACGGCATTCTCATTTCTCAAATGGGAAGCAAAAGAAAAGAAAAAAAATAGGGGATTGAGCGTGATAGAGATGCAGTGCTCTACGGTGTCGAAAACGGAGGGGGTCAAATACTATAAAACAACGAAAAAGGGGGAAAAACAAAAATAATCATCGAGCTTTAATCAAAAGAATTTCGTCTCCGAGTCGGGCAAAGGGAGACGGAAAAGAATCAGAAGAATGGGCAGTAGGAAGTGCAGTTCTCTTTCCTTTTCATATATACAGTATATATATATACAAGACCTATTGGCAAGGGGAGGGGAATGGGAGAGAACATGATCGCTCTCCAAATAAGTCTCTCCATAATGGATGGTACACATATACCGTAGGAACTCTTCGTTCAACATTTGTCTTTCTTACATTCTGCTTCGTCTTTCGCGCTTTATTTCCATCATATAGTCTGCCAAAACAAACGGGGTGGACCGACCTTCAAAAGAAAGAACACGATTTTTCGCAATTTTTTTTTAATAATAAAACAGCCTTTCAGAAGATTGAATGGGGTATTATCGACATGATATCTTCAGTCGGTGATGCATGTAATCGTATCATCATCATTTAAGACTGAGCGTGGAATTGAACATCGATTCTTCAATTCGTTTTGACTTGCCAATCCGCACTCACTACTCACTGCACAAGTTTGGACGTGTTACATTACTTTCTGTTTGCATATTTTAAAAACATCGTCAGTCATGCTTCTTTTTTAAACAGTCACACAATGACAAAATGTCTATCTGTCCAGTCAGGGTTTGATTCGGTGAGACTACGATTATCATCATTGTCTTACAGTGTGGTGCATGAGTACTCATCATTTAGGACATTTCATGTATTTGAACGCTTCATTGTCGTGCATTCGTTCAAGCGCTGTAACCATATGACCGATTCGGTACATGACAACATGACAAGAAGTGGGACATAAGCTTTACGAATAGTCTCTCCATATAGTACGAGATAGCACATATTACGCTGGGAACTCTTCCAACATTTTACTTGCCCTAGAAACATTACACAGGGGAAAAAATTCGGAAAAAACCTTTAAATAAATAGCCTATATCAGAAGATTAGGTGGTATGTTTTCGACATGATATCTTCCATTGGTAGTGCATGTTAACAAATCATCATCATTTTAGGCTTAATCGAGTATCGAACACTCATCCTCCGATTAAACACTTCTTACGAAGCGAAATCGCTGACCACTACACCAACAAGCTTATGTTCCCAACGTCTATTAACGATGTAAATCCATATAATTACGTCATACTTATTTAAATCAAATTCTTGCATTCAATATGGAGAAAAAATTTTATTTAGCGTCCAATCAGGGTTTGTTTGATTCGGTAGGGTTTGTGTTATCGACATTGTCTTTCAGAATGGTGTATGACATGACTCATCATATTGGACTGACTCGGGACTTGAACACTCAAGCTCCGTTTCTCCAGGCGAGCGCGATAACCACACTGCCACAGAGATGCACTAAAACTTAACAAAGCATGGGATAAGCACAGTTTTATAGGACGACTTTTGTACGTGTATCTTTTCATCGTATTAAAGCTGTTGATATTGTTAAAAAAGTGAATAAATTCAAAAATTATAATTGATGTCATTATTATTACTTGTGTACCCCATTAAAACATGAACATTTATCCTGTATATTCTCGCTTAAGAGCTAAAATCACGTGACCTACATGATCAATATAACTTAGCCATGCAACGAAGCAACTATGGCTCACGAAAATGCATCTTTTGAAGCAGATACACACAGACAACAAAAAAGAAAATCTGAATTAAACCCGTTTCTTCAGCAGTGGATCATAAGCCAAATAAAAAATCTGCATGCACATTTTAACGACACCCCCCCCCCTTTTTTTTTTTCTCTTTCGACCCACGCCCTTTCTTCTTTCCCTATTTATTATTTCGTAATGGTTTTTTACGTTAAAAAAAATCTACTCCTGTTGATTGTAGTGTACAGCGTATATGCATTTTCAGACGGCGCTTTCTCTTTCCGTTCTCCGAAGAGTGTTTCATACCGCCTACGGTCAACCGGAGACACGACAATGGAAATTAACGACCGTAAAAGAAAATGTTGCTTCACCAAAATTCTTATAAAGTCACGCAAAGAGGGGAAGGGTAGGGGAAAAAAAAGGGAAGGTTGGGTTGACAGTTGAAAGGCGGCAACCCTGTGTGCGGGTCTTCCCCCTTATCGGGAGTCTGCCATCATTAATACCCATCACGCTCGTATGGCTGATATAGCTTTCAGAATCTAGCAAAAAAAAAAAAATAAGGAGGAGGAAGAACAAGACAACAAAAATGAAAGAAACAAAAAGCACATTGGGGATTTACGTCACAAGGGTAAAAAAAATATGGCTCTTCCCTTTGTTGTTGATGGCGTCCTTTTATAGCAAGAAGCCATTGTATACACGAATGATGCATTTATTTGATGAGAAGGTGACAGTGATGAAGCATATTGTGACACAACGAGATATAAAAAAAAACATCCGAGTTTTGGAATTTCGGAGATGCGATGTGCCATCGAGATCGCGACAGATGCGAGATATCAATTCCCTGTATAGATTAAAAGCGCCATTGTCTTGTAAGAACAAGCATATCACTCTGTATTCCTAACTTTCGTTTTGTTCTGTTTCCATCTCTTTGACACTTATCGCTTTTCATTACAATTTGCCCAGCCATTGATAGGCCATTCGCAAATTCACATGTCAAATGAAAAATGCTATGGTTCTTGTACCCTAATGACGGGGTTGCCAGTCGTCACCATAATGCAAAATAATACAAACATTTGCCAGTTTTCGCACACTCGAGTGCGAGAAAATCCATTAACACAACACTATTTCTCGTCCGTTTACAGCGAAGCAAAATAAACACGGCACATGGTACATATTTAAAGAGTTTAGCCACAAGAAAATGGCTGCAACATGTCGGCTGAAAGAGCCTTCTCTTTTCAAATGACAACGACTTTATCCAACAGCTCGGCATTCGAAGCAAATTACTCTACGTACATGCATCCATCCCATCCTGTTTCATTTGCACGTTACAGCGACAACATGTGCCACGTCGTTCAAGTGCTCCTTCCTCTCCCGCGACCTCCCTTGTGTGCCTTGTGCTATTTCTTTCCTGTAGTAAGGCACTGTATATAGTTTCTCCTTTCTTGACAGCCTCTGCATGTATAGGCATCCGGTAACGCTGAGCTGTCCGCTAATAAACTCCATCTAAAGCTATTATCTCTGCATGTCTGATGCTTTCGTAAATAAAGACGATATCCGGCTTAAAAGTACAGCACCTTATTCTCGTGTAATCTTATATTGCAAAACGATCCACCATTTTCTCCCCCTAAAAAAATAGTTCGAGTTATTGACGTGACGACTGTCGACAACTCGCTAAACAAGTTTTCCCCTTTTGCTTTGTTTTTTTTCCTTTTCGTATGTAATTGACGATGGGCCGAGGTGGAGAGAGACAGTGGCGGAAGAAGCGCCGGATGTTGCTAGCGAGACTTGGAAGTTTATACACGAAAGATTGCACCCGTCACAAGTCAAGGCATTTCCTAAATACATTTCCCTTTGAATTTTTGCGTTCAAAATGCAGTGTGTTTTTTTTTATATCATCTAATCGAGGAGTCCAAATCATAATTAAGCACTAGGTGTGTATATTAGACAGAACACTCATTGATATATCCAACCACCTTACCTGCACGAGGAGATGTCCGGAGATGCCTATATGATTCATGAAAATTAATTTATAATTTACAACCTTTTTTTCTTTGACCCATTACGGGGCTATGTATACTGCTACCTGTATATCAACGACGTGCCAGAGGGCGGAAGACGGATATAGTTTCCAGCATTGCATACGAAGGCTCAAAGGGAAAAAGGATAATATGTGACGTGGTTCGTCCGTAATTATTGCAGCTGTATGCTGCCCTTTTCAGAAATGGGCCTCTATATTATATTCAACGTAAATAACTGATGAAAGGACTACACATAATAGTGAGTGTCTTTTTTGTTGTTGTTGCGAACATAGTCTGCATGTACAGACAAGATCTATAATGAACGGAAGACGTTCTGACGGGAGAGCTTCAAGACCGACATTTTCTTTAATTTATTTCTCTAGCTTTTCCTTTGAGTTTGATTGCCAGTCGGCTAACCCTATAACAGCCATTAAAGGCCTGTATAGGAACATCGGGAAAGGAAGTCACGCACAAGTACGTTCATCATATTAGCGTGCAAAGATTCGCGACGCAGAACGTAGGCATGCGTCATTCTTCCCGTTCGATACGTAAGTGGTAATATTGGACATCTATAAATAGCCTATAATCTGACATTGCAGCCGTGAGGAGGGAAAAATATTTCGTTACGTCCGTCGGCCGCTCTCACGCAGATAAGGAAGTGAAAAAAACAGGATGAGAAAAGAACCTTGTTACTGTTAAACGTTCGTGACAAACGGAAGAGCATGGAAAGACTTTGCTGGCTGTATAAGTCAGGATTTGTTGAGCACAGAGTATAACGTGGCTATCGATTGATATTGCGGTCGTTTATCGTGAGCTGTAGATTAGTTTTCTTTGATCACGCTCGATGGTTGGCAGCTAAAGGCTTCGCTTGATGGCCGCACGAGAATTCAAAGAAAACCGTATTAAGAAATACAAAAATGAAATTCTAATTTAAATTTCATTTTTCGCTTTCTCCTTTCAATTTGCGCAAGCCTCCATATATACTAGGCCATCTTATATTACATAACTGATCCGACTGCCAATCATGAATATCTGACTTCGCTACGTAAGCCATCGGTAATGGTGTTACGACATTCTTATATTAACAAATGAAGCGCGTCTTTTGTTAAGATTGAAAATGGCTCTTTCATGTACGGGTTGGATAGGTATACGCTGTAGGGCGTAATGAAAGGGCCCTTTACAGGAGTATCCACTCTCGGTTAGTTACATGATTTTAACCAATCAATACGTAACGCGTGAACAATCCCGACCGACTTAAACAACTACAGGTGCAAGCGCTGCTGTTGGCTAGGTAACATAACACAGACTTATATATACCGTTAAGAATGAAAAAAAAAATGGCGGGTATACATAAATTATTATGCACGTCGGTTTGTATTTAGAGGCTTTCGCGTTCAGATTTTGTAGGACAATAAGCGCAGAAACCTGAACATAGCGACTTTGTCCGGTTGTTGCCCATCGCCGTCACACAATTGCATCCAAGGTAACGCAGCGATGAAACAAAAGACGGGTCTAGAAAGAAGGCGAACTATACACGAGCAGCATTTTCGTCCTTTTTGCCAATTCATTGTTTTGCTCGTGTTCCCTTCCGCGAAACAAACGTGGGCCATCGTATCGCAACCTCTTTTGTTTTATCTGTATTTTTCTTTTTAATTGAAAAGGCACCGAGCGAATGAAGAAGCTTACGTCATATCCGCGTCCGCCAACGTAAACCGCAAATCAGCGTTCGTATGTGTGTGTGTGTCATAAAATAATCAACCGCAAAGTCGGATGTATGTGTGAATATAATATGATTCTGGATGAAGGCGGAAATAACCGGTCTCAGATTGTGGGATTAAAAATTTGCATAGAATTTATGGGGAGTTTATACATACAGCACACATGATGCCTATTTATATCGACACTTCCGCAATAGTAGGAACATGCTGTTTTATTATTATGGGATTCGCTTATGGCGGTTTTGGCCAGCAGCATCAGTATATGAATAATGTGTCCGTGAACGATTCTTAGTAAGCTTGAATACGCCTAATTTATTCCGACGTTGATGACGCAACCAACTGCGCAGTATGTACGAATTATAATGCTACATTGATTTAGCGAAATTGCCTTCCGGAATGTGTTAAGCATAAAATTTGGCTTTGTAGCACATCCATACACGTTCAGGTGCACAGGTCACTGCGATAGTATAATTCATACAAAGTCACGTCTTTCATTTGCATTCTGCACGCCAAGTGTGGGCAACGGGAAAACTTTGTTCCGCGTTATTCAGACGTTGTTGAATGACCTTTACACACACATCTTATATTTATACTTCACAAATAAATCTTCACCGATGTTTTTTTTTTTAACATTTACGGCGCTTTGGCGAATCGCTTTGTTATTCAAGAGGTACAACACAAACAATTTCGTTGCAATCCACGTAGAGTGGAATGCTGGATCATCATGACATGTTGCCATTTATCAGCAGGGCCTCTTTTTAACGAACGAGGCACAACATAGGCAGAGAATTGAATTGATTTAAATATATCGCAAATTTTCTTTTTTGGCTATCGTTATTGCACACACCATTGCGCAAATTTTATGTACTAACCCCATCGTTCGCCCTAACAAATGATAGCTACTTCGTAATCGACGTTGCATAGCGTTAATGCCCTCGTTAAAGATGACCTTAAAGAAGACCTGTCGAAAATTTGTGCCAGTGGACGGACGGAAAAATACGAAGCTCGAAGGGATATTCTAAATAACGTAAAGCTAGCTCAACTTTGATAAGTCAGGCTGTACGACTACGGCACAAAATGACGAATCGTGAAAGTGCGTGGGATTTCCCGATCACGAAAGAGGAAATCTTGCCCCCCTTTTTCTTTTGTCTTGTCCAATAAATGCGGGTGCAGCGTTTCCACTAGCGAAACGCCCGTATATAAAAAGCTCTGACTATCACAGTTCCTCATCAGTTGCATTCTAATCTTAACGATCATCACACGGCTACACCAACCGTTCGAATCGCTCACGATGAGACTGCACGTGTTGATCGTTTGCTGTGCGTTTATGGTCGCAGTTAACGCGTCCGTTTACGTTAAAGGCGGCAGCAGATATCCATTTCCACGGCCGGATCAATCCAGCGTTGCCACACCGTCGAAGGGATCCAGCAACAATAAACAATCGTCCTTTGTCAGCAACAGGTATAGATGAAACCCTAAAATTAATTTACGTCGGTTTTATTTCAGAATGATGCTCGAGTGATTCGTGATGAACTTTACATGTTGTCAATTACGTCCAATCACCTTGTCTATTCAGGAGGTACCAGCGAGCGGCTCTGAATTCTGGCAGCGTGATTGAAGACACTCCAGTGACCGAGTCTAGACGTCATTCGAATGAAGCCGTTCCGCAGATACAACAACGGGCGTCCATCTCATCCCAACCCACACTTTCAGCTGTTGCAGACAACCGCAAACAGCAAGACGCAGGAGCGGAATTTGAAGACCAACGTCCCATCGATTTCGATCTAAACGTAAGAACGGGTGCGCAGTTCGTTCCCGGGCTGAAATCCGTGTCGAACTAATAGACATTGTTTAGCTTGTCGATTGGCATCCTGCCAATGTCATGAAAAGCCACCTTTCCCCTATGCATCCAATCCACTTGAATACAAAAAGTTTTTATTTTTACATTTCACATATTCATGCAATTAGTTATACCGTTCACCTAGAGAATATAAATGGAAGTTTACTGAATGTGTTCATTAATGGACACAACGACTTACATAAGAAATGCTTTGTGTTTACCTGCCGAAGAGGAATGGATTTAAAAAAAAAAAAAAAAAAAAAAAAAAGGCTTGGAGTGGATTTGCCAACACGTCCTTTAGATTTTAAGCAGATGCTTTCAATGTTTTGTTCTTTTTCTGGGTGGTTGAGGACTTGCCAACAACAGTGGTTTCGTAAAGGCAATGCTGAAATCGATACTGCACATGAAGCTCTCAATCACTCTGGCTTGGCAACCACTTGGCTCAGCAATGAAACACTCCACATTTTAGCATCTCGTTTCCATGGCTGAAATGTGCGAAAACAAAATTTGCCATTCTTGAAAACCAAGAGACTTTCGCATATCTATATTCGTCCTCCATTTCATCCGACTTAATTCCCGCTCTCTTTACCTTTGCTTTGTTGTCAAGGTGCCCAGAATCACATCCCCCGCGGCTGTAACTATACATCGGGCGTCGGTCCAAATGCTGGCGGTGTCACAGGATAAACGATGAATCGCATCAGGGGATGTCGTGTAGACTGTACATTTGTTTTGTTACACTCTGTCCGTGTCCTAATCTGGGCAAGAAACCTGAAACAAAAGGTCATATCATTTATGATTAAAAACCAACTAATAGAATCGGAGGATAACCTTTTGTTCAGTGACGTGCAGCTCTTACAATCGGCGAATGGCCGACACCGTTGCCGCCTATCTTTAATTATTAGTCACACAATTTTTGTCTCCCCTCCCAGCGAAACTCAGGAAAGAGTGAATGATTAAAAAGAAGCTTCTTGATCGAACAAGTGATATGTAATTAATAAGTGGTTTGCCCTTTTGTTTCTTGCTCCAAGATGAAGGAGGGTGCAAAAACCCACAAACAATCAACCCATGTGTCTACCCAAGATCTTTGACGTCAGCACCATCTATCTTACATAATGACTCGCAGAATTCGCATCGACCTGCTGATCGAGGCGCCCATTCCGCCATTGTTGTACTCGGGAAAATAATTGTCCTTGGGAATTCTAGTCTTGAACGTCACAAAATAGAAAATCAACGTTGAAAAGGATGTGATACGACCTAATAATAGACCCAATAGTTTTTTTCGATGTGCCAGCAAAAAGTGCGATAACTTTTTTTTTATTTTCACAAGTTTGTCGTCTGAAAATTCCAACTTAGTCTCTGCGAGACAAAAGCGAGACTGTCTCGAAGGATCGAGACCTTGGCCACCACATCTCAATGGGGGTAAGGGTCTCGACTATCTGATTTGCTCTCTCCTTCTCCCCACCCTTAAGCCCTCTCCATCTCTTTCCCGCGCTCCCACATTTCTCTGTTGTGCAGCTGAGACGAGCTTTCCTTGGCGCCTTCATTTCTTTGTTGTTGTTTTTTTTTGTGTGCATATTTTATTATGTAAATGTATTGTTTGTTTTACATTTTAATTTATGCAATACAATGCTTTTTACCTTAATTAAATGTGTTTTAATTATTTTATTTAAATATTACAGAAAATTATTTTATTTAGCAACAGCATGTTTCCACAACACGCTTCAGTACGTTAATTTGAACTTTAACTAATGATATTAATTTTTCAATCACACCACGACATTCCTTAATTTAAGACGAATCGAATGATTATATTTTTAGAATTCTAAAATTAAAAACAATGCCCGAACGAGGGGTCCAAAGTAGTTTCCCCTCCCCCCTCGTAGTACACGAAACTAAAATAATTATTATAAAATAAACTATAAGTCCAAAATGCATAAATTTTACAGAAATGGATAGCTCTCATCAAGGGCTATCCAATTATATAAATTTGTGAACGAATTCTTATAAACAAAAAAAGTTGACAAAAAAATTTTTAGACAGTTTTTGCGCTCTAGGAACACACTCGACCCAGTCGACATAAGTGAAAAATACCGTACCACTTCAAACTTTTTTGTTTATGAAAATTTCTTTACAATTTTTACAGAATTGGATAGCCCTAGACAAGAGCTATCCATTCCTGTAAAAATTATTGATTTTGGACCTATAGTTTTAGCGATAAAAATTATTTTAGTTTCATCCATTAAGGGGGTAGGGAGGGATTCCCCTAGACGTGTGAAACCCGCACCGGCCAGGTGCTTTTCAAACGGCTGCTTTCGGTGCAACATACCCGCTTTAAACTTGAAATATGGCGATTAAATGAAGATAAATAAAACATAAATATAATTGTATTACATGAAACGGGCACAAGAAGAGTACAAAGCAGTATTTGAACTCATTTTCTTTTTTACCGACCAGTGATCCGACCCAAATGCCCACGGGGAGGAAGAAAGACGCCCGGAAATCCAAAAGAACAACCCCGAAATTTGAAGAATCAACACCTCTTATTTCATTACAACAAATATGCTTATAATAATCTTAATATATCGTGTATTACTGGGAGAAAGAGATTACCGGAGAACTGTCAAATCGCACCGATCTACCCGAAAAATTGCCAATCGGTTATTACTCGGGTAGGTACTTTTCAATTGGTTCGGTACGGTTCAAAATAAATGTGGGAGAGAGAAGCAGGAGGAAATGAAGGGGCTTTAGGGTGGGAGAGGGAGAGAACCAATCAGGGGGCTGTGATGTTGCGGTGCAGGGGAGGCCAAGTTGGAAAATTCTTAGCCCCCATTTCCTCTGGTGTGCAAAACCCGAAGTAGTCGTGTTGTTTTTGATTATCTAAGATTGGCAACGTTCTTTCGATTAGCTGACGAAAAAGCATGGGCGGATATGCTTAAAGAGCACATTTTTTACGAACTTTTGAGGTTCGAGGTAAAAGCTGTTCATGATCTCTCCAAAAAGATTTGTTGATTGAATGATTATTTCTTTGCAGGTAACATCTTGTAAAAAGCTTATGAATTTAATCTTCTGCTACTGAAATTTATGAATGAGTAAGTTGAAGACTAATCTTCTCACCAAATCAACATGTTGATGTTCTGTCCTACATGTGGAAATCTTTTGGGTGTTGAAGAAGGACCCCAGTGTTTTCGATTCGCGTGTCGCACTTGCCCATATGTTTTCAACATTACCCGTAAAGTCAGCAGTAAGTCGTTCCCTAAACTGAAAGAAGTGGATGATGTACTTGGAGGATCTGCCGCTTGGGAGAATGTTGATTCAACAGAAGCTACTTGTCCTAAGTGTGATCACCCTAGAGCTTACTTCTTGCAGATGCAAACACGTTCTGCTGATGAGCCCATGACCACTTTCTACAAATGCTGCAATCACGAGTGCTCCAATCTTTGGCGTGATTAGGCTCAAACAATCTTCCAATTCCTTTTCACACCTTTTCTCGTGCTCAGTTTGCATTACTGATTGTCACGATTGCTGATGTCAAATGATTAACACAGTCACCCTCCTCGGGCCGAAGAACTCTGCAGCCATCCTTATAAAAGCAGTGGAGCTTCTGAAAGCTGGTTGTGTAGTTGCTCTCCCAACAGACACTTTGTATGGCATTGCTTGCCTATCTCAGAACTCAGAAGCTATAAAAAAGCTTTATCAAATTAAATCGCGTGATACGAACAAACCTGTGGCGATTTGCGTTTCACAAGTCAGTGACGTCGCCAAGTGGGGACGGGTAACGGTCAACGAACGACTACTTCACGATCTTTTACCTGGACCGGTTACCCTCGTTTTCGAAAGGAGCCCGGTTTTAAATCCCGAGCTTAATCCTGGTACCAAACTTGTTGGCATCCGAATTCCGGACTCGTGGTTTATTCGTCAACTGGCCAGTAGTTGTGATGGGCCACTAGCTTTGACTAGTGCCAACGTCAGCGGATCTCAGAGCACGCTTTCTGTGGAGGAATTCTCCGACATTTGGGAACATCTCGGGGCCGTATATAACGGTGGCCCGATACCAGACGGCGCATATGCCCGGCTAGGATCCACGGTCGTCGATTTATCCTCTCCGGGGACATACCGTATTATTCGTCCAGGCTGTGCGCATACAATTACAGTGGAAAAACTTCGGAAACACGGCTTAGTTGAAGCTAGTGAAATCGAATCAGAAAGCGTCTAGTTCCCTCTTCTCTTCAGTTTTTGTGCTAGTGAATCTGTGAATTTTATGCCTTAAAAGAAAAATGTGGAAACGCCAGAAAACGAGAGACGATTTGAACTACGATGCTCTGATTAAGACAGCATTGACGGGTCATTTGGGGGAAGCTGTAAGAGAAGTGCAACGACAACAACAGCAACAACAACAGCAATCGACGGCGGTTGTGGAAGGGAATAGCGAGTCGGCTCACACGCTGTGTTGCGTATTGGAAGCCTTGTTTATCCATCGATTGCGCGATTCGTTCATCGATAAAGTTTCAAGCGTATTCTCTGGCGATGTGATTCGCCAACCGTCACCCAACTTTTGGCCTTTCTTGCTTGGCTTTTCTCATCGCCATTCGGTCGACTACCTGTCCGATTCTTGCCCATGGTTGCGGACCGATATTGGCCGTTGTCGTGGATGGATTCGGCTCGTCCTCAACGACGGCATGTTCACCAGCTACCTTGGTATCTAAATTGTAAAGTAACATTTTTAAATGACTTAATTTTTACGATATCATTTTCAACTTTTATGTTTCGTCGATTGAAAACAATTTTATGGTAGACCTTTTAGCTGGCGAGCGTCGACTTCTCGGGGATTTCTATGAACGTCAAGCGTATCTGCGTGACCCGGAGCATCTTGATATAGCTCGAAAGCTATTAAGCGGCCTAGAAATGCTTCAATTCCGTTTGGTAAATTATGTGTAATCATGTCTTATCAGTTTAGAAGGAAAGACTCTTTGAGTTAACTGATTGATAAAGAACAACACAGAAAAAAATGAGAGAAGGAATACATTTATTTGTTTCTTATTATGTTTGAGTATCTTTATTTTTCATCATTAGGCCGTCAATAGTAGCATGTTGAACAACTGGAGCACAACCCCGCTACTTCTTGCTGGACTTTGGTCGCCTCCAACTCCTCTTGTCCATGAGGCTGTCGTTCAAGGTGTGGACGCGGCACTTTGTTTCACGGACGAGGACGAGACGCTCCAGCCCATCAAGCAACGAAACGCGTTGACTAAAAGCTTGGCGGCAGCTAACGTTCCGAAGGTTGACGAAGATATGGCTTTTCGTTTGATTATTGAATCAGATAGAAACATACCTAGCGGCATGCGGGCGCATTTGCAATCACCACCGAAGCCCATTGCATCAGCCGTTGTGGCCTCTTCAGAGATCAGACACTCGCAATCGCTTCCGGCTTCCCATATCGCTGAAATACCGGAAGATGTGGATTCGCAAATTGTTCATGTTACACGTCTACGATTGAAAAATAGTCGGGCTGCCAGTCCGGCTGTGGAAGAAGTCAAACAAGATGAACCGCCGGAAGCGTGTCCGCCACAGTCTCTGGCAGAAGAGATTGCGGCTGTTGATGGGTTGGCTGATGTAGTCCATGATTCGACTGACGATCCCGTCGAAGACAAGAATCATGATGAAGAAGCTTCTACGTTTGAAGATTTGTTAGAAGATTATTCAAACTTCAACATCGGCAGCAATTCATTGGTGAAATCACCAAACTATTCGCCGAGTGGAACTTCATCCGTTACGAGAGATAGTTCTCCCGAAGAGAAATTCGAAATTATTTCTGGTAAAACATTACAACTCAATCATGAATTTTTTTATAATCTGTTCATAATCCTTGGGCATTTGTTTTAGACAAAAAAGATCATAAATCGCCATTGGCGTCGTTGCTGTTGACATTGAATCATGAAAGTAACCTTGTCAAGCAAAACTATCAATGCGCTGGATGTACAAGGCCGATTGGCTTAATCTACGGTACCGCTCGTGTTTGTAACTTTACTGGTGGCCTATACTGTCCCGACTGTCACAGCGATACGGACGAAGTTATTATTCCCGCTCGCGTCTTCCTCAACGGCGATTGGTCTAAGCGCAAAGTTTGCCGCGCCGTGCATCAATTCTTCCGTGAGATCGAAGTCGACCCTTCGTTGGACGCCATTCAATTTGATCGCAACATCTACGCTTTTCAGTGCGAGTTTTCTGCTTTGCTCAACGTACGATCGCAATTGCAACACCTCTCTGCCTTCCTCCTGACTTGCCGAACTGCTGATGTTGGCCAAGAATTTCGCAAACGCATTTACGGCAAGGAATACCTTTACAATCATCAGCACACGTACAGTTTGGCTGATTTGCCTCTCATACAGTCTGGTCAGCTTCTTCAGCAATTGACCAAATTATTTCAGTTTGGCAAGCAACATGTGGCTGCGTGCAATCTGTGCTTGATGAAAGGTGTGCATTGTTTTGTTTGTGTATGCAATAGAAGTTGTTGAGGTTTTCATTCTATTTTTTAGGTTTTTTGTGTGAAGCCTGCCGTTCGGATGTGGTCATATTCCCTTTTGACTTGGAAACGACCTTTCGATGCGCGTATTGCGGTGCCGTGTTCCATTCTGAATGCATGGATCGCTTCAGGCCATGCCCGAGATGCGAGCGGTGGAAAAGCAGAGAATTGAATCGGAAAGTGGAAGAATCGGAGTCGGATCAAGAACTATGACATGACAGATCTATACGTTTAATAGTTCGAATTTGTTATGCAAAAAATCTATGAAAACTATGTGTTTACATACTGCCAAATGTTTATGTGTCTTTAAGTAGTGTTGGGAAATCGTCTCGTGGCGCCCTGAGCATTTCTATGCAGTGCAACTGTTATTTGAAATCGGTTTGAATCGTGACGAATACACTTATCGTTCATCTAAATAAATGCAAGGTACAAGACAAATTCACTCGTTCGTAGTCAAATCATTTTTCAAGTCATTTGCATTATTGGTTCAAAAATAATAGTTGGCTTTTTAGGTTGCCCTGTTTGTATCAGCAATGTTCTCGAATCAGGAGATTGGTGTGGCTAATTTGGGTCGTGCTATTAGGCAAGCAGAATAACATTTTTAAAAAAGAAAATTTTTGATTCAAGTTTAATTTAATTTTTACTTTTACAGCCTCCTTGGTAGATGGTGATATCATCGACAGCAAATCCGCCGTTGGATGCCCGGCCTTCGTACACGAGTTTCACTTCCTGACCAGAAACGTTTGTGCCATCGCTTTCCAGCTCCACTTGGCTATTATTAGAATTTTTGCTACGTTATGAAACACGTCTCAAGAACGCATGTTTATTCCTAGTAAAACTAACCCAAAATTCCAATCGGGACGGGTGCTTTCCAGCTGGACGACACGCAACATCCATATTTCTATTTTTCAACAATTTTTGAAGGTTATCACGAAAATCAAACAACATGTCCTCATTAAAATAAGAAATCCTTCACTGGGAAAGCCGTACCTTTTTCAAAGCCGCCGACACTGTCCATCATGAGGACTCTCAACTGAGTCGTATCTCCTGCACCGAAGGCTGCGAACCAAAATGTCAAACAGAGGCGTGGTCGACCAATGCCTCCGGAAGTCATATTAGGACCGACTAGACGGATCACCTCTTGCCTATTCTGCTGGCTGAACACGTCAAAGTAGACATATCCACCTAAGAAATGTGTTAGGCAGAAACAAAGCTTCAATCATTCATGCAAATTGAACGTTATAATGTAAATTACTTGGAGCTCCGAAAGTGTGGTCAGGTAAATTAGCCGGTCGGCGGGCAGCAGTAGCCAATCGCCAATCATTATCTTGACGAACGCCGGTTGCGTTGGCGGTACTACGCCAACTGCACATGTCACGATCGAAATTGCATTCAGTTGCCATGGGCATTGCTTGATTGGGGTGCGCTGAATACGATGGCATCATCAAAATTAAAATTTGTTCGTGCAAAATCAAATGATTTCGTTTTTACTTGAGCAACTTCCCTCGTAGAAACTAATGTCATCAATGGAAATGGATCCTGCACCACGACTCGAACCCCACAGTCCCTCGATGACCACCTTTGATTTTCGTGGGAGATTGTAAATGAAAACAAACAATCAAAGACAGGTTCTGTTTTTTGACTTATCGATTGCTAAGCTTACTCGGTAATTTCCGGTTTGTTGGATTAATGCTCGTCCCATTTTCCATACACCAGCTTGATGGTTGTGAAGCCTCCAAATGGCAACCATTTGGCCCAAAAAGGGAAGCCCAGAAAACGCCTCTTCCCTTCGAGTGTAAACACGTAAAGAACCCAAACTAGGCCCCGTTGGATCAATGATTGGCTCGTTCATTAAGTACCTACCAACATGACCAGCTTAGCTTCTATTTCATATTAATAGCATAGCAAATAACAATAATGTACAAAGGTAGATTAGATACCAGAATGTCATGCAACGCATATCCATTTTGCCGGCCGTGACGTTAAACGGCCGAGAGAAAAGCAAAGCTCGATCACCTGGTCGTTGAACAGGACTTCGCCCTGGACTCATAACGTAACCTGACCATCAAGTGATATTTGATTTACGTGATAGAATTCAAATGCTATTATGTGTTAACGCGTCTGACCTTTGCTTGTGTACGTTGTGTGGTCCTTAACGAATTGCAACCGGCTGTTTTCCGCTGGATGACGAATCCAATCGATATCGTCCACATTTTCACGCGTCACAGCGTTCGTCCATCCGCATTCGTCTGCTTCAAAGTTACAATCATTCTGCTGCGTGGAAGCCGCTGCCGCCTGAGGCGCACTAGGACACGGTCCAGGATCGAAAGAGACATCATCAATGGCGATATCACCCAAATGATTTCGACCCGTCGTTGCTTCGAATGCAATCTTCGAGAAAAACATTAAACTTACAAATCGTTTATTCAAAAACAAACGATAAGATATTCTTACTCGGAAAATGATGTTAGATGAAACGGTAATTTGTCCCTGATGCCAGTTGTTGCTGGACTCTCCGGTCAAGGACCAGAGTTCCCTGTTTGAAATGTCTGAACCAGGTGGGCCGAATAACTGAACCACTTTCAGCATGCCTATGCCATTGCCAAACATGTGCGTCCAAAAGCGTAAACAAAGCGGCTGGTCGGGATCTAAGCAAACGAAGCATTTTCAAAACATTCTTTTTTGGCAGAATAGAGTTTACGATTTTTCACCAGTGGGTTCCATGGATGGTGATAGCAATCTAGCGCGATCACCTGGCCTCCGAGGATAGCCGGAGTCGATGTAGGCGTAACCGCGAGAAAGATGGCCGGCAATGGGTCCCGTGACCGCATTTAAGCTTCCCCTTCCCTAGTAATGGTGAGAAAATAATAATAAAATGAATAATAAAAAATAAAAGCCCAAGCTTAGTGTTACGAGATTCCAGTCGAAATCATCATCCTGGTCATTGCTCCATCCGCAAAATCCGCCATCAAAGTTGCAATGACCAAGGCAGGGATCCACCATTAAAGTGTCGGGATTCTCATTCAGAGCCTTTTCGTTTTCGTCTTCCTTCCAGGTACCGAGATCCACATTGTCCAGCACGAAATGTCCGCGCAGACGTCGCTGACTCTGAGCCGAGTGGTCGACTACTGCTTCAAACGCCAACTGATGGATAAACGCAAGACAAATGGACAGGTTAATTGATGCTGATGACTTTCGATTTTTTCAGTTCACCTGATGAGGTTGGCCGTGACTATACAGGACTGCAGCCATTAACCATTTATCGTTAGCATCACTCCGCCCCTCCCAGAGAACTTCCCGCCGTGGCACGAGCAGAACCGTGTCGTTCGCCATTTGATGAACCAGTTGGCTCTGACGTAATACTAGGCGAAGTCTGTCTGCGCTCGGGCCATCCATCGCGTACCTGGTTATATTTATACGTCATTCAAACTGTGATGGTTAATGACATTTTAGCTCGTCATTGTCACTCACTGGAACACGACGCACCGCCCTTCCGGCAACGTAGCGTTGATCATAATGCTGGACAACTTGACGGTTTCGGCAACTCCTCTCAATGTGTCCATCAACAAGTAACCACCTTTAGTTCAATATGTCAGTTACTCTCAGATTTTTGAAAGAAAGAATTAAAACATGATTGATTACCGTCTTGATCTCCTGAAGCGTCAATGGATGGACCTCCTCGGAAATAAGATGTTCGACCGGATGACAGTTGCCAAACTGGGACGTGTGATTCAATAGATCCTACGGACTCGACGTCGGTCAGGTTCCAATCGCATCCGGTCAGCTCACGACCACGGCCAAACGAACATTGGCCTACACAACACAAGCAACGCTTAAACGATTATCATATTATGCCATCCGTTTGGAAGGCGATTTAAATAATACTTGGTGTCATTGAAGAGGACGTCTGTCTGGCAACTCGATCCTAAACGAAAGAGAATGAAATACGAACTCAATGAATTAAAATTCTGGTCAATCAACGCGGTCACGTTCGAATGCAACCGGTAGTTAGTCAGCGTTTTAACATTAACTATAACCTAGCATATCTGGGGCAGTATAATGAAACGTATCACGAGAGAGGAGGGGAAGTGTCAAGTGTGACGTCATGCAAACTTGCTTAAGCCATGGCTGTCGACAATGAGCGTGACCATCAGACCCCGCCACCGGATCTGGAGCGGAAACAATGAGAGTGGACATTTTCCTTTTCACCCCGGCAGAAATTGATTGTTATATATGATTTTTAAAAAAATTGTAATGACAGTTATGGGCGTGTCTATGATACTACCGTGTCACCATGAACAAGATCAACTCCACCCGGTAAATAAAAAAAAATTAACTAAAATTCCGTGGAGGCGCTGGCATCTACAACACGCAAAATAGCCGCCATCACCAAGAGTGTATGTCTCCTTTGTAATCAATTCTGTTTGGTATTACACTACAAAAATGGCAAAACAAACAAATCCGCTTCAAAATAAATGTGACTCACTTCAAAGAAAAAGACCTCGATGGATATAAAAAGAAATAGTATCCCAAAGGAACATCTAAAATATGTAGCCTAAGATCCGCTCCTCTGCTAGACTGTAACATGTAAATGTTTGAGGACTTACCACTACGACGGATGAAGAATTGAATACGTCTGCTACACGGTCCGCTGGAAGTATGTCTCCATGGCAGTGGCCAACGACGGCAAGGAAAGAGATGACCAGCAAGTATGTCTTTGAC
Organism: Daphnia carinata; assembly: GCF_022539665.2. Classification (NCBI taxonomy): domain Eukaryota; kingdom Metazoa; phylum Arthropoda; class Branchiopoda; order Diplostraca; family Daphniidae; genus Daphnia; species Daphnia carinata. The sequence continues at coordinate 2,322,979 of NC_081334.1, forward strand.
ATTTTTCCGATTCTAGGAAGGTTCGGGAAAAAAATAGAATACGTCTAGAAGCATGTCGCTCCAAATATCAACTGAGCTAGTATTTTTCTAATTCAAAGTGAAATTAAACTATAATAAGTATGAGAAAAAAAAAGAAAGGCAAAGCCAGCCAACAGTAAAATAGTAATACACAAACAAAATTTATTTACACTTGTGATGACTGAAGCGACAGGAAAACAGTGAAGGCCTGGCCCGTGATTGCAGGTAGTTATAACTGAATGAAAATGTCATTCCGCTTTTCAAATCGCCCCGCCTGTTTCTTTCACAAATTTTCGGTACCGTAACTACAAACTCCACCTCTTTTCCCGCAACCCCTTTTTTTCCATTGTGAAAAATGTCGCTTTTGTCTGAACCTTTTAAAATAACACTTTCACTTTCATCCCTTCACTGTTTTTGCGCAAAATGTTATGTTTGCCCTTCTTCAAACATTTAAAAGGATACATTGGTTTGAAAAGCCTGGCGGCGAGGGAGCAGTTTGCATTTTTTTCGTGATCGATACCGAGACGTATGCGTTGAAGAGGGGAACGCCAGTCGTTACGGCATCGATTCGGCAAAAATATACTGTTGTATATGCGCACATGGAGCGTCGGCGTCAGACGGATCCAGCTAAGGGGAGAGGGTGGTCTAACGTGCATGACGCAGGCGAGCCGCAGTCGCTGTCGGGACACGACGCAGTTTTAAGATGGCCTGCCCGATCGCATTTGGTTCCAACTTGGGATGCCGATCAGTGTTTTTTTTGTTAACGGCCATGTGTTTTTTCTTCGGTTCGTTTCGATTTGTTTTCGGTCTAAATCCGATGACCGACCGCTCCCTGCCGTCCGAGGCCATGTGAGTTTTTTCGGCCACTCTTTTTTATTCTCGTTCATTCCCGCCACTGTCGGTTTTATTGCACTCGACTTGATCCGCTTTGACCTTCAATGGCTCTCTTCGCTTCCTACCATGTAGACGACTAATCACCAACTAAGAGAAAAGCACGTTACAAAGAAATGATGCGTTCGTTTAAAAAAGGAAAACCGTGTATTTAAGTTCTAGGACACACGAATATCCGTGACGACTTCTTTGTTATTACTGTCATTTTTTTCGGGGTTATTGATTTTTAGACACACCAAAGGATTGCATGTTGGATTTCAAGCGTAATCTAGAGCCCCGACTATGCACTAGCTTTTATGTTGGGGAGCCGAAAAGAGACGCCACATGCTATATGAACTATCGCACCGTTTTCTGGCCTACTTTCAGTGTACACAATGTATTTTGGATCTTATCCACCAAACATAACCCTTCTTTTTTCAAGAGGATACGTTCTTCTTTCTTGTCCAAAGCGGCGCCCTTCTTTGTCAGGGGCGATATTCTGGAAAAATAAGGTCGTTTATCTGATAGTAAGTTTGATCGTGCGAGGATCCAGCTTTTCGTCGAAATCCAGCCGAGCTTTCGCACCTACAATAAAATATTTGAAACCTTTAAAACGACAAATTTACATTACGGTGCCGTAAAAACAGGGATCATACGTTTAAAGCACGCTGTCTAGAGAGACACAGAGTCTTGAATGCTTCCATTAAGATCAACATGTTCAACGGTTTATTCCACGTAAAAAAGTTTACAATAATTTTTCTGGGTTGCTTTACAACAAAAAAAAAAAAAAGCTTATTTGGAACACAAAACAATTTTTTTTTTTTTTTTTTTACATTTTGAAGGGTAAACGAGCAGTCGATTTATGAAAGAACGCTTTTTGTGCGAACAAGGAATAAGGCTGTTATTCGTGACGAGGCCGCTTATGGAACGTTGTATTTCTCGACTTGGGATCTATGGCTGCGCTAGTTAGACGCAGTCCTTTGCAGATTGCCTGCGTAATTAAAGATAATTGTTTGATCTACTGTGTTAATATTTTACGGAGACATTTTAGCCAACGTACCTGCCACGTCTCTTTGTCTAGAGACAATATCAGTTGTTTTTTGCTCACTGACGTTTGAGACATAGTTTCACGATGCCTTCTATTTACAACACTTAATGACGGCAAACCATTCTCACCGTCTGCGATTAGAATTATGTAGTGAACGAATAATGTGCTAATTTTAGGCATGGGCGATAAAAATGTTTACCTTCGTCAATGGCGACGAAACCATCTTTGATTAAAAAACTAACGTAGAAAATGTTCTCTACCGAATTGGAGAATGAGGTAGGATCCATAACGAAACGGTAAAAAGAAATAGGTTTCCTGTCGTTCGCCTTGAACTCTTTTACCAAGCAAGACATGATATACTCAACATGCTTAGCCACTTTACTGTTTTGATCTTCTTCCGAAATTTCGGTTAACTTTTTTGGCTGCAACTGCTGGGCAACGACCTAATATTTAAAAAAATTATAAATTTACGTGGGGCAATGAAAGGTATCAGTCATTTGGATATACTTTTTCTTGAGTGCGGGGTTGTCGTTGGCGTGGTTCTTTGCGAACAGCCTCTACATTGGTAAATGTAAGAGCACCAAGTAAAGGTTTTAAAGGAACACAGTGATTGAAATGAGGTTGAATCATGTTGTCTAATTTAACCTTTGTGGTTTCATTGAGTGATTCAGACTGACTGCTCTCTTCGACGTTCATTAATCTTACCTATAAAAAGATAAAATGATTAGCCTTTGGCATTCAAATTTGAATTAAATGGTCATACAATCCTGTTGGCAAAATCAGCGGCTCTGAAAGTCCAACTACTGGCAGCAACTCTCCTTATCCTCTGATGATTGATGGTAGCAAGCTTGCAAAAAGCAATCATGTCCAGCCTTGCTTGGGACACATCAACAGCTTTATCATTATCTCCGCCTTTGACATCTGCAACAGAAATATTTTTTAGTGATCAAATCGAGATTGATTAGAACTTGACTTACATTCTGTAAAGATTTCATCCAGCAAAGCAATTTTCTTATCAAGAGAAGTGTTTCCAGGTTCAGTAAGGTTCAGGTTGTCCACTGTCACCAACAAAGTATTGATATTAGATAAACATAGACAAAAGAAGCCACAAATCACAACTCACAGTTGAGGTCCTCAATTATTTGTTGAATTTGCATTCGGGCATCTGCCTCCATTTCACCAACAGATTGTCGGTGTTCCGCTGCCATCCCTTTCGTTTTTAAGCATCGGTTTTTGAAGGAAACAGAAAAAAATTGGTTTCTGATCACAACCTACACTTTCAAACTCACCCATACATTTGTTCTCGTTTCATGTCACCTATGATGGTCAAGGCGGGAACCGACTAACTTGCCACCTGGTGACTTTTCAAACCATATCTGTCTAAAAAGCGGTGGTACTCAGTGCTGCACCAAGTGAATCAACAATGCACTAGAACTGGCACAGTGTGATCCGTTGTAGTTGACACATCTAAGTTAAAAAAAAAAAACTATATAAATAATATCAGATCATTTTCGGGACAACTCTGTAAATTATTTTAACATTGATAATCAAGTAATTAATTTCGCGATTTGACTGGAAAGCCTGCAGTGTCATATTCCAACAATGGAGATGTTATATTAAAGCATTTTTAAAGCAGAAAAGAATGGGCGATAGGCCTAGGCCACTGTAGATGAAAAATCTCTCCTTCCCCCTAAAATTTCGAAAAATACACCAGTGGTGTGACCTTAAGACTGTAGAAATAGATTCTTTAGAAAGGCACATTAGAAAATTTTCTTTTCGTGGCAAAATGCGCCCATTATTCAAGTTACCGATAATAACTCTACCTTTTCGGTGACACCCTCCTGGTGAAACATTTTACCTCAAGTGGTCACGTTGTCAGGACTGTTTACGAGATTCGGTTTTCTACGGTAAAATCAATGTTTAGAAAAATAAACATCGTTACAAAGTTTTCCTGTATTTCAAACTAATGTTATGTCTCTAAAGCATGAACCAAGCAAAGATAATTAACGTTTAACGAGAATGTTGGTACATTTGCAGGATCCATGACCTTGGATTACGGATAAGTCAAGGCCTGATCAACCTCATTAATGAAGCAAGTGGTAAAAATGAACTGTCAAAAAGATACGACAGCCAAAACGCGTTCTTTCTGGAGCCAGTACACGGGGAAGATGTTTTGGAGGAGGCCATAGAAAAACTGGAGCCCATGTTTCAGCGTCGAATTCGAGCCGTCGAGGTAGGTCACTCTTCATCAACCGTTGAATGCGAGTATAGCCTTTTCGTTTCGATTGAAAGGACATAACCATTAGAGCCGAAGAACTTGCGATGGCCCACGAATACGACGAACAACCTCAATCCAATCAAGTGCAGTTCATCAACGGAAAGGAATGGGACGATCCTGCATTGAACGATTCTTCTATGGTGAATGCCTCACAGTTCGGCCACGCTTTCTTCGTTAATACTAACTCCTCTGCTGTTCACCTGCCACTTCACACCTACGAAGGCTGTAAGTAACCATTTGGAATTGGGCCTAGTACCTTTAAGGCGACAACGAATTATTTCTCGTGCGCTATCTCCCGTGTAAAAACTTCAATCCCATAGACGTAGCTTTACTAGCTGCCAATGTTCTCTTAATCGTAACGCTGCCATGAGTGGCGTTACGTCATATAGTAACAGAGAGCTCTTGCCAAAATAACATTCAGTGGCTTTTTTTTTACGTTGCTCAGTAGTATTTTAAAGGAATGCACCACGCAGTAGTGTATTTATACTAGTCTTTCTTGGCACTCGTTTGGTTATGATGCGTGAAAAACATCAATTGTCTCGTTGTCATATCTTCTCACACTTGTCCTGCATATTGATATGACAGGATGTAATGAGAAAAAAATGTTTCCGCCCACATTCCAAGAAAACAAATTATCGTTGGTTGTCCCCATCATCCTGATGGTAAAAAAAAAAACTCATTTTGCTACTGACAGCTGAAATGAGTCAATTTCCCTTGAGTCTCAAGTAAAATATGCTAAATGTTTAAGATCCAAACTCTCGAAGTGACATGGTTGAGATATTCAATGTTATCATTGTAATCCATAGTTTTTTGTTATTGGCATCTACATCGTTAAATTTCATGTTTTAGGGATGTGGCATCGATTCAAACCCGTCTGGTATGAGGGTAAGTTTGATATTTCTTGGATTATACAACCCAGTTCTTTGTTTCACGTTAGTTCTGAGTCTTGTTTTAATATTAACAGATGTAGACACAATAAATGCAATGATGTGGACTGACCGGCTAGACGACATTTTCGCTGAAAATCTCAAACGGGACCCTTCCATCTACCAGTACTTTGCCAGTAAAGAAGGCGTCCTTCGCTATTTCCCTGCTCATAGGTACCACATTTCATAGATTTCAAGTATAGAATAAAACTGGTATGCAATAAATGCCGAACGTTTCTTATCGCAATGAACTCACGCAGATGGAGAACTCACGTCAATCAGCACGACAATTTCGATGCTCGTCAACGGCCGTGGTTTACTCAAAGTATTTCGTCTGCAAAGGATCTTTTAATTTTAATAGACGTGTGAGTTACACGTACAAAACATATTTTACTTCATCCAACTTACGATTTTCCGTCCATGATCTCTAATTTAGGAGTGGCAGTATTCACGGCCCTACGTTTGAAATCCTGAAAATAACAGTAAAACGATTATTGGGCACTCTTACCCAGCACGACTATTTCAATGTTCTTCAGGTATTTATTTCTTTGTTGTCGTGTCTTTCTTAAAACGTTACTAGTGATTTGTTGTAAACAACAGTTCAACGAGACGGTATCATGGCTTCTGCCTTGTTCTGAATCGTTAATGCCGGCCACTACTAGAAATAAGCGGCTTATCTATCAGGCACTAGACCATATCGTACCGTCCGGTAAAGCCAGTTTTGCCAATGCCCTTAATTTCACGTATCACTACATTCTAGAGGTATGTTTAAGCTCTCCGTTTGCTCACCACACGTCTTTGAAATTCTTGTTTCAATGAACTGTAAATAACACGTTCTTTTTTACAAATCCAAGTTGGATGACTCCCGGAATAGTAAACAAACATCCGGCTTGGACAGCAGCAATTGCCATCTGGCAGTTGTACTTATAAGCGATGGCGGTACGGAATTCCCGGCAGATCAAGTCGAAATGATCACCAATAATTCGGTGACGAGGCAAACACGTTTATTCACGCTTGCGGTTGGGCCGGTAAAAAGAAAAACTAAACAGACTTTAACTTTAAGGACAAAGCGAATGTTTTTATTGATTGTTAAAATTAAATTAGCATCCAATTCCGACTCTCAATTTGCGAAACATCTCGTGTTCAACTAACGCTTTTCATGGAGCCATCCTGACTTACGGCGCCATCCAAAGCAAAGTCCAGGTAAAATTTCATTTTGCTTCTTCGTTTGATCAAAGAAAATATGTTGACTTGATATATTTATGCGTGCCAATGTTAATTCTACAATTATAGGGTTATTTGCAAGTACTCAGCCGACCACTGGCGCTTTCGCAAGATAGTTCGCTCATTTCTTGGAGCTTACCTTACCAAGACGCCGCAGTAACTTAACATTTCATTTAACTACCATGCGAATTTTGAAGCCCGTTTTGTGAACATGAAAGTCCATATCAAGTTTAACCATTTCAGGGTTCTGGAACAGTGGTGACCGTCTCCAAACCCGTTTTTCATCGAGGTGAAAATGTGAGAATTCCTGTTTAAAGAACTAATTACGTGGAGTTATCTTTAATAACGTATTTGCTAACATTCTACGTAAACAGCTGAGCCAATCACTGCTCGGCGTAGCTGGAGTAGATATACCAATATCCAGTTTCGATGTGGCCCTACCAGATTCACAACTGGGTTTTGGCGGCCACAAAATGGTAGTGATGGGTGGCACAGGTAACGTCGTACATCATTCCCAACTGGAAACGCAAAATTCCTACATTGAGGTGTGACTTAGAATTTTTGTTCCACACAAACTTGTTTATAACCCACATCATTCAACTATAGGATCCACCAATTGTGGATTACGAAGATCTGGAGCCCGTGGGAGAATGGTCAGATTCGTTACGTCAACAGTTGCTCGATAGAAAAACGGGATCGCAATCGTACAATTCGACCACGCTCACCCCTGACGACGCTTACCTTATCCATCAGCGGCGTACGTGGCATTTCCGACCGATATCCAAAACCGCCTACACGTACATGAAAATTTTAAAACAATTCAACGTAATACTCAACTTATTCTTTTTATGCTGTATCAATGGCAGATTGGCGGTATCAATTAGCGAAGGTGCTAATATCATCGTTCCCAACCTAGAGCTGCAGGGGAAGGTGTTGTGGAACAATCAAACTATTACTAGGGCAGCTCCATGGGAATTTTGTAATAATCTACGGGCCTTCACGAATTATACAAGTAAATGCATCTAGAATAACTTAACTATCGTACGGGGAATGACACATAACCGATGTATTTTTTACAATAAGATCAGCGAGAAACTGCTGATTATTTTGGCCAATTGAGCCAGCGATTTGAGCGTGGCGGTGAGGGCTGTGATCAGTCTGCATTGAGCCATTTGCTGTGGGATTTAGAGATGACGATGAACGTGTCTCAAATGTGGACGACGACACCTGATCGCCGCGTCCATTCGCGTTTCGTGTCAACCACTGGCGGTGTCACGCGGACGGAAACTCGAACGTAAAATCCTTTTCGTTCAAATTGATTGAGAACGATTGATTTTTCATTCCGATCCTTCGGTTTTAATTAGACGGGCTTACCTCCAGGAAGATTTGGCTGATCCGCGAAATAGTTCTCTCTTTCTTCGGTTGGCGCATTCAAGAGATGCTTCCATTTTGATCCGTCCTCCATTGAGTCGTAGTGAAGATTACCTAGTTGCCGCTAAAATATCGTCGAAGGAGCAGTTCTTAGCGGTAGCAGGAGCTCTGGTTGGTAAAGAGACCGTCCACACGATCTGGAAAAACGCTGTTGAAGCATTCAACATCAGTGACGAGCTACACCTCTACTGGTTGGACGAAGGTGGCTACATCATTGCAACCAATCAAATCAACGTTTCTCCAGGAACTTTTATTGGTTCCAGCAATGCTGATCCTCAGGTCTGTTCCCTCTTTAAATTCATTTTCAGGAAATAAGAGCATTGCATATTTTCTACAGTTGATGCAAGCATTGACATTTGATCCGGATCCAATCTACGAGCGCAATACCATCGTGAAAAGGGCTGTTAACTGTCCAGTCTTCGTGAAAGCTGCCCCTATTTCATCTGCTTCCATTTTCGCTGCTAGATGGGTTTCGAACTTGACTACCACTCTGCTCGGCATAGCGCAAGTTATCTACTCCTTTTCCGCCAATCTTTTATGGGCTGGCGTAACGTCAGGTAAAGCTACTTAACCGAATGGCAAACAAATCAAAACTGATTCGCAATGATCTCGTTTGCATATGCAGCAACATTCCAAGCCGAAATGGAGCTTGAGAAACTCAGACCTGCTCGCGTAGATACGCATCTCTGCTCTAAAGAATATATCCTTTACCAATTGCAAACATCGCAACAAAGACTGTTCAATTTGTCGTGTTCCACGTAAGTTTTTATTGATCTCAAAATAACATAGCAGTTCATAAACAATAAACAATATTGAATAGATTGTGCGCCGGAGATAACAGCACGATGCGAGAGATAATGATTCATCCGATGTTGGACAGCAGTTCGTTGTTGATCGCTGCCACAGCCCCGTGTCGCTGTAAAGCTCGAACTTTCCAGCACGGCCTGGCTCGTGGTAAGTAGCCCAGGAATATTGCAGTTCGTTATATGTGAAATCTGAAATTTTTATGTGTTTAGTGGAAGACGATATGGAAAAATGCCAATTCAATCGACGGTATCACAAATCGTCAGAGCATTGCTACGCCAGCGATCCGCGGGTATATACAATGGAAAGATAGAATATCGATTGGTAAGATATTACATTCAATGTTGCTGCCTATTTACAGGAAAATTCGCTTGAATGTTCTGGCTATTCGCTGCATAATCCGGCGCTTATGTTCCCTTCGATGATCTTCATCTTTTTCGTCGTTTTGATTCTTCGCTGAAGAAAAACATCGCACTACACCCTATATTTTCAAGAAACCAGCGGCGGAGTTGTTCTTAAATTATTAGTATTTCATGCAATTCACTGATTATACATGCTTTTTTTAAATGATGGGAAAAGGAAGAGGAAGATAGGGAAAAAGAGAAAAAAAAGGGCGCGCCTTATATATTTATCTCTGAATTGGGAATTTTGTTAGTCTATTCTCTGGCTGGATATCCCCCAGCTATTCTCCGAAGTTGCAATACTTTGTCCACTTTGTTTTTAACCTTGTAACAAAATTTGAGATTTTTTAGGAAACGTTGTCGTTCTAGTCATTTGTTAGACTGCTAGAAAAAATAAATTCATTTGGGCAGTATTTATTGGGCCAGCCACTGCGATCGGTTCCCCGAATTCGCTTTTTCCACGTTACATAATCAGAAAAGCTGGCAATAATTGTATTGTACTACATTTGAAATGAGTGAAACGTGCGATTGAATTCATCAAATTTTATGCAGCGCATTCAGTTTCCAAAGTCAATGGAAATAATATCTTCCGTGCGCTTAAAAATAGCAACCCATGACTTGACAAGGCGTGTAACACCCTTAAAAATAAACATTCTTCGCAATTCAAGACATTTTCAAAATCAAAATAAGATGCGCAATACAACCACCAAAAAAAGGAATGGTAAATGGTCTTTTTATTTCAAAGAAGTGACAAGGGGTGGGATAGACCTGACACATAGGTGGAACTGATGTTTTAAACTGTAGAATCGCAGCTGGTTTGCGATCAAATTTGGCTCGCGACATCTTCGTCTGCTGGATAGCGATATCACTTATCAATAATGATGGAACCCATAAAAATAAATTACTTCCCAAAATCAAATAATCTATTACCATTCCACGAATTTCAAACGTGTTAGATGTCATTTTCACAATCAACTCTGCATGTTTATTACTATCTCCAACGTCAGCGTACATTAAATTTAAATAGAACTAAATTCAGCAGGTATACTATAACAGTATAGTTAGAAATCATTGGAATGACTAAATCTTGGAGGGAAGATAGAAGCGAATAGATTCAAAACGTATGGCCGTGTATATAAGAATGTCACAGCCATCGATCAAGCCATCTGTTGTTAATGGCAAACCGAGGCGTTTCAGCTGTTCTTTGTCACATGCTTTAAACAAGAAAACAGCTAGCCAACACATTCTTTTGCATGAAGGTCGTCGTGTAAACGTTGGCTTTGGTATGAAATCGAAAAACGGAGGCAATAAGCTCGGGTTCTCACATTATTTTGAACTTCTTAATGGCCTGGTTGAAGAAGAATGTTGCATCCATTTGAACGAACGTTCGTTTTTGAATCTTAAATAAAAAAAGAACTGTGTAACGTAAAGGGGGAAATCATTGTATTGCTGATCAAAGGTTCATCATGAAATCCACTACATATTCAAATGTAAAAGACAACAATGTTTTAAAAAAAATTCTCCGTTGCTTGGTTTCTCCTCTTCTGTTTCTGGAACTTTTGCTTTCTACCGCGCCTCATACATATCAAAATAACATTCATCTTCTTTAAAAATGTTTTCCAAGATAGGCTCCAAAATACACACGAAAAAAGGGGAAGTTTTAAAAGATAAAAATTGTAAACATCAAAAGCCGCCAAATAGAAATGATCAGAAAAAAAAAATTAATCAAGTGAAAAAAGGCATCTACTTTTGATCGAACTAAAAAAAATTATTTGTTGAGGATGATTTTTCGGCCAGCGCCCATATTCTGGCCAGCCTGGGTAGCTCCTTTGTTTGTTCCAGCTTGGAGACCAATGGCAGTTTTACCAGCCGCAATAACATCATCGGAGAACTCACGTTTGTTTTCTTCAGCAGGCTTGGGGCCCAACCACGGTCCGGGCCATTCTGGATGTTTGTATGTCTGTTATGTACGACAGAAATAGAAAATAATAATAATAAAAACAAAACGGTTGGGTGTTAAAAAGAAAGGCGGAGATGAAGGTATAAACATGAAAACTTTCGGAAAGGGTGGTCATAATACTACTAACCGTTCTGCCTAGGGCAAAGATGGTGGTAGTAACTTGGGAAATGTCTTTCTTCTCCCAGAGATCGACTGTTTGGAAAACGTCTAATTCAGCTACTCCGTACGCCATGATCGCCTTCTGGAACCTAATGAAATCAAAATTGCAGAAGGTATATGATAAGTGATGGTGTTGAAAGAGTCCTATAGCAATTTCATACTTTTGGATGTTCTCCATCAGCTTGAATTGGGCGCCGGATGTGTTAATCTTGGGGACTGATCCAGGTGCCAATTTGTTGATAAGCTGGCAAAGGATCTGGCCATCACGAAGAGCGTCCTCGTACGGGGCTTGGAACTTCTCACCTAAAATCGTTTCGATCCATTCCTGAGCTTCACGCTCCTCTTCGGCATTGCGCTTGGCGAAAATCTAAATCAGATAATCCCGAGGTGTGAGAAAAATGTTGGTCGGACAAGAACAAATGTTCCAATAGATACCTTAGCTTGAACTTGTCTTTGCAACATTTTTCTTGTTCGTTTGAGTTAAGAGTCGAGATGCTCAGCTGTGAGGATATGAGCGAGTTAGTTCTCGTAACTTGAAAGCCCACCAACTGATGATTGCAAGACGTGGGGCTATCACTTAAATAGGGACCAAGCTTTGGCTTTTGCCACAGTTTGAGTGAGAATAACCTAATTGCCTCACTGCATCAGAAATATCCTCCAATCAGCTAGCTCCTAGCCTCGAAAGAACTAGAGGCAAAAGTCAACATGAAATTTCAACACAACCCTGAAACGGTATAGAGCGACAGCGGGAAAAAGGGCACTACGTGAGTGACTGAAAAGCAAATGGGGAAAAAAAAAGAAAAGGAGAGCGAGAAAAGATCAGAACTCTAAAATAAAATAAATAAACAAATAGAAACAAAACGTCTCAAAGTAGAAAGAAAGTCAAGGTCTTGCAGTCCTCTCCATAAGCTCGTGCCTAACCCTTCTAGAACATTACAACGTCCATGAGTATAAGAATAGGTCTACAAAATTCAGTTTTAACTTGTTAATATCAAGAACTATGTCCCAAAACATTTGACAATATCGAAAATGAATTGAATGTTATCATCAGCTTTCCACTCCAGTAGGTTTGTCTGAAGTATAATAAACACAGATTGTGCTAAAGGTTTTGTGATGTCGTTGAATCCGTTTAAGTCGTTGGCAATTATACCTTTCAAAACTGCTATTTACTTTCATGATGAAATGCTGCAGTGGGTTTCAGCCAGCTACAATAGAAAGAGGTACGCAGCCGCGCATTGCTGGCATAACTTATACGCCTCCCGCCTTCGTGACGTATATATTTCAGAAGAACCGCGTCCGCCTGTGCTCTGGATAAGGAACGATGGAGAGCCGGTATGCCACAATGCCCTAATCATGCTATTCAGAGTATTACAACTCAACAACAGCGGATGTCTTGCATTCTCTTACGGGTGTTAAACGCTCGCCGTTTATGAGTAATGCCAAAAATAGGCATAACGCTTCCCTTAATGAATGATCGACACCCTACTAAGTTATTAATGAATTAACAGCGGACTTTGACGATTGGACTGATCAGTTAAATGTGTATTCCAAAAGCGATTGAGTGATTTTGATGAAAGTGTTAATGAAGTACATGGAGTGTTACGCATTCAGAGATGTGTCGGAGATGAGAGTCGGAGAGAATGGAGGGTACGTAACACGGTGTCGAATAGAATTCCCTATCGCATGCGAACCAGACATCAAAGTCAACAAATAAATGTGTGTTTCTTTTTCAAAGAAATAGTGACTAGGCGAGACTAGAATAGTAGGTCGGATGGGAAGGGGGAGGCGGGGAGAACAAAGTAAAAATAGAAGAGATGACAGCATATCTAAATTCAGCGTTCAAATTCCGCGCCTTCACTAGGTCACCAAGCGAAATCGTGTCAAATATCCCTTTAATATTGTAACGTGAATGTTGTACCTCAGTGACCGCTATAAAATTTGCCTATTGGTTCATGGTATGTACCGTTCGACCTCGTGGCTAACAAAACTCGACTCTTTACATCGTTGGACAAAATACATTTAAAGATAATCCTTCTGGCTCAGAAATGTGCTGCCCAGAGTTTGTACGTGATAGGAAAAATGTTTTAAAACTCAGATTCGAAATCTCTGGACTTGACGATGAGGGCGGGCATGTCTATCGTGGGTGAACGAACAACAGTACATAGCGATATATCAGGAGTGCCGAAGGATACGATAGGAAGCAAAACCTTTAGAGCTTATTTTTTTTTTTTTTTTTTGCATATCACGCAGTGCATAAAATTTTTTCATGTCTAGTCATGCAGCTTTGGCATGAAAAACATGCGCTTTCCAGCGTGCACAAGACGGCGCTCCGTCCAACTTAGTTCACGCGCACCTACCCCTTTTTCCGGTTAAGTAAAACTCCTCTAATAAAAAGTGCAAAAGAAAGGAGAAAAAGAAAAACAACCCATCAGAATACTGAATGGTATATTTTCGGCATAATGTGTGTTTATAAATTAACCTCAGAACATTTCATGAACTGATAAATTGACGCATCCTCTAGAGATGAAAGAAGCACTACACTAATGGTGGTCTATTGTATCTTCCGAGCCGGGAAAAAATGCCAACATGAAAAGTACTAGTTATCGGAGAGATAAGATAAGCGACAACACAAAAGTAGAAATAAACAAAACGGAAGTATTTTTAGATTAAGCATTTCTAAAATTAAGCATTTAAATTTTTATTTTGCCTTGCCGCCACTACAAGACAGCATAAGGAACTCTAGAAACTGTTGTCCATAATACCAAACTTCAGTATCCACTATAAATCGTGCATGTCTTGATCGTTAAAATAATGAGGCATAAATAAAATAGATGTCAGAAGTGGGATTTGAACCCACGCCCTCTATTGAGGACCAGAATGCTTGGGTACCGATTATCTCGGTAAGCTATCGCTTGAGTCTGGCGCCTTAGACCGCTCGGCCATCCTGACATGTAAGTATCCAGCCACAAATTTCAATAGTTCATTAGCCAAAGCAGATGTCATAACGGTGACGGATGGGACTTTTAGACATTTTAGTTTTTCCGAAGCCTGATTTTATCCCAGGTTTTTCGAGCCCATCCCAGAGTCAAAAAGCATTGCGGCAGCCGGTTTCCGCTTTATGAACATACAGAGAAAACACGCAAGTTTTGCGTGTTGTATATTAAATATTTAAAAGGCTTTTGATTAACTGAAGTTGATATTATCTTGCATCTCCGCCTAAATATTCCTGTTTGTGATTGTATTAATTCATCAAGAAAATCGTTTGAGTCTGATGGAAACGAAGCGCAAATCAATCAACGATGAAAAAACAGTTCGGCTTCCTTTCCAGGCCTCTTTCGAACGCGGCCTATATTACCCAGAGGACAAAATTCAAAAAACGCTGTTGCTACACTGAAAATAGAAAGCTGACACATCCTGCCGAGAACTCCAGCATGTTCCACCCGCTGCTGAGTCACGCAACGTAAATACATTCACACGCTACGAGATTAGTCACAATAATCAAAAATGTTTCAGTAAGATTTCTCGCTCCTGAAATGTCGTTGCATAAAAACACACAAACACCGAACAAATTCATCACTGCAATTCATGCTCGTATCCAATTCGGGATACGAGACGTGCAATGTTTACAGATTTCGAGATTCGTAAACGTTTTATCGTTTATTTTTAAAACGCGTCGTGTTACAGAGAGATATGACGATTAAAATTTCGGTTTGGGTCTTAAATCAAATGTTAGCAGAATGTGAAGCGCAGAGAAATTTCGAATGCGTGTCGACAGCTCAAAGTTTCAAATTTCACGGTAAGCTCATTACTTATAAACAAAATGACGAAACGCTAATGTAAATTTTAGATATATGTCATTTCGAACCTTTGTTTGGCAGAGTTTACAGCATGTCAACTCTGCCACAATAGACTTTATGATACTGGCTGTTTCTTGGCGGAAAACCAGAGCAATTAAAGAAAGAAAAAGAAGAAAATACTAATAGGAAAAAGAAAGAGAGACTAATTGGTATCTAATGTTAACTATAAGTCAGTTACTGTGTACCAGTTGTTCGTACGAAACCGACAATTAGCCCAATTGATTCAGAGTGTTCATAGTTGCTTTACAATCCGATGATAGGCATTATTTCTAATATTTTGCAAATTACGAATGGCAACATCGACAGCGATCGCAGATGGATGAGTCGAATTCCACGAATTAACAAGACTTATAATTTCCCAGACATTTAGGCCCACACTTACACCCATGAGAACGAAATTGAAAGCAGCTACCTTATACAGCTTCGCTATGTTACGTTTGAACAACTTAGCGTGTTCGTTAAAAAACATTGGAGTACTCAGAAATTCGGACATAATTTGACGTTCAGCGGCGGACAGGGATTGGCGGACCGTCTGTGCGGTTTTAGCAGGAAGGATACCTTCACGTACAATGTTGACTGCACTGAACATTTCAACTGCTTCTGTTGATCCTGTAGCCCTCAAAACCGACATTGGTATGCTGGAACCGTGTTTGGTGATTTCCGATATGATTCTACTGGCGGCATCATCTTCGAGACCATATTTATTCTTGATGAACTCCTTTGTACTTTCAATATAAGAAATGGCATCCGACATGTCTTTTTCAAATTTCTTAATTTGTTGATTAGTTTCCTCGAGAATTTTTGCAGCTCTCTCGTTGTAACTCTTTGTCTTCACGATATCATTTATGCCGACACCTAGAGATGTGATTCCTCCGCCAATGGAAGCACCCAGTGAAATCTTAGTCAATATTAATGACGCTCCTCCAGTGAAGAAGGAAAACAAGACTCCAACAACAACGCCGATGGTGCCAATGGTTCCGACGGAGGTTCCTACAGTTTGCACGATATTGGAATCCTTGTGGTGTTTGATTGCCCAGGATTTGATTTCTTCTAGCGATTCAATACTTTTATCTAATAGCAACACGGCTCTCTCAGCACCTGCTTTCAGGCTCTCTCGAGTCGGCTAAGATGATGAACCCAACGTAAAGTTAGTCAAAAATTAATACTTAGCCCACAAAATTTTTTATTAAGAGAGAATTACCAATTGCCAGTCAGGAGAAACGACACCAGTTTTGCTTTGCGAGACAAAGAACACAAGTATTAGCGCAAAAATCCGAGCAAGACGAGCCATTATTTTGTGTCATGCAACTAATTTCATAAAAATGAAAATAGTAATCAAGAATGCTGAATGAAACTACTAAAGTGCACTTATGCCACTGAAGCGGGGCAGCTTAGTAATGTATCATCTTACCGCTTACACATTACTTATAGCAGTTCTACATGCCGCATGTTCTTACCGTATCTCTGTCCCGAAACGATGCATCAACGTTTCAAGCAAATTGTGCAGTAGCATTGCTGGAGAGAAAAAGAGCATTCCAATCAGTTTACATCTACGGCAGGGTTTGACCTTTACACGACTTCAAGAGGAAACCTTATACCTCCGGCGTATGGGCGATTGCCCACTTTGACAAATACCCTCCAGACTTTGCTACAGTTGCCCCCTCGACATTTGCCTCTCAAAAATACCATCTGACCAGTTTGCTCTAATTCATCTGGTTTGTATACAAATGATGTTGGCAGGACTTGGAAAAACCCCACATATTGATTTCTCTTTCCCTGTTTTCGCATGATAGCACTAATATGGTAGCCCATGTCTGTATGTCTGTTGGATAACTAAATTAGTGTTTCGTGTACTTCCTCTGGAGATGTCGTTTTTGGCAGATTTTATAAAAAGTGGGAAGGTTAATTCCCACCTCAAAGCACGTATTTTACGATTATTTCAAAAACTTTACATTTTGCACAAAAATAAACCCAATATTCTTGACATACTGGCGCGCTTACCGTGGGAATTTTCCTTCAAAAATCTGCAAAATCTGAAACTTATTGAAATTTTTTGAAAATGGCAGAATATGCTCAAAATTTAATGCTGATTCCGAGAAAATTGTACTTTTTTTCATTATTTTAACCGTTTTGGAAATACGCCGAATATTTGTGCTGCTTCGTGCTAGCGCTGTAGTGTAGTGATGCGCTAGTTTTTTTTACTGCGTTTTTACGTTTTCTTATAAAATTCGAATTCTATGTCAAATCCAAATCATCTGTCGTCCTTCCCGTTTGAATACGAGCCAAAATTTTGTAAATTTTGCTAGATCTAGATTTTTGCGAAAAATGAAAAAATGGGAAGGCTATTCCCTTCTCACTTTTCTCAAAATCTGCGAAAAATGACATCTTTTGGAATTGGTTGAAAAGAAAACATTAATTTGTTTTTAGAATACCAATCTCAAACCAGTAATTTGTTTTATCGTCAGGTCAGTCGTTGATGAAATGTAACCAAATTTGCCGCGATTACGATCGAAAATTAATCGCGATCCCGATCACGATAAAAAAAATTATCGCCGATCCGATCATTTGACATTGATCGTCGATCGGATCAGTTTTTGCATGTCCTTGGTTGGTCACTGTTTGTGTGGTAGGTGCAGCTGTTTGCTGTTGATAAAATTAATTCAGTCGAGAGTATTGCATTCTGAAAGTGCTTTTAGAGGTGACATAAGCTACTGGATTTGTCGAAGGATTAGTTTTAATCCACGTTGTTTTAAAAAACCAATTGTAAATTCTTGATAGCAGAGCTCTTATTAACGTCATTTAGATTGTATATTTGATAACTTTTGAGATGTATAAAACTGGAATTTTTGAAAAATTAAGATTGTAGTTCTTGTGGTAACATTAACATCCATGTTTGTCTCCATCTCATGACAGTCTTTTTCCCCTACAGGTTACTTTGTGTTGTTGAATTTCTGCTACCCTAGAGCAAGTACGAGAATTCACATCATATAAAATCCATAAATTAATGTTGAAGTTGTTGTGAAATACGCAGCCAGTCTCTAGCAGATGATAGTGTTGCAACTGCCTAGCCCAAGGTTCTGATTTTTGTTTTTTTTTCAAGAACTCAGTCGTGACCTAAAAAAGAGTGTCTGTGACATCCTGAATGAGGCAAGCGATTTCTGCAAAAAAAAGAACAAGTATCCATAAAAATTGATTGAAAAATTGAACTCCATTTGTATTTGTTTTTTACTTTTAAAATGATCTTACACTTGTTTTTTTTTCAAATTCTTCTTAATAAGGTCTGGAAGGTGGGGAATGAACAACCAGTAAAGGACCCGGAACCTGGGAGAGGAGAACCTGACAATCCGGACGAAGACAATGTAGTTCTTGATGCGAGCCCCAACAAGGAACCGAATGAAGAACGGCGCTGCCAGATGACGATGTAGTACCTTAATGAGGGCATCGCCGTGGCATCTGTCATTTCGCCTCCGCCAATTTCTTCATACGGGGATTTTTCATTAGCCATCCATCGCTTCATCATAGAGTCATGTTGCGCAATTTTTTCAAACACACCATCTTCTCCTTGTATCCTTGCCGTCTTTTCTACTGCACTACTACAATAACCAAACTGACGCAGAGGAGGGTGAGATAACAGATTTTTACCTGACCGTATACCACTACTGACTGATATACCAGATTTGCCTATTTAGATTTCAGGGGTCTGGTGTTGTGCATTTGTGTCGCTGAAAGAAAACGAATCCGTTTTTGATCGAAAATGCGACGGATCTGTTTGGGTTTACCAATGAAGATTGTGTTGAGTCAGAACGGAGTTTTTCTCCACAAGGAAAGAACACACGAAAACCATTGATACTGAACACCCATCACATTGAAAAATTCTTGAATGAATTTTACTTTTTTCTGTGTTAGTTAACGCAAAAGATTCGCGAACAACAAAGATTATACTGACGTTATGCTGTAACGTTAAAAAAGCTTTCCAGCCAATTCTCTGGGAATGTTGGTAAGCGTAAATCGAATGGCTTATTTGCTTCAGAGTACAGTATCTACCTTAACATGAAGTTGTATCATTATTCACTAATTCCTTTATATTTTAAGTAGAAAGAGTATATGGCCAAGCAAAGCAGTATCTGAGACGTAATCCAAAATCATCTTAATGATGGGACATAGAGGAAAAAAAAATTCCCTTTAAGAGGAACATTGCCTGGAAGCGCAACTTGAAAAATACGGACTTCCCGCAAAAACTATGGACATCGCCAGATGGCGTTTACTGCCTAACCTTTCAAGTAGCGCCATCTCGTGAAGCCCATGTTGGACTATAAGTCCACCTTATTAATTGCTTCTTAGATAACAAAATATTTAATATATTCAAATAGTGGCTGCAACTTCTGTGGGGAATAACACCATGGAGATTGCATAGGTAATTATTTGTGTAGAATGAAAACATATAATATTTTTTATTATAATTTATTTCCTTTGACCTTTTATAGAATTTTTTTGAGATTAGCGTCATCTGTAAGTTTTTTTATTAACCATTGATACTGAACATCTATCACATTGAAGAATCCTTGAATGAATTTTTCGTTTTTCCATTTTAGTTAACGCAAGAGATTGGGAACAAACGTTACCGTTACCGTTACCGTTATGCTGTATCGGTTAGAAAGCTTTTCATCCACCTCTCTGGGAATGTCGGTAAACGTAAATCAAATGATTCCGCCTTTACAGTAAAGTTTCTACAATGATGTGAAGTTGTATCAATATTCAGGAATTCCTTTATAATTTAAAGTAGAAAGGGTATATTTATATTATTTATTTATATTTAGAGTATATAGCTCAGCAAAGCAGTTACCTAAACAGTAATCCAAAATCATCTTAATGATGAGACAAGACGATCATAGCCTGGGAGAGCGGCTTCTAAAATATACACTTCCCCGGGAAACTATGGATTTCGCCAGATGGCGTTAAACCTGTCAAGCAACGCCTTCCATCGGAGTCCATATGGGGGACTGACTAAGTTCATAGTACAGTAATACCGAGGAAGAGCTGCACATGGCACACCTCAGATGTCAGTAAACTTATTATGCAGGTATTTGAAAACCTTATTAATTGCTTCTTAATAACAAAGTATTTAATACAGTCCAATAGTGGCTGTGACTACTGTGGGGAATGATGCCATGGAGATTGCATAGTTAATTATCTGTGTAGAGTGAAAATTTATATAGTTTGTTATTATAATTTATTTCGTTTGGCTTTTCTAGATACTTCTGAGATTGACTGCACCAGTAAGTTTTTCTGTTCAGCAAATATTGATTGTTTTTGCATTTGCTGTTATAGTAAAAAATTTTAATGGCAGCAGAAATGTCGGTAAAGGAATTCTAGCTTGATAGTCAAATACAGACAGAATATATAGGAACTGGTTAGGAGAGCAGAGGCAGAAAGAAACCGAAAAAAACATGAGGAATCAAAAAAGTTAACCCTTGTTGAAAAACAGACATTAAGATACCCACATAGATTGCTTGAACATTGTTTGTTTCTAAAATTTATTTTGATTCCAAGAAAAGGCTAAAGGAAGTCATTGTTCCTCTGCTACTTTGGGGACCACCTTGCGGCAAAATTACTTCATATACCGATTTGGTAAGTAAACCATTATAGAAAGTTAATCACTATTATCTGTTAATGTTTATCTTTCTTAGTAAAATTCTTATGGCTTGTTTTATCAACGTGAGATAGCTATAAATTGTCTGCATTTAGTTCAAAGTCTAAATGAATGAATCTCAATAAACAGATGGCGTTGTATGGTTGCTAATCCAACCGCTAGAAGTTCTATTTCTTGGCACTAGATGGCTTTGGATTGTTATAGCTAAGCACTAGATGGCTTAAGTGAATAATAGATGGCGTTGGAGGCCTGGTATGAAGTCCATTACAACCCTACTGAAGTCCGATAGATGGCGTTGAAATCCAATAGATGCTTTCCTAAGCATGACCGGAATTCCAACAGATGGCGTCCCAAGCATGACCTGAAGTCCAATAAATGGCGTTGCAAGCCTGACCTGAAGTCTGATACGTGTGAATGCCTGCTACATTAGCAGACAATTTACCATAGGTAATACAGTAGGTATTTGAGTTTTCAACGAAACAATAGGCAAATACCTTCGTGGTGAATTTTTGTTCATAAATTTATTATTCATTAGCAACAGGTTTTAAGTTTACCAGATACGAACATTTAAAACAGATGCAAGATATTTTTCAAGTAACTACCACTGGTTACGTTCTGGAATGGTGTGTGGAAGCCAATTAGGAATTGTTGGCCTTCGATGAATGTTACAGGTACATGTTTACTTTCACAAGCAGAAGTTTTCTACATTGATTTGTTTTAAATTTTCTTGATATAGGAGAGGAAAAGAAAAAATATGAATTGGAGAATGTTTTGTGTAAAGGTAAAATATTCTGAAAAGTATAACTGATATTGATAATTTAATTTCCACACATCCTGGTAATGATTCTATGGTTAAGCTTCCTCTCTTGTAAACTCATTTCCTCTTGTTTCATATTTTACATGAGTGACACTAAATGTGTAAATAGTTAACATGGGAAAAATCACCTGTGCTCAAGTATATGACCTGCTGTCTGGCCAGTGGAGTTTCAGGTGCAATTAGTTACTTGTATAATGCTTTGGTGATACTATACACTTAACTGCATACAATAAGTATTTTTATGCCTTCAGGTGACTTGTGGAATTGCATAGTAATAGAGCTGTCATACTAACCTGAATACCTTAGTATTTGTTTTTCATTTGTTTGTTTTATGTTGTCCTCTGCTCTCCCTTTTTTGTCCCTGTGTAAGTGATTTATAGGTACGATATGTACGAAATTCAAACTGGTTTTCACACTTTTGGTATAATATCAACTAATTCCAAATTTCAGTTCCAGCAACAAAGTTCTTCCAATTGACTTTGTTTATTTATTTTGGTCCATCTCCCAAACATTTAGCTTGTATTATTAAAATGTTGTTTTTGGGTGTTTTGAATGTTGTATTTTGATTTGCTTTTTTTTCATTTTTGTTTTTGCAGGTAGCAATAAATAGGGAAAGTTTCATCTAAAGCTGCTTACGTTTTGCATAAATGATAAGTTGATAATTCAATCATTCACTGATCTGAGATCTCCTTTGTGATATGGCAGCAATGCCTCATTTTGTGGACTGTTATTTATTCTGGTTAAGTTTCAGAGTTTAGACATAAGCTTGTAATCTCCATAATTGTTGCAAAATTCAAAAGTAGTTAACTAGATTTTTGTTTTCTTCATATGTTCTCAGAACTGCATTGAAACAAAGACTACTTCGTAGACCACTTTTGTTTAGCATGGAGCTTCTCTTCTCTGATTTTGCCTTTGATAAAGACCAAACAAGGAGAAAACCCATCATCGACATAGAATTTTCGTTGTTTCATAGCAAGCCGTTTTACCCCCAAAAAAATCATGCTTTTTTCTTACTCTTGCCATCGACCTGTCAGATTAGTAGTAAATCCTCTAATGACAAGTTAACATATTCTAGCCATATAAAAATCAAGTCTTCAAGTTTGATCGAGTCTTAAAAAATTGATAGATTATCATAAAATAGAAGAAGGTTGAATTATATTTTAATTAAGCATAAATATCAGTTTAAAACGGATCTATTATTGAAGAATCTGAAAGTATTTCACTATATGGACTAAATGAACTGAATATTTGACACAATGCTAGCGCGCTAGTATGCTACAGCGCTAGCGCGATGCAGCAGAAATATACGGTGTATTTCCAAAATGGTTGACTGATGAAAAAATTGACATTTTGTAGGAATCAACATCCAATTTTGTGTATACCTTGTGATGTTCAACCAATTCCGATGAGTGCCGGTTTTTGTAGAAAAAATTTTTAAGCCCGACTAAATAAGCTCGACTAATTTTTGCACGAAAATTCGATGTAATTCAAAAACGGCTAACTTGACAAGAAGATGAATGACTTTTTCTGAATCAGCGTTAAATTTTGATTATACTGAGTGATTTTCGTCGAATTCCAAGAGATGTCATTTTTTGGCCGATTTTGGCGAAAGTGGTAAGGCTATTGCACTTTGCACTTTTTCATTTTTGGGTAAATTTTAAATTTCGCTTAAAATAAATGATTTCGATTCAGAATCGAATGCTTATCATGGAAATCAAATTTATTTTTCAATTGGTCTTATGGTTTTTTAATTAAACGTAAAAAACGAAAAAATAAGAAAAGTCGGGCTTATTTAGTCGGGCTTAAAAAAAAAAATTCTGCAAAAACTGGCACTCATCGGCATTGGTTGAATATCACAAGATATATTCAAAATTAAATGCTGATTCCGGGAAAATTGCTATTTTTTTCATTAAGTTAATCGTTTTTTAAATACACCGAATATTTGATACATTGCTAGCGCGCCAGTACGCTACAGCGCTAGCGCGATGCAGCAGAAATATTTGGGTAAAACGGGTTGCCATATTGCCATAGTTTTCACGGTTTCTTTTCATACGTCTGTAAAGCGAAGGGCGATGATTTCGAAATATGGCAGATGTGGATCGGTTAACTAATTATGACTATATCTACCTACACTACCAACAGCTGACGATCTGTCGAGCGTGCAGGTGTGATTTGTCTGTGGCAGAAGCAGTCTAGAAAGTCAACATAATATAGTGCCGTCTCATCCATTATTTTAGATGACATCCTTTATGTCACATCAATGAAAATTCTAATCCATCTAATAGATTTACCGAACTGTGAGCAAGAGTCAGCTTCGGTAATGTAAGCCCTCAGCAGATACAACAACGAGCCATATTCAAGTTGTAGCACAAAGTTCGTACAGCCGTGATTATTCCCGAACACCTATGCAGTAGGAAATGCTTGACAGGCAAATGGTACGATAAATCCCATAAACAGGCATCGAATGAATAAATTGAAAGGCAAATGGTACAATAAAATTCCATCAATATTAATCTAATGAATAGATTTTTCCATCCAGGCTTTCTGGCAACTGCCATATAGCTTCTTATTGCATGATGGAACAAGGATTCTCCATCGTCGTCAAGTATGTTACACGGTAATGCATTTCTTCAGAGTTATCTAATTTTCTAACGTTAATCAAACATTTGCCATTTTAGGTGGAACGCTGCTGAAAGAAAGCAGGGACATGGCGAACAGGACTTCGGAAAATGTCTACCCTAAGGGTGATGATTACATTTGTCTTACCATTAATCAGCTGTAGGATAAAACTTGATGTACTATCAAAATATTTCACTCTTTTTTATTAGTAAAATGCAACACAGTTTAATTGTTCTGTTTCTCTCTTTTAGGATTTCCCGGGTAAAACTGTGTTGCTAATGTAATGTTACGGATGCCTCCTAATCTGTCCAGCAGTCATTTTCAAGGATGATCAAATCAGGAGGTTAAGAAGAAGTATATGTCTAACGTTGAATTTTTGAATGGGTTTACCCAACATTTTTTTCATTAGCACATAGAGCAGCCAGCCAATGACACACAATTTAACTGTTTGATAACTTTTTGGAAGGACATTGTATGACGGAGGATCAGCCATTCAAAGGGGCATTTTATGGTAGATATTTCAACTACTCATTTTTGTTTGTAGTGAACACATACATTCTTCAATAACAAAACAAAAAAATGTTTTGCTTTCTAGATTGGGCTGAATCACATTTCTGTTATTCTGTGGCTGATAGATGGACCGCTACTGATTAACTTTTTTTGCGTAATTAATTTTTTTCCTTATTTTTGTTAAAATTCCAGTCTGCGTTGGTTCTTTTATGCGGACAAATAGCTTTTTTTTTTTTTTTTCTTTTCAACGTTATAATTGGATAGTGTAAAGCTGATTAGATTCATTTAGGTGTTCATTTTACTGTGAGCTATTAATATTTTGCATTCGATATAATCGTAATTTTCCAGTGAATAATGGAAGTGCTGGAAAACAAAATTAATTTTCTTTACAATTTGATTTCAGGGTATTTTTAGATTTTTATAGTTTTGAGTTTATTCAAGAGTCTGCAAGCTCTTTGCTGACTTCCTCATTCAGATATCGCCTGTCGACGATTTCACAGCCTCACGCAATTAAAGAACGTATGACAAAAAGTAAGTGATCTAAGCTAATGAACACAATGCAATGTATTCTAACTATACCATTCAAAACAAAATTCCAGGCAAAAATGATGTATTCGGAGCAGAAAAATGAAGGTGTAATCCATTTTATTGAAATAGGCACACGACAACGCTCAATCAACGTCCTTGTCTCAGTGGAGAATTTTTTCCGTGAAACATATGGCCGAAATAATATTGCAGTTGTTCAACAAAGAAAATTGTATTGTCAGACAGCATTAATGTTTAATAGCTTGAAATCCAGAGATGTGTGAAGTTGCGAAATTTCTAGATGTGAAGTGCAATCAAGCTTCTTGTTGAATTGTGAACCCAAATTATGTATTGCCTAGAAATATCTAGGTTTTTGAATCAATAAATAAAAGACAGTAAAAAAACCGGGCTCAAAAACAGGTTAAATCGCTATATTATAAAAATGCTGTTCATGATTTTGGTCGCTGCATTTGTTTAAATAAAATTGAAATGATACAAATATGGGGGGGAGGTGGCCCCCCATATTTGTCATTCACGCTCAAGAAGTTTGTTAAAAGAGTTCACATCAGTGCCGTTCCCGTCTCGAAAAAACAAGATTTTCAATTTTTACGAATATTACGGTTATTAATTGGAAAACAAGATGACGCTGCTGTGCCACTGCTTACTTGGTGACTGGGAGTAGTGAAACCTGTGTTCGAAAGTTTTTGTGAAGTATGTCGTATTCCAAGGGAAAATTCAAGAAAATCTAATGGTTGATCTGTGTGTTTTCATCCTAGAGTGTGTTTTGCAAGTGAAGCCCACAAAATGCTTGGTTTTTATGTTACATGTCTTGTAATCACCTATGTCAGCTGTCAAACCAAAAAACTATTCACAACCCATTATGTTGCATTCATCAAACTATTCTGGTGCTCATTGAGAGGTATAAGACTTATGTTTTGTTATCAGAATCTCACTGACGGATTTTCTTTTAAGGTTTAGCTCATGAAACTTCATTTGTAAAGGATACTTCCCGTTGAGGAATGTCACCAAAGATGCAAATCCTATGGGTAGGAATACCATAATATTATTCTTCTAATCTTTAACCGCTCATGGTCTCCTGTCAATTGTAATCTAACAGGTGCACCAAATTCGTCTTATGCTGCAGTGCCAACTGTAACCACAGCCATTTCGGTAGTTGTATACTCTACTTAGCCTACCAACAGACAAAGACATGTACCTCAACACAATTTATATTGGTATTGGTAAACTTTTCTCATACCTAGTATAGTTTGTTTGTTTTATAAATTCAATATTCAACCATAGGACTGCCAACTCTTTGCCGTCTGCTGCCTATTTGCTGGCCCTACAGTATTTCTAGCCATTGGACAACAGAAGTAAGTCAAATTGCTTTCATACATTTGGCTACATCAGCAATCTTATATTTCCCACTAAGTAATTCTTTTTCTTAACATTTACGATACAGAACAAAGCCTTCTTCCTCTTCTCCACGCCCGTCTTCACCTCGCCCGTCGCCTCGCCAGTCGCCGCGTCTTCGCCTCGCCAGTCGCCGCGTCTTCGCCTCGCCAGTCGCCGCGTCTTCGCCTCGCCAGTCGCCGCGTCTTCGCCTCGCCCGTCGCCTCGCCCGTCGCCCTGTCTTTGCCCCGCCCGTCGTCCCGTCTACGCCTCGCCGGTCATCCCTTCTTCGCCTCGCCCGCCCTCCCGTCTTCGCTTCGTGGTCGCCGCGTCTTCGCCTCGTCGTTTTGGTATTGTGTGTTTTGCAATGTTTATTGTTAACTAACCCGTTGGCTGCCACCCACCTTTTATCCCCTTTTTTTTTGTAGCTTGACAGGGACGGGCCGCGCTGTTCTGCTCCATGGCTATCTGCCATGGGGTGGAGCAGCGCCACTGCCCAAGATTGGCCGAATGGCCCATAGGCAATGCACCATAGGGAATCCCTTGTTCGAGACGGCGATGTAGACCTGGGATGTGCATTTCCGTAAAGGTCTCATCGCCGTTTCAGCCCGGACTGTCCTCAGTCCCCCTTGGTCGCTATCCTTTAGATAGCGATGTAGCTATAGTAGATAGTAGTGGCGTGGCAGCCAACGTGTTAGTTAAGTGTATTTGTATGTATTGTATGTTGTATTATGTGGAATATGTATAGTGGTGGATTTGTGGGTGGAAGGAGGGAAAATAAAATGCTTTGTAACATTAATTATTTTTTGCATTTATTTATTAAGTTGTTTTGTTGACTGATATGGGGATCGAACCCAAGTATTCTAGCATGCTAATCAATAGCTTTTCCATTATGCCATCTATAATTTGTTATTACTATGATAGGCATTCCATAATAACCTAATGACGAACTTATTTTAACATAGGCATCAAAATCTAAACTAATACTTGTAAGGACAGTCATGGCGCAATGGTAGCGCGCTGTGCTGTAATGCTGTAGGTTTGTGGTTCAAATCCCAGATGAACGATAAACTAATGGAAACAATACTTATCATAAAAGGTGGCATAAACAATAAAGGTGAATTGAGCAAGCTAAATAAAAGAAAAGTTGATAAATGTAATGTGTGTAGCCCACCATACACAGACAACGTAAGAAACAAATTTTGCAAAAAATATTTTAGAAAAAAATTTTATTAACAATTCTCTGCACATTATAATTATTTTTGCAACTTTAAAAAGGCACAATAGCCCTTTCAAAAGTTGCCGTCAACCCAGGCAGGGGGAGACACTGCCTTGTTGACCCACCGGGGAGATTACCCGGTGATTGGCTAAGAGAAGCCGGAAGAAGAGCCGAAGATTTGGAACATTTTTACTGGAGCGATTAACCTTTAGTTCGGATTTGTGGGTAGCCACGTCGCCCTCCGTGAACACATCATCGGACTAAGCGGACCTCCACGTCCCCTTTCCGGCCAGAGCCCTCCAAACCTCGGTATATGTTATTTTTATATATACCGTACAGTAGGGGCATGACCCCCTACGGGCTTATTACGAGTCAAGGGGAAACGGGGCTACGGAAAGGAAGGGAGCCCAGATATGCACTTCAATTTTTTAAAATATTAAATACCGTTTTTAAATGAGAATGTCAATAAAGTATGGAAATTCCATGTAGTGTATCCAATCATAATGCTTCATTCAGTACGTTGCCCCAAACAAGGAACCTTTTCAGATCAAAATTTATTATTAATCTATTATAAGACAGTAAAACTCCATTAAGCATAAAAACTCTTGATTCATATATACATTTCATACCTTAAATGACTCGTGAATTGATTGCTTAGCATATTCTTCTGAGAGAAGCTTCGGGTGAAACAACTGGAAATGACAACATATGTGATATATACACGTACAACATACGACACGTCCCATTGGAGCTTCCTTCGTTGATAGATACGTTCCCAGAATGAACAAAATCCTTTCCTATTGAATAGGAAAAAGTTACGCAGATAATACATAATTATATAAAAGCTTCATTTTTACTTACAAGTAAATTTTAAGAGGAAGAAATTGGTCCTTGAAATGTTAGTGAATTAGAGCGTAATTCATTAATGTAACACCTGCATCATCAAACCTGAATCTCATTCAAGAACTAAAATTCCAGTTAGACAACCAGCAGCGCCAATGTAATTTCTTTAGACACATCCACAGATTAAAAATTATTGGCCTTCTCAGAACCCAAAGTGAATTTTACTAGGACCGGTAGATCAAATTTAAGATCACAAGGGCCTGGGATGAATTTTTTGTTGATTACTTCTCACTTTATTGCTGTGAAATAAATTTGATGGTATTATAGATTGATTACCTGAATAAAGCTTTACATTTCACACCTAGCAGGAAAACAATGGTAAACCTACAAAATAGTATTTCATTCAAGTTACTATGGGAGTCTATTAACTTACAATTCCACAACTCACCTTAAGGAATTTAACAATTTTTTGAATGTTAGGCAGCCAGTTTTAAGTGTCATCACCACAGCATTGAACAACTAATTGCACCTGAAACTCAACAGGATAGACAAAAGGTTGTATACTTGTGCACAGGTGGTGATTTTTCCTACAATAATTATTTGCACATGTGTTTCTTTTACTAGAAGTGTCAAGAAGAAATGAGTTTACAAGAAAAGATCAACCATGGAATTCATTCAATAAATAAAAATACCAACATGTGTGGAAGTGAAATTATCCATACATTTTCCAATTCATTATATTACTTAATCTAACCTATATCAAGAAAATTAAACAAACATCAGCTTAATTTATAAAAAAATTTTTTGTAAAAGTTAACAGTTACCCATAACATTAATCAAAGGCTTACAATTCCTGATTGGCTTCCACACACCATTTCAGAAGAAAACCATTGGTAGTCCCTGGAAAAACATTTTGCATTTGTTTTAAATTTTCGTATCTAACAAACATAAAATCTCTCGCTTGTGAATCATAAATGCGAGTATAAAAATTAACCCCGAAGGTATTAAATACCTAAATTAATGAAAAATAGTGAAGAATGTTACTAACACACATCCATACTCTACGCTAGCAGGCAATTTCAGATGTCAAAGTGCAGTAGACGCTTAGAGCCATCTATTGGACTTCAACGGAGACACTGCGCGCCATCTATTGGTCTTCAACGGCGACACTGCGCGCCATCTATTGGTCTTCAGCGGCGACACTCCGCGCCATCTATTGGTCTTCAGCGGCGACACTCCGCGCCATCTATTGGTCTTCAACGGCGACACTCCGCGCCATCTATTGGTCTTCAACGGCGACACTCCGCGCCATCTATTGGTCTTCAGCGGCGACACTGCGCGCCATCTATTGGACTTCAACTGAGACACTCCGCGCCATCTATTGGACTTCAACGGAGACGTTAAACGCCATCTAGTGGACTTCGGTGGAGTCCAGCGCCAACTATTGAGTGACATCAACGCCATCTATCGTGAATAAAGGCGCCTGGAATGCACGCCATCAGACGGGCATGAAAGCAAGAAATTTTTACACTACCGGAATCCATTGCCTTTGTTTTTTATACATACTTTTTAAGGAAGTCGCTCTCCGCAAAACCTCAGCATCATTTTCTACTATAAATTTTTGGAATAGGTTATCTTCATTTTGTATAATAATAGTAACTTGTTAATCACCATTTCAAGTAATAAAACTCTTTTTCCTATCAACTCTCATTATCATGTAACTATCGACATATTTGCCATTAGGGAAAACAAACCACATTTTTGAGTCATACTAGTTGCAGGAAGAATATTGTCTGTTACCTTTCAAGTATGTTGCTTTCACCAAAACCTCACCATCATTTTTTCTTTCCAATTCAAGGAACATGCAGACCAAGCAATGTAGTCACACAACGTCTCATTTGATCAGCTAGCAGATTGACAGCAACCTGGAACAAAATGCAAAAGTAAATATGTTTTTATTCTTTACTTAATAAGACATTTCCTTCAATGTTAACGTGCATGTAGGATGTAGATGTCAGAAAAAAAAGTTGCTTCTTTGCACCCATAACTACCTATAACTAATGCATAATTTTTGGCTATCAATTCTTGGAACAGGCAAACCAAACTATGTAACACACAACATTTTATGATCAGCTAGCAAAGATTGACAGCAATCTGGTATAAAATGTGAAAGTAAACATTATTCTACTTTAACATCACTGTGAATGAATGTGTAACTCAGAAAAACAAAGATTCTGAATTGTGCCTTACTTTAATTTTTTGGCAGCTACTTGCCCCTGAACACTGAAACCTAGTTTCCAACAAAATATAAGTTATGATCAATGCACAAAATTAGATAAAATATCAGTTGAATCTACTAAACTACTATTATGTTGATAATTCAAATGTCTTGCCACTTCACTGCCTGTTGCCGGTAATCCTGCTTAGTCCTTAGGCAGTGAAAAGAAATCATTTAACGGCTGACAACATCTCACAAAATATTTTAATAATATAATTAGACATATGAATATAGTGAATTAATTCAACTTGGATTTGTTTGTTAACTTAACCATGGATTAAATAACTTAATACACTCCATGCAGCGCTTCTATTTGCTTATCTTGACAACGAGGTTCGTTCAGGTAAAAGCAGCATGTTCTATACCAAAAAGCCCACGTCCGCCGCAGCTTTAGAAGCCATGTTGAAAACTTAACTAGTACATTAGCTCATGAAGATTCCAGAAGTAGTCACCTTGCTGTAGAAACCTGTGAAACTGCGCGTGGTACGGTCCATTGGCTCCTCAGTACTCAAACGCTTAGTATTCCGGTATTTGACGCCATTTTACAACGCCTGATTGTTCAAGTAACTTTAACTGACTTGTTAGTGTGCTGACCCTCCAAGAAGCGTAGTATGACAGGAAACGCCATCTATCGTGGCGTCGGATGCCATCTACTGTAGCCATTCGTATCCACATAACACTTGCTTTGCTAATTGCTCACATCTGTGAGCAACAATGAATCTA
The DNA here is from genome assembly GCF_022539665.2 of Daphnia carinata. NCBI lineage: Eukaryota > Metazoa > Arthropoda > Branchiopoda > Diplostraca > Daphniidae > Daphnia > Daphnia carinata. Next base: position 2,354,531 of record NC_081334.1, read on the forward strand.
GTAGTTGGAGTAGAATTCAAATTGATGAGACGTACAGGGCGTCGTCTAAAATTATGCAAGAGACGGTACTATGTTATGTTGAGTTACTAGAAGTCTGCTCCTGACATCTCACATCGGTACGCCCGACAAATTGTCAGCTGCTCTGCTTTTGCCAACCAAAGGTTGACATAACCATAACCCCATAACTATGTTAACCGATCAACATCTGCCACATTTCGTATAAAAATCATAGTCCTTCGTTTTGCAGACATTGGAAAACATGAAAACAATAGAAATTCGATTTCTATGTTGAATTTTGTTTTTGTCTGTCCTGTACCAAATAGGCTACTTAGGTTAAATCTACTGCATCCATGGGGCCCACCAACCAACCAACGATATATGTTGAGTAAAAGCTTCTGGATTTCGACCAATAACCGTGACATTAACGTGATGTATCCGCCTGTGTCATCCTAGACGGGCGGATATAAAAAAAAAAAAAATTTAGGCTCTACATTTTTTTTTCTTTACTCATTACCGTTTGCTCTTCTTATGACCACAAATACATTGTTATGCACTTGAAGTATAGAACCATTACGCGTAACTATTGTATGTTTCACATGGATGACACTACCGACAGGTAGGAACCAGAAAGACAAAAAAGACAAAAAAAATAAAAAATAAAAAAAAATTAAAAAAAATTTATGAATTCGAAAATGAAACATAGTGAAAAGGGCCGAGTTAGGAAAACCTAGATAAATGGGGGACACCAGTGGCTCGACAAGATGTACTGAGTTTTACTGGGGATCCTTTGGCTCCGAATCAGCGGTAGGATCGAATGGATTCGGTCCACCGGGTCCACCCATTTGCCTCCTTAGTTGTTCCACCAGTTCAGGATTGGTTGCCTGCATCTGCTGTGCCAGTTGCTGCCCCCTGCACGAGTAGAAAACATCAAACCCCTTCAACATTGAGAAATTCAGTAAATTTTGCATTGCTTACACTTGAAGCAGGGATTCCAGTCCACCACCACCTTGACTAGAACCAGCCATCATTTGATTCATCCTATAAACTACCATTAAGTTATCGTTCACAAAAAGGAGCTGGAAATGAAAACTTACAATTGCTGCATGTTTGGATTGCTTAGCATTTGCTGCGCCATAGACATCAAACCTTTAAGTTGAAAAAAAAGCATTTAACACAAAGAGCTACGAATTACTATTCGTTGCTTAAGAGACCTGGGTTATTAAGCATAGCTCCCACATCAAGTCCTGGAATACCCAGGCCAGGAGGCATTCCAGGAAGACGTTCGGCTCCACCCGTTTGCTTAAGTTTTTCTTCTGCGATCTGTAGGTTACTCTGGTAGCTCTCGTTGTCTGGCTCCAACTGGACAGCTCGTTCATAGCATCTGACAGCTTCACCGTGCTGGTTTAGACTGGCATGGGCCAGACTACATTTTGAAAAATTTAACTTAATTTTAGACGCACTGAATATTGACAGGAAAAAAACACCGCAATCAGATTGCGATAAACTACAATTTCCTACCCCATTCGACCGTAGGCTTTGCTATACAAAGGATCAATATTGATCGCTTTTTTGCAGTCGTCGATGGCATTCTGGTGTTGATTTAGTTTACTATGCGCTGCAGCCCGGTTACAATAATAGACAGCATTCCTTCCGTCCAGTTCAATAGCTCTATGAAAAGAAATCAAAGTGGAAGAATAAAAATTGATAATGCCATGGGGCAGAAAACAGCCAGTAAATGGTGGCTAGTACTTTGAATAACACATAAGGGCTTCATTAAACTGCTCTGATTTCATTAGATTATTTCCTTCATTTTTCAGTTTTTCAGCTTGTGCTTTGCTTTCCTCAGATGCTTCATCTGGCATGCTTGAGACCTGAAATATAATAATGTTATAGATTACATCACATTTAAACTGAATTCAGAAACCCTAACCTCAGAGGCAACAGCATCATGGAAGATATCAAGCAATGACTTTGAGACACTCAATGACGCTGCATCGTCAGGTGACAGTTCAAATGCGGTTTCTAAACATTGCACAGCAACCTCAAGACTTTCCTATATTTCACCCAATATAGTACTAGAAATATTTTATATTTTTAGGCTTAAAACAGATGTGTAATATACCTGAGCATCGGGTAATAAATTTCCGTATTGTTTTTGCTCCGCTAAAAACTGCACGATGGCCAGTGCTAGCCGCTTCACACTTGACATTCTAAAAGACTGTATATGTTAAAATACGTGAAATTTTTCAACGAAATATACACATTGATATTAATAATTGCCAATACCTTTAGCGAATCGACAGTATGGATGTGATACCGCCAGGAAATGTTGACACACGTGTCAGTTATTCGTTGCTTTCCACTTCGTGATTTAGCAAAGAACATAGAATTTTCCCAGCAGGCGACAGTCGTAGAATGCTCCATACACGAAGGCCAACTTGCGTCCGACCGGATACGAGAAAAATGGTAACTAGCGCTCTTATCCTAGTAGTAGCAGTTCCAGTTCGATTTGTAATAACTCATAAATTACCTAAATATGTTTCACCGCAACCTCTTAAATTATTTATTAAATTTTGAACCTTCACATAACGTGTGGTACAGGAAATAGCTTTCCCTGTACTAACGGTGGAATCACAAATGAAATGTTAAATTACGCAATTGCCTTTCTCGTCAGGCAACATGCACGTTTTGAAGCATTCAGTATCATGGCATCGTCTAGCAGACGAATTCGACCTGTCCTTTTCCTCTAAGTTCCGTTTTTTTTGTGTCGAACTTTTGTTCAAGTCACGAAACATTAAATTAAACAATGGAATATCAAAGAGAACCATGGTAATCTTATTTACGTTAAATCCCAAATCAGCTGTGCTCAAATTGTGTGCTCCATGACAGTGTTATATAGTCCTGAACTTTTTCTATGCTGGGGGGTCTAACAGTAGCTAAAGCAACGTGGGCACTTCCCGGTTTATAACAAACGCCGCTGTTTCGAACACTGTGCTGTGTATTTGTAAATTATCATCTCAGAATTATTTTTAATTTTTTTCAGCCCCTGGCGAATTGTTGACGATTGTGGTGGAGCCTTCACCATGGGAGCTATCGGTGGCGCTGTCTTCCAGAGCATCAAAGGATTCAGGAATGCCCCAAGTGTAAGTTGAGGAAGCATACTGAATTGCAATACCTTTTCACTTGTGAAATTTTCATTCATCCTATGGTTTTTCGTAAAACATGCAGGGTTTCCAAAGGCGTGCATTTGGCAGTATAATTGCTGTCAAGGAAAGGGCTCCAATTATTGGTGGCAATTTTGCCGTGTGGGGTGGAATGTTCTCCACCATAGATTGCACATTAGTTTACTTCCGGCAGAAAGAAGACCCTTGGAACTCAATCATCAGTGGATTTGCAACTGGTGGTATCCTTGCTGCCAGAAGTAAGAACATTTTCAGCCTATCATGGGATGTGTCTGACAGTTAATTAACTCGATATTCCTGTTTTGTAGATGGTGCGGGTGCTATGGTCGGCAGCGCGGTTGTTGGAGGCTTAATTTTAGCCCTAATCGAAGGCATGGGCATTCTCTTCACGCGAATGACAGCTGATCAATTTCGGCCTATGAGCCCTGCTGCAGAAGAACCAATGAATTCTCCACCTTCATTTGGATCCCAACAGTACCAGTAGCCAAACGTCATAATCTAGCCAGCCAATTTCCTCTCTGTTGTTTCTTTTTTTTTTCCCCCCAATTCTATTCATCCTCGTTTCCTCGTCGGTAGTGCTCACACGCTATAGAAAGCGACACGTGAGTCAGTTATTTGCATTAATTGATTGGGCATGCATCACGCAGCCCCATTTCTCTGTCCTGGTACCGTATGTTTCTTCTGGCATTTTCCGCCTGTCTACTGTGCTGTTGACATTTAATGCCGCTGTTTGACGCATCTCAATCAAGTGTATAAAGAAACGGATTACTAATAAGAAACACCTCCACAAAATTTAATGAACTTTGCAACTGCATTCGTTGTTTGGCTACCTTAACCGATGTAAAATGCTTTCCAATCAAGTTTGCCCATTCACAGAAGGCATGGCATTAAAAAGAAATTTTCTATTATTGGCACCTGTTGTTTAAAGGCAATGGCTGTCGGAGAAAATTCCTGTCGAAATTGAAGGAGAGACATAAACTTATAGAGAGCGAACATTTCATGAGACTGAGGATGAAAAGCAACATGCCGTGAAAGGAAACACAATGATGGGACGGTCAAACGAAATTCAAAGCGGCCTGCGCGCCGCTGTAGCAACAGCAATCATGTGGCCAAAGGAATAAATATCTACGGCTACCAAGTCACTATGCAAATCACGTGCCATAGTACATAATAAAGAGAACCCCATAGATAGAATGAAAGAATGGCCTCCCTGCGGGCACAATGAGTCGATGAACGCAGACGCGAGAGAAACTCTAGCCATCCGTTTGTTCTCTCCTTCTTTTTCGTTAGTCGAAATACATTATCGCGGAATGTTATCGTCTCAGACCTCCCGAAGAAAAAGAAAAGAAAAACCTCTACAATCTTTTTTTTTTTTTACTTTGACTTAATGTTCGCCACGCATCGACAGCTACGACCTCATGGTCACACCCATTCCGAGAACACCGTGTTCCAATCGCCTCACGATCACGCAACTTTATTTAGCCGCTTCACTTCACTGATCATAAATGGATAAGACGAAGGATTACGTGCCAGTCGACTACAATGAATTGATTGACGCGCTTCGTTTATTTATTTTGATTCTATTAGTGTGTGGCATTTTGTAATTCTCAACTGTTTGCACTTCTCCCACGCCATCTCCTTTCCCGTTGTTCGACCCACCACATCGGCCACATTCAAAGGCAGTTCATTATAGCTTTTCTTGTTTACTGCCCTTAAATGGACAAAGGCCCAAGCCCCTTCGATGCGAATATGCTTATAATCTCTCTTTTAACCTTAGTCTTTTCCTCCTTTTTGTTTTTTTTTAATGATTATTTGTTTGCATCTATCCCGTCGCGTTGCCTCTTATTCGGATGTGTTTTATCACCAGCGATCAATAAACCGACAGAACAAAGGCGGGAGGTTACTACGCGAGCAGGAAAAAGCGCTGAACTAAAAAAAAACTTGATACCATACATGAAACAACCAAAACAAAAACAAAAACAAAAAAAAAGGTTGCCTTATGAAAAAGAAGAGTTCAGTGAAGGCACTGTGTCGACATTTAGGATTAGGCAATCGTTCAACAAGCTGACGTCTAAAAGTGCAGAACTGACACGAAACCGGTCGGAGGTGGCAAGAAAAAAAAAAAAAGTCCGGTTCGTTTGCTGAATGAGCCGAATTGGATGGGACATCAAAGGGCAGCACCTCTCCACTCTTATCTCTCCTGTTCATCTTCTGACACGTCACAGTACGTGTCATGATGGCTCGTCAAAAGGCCGGCAGTCTGGCCCGTCACCCATAGAAAATAACAAACACAAAAAAAAAAAGTACCTGGGCGGGTGGTCTTATCGCTTGGCGAGAAGGGAAGAAAAAAAAAGTAGTTTTTGTGCGCGTGTTCGTAAACAGTCAATCATCGACAGCAAGAGGAAACGACTCAACTTTGGGGTTCTTTTCAAGGTGAGCTGCGGATGTGTGTTGCGAGAGACGTTATCGGCCTTTATGAAACTAGCGCATGCCTGTACATACACTGTTCCAATCTCACGGCCGACTGTCAAAAGTAAATCTAACTTTTTTTTCTTTTTTCAAAAAATAAGCCCGACGATTTCTAACGCTTTTGCCCATGCCCATAACGGCCGTTTCTTAAGCCTTTTAACAGTTGAGAAAGTGACCTCTTTTGAATATACGCTCCCTTTTTCTTGTTTCCCCTGCGCGTGCGCGTACGTATAATATTGCGTTCAATCAAAGCCAGTGAACAAAATTCGAGTCATTTCGAAAGAGAAATAAAGAAAAACAAAAGAAAAAGTCACCTTTCTGTATCGAACAAGTTTTGTAGATTTCGCCTTTGTTGTTCTTTATTTGTCCTATTCAAATTAAACCACCACAAACGACTTGATATGATAGACTATACGAGAGCGAATTAGGAAGGTTCGTTTTTTTTTTTGTCCTTGCATTAAAAAGAATTTTCTTATTCTTTTCACGGCACCTTGGCGAAACTGAATGGGAAAACATATTGCATCTCATAAATGTCTCACACCATTTGAATGTCTAGCCCATCCAGCAGAGCTGAAATACGCACTGCGTGTATTACAAAACTAACGCCCTTCTTTCAAAGTTGATGGCCCCTGTGCGTTAGCTCTATAAACTCCGGACCGTGCCAAGTGTTTGTCTTTCAGTATCCAACGTGATGCCACACAAATTACCAATCAAACAGTGTCCATTCGTGCGGCCTTGATGTTAGGCTCGCATGGTGGACTCGGATCGATTCTTTTCATGTCAAACTCGTTCCAATTGAGCCACGCAATACACACTGGAGACGAGCTAAAACAGCTGTATTGACAGGCCCGAGATAACGAAGAAGGAGTGCTTCCTTTTAGACGTAACAAACCACACGGACTTGTTTAAAAATTTTTTTTTTTTGGTTAATGTCGAAATGTGTTGCGAGTCTCTAACGTTGCACGTCGATTGAGATTTAACAAAGGAAGGAGGTCGCTTCATTTTTCTTTTCTGGTTGGCGATTTCACGCGTGACCTAGACGGGCCTCACGCCAACCATTTCGTATTTCGTATTTAGCATTGCAAGCTTTAGCCTTGAGTGCATCTTCAGACAAGCCACTCTCTCTTATGGGTGTGTGCGTATGTCTCTGACAAAGTTATAGCGGAGTCCCTTCTCGAGTGTCAGTTGCATACCTTTCAGCATTACTGGCAAAATCTGCGTGAAAGCGGGGCCGTGTCGGATGGTTGGAGTGGCCCCACGGCGTGTACCCGCCGGTCTATGTCTGTGTTTCCACTGCATTTAACTTTTATAGCGGCCAGCATACGGAGAGAGAGAGAGAGAGAGAGAGAAAAAGAACGGAATACTACACAGAGAGAGAGAATGAGAAAACAACTGGGCGGTCCGTTATGTGGGCTATACGCGTATCACGCTGAACGAGAGAGAGAGAGAGAGAGGAGAGAAAAATCCATTGAAGTCAACACAGCACACAAGCGTATAGACACAGAAAACGGGAGGACGGACCGAAAAAAAAAAGAAACACCGCCACTGCCACAAACCATCACCTCCGAACGCACGGTCCCACTATTCGGCAGTCGAGGAGCGAAGCTGCCTCCCGCCGGGCCGCTTGAAATCACGCTCTTTATTTTTATTTTTTTTTTCCTTTTTTATATATATATCTCTCTCTCTCTCTTTCTCTGACTATTGCGCTTTGGCTTCGTTCCCTTCATCTCATTTGTGTATCTGTGACTCTTTTTTGAACTGAAACCGAGAGAGAGAGAGTATCAGAGAGAGAGAGAGAGAGAGAGAGGCAAGAGAATGAAAGAGAGAGTCGGGAGCAGCTGACTGTGAACGAATCTCGGCAATATGGGCGTTCTCCTGTGCACGATCTTCTCGTCAATTTAATTGTGTTGCTGCGAAAAAAACAAAACAAAAAAACTACTCGGCAGAGAGTTGCGATTGCCCGAACCAGAAAGAAAACACGACAAAGAGGAGAAAAGTTTATCACATAACACGGATCAAAAAAACAAAAGGCAAAAAAAAAAAAAACAAATAGACGTTTTGCTTGTTCAAAAAACGACGCCTGCAGGCGGGATAGTGTCAAGAGGGAAAGTGCGCACTGGCGGCGACGTAATTGGTGTATGTGTGTGTGTGTGTGTGCGTGCGTGTTCGGTGCGGGCGTTTTTCTATACGGTTATTAGTTTACACACTCTGCGTGGGCCTATTTCTTGGCCTGCATCTGTGACGCTTGTTTCGCTAGCGCACCGCCGACGAGTATTTATTTTATTTTTTTTTTCGGCGGTCAGCCTTCGTGAAAGTCGACGTCGATCGCGCACACACACATTGCCATTCAAGAAGGAGAAAACATACAATCAAGAAAGAAAATAAACACGACCCGAAGGCGATGCTGTGGGTACCGGTAAGCGTCGAGTATTTATTTGGAATTTTCGTGTGAAATTCAACAAAAGCCATTTTCTGTTGCTTCGCAGTTAACGAGTCCAACAGCCTTCGATGCTCGTGTTATGCACACTTCTTTTTTATTTTTACACAACTTAAACCGCCGTTTTTTTTTTTTTGCGTTGCGTCTAGTCCCGATTTTTTTCTTTACGACACGCCTACGCACTCGAAAGTTGTACGGATCGCATTCGTCTCCTTATAGGACGCCCCCGTTCGTTAATGTTAATGTTAGACGTTAGAAGTTAGAAGTTAATGACAGACTTCCGTTTGTTAATCGATGGTTCCTGGACGGCCGGTTTCGCGTTCATATCATTCATTCATGTTCTCCGGTATGTGCGGGATGAAACATTTAATGGCAGCCGATGAGATGAGAAACTTTCGCGTGGTATAGTCGGTCACAAGCAATGGCCTCATCACAATTGTTTTCTAGTTTTGCAAGTCGATTTTGTTTTATTATTGGACTTTCTATTTTGTTTTCGAAGGGTGAACTTTCTATCCAATATATTTTTTTCGGGAAATGACACGTCGAGTAAAAAAAAAAAAACAGTCCATAAGCTCGTAGTTGCAACAAGTCAAAGCCTACTTCCTTTTCGTGTGTGTCTGTGGCGCCATTGATGATTGAAGAAAATGTACAGCTGTGATGGTTGGGTGGAGCGATTTAATAGCCACTCAACCATAGAATTGAGCCTACCAGCGACACAACGTTTTCATAGCCCCTTCTTCTTTTAAACTATTATTTTTATTATTATTATTTTCAACTCGCTCAATGGGTAGACCTCCACTTCAAACTGACTCCCCATCTTCTAGCCATGATTTTTTTTTCGACTTTTGGGTATAAACCTCCCCTTTTTTTTTCTGGGTGTCTACTTGTTACGCTAAACAGACAAACCCCTTACCATTCAGTTAGTTCAGTATTTTTTTTTTTTTTAAAGGCCGATCCTCGGCTGCGGCACGCACCCACAGCTTTTTACGACCGCGCTCTTATTTTCTCCCTTCTCATCTTCATTTTAGAAATTTTCGGGACCCCAAAAAAATAAATTTTTTATGGATGAACCGAGGGGGAAGAGTGAAAAGCTTTAAAGTGTTACTTTTGTTTATTGATATTTTTTTTTTTTTTGTGTTTCATCTTCTCTCCGTTCTTTTTTCGTTTTGGGTGTCGTATAAAAAAAAAGCAGGAAAAGCTGCGATCGACGACGGACATCAACATCTTCGTTGAAGAAAAGAATTTCTAGCTGTTGAACGTGAGCGCCCAATTCGGAGAAGAATGTGCTGCTGATCGAGCTGGCCCCTTTTTTCCCTCAGGTTCTCTAAGAAAAAAAAAAATAGAGAAGACGCTGGTGCACCGACGGTGTCATAACTCATGGCCCCATTCTCGTCAACATATGTCGACTTGCGGAAGGAAATGCGGCCCGTATGACAGACGCTTCCCGATTCTCGTCAAGGCAACTTTGGCATCGCCATAAAAACGATAAGCAGCGGTGACAAACGTCAAGTCAAAAAAAAAAAAAGAAAATACAATCGGAAAAACGAAGATTAATAGAAGGAAAAGGAAACGTAGGAAAGAGGACCATAAACACAGAAACAAAAAGAAGACCACAGAACAAATAAAGAGAAAAGAAAAGGGACGAAATAACAGAGACAACATTGACGATTGACGGTTGTTTTTCGTGTAGGAAACGTGAAGGGGGGGGGGAGGAGGAGGAGGACAGTGAACTATTTGTTGCGTCCCGTTCGTTCGTCTGGAGTCATCTGGTCTTTCCTTTTTTCTTTCCGAAAGAAGAAGAAAGAAGAAAAAGCAAACATTATACCACTGACAAATGGCTGCTGCCCATCAACATTCTTCCGGTTCGTATAGACAGTTCGCTTGTTGTTCTTCTTCCGTTTTGTTTTCGTAAACATTGTCAACAAGCAGTTTTTGCATCTTATCCGTTCCACACTCGTCTGTAGTCCTTTCTCATTTCAAAACTTGATCATTTCTAAAAATGCTGTTCATAAATTCCAATGATATTTCACACAGCATTCTAAATTCGGCATCCCCGGCATTGCGTCTAAATTGCCTCTGCATTTTTTCTAATCGGCTTGTTATTTTAATAAAAAATCCCAGGCAACGGAAAAAGGACACGATTTTTGAACCGGCTCTTTCCTTGGCGATCGTCTTCTAGTCACAGATCGAGTAGCGGCAGTCGCATGATGAGCGGCGGCCATAACAAGGAATCGCCAGGCCAACTGTTCTCCGGTAGCAGCACGAGCAGCGTCCGACGCACGTCGCCCGTCGATCTCAATTTAGGCGCCGAAACGTCGGTAGGATCGCCGATGATGGCCGTCCCTTCTTCGCTGCCCATTCCACGATTTCCCGACGTCGTAGAGGCTGAGCCGGCCGTCCTCTTGCCGACGCATCATCGGCGAACGCAACGACACAAAGACGGTGGCAACGGCTTCCGTGTGACGGCAACGGCCGCCACGCCACCCACTTACCAACAGCATCAGCCGCCCGATAAAATGGACCACGAAGAGATGGGCGCTCTACGACATTTGGCCAGCGAATTGAACGCCGCCCTTCGCCTTTCCGAAGAAGAGAATCTTCTACTTAAAGGTAAATTGTCCTATTTCTTCAGTTAAATAGTGAAGGGGAGGCGATTTTTATTGTTGATGTTGAATTGCCTTGTTACGTACTGTTGAATTGCATTGTTACGGTGGCATGCGATCACGAACTCGGAGGATCACGAATTTTCTTTCCCCCCGAAATACTCGCATTCAAATAGACTCTCGACTCAAAATGGGAAGAAACATAATAGTAGTTATATGCTAGTAAATAATGGAATATTTTTAAAGAAATACCGCCGCTTCTATAAGCGTCCCTCAATTTTCGTTTTTCTCTCTTGGCCGGCTGCTAAATACGGTCGTTTTGCATGGAAATAGCCCGTCATAAATCTTAATTCATGATGCCGCCTCGCTTCGGTCATCGTTTTTTTTTTTTTTTCATGTCTTTCACAAGCCACTGTTGTCTCTGCCGCTCTCAGCTAATCATCGTGGTCATCTCAACACATGAAACGTTCCAAAAAAATGCATAGATTTCATTTCAATAGCTTTCCAGAGGCGCCCACGTTGGCCCAGCCTTGTCGACAAGCTTTTTCCTACTTTTAAATGAATTCCCGATGTGCACAGTTGCCCGTCATCGGAATTGCGGGAAGCTCACGTCCGTCATCAAAACAAGCATGAATTCATCTTCTTCGCTTCGACCATGGAATGCGCACTGTATTGTCAATAAAAGGAAAGGAAAAAAAAAACATTTAGAAAATGGAGAGATAAAAATATTAGAGAAACGAGTTTTACAAACGAAATTTAAAAAAAAAGGGAGCACATGAGATTATAAAAAAATAAGGAACTGGAATTCGTGAAGGAGCGAAAGATGGTCGGATTCACGCTACGTAGCGTGTTGGTCGCGTGTGCGAAAGATAGAGTAATCCGAAACTAGGCGTGTGCCACCTCTTTTTTTTTTCAAGTTACGTCTTACTATCTACGCAAAGCTTACATGAGGACAGAATATAACGAGGGAGCCAAACACACACACACACACACAAAAAAAAAAAGAGGGGGCGAGTCATGCACAATCATGTTTTTCTTCCTAGCTTTTGTTCATTTCTAATGTCTCGGCATTTCCAAACAAAATAAAGACGATAGAGAAAGAAGCTGGCCGATTGTTCGCATCGACTTTGGGGTCCTCGTGCCCGTTAGCGTGAGCCTTTGCTGCACGTTTTCGCCTTATTTGGTCGTTGAGACAGTAGGCCCTTGTGTGGCGTGATGTGCCCATTTTTTTTTTATTTTCAAAATGCCTCCCCTTCCGCCTTGGCCGGATCAAAGCATGCGAACCTAACCCAAGCCAACGACTCTCTTGACAAAATACTGCAGCCTCATTATCTCGTAGACGGCAGAGGTCAACACACACAGCCGTATAGGAACACGTTAAGACGTCCGTCGCGGCGCGGTCCGTCGTGTCGTTCGACGTATTTTCTTCTGTTCGGGAGAAAACAAGAAATGTATTCTTTTGTAGGAAAAAAGAAAGCCCTTGTCCGGCCTTGGCTGTCATAAATTCTAGCTGACTGACCCGCGCCGATCAGCCCATCTGATAATCATTTTCAAACTCGTCCGTATATGGAGGCCGATCGTTTCATTGCCTCAGCTGTTTTCTCTTGTTTTGTTTAAAGCAGCAATATAGAGGGGAAGAAAAAGAGAAAAAAAAAATCAAGGACCTAGTGGGGGCCACAGTCAAAGAGACGGTCATCCAGCAGCTTGATTTATCGGCCAATAAACATATGTATGGACGTTGATTCAATCCCTTGAACGATAATGCCTATTCAAAAGAAGTTTTCCTCTTCGTTTTCCTTTTGTTATGCAACACAATTTTCGATTTTTGTTTTTAATCCTTCAGACATTCTTCTCATGTCTTGTTTTGTTTTTCTTTTGACTACTAGCCAAACTTCAAACGCTGGATGAGTGGGGTCTAATGGCCGAACAGCAAGAGGACGTCGGAGCCAGTCAAACGGCTAAACTGGATCGGCTGATCGAAGACTTGCGCGACATCGCCTCATCGCAACCCACCTCACCGTTCACATCGCCTGTCAGTTTTAGCCCTTTTAATTAAAACAAGAAATATCCCCTTTTCTCTTTAAGAAAAAAGAAAAACATTTCAGAAATGCGATTAATAATTCTCATTCCCGTTTGCGTCCAAATAGTTCGTTCACAGACGGAACATGCGCGATCTCGGCCGCATTCTTCAGCAGCGGCAATCCGAGTTGAGGCGGTTAACGGCCGAGCTCCACCAAACGCAGACGGAACTGCTTTTCACGCAGGTCGAACTGGATCAGGTGCGTCGCTGTCTCCAAAGGCTCGACCAGAGGCTTTTGTACGCCGAGGACGAGTTAGACCTGGCCCGTCAAGGTTTGCTGCAAGCGTCCATTAGCAAGTAAGCAAGACACACCCTTCCTTCTTGTTCTTTCTCTCTCTTTTTTTCGTTCGGCTGGACATGCCGGCGCTCCTTTTTGTGACCCCCAACGAGATGGATGATGCACCCCCTTTTTCACGCCCTTAATTAATTGTTTGGAACGTAGCATTTTTTCTCATTGACTTGCGGACTGGTCTGTAATAGGCAGAGGCTGATGCAAGAGCTGCAGACCACCAGAGGCCTGTTGATGAGGTGTTGGGGTCGCGTCCGCGATTTGGAACAGCAGCAGCAGCAGCAGCAACAAGCGGCCGGCAACATGCTCGAGGCCAGCTGAAAAGACAACGACTTTTGACAGGTTCTTAACAATCCAAACGCCACGCGCGCCCATCTCAACACACAGCCGGACAAAAAAACAAAAACAAAAACAAAAACAAAAAAATAAGAAATAAAAACAAAGACTCATTTGCACTTGGTTCGCTACCGCCTTGGTCGGCACGTTTCTGTTTCCAAGAACACGGCGCTGTTCTTGTCGCTATGCGGCCAACCCATTTTCAAGTTTCGTTTTTTCTCCTCGAGCCGCTAACTAATTAAGGAAATACCAAAGACAGCCCAAACTAATTGCTCCAAGCGCAATCACGTAACGTAAGTCTAAAGAAATGCTTTTTTTTTTCATTATTATTTATTTTATTTATAAAAAAAAAAAAGAGAAATTTCGATTGTATTAGGGTTTGTTGCACGCTGGAAAACAAAAACTAAAAAAAAAGAGACGTCAGCTATTTTTATACGATTCGCCAATACCAACATGGCATGATCTTTACCAATGTACATGGTAAGCCCATCCTCCTTCTGCGCCACTCCTTTTTCCCCCAAAAAAAGAAGAAGGAAAGAAAGAAAAAAAGAGAAAAAAAAAAATGAATGGAATAAAATCAAAGTCAAACGGAGCGACGGGGGATAGCGAAGGTGGCAATGAGAAGTCTTCGGCCACACGCACACACACGCACACACAAGAAAGAAAACACTGATACTTTCGGTCATACCATCCGACTGCAATAGCCGAACAAAAGAGAAAACAATAAAAGAAAAAGAAAAAAAAACAAGCCACAAACGGCTAAAAAATGATGACGGATCGTTTTGGACGTCCACCGAAAAAAAAAAAAAAAAATCTGAATGAAGAAGAAACATCACGAGAGCGCCCTTATTTGTTATTCAAAATGAATCAGCTGGTGAGTTTGAACAGCAGCAGGTCCCCAAATTTCAGCTTCGATGCAACTCTTTTCAAAAACAAAAAAATATTCATTTGTTTTTTGTTTGTTTTTTTTTCGGTTTTCCTCACGTGTTACGAAACGTAACGGATAGTGAAGGACTGGAGAGATACGAGGTGGAATCGAGTGCGACAGGAATAATTTAAAAAAAAGGTGGTTTGTAAAAAAAAAAAGAATGGTTAACGGGTGGGAATCAGCTCATCAAGTCTCTGTTGGACGCGGTCATGGCATCTGATGGAGGAGGGAGAACAGTAGCGGCGGCGGCGGCTGCAGCGGCCGCAGCGCTTAGGACTTGTCCGTTACTCTCGTCCGCTCCATCAAGAAGTCCCGCCTCATCGCCAGCAACAGGTAATCCATTTGGAGCGCCATCCTCACCGCCTGCAGGCAAAAACGAATCCAATCCCAAACGAATTGAACTAACCGAATGAATTTTTTTTGAAATAATAATATTTCATTACCAGCAGGGGGCGTGGCCGTCACCCGTAATCGTTTGGGGTCTCCGTAAATCAAAGAATGGACATTGGGCGAGCTGCTGCGCGAATTGCTCCGCTCGCGGGTGAAGTGGTGAGGGGCGGCGGCAGCGGTTGTACCTTGTAGTTCCTGTTCGTCCAAGAAACGATCCATATAGTCGGTGGTACCAGGATGGAGGGCATACTTCTTCTTCTCAAGTCGTGCCCGATTGGCCAGCACGTCATGTCTTTCCGTTTTCTTCCACAAGTAATAAAACTGGACGAGCTCGCCAACCGAACGCGTTCGCACCTTTTGCTGCTGAATGTGGTGGAAATCTTTGCCGTACATACGCAAACCCGCCTCGAAATTCTTACACTCCTCCTCTGACCAAAGCGAGGCCGTGTCGCATGGCGTCACGTTGCTCATTTTCCGTCTCCGCAAGGCTTCTTCGACGTTGTGTCCGCATTGCAATAGCTGATGCAATGCCTAAAAATGCGTGTTCCAAAAATTGTTTGAAATTAACCCAACGGTGAATACAACAAGGTCCACTACTTATTTTTTGAATTTGTTTTCAAATAGATAATTGTCTCTTACCTGTTCGTCATCTCTTGTATGAGCCCCCATGGGTAGGCTAGCCAGTAGCGCAAGTGTCTGCAGCGGTTGGGTAGCAGATGAAGTGAGTTTACTTCTCATTAGTTCCTGCTGAATTTGAGCGCAGCGCTGCAGATATTCGTCCGTGACATTGTCATCGAGGACCCAAGGAGTCCATAACAGTTTGTCTTCATTTTCATAAGGCACCGTTTGGAGGTTGTCGTAAGGGCTCAATCCGGAGGGAACGCTGGATTGGTACTCTGAGCCGATCATGATCGTCTGGCAGCAGACCAAAAATGCGTTAAAACGCATCAGTGCATTTCGAAGTAATGTTTAATACCTTTCGCCATTCGTCTTCCCCTGGTGCATAATCAACGTCGTCCTCCTCGTCGGCTTCTTCATCTGATGCGGTGGCCCCGGCTGCTCCTGACGATCGAAGCAGCCTTG
The DNA here is from genome assembly GCF_022539665.2 of Daphnia carinata. Classification (NCBI taxonomy): domain Eukaryota; kingdom Metazoa; phylum Arthropoda; class Branchiopoda; order Diplostraca; family Daphniidae; genus Daphnia; species Daphnia carinata. The sequence goes on from NC_081334.1 coordinate 2,370,328, forward strand.
CTTCGGGAACGTTACCTTCTTCGTTTGAGTAAATAAGGTGTAGGTCAGAGCGGGGTTTGATATCAATGTTATTCTTGACAGGACGAACTGCTTCTTCGCATGGATGCGCTACTGAATCTTCCGCAGGCAGGTCCTTTTTATTAGCGGATATTGCATTTCCTGAAGAACTACTCTCCGATTCTACACTCTCATCATCATCATTGTCTTCTTCTTCTTCATCATCTTCCATTTCCTCATCCAATTCCTCTTCGGGTAGTCTTGCATCCGTTGGTGCTGCTACTTCTCCATTTCCACTGCCACTACCTCTGTCCCCATAGCCATAAAGTGCGAGTAGCTGTTCAATAGGCATGTCCGACTCCTGCGTAGAAGACAATTTAGTCAGGGCTAAATTTGGCTGAGTATGGACATGTGGCTGTGTGGCATGATAAGACAGTTAGTGACCAAGAACCAGTGGGGTTAGCAGGTCTCACTGTTGTGCAATCAACCACTATTTCTATTTGTTAAAATGTACTAACTTTTTGCAAGTTATTTAACTCGTTCTGAGGATCCTCTCCACCAGCAATTGCGATGGCTTCTTCTTCAGCTAGAGTTTGCTCATCGTCAAAATCATGAACTAACATTTCAGCTGTAGGTTCAAATTCTTGATCACCATCTCCTTGTTCAAAGGCCAATTAAAAAGAATATCAATACGTATCTTGACGACACCGCCCAAAATGTTTGTAAACAACAATTACGTACCTCCTTTCCCGGGGCTTTGCTCCCCGTCTTTCAAAAGCTGAAAACAAAACACAACAGTTTAGGACTTGGCGCTTTCACAAGCAAGAGAAATAACATTTGACAACAAATCTTGCGAGAAGGTAAAAGTGTGTTGTAATTTTTTTACCACTCATGAAGTCGAAAATACATCACTCAACCAATTTTATATATATATATAATGGTAAAGCGAAAAAACAACCAACTTACCTCATCCGCCATTTGAGTGTCACTAAACTACGCGGACAGCGGGCTTTTCACAAGCAAAAGCTTAACAAAATTGCGCGGAACATCTTCGAATAACTTCAAAACAAATCAAATGGTGGCAAAGCGAATACAATCATTTGTGTTTCAAATAAGTAAAGAAGTTCAACATTTGGATGGCGTATAACAATCAACTTTTGCAATTTTGTGTTTCATTCGAATTTCTGAGTTTCCGTCGAAGGCATCACAACTTTTTACTGCCACGCAGGTTGTTATTTTTATTTCAATACACATGTGAAACGTCAAAATCATAACAGGACCGGCAAAGACGAAGCTCTTATTGTGCAACAAGAAATAATTCTCAATCAACTGCAATAGAACAACTAAGCGTTAATATAATGTTCATATTCGTTTTACGAATATGACGATGAACAACAGACCGCAGTTGGCGTATTCGTATACGTGCAAAACTGAGTAGAAATGACTGCAAACTGTTGTCATGGCGACGTTAGATAGCTGAAAACAACATATCCAAAAAATGAACGTTAAGGTGAAACTGGTCGAAAGTCCAACTATCTTTTTGTTGAAAATAGACAGTGATTGTCTTATAACCGAATCTGCTGACATTTCAGAAGAAAATCAATTAGAATTAAAAAATTTAAATTCTAATACGCAAGGATGTTGCAAGAGCACCCAAACGAACACCGCACTGCAGATCTCGGAGAAAGAACAAACAGCTCCCTTGATTATGAATGTCGGTAACTAAATCAGTTCCTAGTTGTTATTTGTAAAATCAAAAATAACTAAGGTTTCTTAAACACAGGACCAAGACTCGCAGGCAACTGTATGGGATTTATACGGTAATTTGACATTAATTTCGAATAATTTTTGCATTTAACACGGCATTCACAACCATTTTCTTGTTAGATTCTTATCGGGCTATAGAAGAAGACGAACTAACCGATGAAAAGCCGATTGAAACGAAAAGCCCACCAACAGTTTCTAAAGTAACTTCACTAGGAAGATCTCTGTCGTCGATCGAAATCGCACCTCTATGGGCTGAGATGGTTGGCGTCGCTTGGCCGAGAGATCCTCTTCAAAGAGTTGAGACTGGCGATGGATTAAGATTCAAGCTGGAATGGAAGATGATTTGGTGCGACGACAATCAGTTTACCAAAGTCACCTGTGTGGCATGCAACCCACAAGACCGGGTATGCAATTTTTTCATTTAAAATACGGCCCAAAATGATTGATGTTTGCAATATTAAATGTCCTACGTCACGTTCCTAGATGCTCTTTGCTGTAGCGTATCAGAACCTGAGCACCCACAGAGGCTTTATCACTTGCTGGAACGTGCAAAACGTAACTTATCCGGAACTTGTTATTTCCTCTAGCACCAACCCAACCACCGTTAAATTCTCGATTGACAATCCACGTCTCATCGCAGTTGGCGACGAAAGTGGCATGGTTCGCTTTATTAGCATCTCTTCTTCGTCAGGCCACATTGCAGAAAACCGGGTTCAAAGTACAGTTTCAATTCTACTTGTTTTTTTAGGTATAAATGATACGAACTCATTCGATGCGTTCCATTAGACACTGGCCATAAAGGAAGCGTGCTTGACTTGTGTTGGGTTGGGAGCAAAGTACTCAGCAGCGGAAGTGACGGAAGAGTTCTCATGTGGATGGCTGTGACGATCGAGCTCACACTCGATTGCCAAGGTATAATGCTGGCCGTATTCTTCATTTCAGCGACGATATCATAAAAAAAAGAGTCTGTTTTTAATGATTTATGTTGTTCGCAGTTATTGCAGAATTGCAACCGTCCTACTATCATCTGGAACTGCCAAGGTTGATTGAACTGACTTTGCTCTCACAACCGGACTGTCTGCCTACGCCGGCTGCTCGGTGTTGTGTGGCACCGCTCAAAAGCGATCCGGATCGATTTATCATCGGCTCCGAAGATGGTTCCCTTCACACCGTACGAATCCTGAAAATTTGTTTGATTTTTTCGAAACTTTATTTTAATTTAACATTCTCCTTTAGTTTTCTTTCCTTCAAAGTTATGTCCCACTCTTGACGAACCAAAGACATGTCGGGGCAGTTGTTCACATGGAAAGTATGTTTTACATTAATGAAATATAAAATTTTTGTAACACTTAGAACAGTGATGTAGGATAGCTTTCATTCCCTGTTAAGCACTAAATTTAAAATTTTTGAGCTGTTCGAAGTAAAAGCAATTTGTGGGAAGGATTATCATGGAAGGCGTGTTAGGTTTAGATGACAAGATTTGTTTCATCACAGGGATAGATTATGAAGGCAAGGAATTCCTCATCTCCCTTGGAAATGATAACATGATATACGTAGAGACACTGCTAGCAGGAGAGAAGAGTCAAGTTACACCTTTATTTCCAGAGCCCTTGGTAAAAATGTTTATTTTGCCAACTTAATAATGCTGTGTGAGTAATGTACAATTGTTTTGTGTGTCAAACAGGGATCTATCATCAATTTCACATGTAATTCTGATACTCCAGAGTTGATGGCCATCTTGAAACCTGATTCAATCGAACTGTGGAAAATATTTCCAGCGGCCATGTTTTTAATCAGCGCTCGCAGAATGCCTGATCCCGCCTGTAAAACTTCACGACTCACTACCGTTTGCTTCCTTCCTTATTCAAAGGTGAATCAATAAATCAGTACTTTAATTTTTAATTCCCTTAATTCCAGCTTCGGATTTCTATTTGTTGTATAGGCCCTTCTTGTAGGCGATGACATTGGTAAAATCCATGTTTATTCACATAACTACATATCGTGAAAGTACCATGTATTTATTCTAATCGTACACACCAACCTTGGCGGGTTTTTAAAGTAAACTATTACAAGACAATCACAATTCAGATACTCTCATCAAACAGAAATATTCAATTGCTAATGGTTTTGTTACCAATAAAAGGATTTCATTTTTAAATGAATAAAGAAAATTTAATTTATTCTTGACTAGGCCAACTTAAACAAAAACCATATTACCCGAATATATATTCACATGAAACTAAATTGCTTTAATTACTACGTGTAGTTACAATTAAGGGACAGCGGTGACCTTTTCCGCATTGAAACGGGCAATAAAACAACTTATCTATTGGTCTATTCAAACGATTACGAAAAGCCGCAAACTAGGTATTGGGAAACGGGGTTTTACGAATAAGATTATCTTATATTGTCCAAGTAGGATTACCTTATCAAATGCAATATACAGAATCCGAAAAAGGGCAAAAAAATTACATACTAATAAAGCTGCGACAAAAGAGGTGTTAGCACCGTGAAACGAAGCTCATCGTAAATCTACTTGTGTCAGGTTTGTACCGCAACATGGTGAGTTAACTAGCATTAAAGTCCTATTTAGATGCGAGAAGAAGGTGAAAATAACATTTATATTGCTTTGCGTTGATAGAATATAAAAGCAAGCAAACATTTTATTAAAAGGGAGCGATGTTTTCTTACATTTCAATTGTCATCCCCCTGCCATGATAAATTCACGAAAATCCAATTTGCTTTATTGTTTAATTCTTCTTAATACCTACCGTGTATTAATTGAGCAATGCCGACGACGTGCTGGGCTTAGTGCATTCTGTATAAATACTCTGTATATCAACAAATTCTTGCATGAAGGTCTGCTCGCACGGCAGAGAACCACTACAGTAAGCAAGGCCCTAGGAAGAAATTTGCTAACAAAAAGTATTGAAATATTTTAAATACTCATATTATATTTACACTGTATAGATTCATCTGAATTAAATAGCCTTATGTTTCTCTTTTCCTTGTTAAGGCGATTGACCAACCATATTCGTGCTGAAGATGGAAGTAACAAGTAAAAAAAGTACTCGGTTAACTGTTGTACTTTTAGCTCTCGCATGGATTTCAAGCATCAACTTGGCCACGGTAGCTACAGCCGAAGACACTGATGACGTATCGACTAGCAATTCGTCCTTAATGCGAGAAGCTGCGAGTAATCCTACGGCCGAAGACAACAGCTTTGGTAGAAGTGCGGCCGCCTACAGTAGCGCATTGAGCGAAGGCTCTTCGAGCGTCGCACAAGAAGCAGGATCCTCCTGGACAAAGCTTCAAATATCGCCACTTGCTCTAGGATCAATGCCGTACGGTACGTTCAGAATTAACATTTACGAGCACTCGGCCAATCTACTGGCCAGCACTCCCGAGTCACGCAAACGATACTACTACGCACCGATTGCTCTCTTGGAACACATCAGCGTCTTCAGTTTGTTTAACAACGTTACTGGAGTGCCTGAATTGCGATTCCGCGTACAGCTCTGGCACGACGAAATCGAGAAGAAAATTACAACTTACACCGCCAAACTGTTGCAAAGAAAGGTTTTACAGGAGCAGGTCGAGGTGATCCCATTCAACAAGGTGATCCTCGTCACAACGTCTCCTTCAAAAGATTACTGGCCGTCGAACGAATGGATTCCCTATCAATTCCACCAGTCGATCGAGTTCCAACTGACCTGCAACGAAATGATCAAATGTCAACAACTCGAGAAAAACATGCGCGTAAATCCCTATCAGTTCTCTCACTTGAAATTGCTTTTTAGTTTGGACTCACAGACGACGCAGAGGCGCGAGACTGTCATCCGCGTGGAAAGCATCTTATCTGGCGAAATGATGAGCACATTGAATCAACGATACCCAAACAAGCCCGATGCTCTTTTAACAGCACAGGACGAGAAGCGATTGTTGACCGAATCGGCCACCAACGTCATTGTCGATTCTTTCGACGATTCCGAGGTCATCACGTCCACGTCCGAAACGCAGATCTATAGCATGTTGAAAGACATGCTCATCAGCGCCCGAACAACGATCAAAGATCAGGGAGACGAAATGTGGGAGTCAGTATTCTGGAACGAGGACAACTACAGGCCTGACAAAGCAACCAAAACATGGAACGAGATATACAACAAACTGGACACGGAAACGCAACGTCACCTAAAAGAGGAGTTCAGCGATTCAAACAGTTTCAGTCTTTCAAATGAAGTACGCCTACGAATAGTTAAGGTGGCCACATCTGTAAGCGCATCATGGAGTTCGAGTGGTTTAACCGAAAGCGAAGCCATAGATAAATTCTACCAAGAAACCAAGAACTCCGTGCAATGGGAAGGTGAACAGTTCAAGCCGAAACAAATGGATTTGAGCCGAGTGAACCTGAATGATTTGCGAGACTCGCAGAACTATCAAGACCGAAGTGTTCGCGTTAGTTACTCGATGGCCGTTTTGTCCATCGGAATCAATTTTGCCGAGTACAGTGACGCTCAGTCGAACAGCATTATTTTCCAGCTCCAGAAACAAGTTGACGGTAATAGCGTTTGCCATCCCTAGATTTTGATGGATTTGGCCTTAAGCTTGTACTTAATTAGATCAAATTTAATTGTCATTTTGAATTTTGTAGATTTGAAAACCTCTCTGAACGTTACTTCAACGAGTAAGTATTTAATTTAATTTAATAGGCTACAGTTGTTTCATTGCCTGAAAAATTTTGTCTAATAGCGTTGGCTTTGCCTATATTTCGTGGGTTTGCCCTAAGTTTATTTCAATTTAATAGGCTACAGTTAATTTCACCTGAATTGTCTAACAATTGTTGCCGCTTACTTTTACGCTTTGCCTTTATCTCATTTTAAATGTTTCAATTCGTTTTCAGGTTTGAAAACTTCCCAGGACGTTTTAGCTTCAAGTAAGTATACTTTCTTTTGAAATACGATTTGTTTACTAAACTTTTAAGGCGGTACATGTTACCGCTTAGTGGATTGTTTTACTATTGCCAATCCGGCCAAAGGTGTACATATCCTTACATAAATAGTTTAGAGATGGATGTTCATTAGAATTTTGTATTTAACGCTTAATTCTTTCAATTCAAGGAATCACTGCCAACCAAAACCGACTCACTTCTCTCGAGACGAAGAAACCTGGCGTCTACTTCAACGTCTACAGAAATTCGTCCTTTAACGTTCAAAACGCGTTCATTCCTTTCCAAGCCGCTCGTCTTAACATCGGCAATGCAATGAATATTGGAACAGGAGTTTTCAGGGCCCCCGAAGCCGGCATTTACGCCTTCTATTTCAACGGGATTAAATACAAACCATCCGATGGTGTACTAACTAACCAAAACGGCGCAACTACCATCGCTTTCTATTTGAACGAGCAGTCCATAGGGAGATCAGAAGCAGGACATTCAGCCGAAGAGGGAACACTCTCCTACAGTACGATTGTAGAACTAAAAGCTGGTGACCAAGTCAAGTTGAAGCTTGTCCAAGGAATCCTTCATGATTCAGTTGTGTATCACACTCGGTTCTCAGGAGCATTGTTGAAAGGGAATTAATTCGATACGCAATAGTGACTGTATTCATCTTCTAAAAAAAATGACATGTATCTTTTCTTTGTTAAATACCAAATGGGTGAAGGTCTATATTCATTTAGGAACGTAGGCTACCAACATCAGATTTGATGAAGCAAAGGGGTTAGTATAGTTCTACTGTTTTAAAGTGAAAAATATAACAAATTTTGCTATTATATGATGCGGATTTCTTATTGTTTTTGTTATTGCAATAAAACAATCACAATTCGAATACATTCATCAGACAGGCACATTCAATTGTGAATCGTTTTGTTGCCAATAAAAGGATTTCATTTTTGAATGCATAAAGAAGATTTAGTAAATTCTTGACTAGGCCAACTTAAAACAAAAACCAGATTTCAAAAAATAATATACTATTATGTGTGACAACCTTGAATCGATAAAAACTAATGACAAAACAATATCCATATACCACAGGTCCATAACCTTACATATACGTATCAATAATATAGTCGGTTTTAATTTATTCCCCCAGAAAAGTCTGTTTGTCGCAATTACCTTTTCCTTTATTCGTTGACATCCAGCGTACAGCGCCTGTTGAAAGTTTGGGCAGTTTCTCGAATCCATTTGTTGCTAACTGTAACGAAATCATTTCAATAAATCTAGAAATCTTTGAAAACGAATCGAGTGACGTGACTCACCCCATTTGTGACCCAATAGGACGGGACAGGCTCCGTGAAGAGTTAAAGGATCAGGTTTTCCACTGCGTTTCAAATTGAACCAAAAAGCTGCCCCGCCTCGGACAGGCTTGACAGCGACGCCAGCCCGCGGGAAAGCCGTCGACCCACCGCGTTCCACGTCGTTAAGCTGTAATCGAATGACAATGGTGATCACTTCGACATAAAATGATGCGTTTTATGATCCTACAAAATGTTTTTACCCATCTCTCCGTGTAATTCCCTATACCGAATAGCCAGCCGCAAAAACGGTACAAGAAAATTGGAAATATCATCGGAAAAAAGCAAAGCCTTGCGGCTAAAATATTGCAGCGTGACTGCAATTGTGTCTAGTAGAGCTAACCACAGGCTCCCATAAATTGACGAACAATAGAAGAAGAGACTTAAGGTACTTGTTTTTTCACCAAGTGCTCACCAGAAGTATGAAAATAAAGCTTCCCATAAACATTCAAAAACTTGACTGGTTATTGGGGTGGATCTCTTAACGAACCCGTAAACCATGCGAAAAAAAAAGCCCTTAATATTAGAATAGCAAATGCAAAACCATAACGAAACAAACACGAAAAGAAACAAAGCGGGAGTGCGTCAAAATGGCTTCAACATGCCGATGTAACAGTTCCCGACTTAAACTGAACGTTCGGCATGAACAGCGAGAAACATGCCACATGAGATTTGGTCGATGAGGAACAACCGTCTAATACTCACGTAAAACATAAACGTTGCTATCCGATCACCAGCTTGAAGCTCTCGATGATGCATGTATTTCTTTTTCGCCTAAAACAAAAAACGAAATTGCGAAAGAACGAAGCATGGCATTCAACCAGAAAAAAAACAAAAGTTAGTTCAACCAAACGAAAATCCATTGTTTTTCACATGATCCGGAAGAAGTGTGTTAAAAGCGTGAGAAAAAGGTCTTTGTGTCCACTGCCCGTTGCCAGGGAAGAAACTATTGTTTCTCTAGTCCAATTCTATACACGTCGATCTACTCCCTTTTCTAAAAATTTAAAGTCTTTTATCTTTTTCGACTTACGTAAAACATGAAAGTTGATATTCTGTCGCCCATTGCACGTTCTTGAGGTGGCATCTGTCCCAGCTGTGAATGGGACCATTAGTGCCGCATAAAGTATGTCAGTCATGTCAACAGTGCAAGGTTTAGTTTGAGAAAAGAAGAGTTGAACAGGTGCGAAATTTAGTGATGCGCCAGGGAATTCATTTCAAATTCTGTAAATGTCTAGACATTGAAACTTAATCTTCCGTTAAAAGAATAAAAGACTTTATCGTGAGAAATCGTGAAGCGTAAACGAACGATTAAATAAAAAATGGCTCGTTTACTTTTGCTAAAGTAAACGTGTCCAACGCGATAAAAAAGATCCCCTTTGTTTGCGCTAAAAAGACATTTTCCAAGCCATCGTGGAATCTGTTACCACTGCCACAATTAAACAGATCGTCTCAAGGTGACCGCCAACAAATTTGGGAACGATGGGAATGAAAACGCGATCATTGACTGAAAATGCCTCTTGTTCTGGTTGCCTACATACGTTGGAAAAACGCGTCCACTATTAGGAACAAAGAAGAACACGGATCCCTCAATTTAGATGAAGGGAAATTCTACTGGCGCATCACTAGTTAGAATAACAAGAAAAAAATTCATAGTTGCCTCGAAATCCGCTTTGCCTTTCATCAGGTAGTCGTGATGAGGTGCGTAATGACCACCGATCCCGTAATTAGCAACCTAGGCACCAAAGCAATAATTACGAAACAATTTGAGTAAAAAAATTAAGTTTAAAAAAACGAACTTGAAGTAGCTCAGCTTCATCGTGAATAGGATTCGTTTTCAAGCCAGTAATAAGCGAAATACGTCGAGTTAAACGGTTTAACAGTGGATGTAATCCTTCAGCAAGCCAGGCCGTTTTTGAAGTTCTGACGTTGGAAACTTCATGTCCGGCCCCAGTTCTGCCTTGCACCATCGATCGAGCCAACTGTATTCAATTCAATGTTTTTCGAATCACACACTCATCTTCTCGTAAAGAAATCTAGTTACCAATGGTTTGGCCAATTCTTTAATCGTTTCGATTTCATCATCACTCAGGACATCGTGAAAAGTGTAGATAGCTGGCTCCATTGAATTCTGTTCGATTTTGATTGGCATGAGAAGAAAATAAGGCTGGCGACGGGAATCGTACCAGCATTTCAGCTGCGCCAATACCTTATCGTTCTAAAATTACAGGAAACGTATATAACGTCAATCTCATACTTTTTCAAAGTATTTGCGGTTATACCAAGAGCGTTTCGCCCCTACACAGGGCGTTGAAATTAGTGGCGTCGTCTTGATCGGTGATGTGCTTTCCCACGTTGTACTTTCGGCTGCGGATGATTTCGCTGCGCTGAACGCCCGCCGATTTCTCCTTCAAAGGCAATCGGAACGAATTGGTGTGCGATAGAACAGCCATCGGATGCCGCTTTTTCGTTTGTTGCAAAGTATCGTCATGCTGCATTATTAAAACGTTCAATTACAGTTCAAAGAAATTGAAACGATGATGTGTTTACCATGTTGATAGCGTGCTGAATAAATTCCATCACTTGGTCCTGTCTTAGAGTTCTGTTATTTTCCTGTCCGGCCAAAATATAAGATTCTTCAAACCACTCTACTGCTCGAGCGTACGCTCCCGCGTTGAAGGCGTGTTTTCCCATAAACAAGCAATCTTGTGCGGTCAATTCTACGGAACAAAAAGGAAAACAGTGTCATCAGTACCGCACCAGATGGCTTGAAAAATAAATAGAGGGAACATTACCCGCTCGTGTTTGCCTTCCCCAAAGATTTCCTCTTGCTAATTGAGTCATATTTAATTCGTAAGTGTCTTGTAAACGAACTAACGCTTGAGCTGCACCGAAAAAGTCCTCTTCTTTCGGGAATTTTGCACCCATGCGTACCTGTTCCAACCGCCTCAACGCATCTGTTTAAATCAAGAAAACTTTGATCCATGTCACACATGTATAAAGTCATAACAATACTTCGCCAATTGTCGGTTTTGATTTCTTTTTCAACTGTTTGCCAGTCGAAATAGAGTCGTTTCATCAATCGGTAAGCGTGAATCGGATTCCCTGCAACACGTTCCATGAACTCTTCTTCGCTAGCCGCTTTTTCTTCGACGACGCTCTCGTAGTCTTTCAGATATCTAAAACACGAAGAAAAATTTATAAAATAAACCATTTTGCTGATTTTAGCTAACGACGTGCTCCGTTAAAGAAAAAGTCTTCTTTTATTTCACTTACTGGCGAATGATTCCCAATTTAGCTTCCGTTTGGGCCACTAATTCTCCGAGCACGTTGACCACTTGTTGTTCAAGGCGAAAGGTGTTGGCCAAATCGGCTGAAGCGGAAAACATATCACCAACAACCGGTTGATTTCTTAGCAGCAGGGCTGTTATTGTTATTAGGAAACTTGCAGGAATGGAACCCATCATGCCTCTTTATTGTTTCAGATTATAACCTGTTATGAAAAAAACATAATAAACATTATCAAAATAGCGTATCACAGTTTGGACGTTAACACTATGCGTAATTCGTTGCAATGACCTTAAAGAAAATAATAGCCTTTATCATAACCAAATTACACGATGATAAACCTCACAGGAAATCAACTAAAACCACGACCGACTCCCACCGGACCAAAGCCACAAATTATTGAGGTACCAACACATCAGATTGTCATATTATTCGTGCAGTGATGATCTGTTTTGATTACATTCGTTATAAACAACAGATGTCAAAACAAATTAGCCGTGTTATGAATATTCCCTACCCGAAAAAGCATGCAAACACAAACGAATCGATTTTATAATTTGATTTTAAAATAAATTTAGCTTATGTCGTTTCAAATCTGGGATATGTCGTGTTTCTGGCTAGTTGCACAAGAAAACAGTTAAGAGCAAACAAAACATGACAGATCCCAGTTTCATAGCAATTCAAATACAAATGGCGTGCTGTGTGTGGTACCCATTGAAAGATATCGTTCTTTGTGCAACATATTTTCACGCACGCTAAGTTACCGCTAACTCCTCGATTGGAATATAGTATTCGTTCATTGAGCAGACAACAGCTATTACAAAGTGAGCGCTTCACGGACTTTGGGAAAAGTCCCGTTAAATTTCTAAGCTGCATCGATGTGACCCTTTGAGCCCTACGATATACCCTTGAAGCTAACCATAGATTTTAAGAAAGATGTAGAAAAATAAGGATAGAACATCTATGTGGAACGAGAAATAAATAGCACAAATAGCGCCAGATGGAATGACGTTAGTTAATGCGATGACGAAACAAAAAGGCTATCCTGTCGTTCGGTTGAATGCGACGGTGATTAAAGAGCGCCATGCAAATGATGCCATCTGTTTTAATAACCTTCCCTTAATTTAGATTTCCTTCCCTATTGTTTGAGAGATGATGAGGAAGGAAAGCACATGAGCATTGCTCCGTGGCACTGAACGCATTCTCCTCTTGCGTGAACGCAGACATACGAAGTTCACGGACCTACCGGACGAAGTTTAAGGACCTATTTTTTGTCTAACATTTTTCAAAATTCCGTTATGAAACTATGTGTAGACGCTTTTACACGTCCTATTGTGCAATTTTTGTTTTCACAAACGATGCCAATCAAGAGCCAACTCGAGTGAACGGTATAATCGGGGGGACACAATAAACGAAATCTTGTTCGAATGAACGTTTTCCCACGGGAAACAATCTGGCACGCTTTCAGTGATCTACCGCTATAATGTACACGTTACGATACAATGCGGACCGATTTTTCTTTTGAAAGGCAATCATCAACTTTTGCTGTATCACCGTTAACATTGAAAGTATAACGTGGAGGAATTTTCTGAAAACAAAATCTACGGAAAGAAATTGCAATATTCGAATATTCCGCATAATTCGTGAGCCAATCAACATCCCCAAACGTACAAACAATACAAATGACTTAATTACGAATCAAAATTAATGATAAGTGGTTGTTTCTTACCTGTAGGCCTGAAGTCTTGAATTAAATGTAAGTTGAAGAATCTTGTTAGCGTCCGCACTTCTTGACGATTGCCGTCCAACTGTGAGCAGACTTTGTTGTACCTGGACTGGTTAAGGTTTTTTTCTTTCCCGGCCATTTTTCTCTTCCTTTGGACGACTAGGAATTCCACAATTCTATAGTAAGCCGCAAGAAGAGAGAAGGGGAAAGGAACAACGTTAAACCATCGGTGAGACACGACACAAACAATGACACACACACACACATTTGAGGTCTTTCACACATTTGCTTCAAGGACGTTTGCTTACCTGAGCGCAGCTGGTATGGCCGATGTTGGTAATAACTCCCAATGCCTCTTTGAAAAGCCTCTGGTAGACGGAATTAGGAGAAACAAAGGGAACCTCATCAAAAAGTCCGATATTCTCACAATTAAACCGAGTGATGACGCGTCTTTGTTTTTTTTAGAGGTGAAACACATAGAATACCTGGTATTGGGTTGTTTATTACCCTACCACACGTATCATGTACTTATTAATCTACATCCGTAAGAGCGCGAGACGCAGTCCATTCGGATTGATCATGCGAATTTCAGACTGCAATTTTTTCCAGATAATTCTTCAGACGCGAAACAAGTCATTTAATAATTACCCATAGCTGTTGAGAACTGTTCCAGTTCACATGCCGCAGAAACAATGGATAGTTAAAACAACTTGGCAAATGGAAGGAGGGTGGAAAAAAGGGAAAACGACACCCATAGAAAGTGGGCGATTGCACAACGCACTATGCCGTGATTGAAGGCTGATGATCCTTTAGAACGGTGGCATACCAGGAGTTGAAAGAACGCGGCTTCATGTGTAAAGTTCCTTCTAAAAAACTAATTTTGCATTTTTTTCCAGCCCCGACTCGCGCGACACGCCTATTCTTCTTATATGGGTCGGTGGCGTAGGGAACTTAAAGAGACCAGCAACCATCTGTTGCGCTCATCTGCTCCCCCTCTTTGCGGTTCACCGCAGTTTTCGCCACCTAAATGGCTTGGCTATTCTACGTACTATTGGACCTTGAAAAGGGTTACAAGAACGTAGCAAAAGCGAGAAAGTTCGAGACCGAAGGTGAAAGTTAGTATGACTTTCGCTCATCCATGAAAATGGCACTTTATGCGAAAGGGAGTCACGTTTGATCATTTTCTAAGAATCATTCAATTTTACTTTAAAGAAAATGAACTTACTTGATTTAGATTTTGTAGCAAACATGCTCCTTACTCACATGATGGATATATTCTTAAAAAAGAATCGGACGTCTTTTACAAAAACCACAGCTTAATTGCGGTAGACGCCAGGACACGGCAGCCACCTAAACACACACTCGCAAAACATTTCAATCACTATCGGTGGTATCGGCTTGTCCAGAGCGCAATTTCAGAAGATCCATCAGTTTGTAAGGATCTTCACCCGAAGTCAAATGAGCTATGTCTTCTGGAACGCAATAACGACGAAGAGGATTGGTGCGGATCCCAGATTCTTCGGCGATGAAACGAAAGTCAGGCATACTATCCAGACCAACATAGTTTTTGACAACCTATTATTAGCAAAGGTTTTACAATGAGAATGATGTCATTACCTGTGGGAACATGTGGCCGTCCCTAAATTATTGCTCGTCTGTAACAGATCTTCACTCCAGTCGAATAATAACGAGTCCGTGGTGATTCCATAAGGATTGATGTCAACTAAAACGATTTTATCCTTCCGCTGTCGGACCACATCCATCACGTAATTATCGAGGGGGAATTTGGGACCTATCTGTTCTTTGAAGAAACTCAAGATATCACGTACTATGTCCTCCTTTTCTATTTCAATATGAGCACAGTGTATAGACTCGTCTCGTTGAGATATACCTTGATATAAAAACAACAAATACGAATTAAAAGCTGCGATGTTTTAAAAATCTGTTACGGTTACATACCAATTAAATTCTTATTTCGTACGAAACAACGAAATTCATTTGCCGGGTTGATCTCGATCCACTTTCTGAGAATAAGATCATATTTAACAGGTTCTGAATTAAGGGCATGGTCTTCACAATCCTATAAAATACTGTTCAGTTTGTATCATAATTTTTGGATTTGTTCAGTTAGATTCTACCTTGAATGGTTGGGTCAGGTCATGAAGAACAAAATCTGAGCTTTTCAGCAAGAGATGTACATCTGCAGGCATATGGCATTGGAGGGAATTATTTAAAGCAATCCACGAGGCATCCTAGAAGGTTAAAGATTACCAACTGCTGAATGGTTGTATAAATAAAATAAAAATTTAGAAATTCTTGAAAATCACAAAACCTTAGGCGAGCTCCAGTTTAACTTTACAAAGACTTTGCCACCAAATTCAGCTATTACATCTGCAATCTTTTTATCAATTTCTTCAAAATGTGGTGCCTAAAAAAAGAAAATTAGTCGAAATCGAATGACAATATGAATGACAACTACCTCAAGTGACGGTGTTTCACTTTCTGCCTTGATCCAACCTTCTTCGTCATCTTCGGAATCGCTGGAAGTTGATTCATTACCTTTATCGTATGTGATCAACGCTTGATCGCTACGCAGCACCAAGTTATCGGCAAGCAAGTAATCAACGAACTCTTGTGACAATGGAATGATACGACTAGGAAAGGTGACCTTTTTAAAATGTGGATACCATTCGGAAAACGAGCACGCTAATATTTCCCAGCTTTTCATTACTCTGTTTAAAATTTAAATCTTAACGTTGGCTCTTTCGACAGTTTGTATTATTTTACAGCCAAAATAGCAGACTACTAACGTGAATGTTTTTTCACTTTACCAACACGCTTCTGGTTGCCTAGGCCATCTTTGGAAGAAAAACTGAAGCTTTCTTTTTACTAACAGTGACAATCTACTGGCGATGTTATCACACTGGTAAAAATGGGAAAGGAGTGCAAAATTGCTGCGCGTAAAACGACTGGTACGGTATCTAACATAAATGTAGAATCATTTTAAGTGAAATGAGAAGTGCTGGTGGCCTTTGGTCACCGCTACACTTGTGATCAAGTAACTTATCCCAGAAATCAATACGACATATTCTACGGAATACATTTTGAATTGTGCCAACTTAACTTTGAAAAATAAAATGAATTTGAAGTTAAATTAAAAACATAGTTACGGTGAAGTGAAGGGAAGGATAAAATTTCACAAACGCACGGCCCATAAAATAATAGCACTTTAAAATATCTATGACCTCTCTGACTCACACTCCTGTGGCTACTGGTCAAAGGACGTGTAGAACATTCGCGCCTAAAAAATCCAACCCCACACCCCTCCAAGCGGCGGAAAAATGCTGCTGTTTTTGGTTGCAAATAAGTTGTTTATGTTACCCTCCCTCTCGCTTTCCACAAGGGAAAAAGGTTTTCTTGATGACGATGCAGCATTTTTAACCGCGAAAAAAAGAAAAAGAAAAAAAATGAAGTGGCGCTGAAAGTTTCCCGCCACCCGAAGAAATTGAATATTAATGAAGGCATGTATGTATAGCCTTGATGGATCTACTATTTTTCTCAGGTTTACCATATCTATTCGTATCCTTGTTGTAATGAAATAATATGTATTGATTCTTTATAAAATACATTTAACAGTTATTTGCTCAATAACAGGGAAAGTAACATTATTTGTTAATATAATAAATATACATGAAACATACAAATTAATGTAGAAGTATATGCTGTAGATGAAAAATACAAATTAAAATGTATATAGATATAAATCGCGGGGCTGAGCCTCGCTTCAAATTGCGGGGGGGGGGGGGGGGGGGGGGGTTGTCGGGTTTTTAACGGTTTGACCATATGCCTTTGGGTCGGCCTCAGGCCAAAAAAAGAAACCCGTTTACCTGCTACCCGATTACCCTGCTTTGTACCCTGCTTTTCCGTTTTGTGCAATACATTTCATTTTAAATTTATATTTTCATCCCTTATCCGCTATTTTTCACGTTTTTATGAGTCCTATCCCTTATGAGGGGTATTTTAAACCGAACCAAGCCACTTGAGAAGTACCGATTGGCCCGGGGTAGTCGGTGCGGTTTAACGTGTCTCGGGGAATCCCCTCCCTACCCCCTCAGTGTACGAAACTTAAATAATTTTTACCAGTGAAACTATAAGTCTAAAATCAATAATTTTTACAGGAATAGATAGCTCTTGATGAGGGCTATCCATTTCTGTAAAATTTGTAAAGAAATTTTCATAAACAAAAAAGTTTGAAGAGGCACGATATTTTTCATTTATATCAACTAGGTCGAGTATATTTGTAGAGCGCAAAAACTATCCAAAAATTTTTTTGTCAACTTTCTTTGTTTATAAGAATTCGTTTACAAATTTTATAGAAATGGATAGCCCTTGATGAGAGCTATACATTTCTGTAAAATTTATGTATTTTGGACTTATAGTTTATTTTATAATAATTATTTTAGTTTCGTGTACTACGGGTAGGGAAAGCGGGGGGGTAGGGGAAACCCCGAAATATTGAAAACTTTGGGGCATCCGTTCGGGCATTGTTTTTAGCTTTAAAATAATAATAATATATTCATTCGATTCGTATTAAAATAAGGAATATCGTGGTGTAATTAAAAAATTAATACATATTTATTAATAATTCTTTTTAAGGTATTGAAACGTGTAGTGAAAACTCACTGTTGCTAAGTCAAATCATGTTCCATAAAATAAAAAAATATTTAATTAAGGTACAAAGTAGTGTATTGCATAAATTAAAACGAAAAACAAACAATAAATTTACATAATAAATATATGCCTAAAAACACAAACAAATAAAGGCGCCAAAAAAATGTGGGAGCGTGCGAAACAGAGAGGGATGGAGAGGCTTAAAGGTGGGGAGAGAAAAAGGACCAATCAGAAGGCCAGGATATTTCTCCTGCGATGCAGACTACATCATAGCGACAGAGTTGTGCTGTACAGTCGCACTTGTCCTACCTTTGGTGGCAAGGAACCACATGCTCGTGTACGAGTCCTTGTTTCAGATTATTCAACCAAAGAAAACCAGGTAAGATGTTCTTTTCCTTGTTCTGGTTTCATTTCTATAGAGGTTAGATTACCGAAGCGCCAACTTCGTTGCTTTTTCTTTCAATTATCTGCGAACCCACAGATACATTCAAGGCCATGTGCTGGCTGTTGTGAGCGCGAATTACATGAAACTTGTAATGTCCGATGCCAACGGCTCTTTAGTCAACAAGAAAATTTAAGGCTTGACGGTCAATGACTCGAGAGTTTCCAACTGTTTGTTAGAAGCATGGTATATACTGACGTCACAATTTTTATGGAATTCAATAGCTAACTTCGAATGAAAAATGTAAGCTTCACACCTTGTTTTTCTCTACTTCTTATGAACGACAACTGAACAAGCATCTGAACTATTATTTTATTTGAAGTAATTAATCTACTCTAAAGAAAGTAAAACGTGAACAAAAGTAGTGACAGATGACTGCTAAGAAACGTCCTATTATACAAACTTATGAATGCCACGTTCACTTTAGGGAATCCGGTTCTGTTTCCTGGTCGAATATGGCAGCTTATCATTCCAAGCACCGCCTGTCGGGATCAAAAGCAGCACGAGATCCCAAATTTTAAACTTGGTGTATGATATGTCCTTGAATTGACAATGCCATACGGACTTTTTCTTGCAAACATAGGTAAGTAAGGAGACGGATGCAAGCAATAAGGATACAGAAAGCTTCAACATTTTTCTCGAATCATTTGTCGTAACCGCCCCCCCCCCTCTCTTGCTTACTCTCCGTCTAGCTGGAAATTCAACAGAAAACCACTCGGCGGGCTGGCTTGGTGTTTCAAACGTCTCGCGGCTTTAGAATCGACAAGATGACGTTTTCTGTGCTAGAATGGATCGCCGTTGTAACTTTAGCATTGGTTGGATTTAAGCTATCATGGAACTTCTTCCATTTTTTCTTCACCACATTTATTGGATCCTGGTTCAAGTTAAATCTCAATCTGGTAGATTACGGACCGTGGTCGGGTGAGTAGAGTCTTCCTATTTTCTAACACTTTGCTGCTATACACTTCAGTACAAGATTTTAAGACGATTGGACATATTGGTTACTGTACAAAAATGTTGATTGAAATGTAAACTCAAAACGTCGCGTTTTCCCTGGCCGATTTTTTCTTTAATTAAATTTGCACGTGGTGACACACCTTGTGGAAACATGCAAAACAGGTTACGATGCCCTTGAGTTGGAATGCGATTCCTTTGAATTAAAAAAAAAAGGGCAAGTGTGCATTGTTAGCAAAGCAAACCTCGAATGTTGAGATATTCTGTCATTTTTTCGTTACATATGGTGCTTAGTAAATGTTTACATAACGTAAAACGCTGACGTTTCTGTTGACATTGCAGTTGTCACGGGTTCGACAGATGGAATTGGCAAAGCTTATGCACATAAGGTATGACCTAAGTGACTCTTTGCAACAAAACAAGTCTGCAGTAAAAGTAGGCGCTTGAGATATTGTACTTCATTGTTGTTAATCATGGTTTACTTAACTTTCTTTCAAACCCCCTATAGCTGGCCGCAATTGGGATCAACGTCGTCCTTATAAGTCGGTCGCCTTCTAAGCTTGAGGCAACAGCACGAGAAATTCGTAAGTCATATTGTTTCTTCTTCCGTGATGTTCCCTTTTTTTTTTCTTGGCTCGACCGATTTCCTTAGTGTCATCAACCTCATTTCTTATTCCTTTTCGTATTATAGAAGCTCTTTATCCACTCGTTCGTGTTAAAACGGTGGCCGTTGACTTCACTGGGGATCGTTCTATTTACAAGGCCATTACCTCTGAGTTGATGAACTTGGATGTTGGTATTTTGATCAACAATGTGGGCATGAACCCTGGATTTTGTCAGCCTTTCACGGATCTAGAAGACGAGAACGTTTTGGACGATATTATCCATTGGTATTTAAATTAAAGTTTTGTTTAAAAAACCTTCTATTAAAACATTGTTTTCCAATCATTTGTCTCCGAAAATGGTAGCAATGTGTTGTCCATGGCTCGAATGACTCACATGGTCTTACCTGGCATGATTCGTCGGGGTCGAGGTGTTATCCTTAATATCGGATCTATTTCAGGCGCTTTCGCAAGTAAGTTTAAATGTGAAATGCATGAATTTAATCAATTTTAATGTGATTTGAAATCGCTATTTTCTACAGCGCCTCTGGCTACTGTTTATGGCGCCACGAAGGTACGGTCTAATTACGAAATTATTTTTGAATTTTGCGTGCTTATTCTCATGTCCTTCATATTGCGTTCTGACGTTTTTGAAGGCCTTTGTTGACAAATTCTCGCGTGATCTGACAACTGAACTCGGTGGCACCGGAGTGATTGTTCAGGTAACAATATCAAATGTTTTCGGTTCTTTCTCATTTAAATATAAATTTCGAATTCTAGACGGTGTTGCCTGGTTACGTTATGACGAACATGCTAAATGACACGACCTTCAGTAAATCCTCCTGGACAGTGCCGAACCCACAGGATTTTGTAGAGGCCAATTTCCGCACTCTAGGCCTCGAGTCACGCACTGCTTCATTTTGGTACCACAAGCTTATGGTACGTCATAAGCTTTTACCTTTCTATTTCATATGTATCGCGGTCTAACATCCACTTTCAATCACCAAATCGGGTTTCATTTCGTGCGCGTAGCTTTCGTTTTGCGAAACCACGTGCTTCCTCCTTCCCGATGCGTTTAGCTTCTTCGCTCGTAAACATCTTGAGGGACTCAGAGTGGCAAGCGGACCTTTGAATTCGCTATCCTTCGCCAAGTAGTATGAACGCCCGTGACCGACGAAGAACACCTATACCAGTACGAAATTACTATATCTTTACACCGATTGTACTTTTTGTTTTCCGCGTTGTGATTTCCCTTTTTTTGTGTGTTCCTCAACATTTCCGTAATAATGGGGCTTACTATCATTTATTATATTATTCAATTTGTTAATCAGCCTCTTGTTACCGATTTGTGTTGTGTATTTAAGTACAATGTCCCAACGCTGTACTTACATGGATTTTCTTGGGTTATTATTTTTTATTTGTTAAAGTCTTACTTTGTTTTAAATTTAAAGTAAGATGTTAATTTGTTAATTCAAGAGGGATTTTTTCTTTTCGTTTTACGTTTTACGTTTTGTGACTCCTTTTCCTTCCTCTTGTCCGCCGTATTTGTTTTCCCCAGCGATACTTTGAACTGCTAAAACAGTGTTATGTCTACAGGGATGAGAGGTCTTGTGTGGCAGAACTATTCCTGGCAACGCTGGTGTGTGATAACGCGATGGGGACGGAATGGATTTTGACTAAACACCCTGGTGGGGGGGGGGGGGCCGATATGAGAAGGGCCTGGCTTGTATCAACTCCGATGTCTCAGCTGATAACGTTCCCGGCTATTTGGAGAGATAGAAAACGAGGGGAGGCGAGCACACGGAACCTTTGCGCATGAGCGCTGGACTTTGGACATATGGATCTGTTTTCATTGATGTTCTGTCGAGTTGTACAGCACAGAGGCAGTAGGGTTGAGGGGGAAACTAAGTTTGTAACGAAGGCATTCGTTATGCGCAAGCTCGTACATTGGCTTAATCTTAACGGTGACAGTTGTGTCTGCAGTTTTGACTAGCGATCGACATAATTTTGTTCGTAAACATTTAACGTTCCCCGTGCTTGCAGTTTCGTGCGAGTTCCATTTTCTGCAAGTTGCGAACATTATTTGGAACAATGTGCTGGCTCGAAAGCCTGGGATTCGTAACCGGTTTGGTGTTAATTTTAAAGTCAATTTACAACTTGAGCCATTTTGTTTATGTAAATTTCCTGGGCCGATTTATTGGGCACGGGCTCA
This sequence comes from Daphnia carinata, assembly GCF_022539665.2. Taxonomy (NCBI): domain Eukaryota; kingdom Metazoa; phylum Arthropoda; class Branchiopoda; order Diplostraca; family Daphniidae; genus Daphnia; species Daphnia carinata. The sequence goes on from NC_081334.1 coordinate 2,392,275, forward strand.
ACATCAGCAAATGTGGACCTTGGGCGGGTAATTCATTTATAACAAATACAAATAAAAATTTATTGATTTTTTTAATGATATTGACAGTGGTAACGGGTGCAACAGACGGAATCGGAAAATCTTATGCTCGTTTGGTATGTATTTATATAACCTGTATATACAAAATTAAAATATAAGTTTTATCGTTTTAAATGTTTTGCATTGTTTAACAGTTGGCAGCGAAAGGCTTGAACGTGGTGCTAGTCAGTAGGACGCCAGCCAAGCTACAGAAAGTTGCCGACGAAATCAGTTAGTTTAAAACATTTCAATTAAATGTATGTTACTTATTTTAATTTATGTCTGTACATCTTTAGAAAGCGAGTATGGATCGATAGAAATCAAGACGATTGCAGTCGACTTCACGGATGGCAACTCGATCTACTCGAAACTTGAAGCAGAGCTGAGTCAGTTCGAGATTGGCATTTTGATTAACAATGTAGGGATGGCTGTTGGGTTCGCCGAATCCTTTGCTGATATCGCTGACGAGAAGAGTCTTAACGATATCGTCAACTGCAATATATTATCGATGGTTCGTTCTTGTTGTCGTCTATTGGTCATAGATTATGGCTTTTAAATTATATTTATGATGGTTAGGTCCGAATGTCCCGGCTGGTTCTACCCCAAATGATTAAGCGAAAGAAGGGCGTCATCGTTAACATCGGTTCGATATCAGGAGCATTCGCTACCCCTTTCGCTACAGTTTACGGTGCAACCAAGGTGAAAAGCAATCATTAAATTTGTCCCATAAACTCGTACTCATTAAAACCGTAAATTTAATTTTCTGTTTCAGGCATTTGTTGATAAATTTTCTTGTGATTTATCGTCTGAAGTCAAAGAATCGGGTGTTATTGTTCAAACGGTTCATCCTGGCTTCGTCGTCACTAACATGTCGAAATTGAGGAAGGCCACTTGGAAGGCTCCTACTCCGGATAGGTTTGTCGCAGCAGCTTTGTCCACTTTAGGCCTGACCAATCGCACCTCTGGTTTTTGGTTTCACTCAATTCAGGTACATAAAATTAAGCAACCGTCCACCACCGAATTTAATGAATAACTAATTTGATTTTCCTGATTTCAAAGCTTTACTGGGGCGAATTAGCAAAATTCATTTTTCCGGAATCAATGGCATTTTTTACGATTAAATTTATGAAGTCGCATCGTCAAAGAGTACTCAACAGGCAGAGTAACTCAAAGTAAAATCATACGCTTAATATGCGTGAACTACAATGGAATCATCTAGTGAAATGTTTTACGATGAAATTATAAACATATTTTCAATATGTTTATTGAATTTTTCATAATACAGACGTCACATTTCAAAGAGAAAATTTGAAATAGAAAAAAGGGAAAGTACGTCTATTTCTAATTCACTTTAATTAAGCGGAACTTTAGTCTTTATCGAGTTACTGTGGTCAGAGTTCAATAATTCGTACAGCTTTACGATGACTAAACAAAAAATGGGAAATCATGCTGGTTGGACGTGCTGTCGCACAGCCTTAATGTGAGATATCTCAGCTAGTCTTATCATGAAGCCTATGACAAGGCAAAATGAACGTCCATGTAAGTGCAGTCGGTTACAACCATCGCTGTATTTCAGTTGAAAATTTGTGTACTTAAATTGAATCATTTTTAATACACAAATGTCGGGTTGCTGTTTAGCAGAATTTGTTGGCTGGTCAGCTTTGGCCATTATTGCAGCCAACTCCTTGTATAATGTGTGTCATTTTATTTACACAACTTTTTTGGGCCGCCTATTAGGACATGGCATCGATCTTAAATCTTGTGGGCCATGGGCAGGTAATTTTCAATTCGGATATTGGTATATAACATTTTTAACGTTCCCTTTTTGTTTCAGTGGTCACCGGTGCTACCGATGGCATAGGCAAATCCTTCGCCAAACAAGTAAAATTTATATTGCATTAATTAAAAATTAAACTAACAAATTAAAACTATATTTATTTTGGCTAAACGAAGCTCGCTGCAGCTCGCCTTAACGTCGTCCTAATCAGTCGGAATTCCACAAAATTACAGAAAGTGGCCGATGAAATTAGTAAGTTGTAGTTTTTTGAAATTTCAATCTGTCTATCATATTTAATTAATTTTATGTATGCCTCTAGAAAGTGAATACAGTTCGATCCAGGTGAAAACGATCGCCGTAGACTTCACCGAAAGCCAGAAAATCTACAACACTCTGAGAGATGAACTGAACAAGTTGCAAATCGGCATTTTGGTCAACAACGTTGGCATGTTGATCGGATTCGGCCAGCGCTTTGGCAATATAGAAGACGATAAGGGCATTCACGATATAATCAACTGTAATGTTTTGAGCATGGCGCGCATGTGCCACATCGTTTTGCCTCAAATGACCCAACGCAAAAAGGGTGTCATCGTCAACGTGGGATCACTTACAAGCACAATACCTACACCATATCTCACCATTTACGGTGCTACAAAAGTAACTTTCAAACATTAACTTGTTCCCTACGTTCTAAATTTATTATGGCAAAATGAACGTAGGCATTTGTTGACAAATTCTCACGAGATTTGGCAGCTGAAGTCAAGTCGTTGGGTGTTACAATCCAAACTGTGCATCCTGGTTATGTGGCCACAAACATGGCGAGTCACATGAAGCCTTCTCTAGTTAGTCCCCATCCAGATACGTTTGCCGCAGCAACGCTGAATACTCTTGGATTAGAGCAGCGAACGGCAGGATATTGGACTCATAAAATACAGGTAAAATATGCTGTCATTTTATTACAATTAAAAACTGAAAGAAATAACCTTTGCATTGATCGCAGTTGTATTTCACCGATCTTGCAAATTTCTTTGTGCCGCGTCACGTGTTAGAAAAGGGTGCGATTAAGCATTTTGGCGAATTAAAGAAAGCTGCCCTAAAAAAGACATCTCGCTAAAACACGATTTCCGATTCTGCTTTAGTGGACAGAAATACAACGATCTTTGTTGTCCGAATTTGTCTTTATTATTCCATTCTTATATTATCCCACAAACGAAAGCGTTTCTAAAAAACAATGAGGCAGGGGATAATCTCATTTGTGTTAAAATGAAATGTAAAGGAAGGAATGTAAATAGATACTGTTTGGTTTTCCCCCTTAAATAGGTCACATTGATGTCAAATAACCACACCGTATGGGTTCGTTTGGAGAGATAACCTATCGCATATAACGTACGCTTTTACGGTTGTACGCTATGAAAACAGAGCATAACCAAAAATTTTATCCGCAACGACCTGCGTATATCATCTATGCTGATAACAGTTTGAGAGCGAACTTGAAACCATTCAGTTATGGGCTCGTTCAAGCATTTTTTGGAAATAGGAGTGATTGATTTTCGCCAGTTTCATTCGACGTGACGCAAATAACTGGTGGACATTTGTGCAAAATGACATTCGTCATTTCGGTTGGATGGATTATTTTTACGCTAATAGCCATCAAATTGCTTTATAGTGTGTATCATTTTATTAACTCCATTTATTTGATTGCTTCGCTGGGACATAGCCTTGATCTACGCCGATACGGACCCTGGGCGGGTATAAATAATGCAGAAATTTATAATTTTATTAATTTAAGCATCCGACATTTTTATTTGTTAGTGGTAACCGGAGCAACGGATGGATTGGGCGAAGCATACGCTCGAAAGGTTCGTTTTTGTTTTCCATTAAATGAATTCAATTTGGAATTTATGACAGACAATTTTCGATTGGGAGAAGCTGGCGTCTCTAGGAATGAACATTGTATTAATCGACCAATCGTACAGCAAGCTTCAAGAAGTGGCATACGAAATCAGTGATGATTTACGATATACATGGAAATTCTCTATTTTGATTTACTAATTAATTACGTTCATAGAACGAGAGCATCACACAGTCCACATTAGGACCATCGCTGCCGATTTCACTGAAGGACAGTCAATCTATCCGATGTTGCGATTCGAATTAGCCAATCTACCATCCGGAGTTGGATTACTGGTTAACAGCATCGGTATGGATGTTCCTTTAGATCCTTCTGAAGAGCTTACGCCAGACGATGAGATCCAGAAAATCATCAATTGTAACATTATGGCGATGACGAGGCTAACCAACATGTTGCTACCTGGAATGATTCAGAAACAGCGTGGAATAATTATCAACGTGGGGCCATTATGGGGCAACAGTTGTTCGAATTTGACGAAAAGTTCTGAACCTTACAATTCAGTTTATAAGGCAACAAAGGTCAATTCTCAATTTCTGTTACCGACGATAGTGAAATTCTTGTCAGATAATAAATAATTGTTCTTCCAGGCATTCGTGGAAAAATTTTCACGTGATTTAGCAGCCGAATGCCGTCAGGATGGAATAGTTATTCAGTCGGTTATGCCCGAGAGGTCTACAATGAACATTTCCTCATTAAAGACTATGCCATTCTTGTGCCTCCACACGCCAGACGCTTACGTGGAAGCCAATCTTTTAACGCTTGGCATCGAATCCACAGCAACGGCATATTGGATTTACAAAATTATAGTAATGACAATGAAGTGGAAGAAAAATAAAAAAAATATCGCTTGCTTTCGATTTATTATTCATATCCAAACATAACATTAATAATATTTAGTGATGCAAAGGTTTGGCTCTTTCCATTTCCACGATTTGTTTCCGCGTTTCATCGATCCCAGTTCCACCCAATAGCCTCAGGCCCTAGTGAAAGCAGAAGGCACTGACGCCACTGTGGTTGCACTCGGCCGTAGCTATTTGTATGTAGCTGGCAAGCTCGTCATTGTCAGTAGAAATCGCCGAGAGATCAAAATAATGGAGTATGTAATTTGCACCGCACAAAACTTTTGGAGTGACACTGAGGCCCAACTGTTGATGGATAAATTTCGAGAATATCAACATGAAGTTGGACCTATGAAAAAATTTAAAAACAAAAAATCAATGTGGGAGAAAATTTCGGCTGATATCCTTTCTGAGTTAGGATCACTTAAGACAGGAGCACAATGTGAAAACAGGCAAAACAATCTAATTTTAAAGTTAACATCAGTGTTTAAAACTAACATAATCTGATTTATACTTAAGGTACAAAACAGTCAGGAAACGTAAAGGTTGGGTTGACAACCAAGATGATAAGGGAGGAGGTTTGGACTTAAATGGGTAAATGAATTTAGAAAATAAATCAGGTTTTTGAAGCCGCAAGCTCTGTTTTAATGTACATAGTTAGGCCTAACAGAACTTTAGCTAAGTGAAATAGTTAACAGCACTAAAAATTTTAATAATAATTAAAATAAATAGTCAGCTTCTTTTCACGAGACACTATGGTTATTGCAGAGAAAGCCCCAAAAGGAAAAGATTTCCTGATGATAACAGAACATCAAGTGAAAATTCAAGGATCCAAACAGATGGTGCCAACCTATTAAAATCTACGGATGTTACAGAAACAACAGTAGATGGTGTAGAAGTGAGGAGAGGAGTTGGTCAAGTTAGCTATAGTAACGTCGCATGTGATTCTAACGACGAAGATGAAAAACGGGATAAAAAGCGATTCCGTCAAACCTTATCTACAGTATTACTACAAATTCATCGAGAGAAGGAAGAAGCGAGAGAGAGGCGACATCAAGAAAAAATGGAGTTACTTAAAATGTTGTTGCAGTAGATTAGGAATAAATTTTTAGCCACAACCTTGATCGTACGACGTGCTGTTCCTGATATGTACATTCTGATATTTTATGTTTTTTTGTTTTTTTTGTTTGACCGTCTTTCGTGTTTGCTATCAAGGAAAGGACTAAATAAGCTCATTATCGTAGTGATTACAAGTGCGTGGCTGAGCTACCTTTCAAACTATTAGATAATGCCGGCCAACCTGTGTGACCAATTGTCTCATATGCAACCTCACGCCCGATCCTCTTTTTCCTATTTTTGCAGTAATAATAGGTGCCAACGACGTAGGCAAACCATAGTGGTATCTCATATTGTGTGCATCATTTCTAACGCATGCTCGTCAGTAGCAATGTCACGTGAAATCGATTGTTCACAAGAAATTGTTTATTCAGTTTTCAAATACAAACGTTTTTGCGAAACGGATTTTAAACGAATTTTTTCGTCTCATCGTTATGTTTATGCTGAGGAAACTTATAACACATCTCTGTAATAGAGATACAGCAATAACCATAAAAAGAAAATTAATGAAAACTGGCAATGATTAGCTGAACAAGGGAAGCAGACGTAAAGGATGTATGGCCTTCATAACATCCTGCCAGTCGATTGATAACATGTGAAATTATTGCGGGGGTATTGTGTCGCATAATAAATATTACAATGACTGAATCGAATAAAGAACGCAGTCATGCAGTGTATATTAGCCTTTTTGCTCACTTGATACACTAGTCAGTAGATTCCCAAGTCACAAAGCATCAGCATCCGTTATTTAACGCCGAGAGGAAATCGTATATAGCCGTGCATGGATAGGAGAGCGTGTGGTCCATTCCCCCCATCGCGCCACGTGAACAGCAGTTTTCTCAGTATCGAATGCGAGACGAGACGAGATACGCGAACCTTAGTTATATGAAGGCTGGCTAAACGCTGTAACCAGAGAACTATCCAGTTCTAAGATTACTTGGGTTAAAAAACCACAGCTGAAAGCCTCCATTTGTGATTCGTTTCTTTTGCTTTGTGTGTTCGTCGTCTCAGGAGGTTGGCCCTATTATCGTCTTCCAACTTCACAAAGTGCAGTGCCTTCTTTTACCACTTTTCGTTCAGAAAACGAGATACCATTTGGTAAGTTACCAATATTTTTACATGCATTGACACTCGACGCCAGACAGTGTGCATTTGGGACGGCATTTTCCTATTTATATCGAGATTGAATTGGGGAAATGACACTTACGTGCTGCCCTCTCGGGATAGTGGTTGAACTGATGGAATACAACACGAGAGTTCCCCATAAAAATTCTATGTCGAAGAATTATTAAACAGACTTTGTCAGTGTGGGATCAGTGCAACCACTTTTCGAAATCGGATTATGTAACTCCGTCTTAGATTGTAGTAGAACAACGACTAAAAAGAAAAAAGTTACAACAAATTGAAAAAGACATTTGAAAAAAAAGCGCTTGATGTTACGATTGATGTTACGTCTTAAAAGAATTCGCATATGAAACCTTGTTGCCCCCTTGTTTATTGATACGCATTGCTTGGTTAAAACTAACCACAACAAGTATGCAGTCCAATTCCACTAATTGGCGGTACCCAGTGACACCCAATTGCCTAGCCGAGTCGTGCAATTCAAAACAGCAGTTTGCGTGAGCACGTAGAAATCAAGTGAACTAGATCGATAAAGTTGCATAACACTAAATCTGTTGACGCATTAAATTTTGCAGGAAAATTCCTTTTACATACCTCGATATTCATGGCTGACAACATAACTGCATCAAATTGCATGCTGTATTCGGTAACGAAATAAATGAATAAATTAAATGTTAAATAAAACGAAACACTCAGATTACGTCATTCGAATTTTAGTCCTAGGATCGGGCGCTTGGCACACGTTACGCACATTTTAATAGACACAAGTGGAGGCCAGTAAACCCTTCGTGAAAGTATCGACTCAAAAGCAGTGGCAATACAAAAGTAAAATCATTCGCTTCCCACCTAAATAAATTGTAATCCATACCAGCACTTTAACGTAAAAAAAGCAATTAATTCAAACGCAAACTCACGGTGCTTAACTAACCTACAACTGTAATCTTTTCACTTGTCTGTGGATTTATGTATCCGCAGCAATGCGTTCACTGGCCCTTGAGACGTTACTCTAACTCAAAAAGCGTGATCCAAATATAGCTCTAACTTACAAAAGAAAGGCCCGTGCTTATTCTTCGCGTTTCACGCTTAAACTCCGTCTTTTTATTTCCATCTCTATTCGAAGCGTAGCGCGAAACTTCCGATAAACAACGAACAAACAAACAATGCATGTTCTAGAATTTCGTAACGTTTCACGCTGTTTAGCATTTCCAATTGCTTATGACGATCTGATTAAATGATGATTCTATTTTTAAAATAGGGATCATTTGATTTGCATAGTTCTCGAAGTCAAACACGCCATGACGAGCTATCAAGTTGTTCCAACCGTTCAACCTGTTTCAGCTGGACCTAGCAAAACAGACGTGTCAGAAGAGACCCAGAAATTAAATGGCGATGGCGCACGCGAAGACCTTTTTTTATCCCCACTGCCGCCGCAAACGAAAGTGTACCGACGCCGATGGCTAATGCTTGTCATATTCATACTGGTTTCCATGTCAAGTGCCTTCCAGTGGATCCAGTTCTCCATCATCACCAATTTGATTATGAAGTACGTCTTTGCATTTTTCTTTGTTTCACAGACGTTTATTAAATTCTTCATTATTAATAATGTAAGATATTACAACGTTGATTCAACTACCGTTGATTGGACTTCCCTTGTTTATATGGTCACTTACGTAAGTTATACATCCTTTTTACGTAAGCAATGAACGTCATCCACATACTTGGCAATTGATTTTTATTGCGTTAGATTCCGCTCATTTTTCCTGGAGCCTGGATTATGGACAAAGTGGTATGAATTTATCCTTTGCTCATAAAATTTGTTTCTTAAACCTCCCTTTTATTTAAAATAAGAATGCTATCATTTTCAGGGATTGCGCGTGACGCTTCTAATGGGAGCTTTTGGAACGGCTTTGGGATCGTGGATCAAAGTATTAGGTGCGGCTCCCGACCTTTTCTACGTGGCTCTCATTGGCCAAACAATTACAGCCATGTCTCAGGTTTTGTTTATTACAATTTTTTTTTTTCAATTCTTGTACGTTGTTATTGTGGAAACAATTATCGTTTAATGATTATAATGTAAAGGTTTTTATTCTAGGTGTCCCACCAAATGTCGCAGCCGTCTGGTTCGGAGCCGAACAAGTTTCTTCGGCTTGCTCTATCGGCGTCTTTGGGAATCAGGTGACTATCTACATTCTGATCTGCTCCAGATTAAATGCTTCAAGTTAAATAAATGGGTTGATGTGTGCCAGCTAGGTGTCGCTTTAGGATTTTTCTTGCCACCAATGATGGTACAAGATCACGAAAATGCCGAAGACATCGGTGCTGATTTGAAACGCATGTTTTACATTGTGGCAGGCATCTGCACAGCCTTTTTTCTGCTTGTGCTCGCCGGTACATTGAATTTATTTTCTTTAAAGCAAATTTTGAGTACCTACTATGTTTATCGGTTTGGTGAATAGCTTTTCAAGCCAAACCGCCTCTTCCACCGAACGCCGCACGCGCTGCACCTCAATCCGCCGAGCCAGTGACGTATTACCAGTCAATCAAAACGATCGTAACCAATCGCAATTACATCTTACTCTTGATTACGTACGGCATCAACGCTGGTGTTTTTTACGCCATGTCTACCTTACTGAACCAGACTGTGCTCAAACATTTCCCGGTATGTCCCGTTTTTTTATTGCTTTTCAATTTCAGAAATTCCATAAACGCCACATATTTTTTTTCAATTACAGGGCGAAGAAGAAAACGCTGGTCGAATTGGCCTGACAATCGTCGTGTGCGGCATGTTTGGTTCAGTGGTATGTGGTATTATTTTGGATAAGACGCACAAATTCAGGTGATACGCAATTTAGCCCGTCGTTGCAAAATGCAAAGTTAACGTGCATTCCTCTTTCTTTTTAAAAAAAAAAAAGGGAAACTACCCTCGTGGTGTACGGATTAGCAGTGGCCGGAATAGTTGCCTATACCTTTACCTTCGAGCTTCAGTACATTGTCGTAACGTTCGTCACAGCTGGAGCCGTTGGGTAAATTTTAAACCATTAATATTTCCCTTTTTAAAATTTGATTAATAAGGATGCATTTAATCTTTTTGCCTTGACGCGATTAAGGTTCTTTATGACAGGATATCTTCCTGTCGGATTCGAATTTGCAGCTGAATTAACATACCCCGAACCAGAAGTGACTTCATCCGGTTTGCTCAACGCGTCCGCACAAGTGTTCGGCATTGTCTTCACAATCATGGGTGGTTGGCTTTTAAACAGCTACGGCGATCTTGTTTGCAACGGGATATTATCAGCAGCGTTGTTCATTGGGGCCGTTTTGTCGTTCTTTATTCGTTCGGATCTCAGACGCCAACGAGCAAACCAAATGGAAGCCTTACGATTAAACGGGCCAGCTTAAAAGAGCCAATTTAAGCCGCACAAGTTGTTGGGTTTTATTGTTAACACGTTCATTTGCTTAGCGTGTGTAGTTAGGTATTAATTTTTTACGTGTAACGCGTGTTCATTTTCAAAATGTGATGCTTTTACTTCAGTGTGACTGGCTGCTGAGGCGAAAGGTGATTGCCTCTTATGCCTTTATCGTTCGATGCTAATGTGTTTGGCAGTGTTGTAGTGCTGTCGTAGAAATGCAGAAAGGACTGTCTTCCGTACAAAACAGGGAATGCAAAGTTCATACATATTTAGCTTTATTATATATATATAGTATTACGTCATTTCGGGAACCTCCGAAACCTTTTTTTAATATTACAACCCATTAAAATGACCAAATTAGGATCAAACTTTTGCAGTATACAATTGATTCAAATGTTATGAACCTGTTAGAAGCTAAAACAACAATCTGCTTTAACACTGTAAGCCTGCCCATTGTAAAACTTTGCTTAATGAAATAAAACAAATACATCAAAATTTGAAACTGGAATTGGTTCATTAGAATTCGAAAATGAAGAGGACGAAAGAAACTGTTTTAAATTAGCGTTTATTAATCACTGTCATATTTTGCCGTGACGGTTATTGTATCTAAAGCGTCTTTCAGAAAGGAATGAGTATAGCAAACAAGTTTGCATGAATATAATATTTTCTGTGATTATATAAATATTATAATTTGTTTTATGATTTTCGGTTAAGAAAGATGAACGGCGATTGCACATTTTCATCCAGTTTTTCTTGACACTTAAGCCCTCTCTTCGTCAGACTTGTTGGAAGACTGACCCTCGCCCTCATAGGTTGAGGACTGACTGCCGCTCTGATAGCTTGAGGACTGATACCAGTTCTGAGGTACGCCGTAGCCAGAATTTCGGAATCCGTAGGACCCGGCTGTTTCATAACCACCAGCAGGTAGATACATTCCCGATGCAGCAGATCCAGTGTTTTGGCCGTACGATTCGCCTTCGGTCATAACAGTGTAGCCGATCGGTCCCATGCTACCCTTAGGTCCTTGTGGTCCTGGCATTCCCCGTAATCCCTTTGGTCCAACAGGTCCAGTAGGTCCCATAGGTCCGGTGGAGCCTGGTTGACCATCGTTTCCATTAGAACCGGGTCTTCCTTCTGGTCCAGAAGGTCCTTCTGGACCAACGGGCCCAGTAGGTCCACTAGGTCCTTCAGGGCCTGAAGGTCCAGGATAACCAGCGGGTCCTTGAGGACCTGTTTCTCCTTGAGGACCAGGCATACCATCTTTTCCGCTATCTCCTTTTTCGCCCCGTGGTCCTGAATTGTAAAATGTTTCGATTAGCAAGAAAATAATAATTAAGTTTAATGTTTAATTAATACAAACCTTGGGGACCAGTAGCGCCATCGTTTCCGTCTTTGCCTGGGGAGCCTGGAAATCCATTAACGCCATCTTTACCAGGAGCACCTGGAGTACCAGCTGGTCCCTGAGGTCCTTTAGGTCCGGCTACGTAACTGGGTGCACCAGGGCGTCCATCTTTACCTGGAGCTCCAGGGGATCCGGAATCTCCTTTCTCTCCTTTAGAGCCAGTGTCACCTTTTGGACCAGGAGCTCCGTCTTTTCCAGATGGACCTTGGGGTCCTTGGGGTCCAGCATAACCTCGAGCACCAGGGGTTCCGTCTTTACCATCACGTCCAGGAGTTCCTGGTGGTCCGGCAGTGACGTACGTTTGACCAGGAGCACCAGTTTCACCTTTAGGTCCTTGAGGTCCTTGTGGTCCGCGTTCACCGTCTTTTCCTGGAGCTCCAGGGGAGCCATCTGATCCAGGTGCGCCATCGGATCCTGAATCTCCCTTCTCTCCCTTTTCGCCATGCGCACCATCTTGTCCAGGAGTACCATCGTTACCCTTTTCTCCTTGAGGTCCAGTTGCTCCATCGAAACCAGGTAGACCTTGGGGGCCAACTGCACCGGGTGCGCCGGGTTCACCTCTGTCTCCGGTGTCTCCTTTCGGACCGGCGGGACCAGGTGGTCCAGCGATGTATGTGGGCGCGCTGTGATACGTACCAGCGTACGTTCCAGGTGCAACACCCGTTTTCGTCAGCATTGGAAGGTAACTAAAAATCATTTGCATATATTCAAATGTTTCAGGTTCACGGATCTTGTATCGCAAAAGGCAAGTAGAAAAACATCGTTTCGTTTTGGGTTGTTGAACCGCCTCCAAGCCATGCCACCAGATAAAGATAACAAAATGAGACTATCCTTAAAAAACTGTTTAAAACATTGCCCTGACCTAGTTGAACGCTTTCCCATTTTCAATGGACGTAAACGATTTTTATGACATCTACGTAAATAAACAGGTTCAAACTCGTTTGAACCTCGTTAGAATACCGAAAGTGCATTGTGTTGGTTAAAATTCCAATTGTTTTAAACCCAAAAATTTATTAGGGCCTATACTTACTCAATAAGGAAAGCGTTCCATTGTCGGTGAACTTCGTCATCCTCTTCAGATCCATCGGATGTACTAAATGGATAGTTAAGGTAAGGTGTTTGAACCGCCGTATATGGATCAGCTTCTGCTGTAGAATAATCTGATCCGCGATTAACATGAGGGGCAGCCGAGGCAACTGCAACAAGGAATGCTAAAATAGCCTGCAATATTTGAAAACAATGGATTTGTTTTGAATTAATGTTGTTAAGACATTGCGTCTTTAGGTAATGATCTTACCACAACGTTCATGGCGGGCGAATTTGTGATGTTTACTTTAAGTGTTGGCGTTTTTTTGTCACTCGTTTCTTTTGCGTGAAGCGGCACAGAAACAATTAAGAAATGCTAGGAGGATGTCTGTAAGGACCCAAAGGCGACACCGTTCAATTTCCAAAAATCGATGCGGACAAGTGGCAAATTAAAACGCGAAACAGCGACATAAAAATAGTGTTAGAAATGAATCGTCATTACGACATGTGATTTATACAAATTTAAGTTCAAATTCATCGCTTGGTATAAAGTGAGGACATCTTCTTACTTAACGAAATGCCTTACGAACACTCGATCTTTGGGAGAACTTTTACTTCATTAAAGATTGAATAATAAACCTTACCTTTTTTTATTGTTACTCTTTGCTCATACAACCAGCACACGAATGCTGATCAAACACCACTCGATACTGTCCTTTTAAACCATCATGAGCTGCAGTGAAGGTGTAGAAAATGAAAACGCGTCGCGTACAACAGAACCCAGAATTAGCTCAAAAAAACCTGTTAATACAAGGTCACAGGACAGGTTGACAATTAATTACCATATCTGTATACAAATACATCTGTGCGCCAGCTGCCGGTACTGCAGCTATTTCTTTAAAAACAATCAAATCCAGCAATTCAATGTGTTCAGGCATGCATATACAAATCATTATCAGATTTTTTTTTATGTGTTCGATGGATTGGGGTGTTCAACACGAATAATTGTATATAACAATTGGCAAGTTACGTATTAGTAATGCCTACCTCTCATTAACAAGCATCAAAACATGCTATTCTGTTTAGCTATACCGTCCCATGCCATTTCGATTAGCCTCTTGGTCGTCAATAAACACGACTGATGATTATTACCTGTCCTAAGCGAATTTTCAAAGATTCAAAAGTAGACCTGCAAATGATTAAGTATTGGTAAACTTGAATGATTTGAAATTATTCAATTTGTTTTTGTTATTTGTCCTGCGTTCTTTCTCTTGCGATGTTTATCTTTCGCGAAAATCGAGAGCACCTTCGATGGTCTTTTTTTTATCGCACTGCCAACAGGTTGTAATTGTTTACTAGTGGAGACAATAAAAAATGATCAAAATTTAAAGAAAACTGTGGAAAAAAATAGTCTAATTTCAATGTAAGATGAAAGAACTTACTGAAGGATAAAAACGTTGGCTCGTTTTCTTGTTTTTAAAGTTGTTTTTCGAGATATTTGAAAAAATCATTTTCCCCAGCTGTATTAAAAATAAGGTCAACCGTGAAAGTTTGTATGCATATGTCCATTCTCCCAAAAATTTTTTAGTCCCACAAGTTGGGCACAAGTGGACAGCAAAGACAATATAGTGAAGGTCATCCTCGTATAAGTGTCAATTATCTCAATGTCGTTAGCTTTCAGGTATCACTATCCCCTGGTATATGCAGTAGGATAGATTACAAGATTACACGCCTTCTAATGCGTGACTTTGTATGTTGTTTTGCACAACAATTTTTGTTATGTCCGCTTTTGAAAATGATCCTGCCGAAGGCTATTCCGGGGCTCTATAAGGTCTTCTATTTGGGGATGAAAAGTCTATACATATAAGGTAACACATTCTAGATTCCATCATCGATCTCGTTTGAATTGCGATTTGTCATCAGCCGAAGATCTACGATGATGCGGCAATAATGAGGTATACCTCCCTGAACAGCGGGTCACACCTTTTGGCCGCATTAAATGTCGAAATAGATTTTTTTAAATATAAAATGGGCGTATTACATGAAAGATTGGCATGACACCCTATCAAAAACCTGTTGATGAACAATAGAAGATATGTTGATTTATAATACATAACAGGCATTAATACGCAATTTACGCGCTGGCATTAAGAGTTTTTTTTTCAAGTCTTCGTGAAAGTGAAGGGCGAACTTTTTGGAAAGAAATGACAAAACAGAACGTGCAAGAAAGTCTCCGAGTACGCATTCCAGAAAAGGAATAGATTTTTTTCTTCTGGATTTTGAAAAAAAAACAAAAAACGAATTCAAACAAAAACGTAAACAAAACAGATAAACTAGTCTAGTTACTTGATCGTGCTACAAAATCCCAAAATTCCCTTGAGTAGAAAGTAATGTGGGGATGGCATCCAGGTCAGTTGATTTACGTTATTTTCTTTTTACATTTATATCTGAACACCTATAAGCGATAATAATCATTTATCGCGTTTGCCATTAGTACCGCTTATGATGCCATTGTAAAAAGCATACAGTAAATACTTAGACTCTAGTGTTTCGATCATTTTCATTATGTAAGATTGGACTACCAACAAAGGTCGATAACAAATCCGTTTAAGATTGTCAAGGGCGACCATAACTCATTGCAGAACTAATCAGCACATTACGGTTTTCCCTTTACTTAATTTTGCATTAAAGATGCAGGGAGTTTATTAAGCAAGGGGAAAGTATATCTTCACTAGTTCACCTTGTATGCAATTCAAAAGTAAAAACCTTTGGTTTTTTTCAAAATTTGGTTTAACTTGATAGAAAGTGTCAAATATGACCTAAATGGTCATTAAACGACCTGAATACTCACCTCTACCATTCCATAATTCTGAAAAAAAAACCCGGTTGATCAGCATCTACCTATCATTTTTCAGCTTCGAACACGTCGGAGTTATGTCGTGTTACGCGACAAATGGCAAATATTTAAAATAAATCACCATCTCTTTTGCGGAATTTTTTTTTATTATGTTTTGGGTGGGAACGGAATCGCGGGGTAAGCCCGGAAGGAACGAGCGCCTCTTTTTTTGAAAATCAGAAAAGAAATGATAAGGGAAACCAAAAAAAAAAAAAAAAAAAAAAATCGAAAATTCCAAGTTATCTAACAAGCGTAAAGTAAAACGGTGTGATGCCCCAGTCGTTAGTAGCCTACTTGTCGTTTTTTCTTATCTCTGACAGCGAAAAGCGAAAGCCGAAAGCAGCACAGTACACGAAGCGTGTCGAACTCTATATAAAGAAGCGTATAAACAGCAGCCAGCCATAATTGATTACTCCGATAGCTTAAAAAGTATGTAAAATCCATGGTGTTAAAGATCCTTTTTATACACGTAGCCATCGCTATAGTGCACCTTAATTTACTTCGCTTTACGGTGATCAAAAGATTTATTGATTATTGTAAAAGGAAAACAAATAATGCATTATAGGTAATCTTATAGTGTTGTGAATGTTTTCAACGCGGGTATGTATATAGTTTGATTTGATAAGAATCCATAACATCTTATCTCATATTCATATAAGCAGCTTCACTTTATCGACGATAAGCATAATGGAAACGATGCTTTTTAATCGCTTTGTACTGGCCTTCCAAAGCTGACGTTTAAGAAAAAAAAAAGTTTGATCATTTCACGTTAGACAGTGTGATTGTTTGCACGATTCGCTATTTGTTTAAATCTCTTGCAGCTTCAGAATGGTGTTTTGTGTTGAAGTCATTGGATGGGGAATTATGGTGGTGATGGGAGCCAAACTTCTGTTCAATTGCTGCTATTTCTTCTACACCACATACCTGGCCGCAGCTTTAGGACATAATCTAGGCCCTCAAATTAAACAATACGGCTCTTGGGCAGGCAAGTTTAACGTGCTAAATGACGCAATCCGCATAATCGATTTGAATTGTAAATCTATTTTTTTTTTTGGTTTTATTATTTTGTTTTGGAATGCAGTTGTGACGGGGGCAACGGATGGAATAGGAAAAGTTTACGCTCAGCAAGTATTAAACCTGGATTTGTTCCAGTTTATTTTTTTTTGTATTAAATAAATTATTAATCAACTCTTTTTTTCACATGGAAACAATTGACGTGACAGTTGGCAGCCTTAGGATTAAATATTATACTCGTCAGTCGATCATCCGCAAAACTGCAGCAAGTGTCAGACGAGATATGTATATGAAACAATCCTTTCATTTATGTTAGAAAAGCTATGTTAATTCGAAACGCCTAGCAGCTGATGTGTCGATTTTATTGGTCGATAAGGTCGTCAAAATCGTGAGATCCAAATCAAAACGGTAGCTGTCGATTTCACTGACGGCAATGCCATTTATCCTAAGCTAAAGAAAGAACTGGCGCACCTGTTTGGACAAATAGGAATACTAGTCAACAACGTCGGTATGCATATTTAATGAATCAAACGAATCTATAAGAATCAAATGAAACTAATGAGTTTGTATTGATGTAAGGTACGAAATTGCCACACTGTCACATCGCTGATGTTCCATCTGGCGAACAGTTTAACGAGATCATTAATTGCAACGTTATGTCGATGGTCCGGCTGACCAACATGCTTCTGCCTGCCATGAGAAAGAAAAAGAGAGGATTGATCATCAATATTGGATCTCTTTCCGGTACGGGATTTTCTCCAATGAGGACCACCTACGGAGCTACGAAAGTCAGTCTGAGAACAATCATTTGACATTGGTGGATACTTAAATCACGCTGGTATTTGTCTGAGTATATATATAGGCTTTTGTTGACAAGTTTTCGTGCGATTTGGCTGCAGAATGTCGTTCAGAAGGCGTCGTTGTCCAGTCTATATTGCCAGGTTACGTAGCAACAAAATTGCCCGGATTGAGTGGTAAATCCAGTTTCGATGTGCCAACAGTCGAAACGTACGTGGAGGCTGCAATACGCTCTCTCGGAGTAGAAACTAGAACAGCAGCTTACTGGTTTCACAAGATACTGGTTAGTTGAAAGTCAAAACCAAAACATAATTTTTTACTCTTATCATTTTTGTTCTGAATTTTATTTTCCCCCTTACAAAATTTCACTACCTCTGTAGCTATACTGGACTGAACTTCTGTACTTTTTCGTCCCAAACTTCGTTCAGAAATTAACAGTGATTGTCATAAGCCGTAAAACACAAATGGCGAACGTCAACAAACACGAGTAGAAGAGCTGAATATGAATACACGCGTATACGATGGCTTATTTTTTAAGATTGATGTGATCTTCTTAAGCGATACACAAACGCAAAATGTACGCGTCACATTAGACAATTCCAACAGACAAAGACTATGCTTAAAAGCATTAAAACATTATTCCAATTTATTAGACAGTTGAGCCTCCTGCTAACGGCAATAAATCTTTATTACTTGAGCACCCCCGAACTACCGGATTTCATTGAACAAAATTCTTCCCACGTACTCAAGCGGATCTATCGCATCCTCGATATGATAGACGTTGATTTCTTTTTATATGACATGCTTCGAATACCCATTTTTGAAACGTCACTCGTTAAAGAATGAGACACGAGCGCTCTTCGTGCGTAAATTCCGTTTTTTTTTCGCCTTCTCGATGCAGTGCAACCAAATCGGGAGATATGATGGGAAATATAAATCTATTTTTAACTTTTTGCTTAGTGCTTTGCATCGACGCTTACGTGGTGTCTTGTTTCCTGTACCCGGGCAGCAAGGTCAGCATCCGTTGACAACAAATTAAAATATTAACGCCCGTTTTATAATCTTCCCTTTGTAGATGCGAGATTTCAACAATTGGCAAAAGAAAAGATCCCTCCTACGCCGTGACTCAGAATTACCTGTCATATTATATATATATATATATATATATAAAAGAAATGAGTCACATTAAACCTCCTACACGTTATGTCCCATATACGCACAGCAAATACGGCTGATTTCCATAAGCCAAATTTCTTTTGATTATGAATCTTCAAGGTTGCCTGTTCAGAAATGATCACTGTTTGATTCGATCCTGCCATTCGTTCGAGCACGTTGGAGGAGTCATAGCATTACGCTGAATTTATTCTGAAGGTAAAAGCATTTGAATATGCCGATGGTCAGCACAGGTATATGTATATATACCTGTAAGGTGTATGTATATATGTAAATTAAATGGATATTTTCTGTGTCTTGGTCATGACCACACGTAATTTACAATACGTAAAGGTCTGTACGTAGTGTTGACGCATTTTTGGAGCGATATCAAATTCGTCTCGTGATAAATTGGCAAGCTGAGTTGAATTTTAAAGTAAGGCATTTCGTTGACTATCCCCCCCCCCCCCCTCACACAAGTCAATACCTTCATGTCTTTTACACTTGACACATTTGACGCAATCTTGGCGTCAAATGCTCGTCGTCATCCTAGCATGCGACTTGCCGAACAGCTCGTCACGGACGATTTTTTATGACATCCATTCGACTACGCACAAGCAGTAACTGTCCTGTTAGTATTTCGTTTTACATTTAACAAACGACAGCTATGAAATGATGCTACTACGGATAGACATCCATCCGCGTTGCGCACAGAAGCTCCTCATTAAATTTGGTTTTCGGTTGTATAAATAGAGAAGTTGTGTCTGGTTGAAGACAATTGTTCCAGCAAGCCAAGTCATCACATACCTATCGAGAGAGCCTTTGAGCGCTAAACACAAATTATAAAAAAGTAAACTTTAATTTTCCTACAAGTTTTCTATATGTTTAATTCATTGTTTATTTTGTTGATCATGTTTTTAAATAAATGTACAGTGAAATCAGTAGCAACAGTTGTCCTCCTTTGCCAGTTAATGTTGACGCTATGGTCGGCCGGCGCTGTGGCGGCACCACCTGCGGAGACTAACCCGTCCCCGAAGAATCTAGAAGATTTTAGAAACCACATACGCAACACTTTGACAAACTATTTAATGACACAGACCCACGCCAGGTAAATTCAATTATGATCTCCTTAGTATTTGATTACATTTTTGACAGCATATTTGGGGTATCATCTGATAGGTATGGAAAGCGAATGGTTCCCCTTAGCCAATCCGTTTCGAATATTCGCAACTGGAACGCTCAGAAGCCAAGCGAAGAGTGGCTTGGACATAACGACGGCAGAGAACCGAGTGGCAAAGGCGAAAACCTGATGGACATTTGCTTTCAAATTAACACGTCGCCGGAAATTCGAAACCTTTTACTTTCTTAATTTTGAAACCGTTCCATACGAAAAATCTAAATGAAATCTGGTAGTTACGCAATGGCACCAGGGTGTTAAACGAAAAAAAAAATTACCTATGTTTAAATACATCTCCATTTAAACGTCGTCAGCAAGTGTTTGCAAATATCAATTACTTACATTGCAGGCAGCAATGAGGATAAGCGGGGAAGGCATTAGGACTTCCGCCCGCCGACGCACGGCTGTCTCGTGAGCCGCCATTCTGCTTGCGCAAAAATACTGTTGCTATGCTAATTATGAATCAGAACTGGCACTTGTCGCTTCCTCCGTTGCTGAGTAATTCCGAATGCACGTCGACTAGGTAGGAGGATTGAGCGGAAAAAATGGCTAGTAAACTTCCGTCCGTCTCTTCAAGAACAACAAGGTTAAAGTCAGCAACTTGTCACGTCACAAAATACACAAAAAGAGCTATTTATATAGTTGACAATGGTATGTGAATGGTCCTATTTCTTCTAAAGTGGGTTGTCAACGTTTCGACGAGCTTACGACTGAGCAAATATTATTTTATGGTTCTATAGGGTAAATGGAGGCCGCTAGATGTCTCCACAAACATTGAACTCGATAACCGCTAGGTTGCACTGATACCAGGATTTTTCTCATGCTCGTGAGGGCGGAAAAACGATGACAGAGTTCTCGGCCATGACGATGCAGAAGAGCCTGGATGCGGGACTAGGGAGGGGTTCGTCTATTCCGAAAAAGTGACATGGAAGCCTGTATTTGCATCGGTTGCCGACCGAACTAGTAACGACTCAACCGTGATCAGTCTCTTAGGGCTGGGCTATATTGCCAGAGCATATCATCTTTGCCTGTCATACGAAATCGACATTTAGTTGCGGTTTCCTGTTGGCATCATTGTGGGAGTTGTCAGTTGTGGAAATTGTTTTCGAGCTCTCGGGCAAGTCGACTGGGCGTTCGTGACTGTTATTTGCGAAAAGAAAATAACTCAACATACCAGACACACCTCACGGATAGGCAGTTGGAAGGAATATCTCTCTGACTGTGGTATGTTTTATTTGAAATTTATTAATCTTTCTATCTTAATGTGAGAATGTTGCAGTGGGCCATGTAACGCTTTGAAGTTTATCATTTGGTTTGACCCTAAATGAAGATGGCATTCCAAGAGTTCCTCCTTCTCAATAGCATTAGCTCATAGAACTTTCTACTCACATCAGGAGACCACTTTCTAAAATCATAAGAGCCTCACCTTTCAGGCTTACATTGACATTTGGCAATGTTTAAGACGGAGTACTTTGTGCAATGTACTCCTTGCAGGTGCCACAGTTCTGAAATCATTCAATTGGGAAAAGACTTTATGTTAAGAACTCTTTCTTATCTAACACCCTTAAAGTGGTTTTTTTCTATTTACACAGATTTCGCAAAAAGATTTATTGCTATACCGTTTGTGGCTTTGGGGAAACATATACTGAATGTTTGATTCTGTCAGACAACCAGTCTTTTGTTTTCTTTATTAACTCCCGGATCGGCGGCGACCTTGAAAAGAAAAAGGCAGAAATACGCCAAAAATTTGGTTTTCACATTTGCCAATCAGGTTGGGAATCTGAGCAGGCTGGAGGGAGCTGTTTTGGATGTGATATGGATGGGAGGGAGGGTGGATCGTATAGTTCCGTAGTCTATCGTTGGAACCCACCAGTCTAAAATTAGGAGGGTCCTGGTCCTTTAGGGTGGCGTGTTCCCCCTCTTTTACAACCCCCCCCCTCTCCACATCTCAACTGAAGGACAGGGGAAAAAAAAGTGCAGGTTGGATCGTACCCAAGAATACGCAAGAGAGAGCATCGACGCTGATAGACGTTGCTGCGTCGCTCCTCTTCTTCCGCCTTGCCCCCTTCTTATATTTACGACAATCGGCAGCAAGGAAACGCAGAAGCCTTTCTCTGGAACTTGATCCGCGGGAGCGTCCCAAAAAGTCCTAACTAAAATTACTGTCCCGCTTGACTGCGATGCACACGACAGCAGAAGAATAGTGTCACCTCCTAAACTCGCTTGTCCGTTCCCTGTAATGCCAGCAAGAAAACGTAGTACGTAACTTATTCTTCGTTCCGGCGCTTCGCAACCCACCCCGTCTTGAAAAATGTTATGTCCTTTTTTTGCTCTCCACTCGTCCGTTGTCTTGTTTTGTTTCGTCAGATGGGCAGTTCAGTCAACTCCTTTATCTGGCATTTTGCCTCATTCTCCGCTGCACATACATTTTTCGTTGTTTTGGTTGTCTGTGCGTTGCCTTACCTACCCAATGTACACACGACCACCTAACATTTTTCAGACGTAAAACTGCAGTTTCTGTTCCCGAATGGCTAAGCGTTTTTTTTTTGCCTGTTGCTTGCGCTTTTCCAAACTTATCCAAATAAGCGGAAAGACATGGGTGGGGAGAAAGAAAAAAATCACGTCAACAAACGGCGCCAATAGCGCAAATATCCCTCGATCCCCGTAGTAGACAAAAGCTATTTCAAAGTTGTTGAGTGCAGTGGCTATAGTTGTCTAGCAACAAGCGCAAGGTCAAGTCGTAAAAAGGCAGATGACGCGACTACTATGAATGTATTATTTGGTTGGCTGGTACTGGAACAAAGCAGGAAAGGAAAAAAAAGCGTGACATTAGAGGCGGGTGCTGATTGCAAAGCGAATGAACACTATGTTTCGCCCAAGCGACAGTTTGTTGAGAGGCTGCGTTATTCAATTTCCAAGGGAATTGGTGGAGCGTTTGAAATGCAGCTCATAGGTGGGCAAGGAAAAGGGACCTGCGAAACGCACGACGTAAGTCTGGCTCGACGCCCACAACATGCCTTTATCCGAAGAAGGCAGAAAAAGCCAGTCAGCTGATTGTTGCCCAACTATTTCCAACAGCATATATATATATATTTTTTTTTTTTGCCTTCCTCTCAACTGCTGCGAGCAAACCGCTATAATGTGATTGTTCTTTTTCACTGGCTATTCCCAGGTTTTTCAACCCTGCTAGCGTTTCGTTCGCCGCAGCCATGACGTCCAAAAAGCTCTACGGTAAAGACTTGAAAGAATTCGACGATGTGGATGTCGACGACCTTCTCACCCAACTATCGGCCGAAGAATTGGAAATCCTCTCCAAAGAAGTCGATCCTGATGTACGTCAATTTAATTTTTATGGCATTTGTCGGTTCATTCTGAAGCTTTTTTTGCGACAAACACTTTGTAGGACCGGTTTATGCCTCCTGATCAACGAACCAACTACCACTGCGAACGTGAAGCCACCGGCCCAGTCAACCGTAAGCAGTTAATCGACCACATTAACAAGATTGCACTGGAGACTCCCGACCAACCTGAAAGCGTGCCATTCGTTGCTGGAGTCGTCCGTGGCAAAAAGGTAATAAATACATTGTGATCCTTTTATTATTTATATTTCTCCCCCCGGGTTCTTCCCATATCGGACCGCGTTGTTATTTTTTCTTAGTGTTAAGCAATCGACGTATGAGTTGCACACGTCTTACGTAACCAGACGTCAGGTTGGACCGCCGTCAGGAAGTCCCGATCCGTTTCCCAACTCCTTCCGCCGTCTTTTATGGAGGTAGCGCATCTGGCTATGGGGATAGCTGGCCCGATATGTTGCCCGTGCTAAGACTTTGGAGTGTTAGTATGCCATCGCTGGCCTTTTCTATAAAGGACTTTTTCTTTATATAAGAGAGTGATTCATCAATCTGTGTGGTTGGCAAAGAAGAAGGTTGGCATGGTGACACTTTCAATCACCTTATTCATCCGCCGGGTCCCCCATCTGTCTCGATATCCTCGCGACAATCTTGTATTCTTTTCACTCCTCTTTGGGCTGGGCCGAACGAAGGTGTCTGGCAAGCTGGAAAGAGATGTGGCCGCCACACGATTCGCTGTGCCCGCCTCCGGTCCTTGTCCCTTTACACCCTATAAATAGACGGCGTTATGTTTATTTTCAAACCTGCGTGCGCCGGTACTATACAAAATGGTCGGGGACCGACGCTAAACTTCCCCTGCATCATTTGCCTTTTTCGGCCAATATCGCGGCCATCTCTCGCGCTTCGGCTCATTTAAAATGTTTGCCACTATTTTCAAGGGCAACTGTTGGCTAACCGGGGAAACGGGCAAAAAAAAAGGGAAATTAACGACCGTTACATATTAGCCATCGGTGGATAATTTCCATGCCGCCTTGGGTTTCAAAAATAGGAATGGCTGATGAAAGATGAAAGTTCTTTTTTTTTTTTTCGTTTGTTTATTTATTTTGATTTCTTATGTTGTTGTTTTTTTTTTAAATCCGCGTGTATAGTGGATACCTCCGGAAGCGCCGGTCATCGCCACCCGTGAGGATGAAGGAGTCTCATTCAACCTGGAGGATGAGTACGAGCAAGCACTGGGCACGGCCACTGAAGAGGAGCTGGTCGACTTGGCAGGTGACGACTCCCTAAAGATGAAAATATTCGCACTGAATCTTTTAACTCTTCATTTCATTTACATATTAGAAAGATTTTTAATGATCAATTTCTTTTCTATTAGCTATTCTGGGATTCCATTCGATGATGAATCAGGATCAGTACCACGCGTCACTCCTTAACAAGGGCAAAGTGGGTTTGGGTTGGGATGGCGTAACGAAAGCCTCGCAACCCAAAGCTCTACCTTACGAGCCTCCCAATATGACAGATCCGGAACAATCTATCCTCAAAGTTTATGACGACGATAGCAAAACAATTGAATTATGCTTCAACAATATCAATTTGACAGACGACCAGTTCGACCGGTTAGAATTCTAAAGCCAATAAAAACGATGGAATTGATGCACGATTAACCTTAATGTTTTTCTTTTACAGACTGTTTAAAGCGCTGGAGATCAACACGCGCTTGGAAGTCCTTAGTCTCAGCAACACTGGCCTTACAGATCGCACAGCTGAAAAATTGGCCGCGGCTCTAGAGAAAAATGCCACATTACGCGTTATCAAGTATTACAGCATACGAAAAGAAAAGCTTGTGTATTCAAGTTTGAACTAATTTCCATCTTTTCTTTTCTTCGTATCGTAATTCCCTAGCATTGAAACCAACCAAGTGAGCGCTAATGGAATCGTCAGGCTCGTAAAGAGCTTATTGGTACAAAAGAATATCGAAGAATTCCGCGCCTCCAACCAGGTAAAAACCCCGGTCTACACGACCGTAATCTTCTTTTTCCATTCTCGACGCAAAGTGTAGAAAGCGGGGGAAGGAAAAACATTTTTTCTTTTTGGAATTTTTGAAAATAGAATCAACTTTTCACGCTGTGCCATACATATTTAAGCCAGTGTGCTGGCGTCAGCTTTCTAGCGTGACATACATTCCTAGAACAACATGTTGTCTTTGTTGCCTTAACTTTATGATGTTATGTTTATGTTCTGGTTTTTTCTTAGTTAACAGCCCATGTTCTGGGTAACAAAGCAGAAATGGACATCACCCAATACATCGAGCAGAACCCGACGCTGATGCGAGTGGGGCTCTTTTTCGAGTTCAACGACGCCCGGAGTCGAGTAGCCACGCAGTTGCAAAAGAACATTGACCGCAGTAAGATTTCGCACTTTTATTTATTTATTTTTTCATTTTCTTCTTGGTTTTGAAGTATTCTTGGCCCTTGCTCTGGCATACTTTTCCTACTTCCCGTCTGCCCGGCCTGCTACCCCATAATTACCAAGCATGTTTCGGCTGTCCATTGCGAAGGGACGCCGGACCGGAGTAGTATGCGCGACCCCGTTTCACACAGCTTAATTATTCCTAGCCCTCTCTTAAATAGCTATGTGTGTCAATTGTGTTTCCTGGCTAATGACTGCCATTCTATAATAACTCCACTAAATCGGCAACCCGAAAAATCAGGGACGTGAACGGTAGTCAAGCGCGTTGTCCATACTAACTAAGAAACACGCCATGAATATCGGCATTCATAGTTTCACAGTTCATAGATAGTTTTCCTTTTCCTTGTGGTTGGTTGCCCCTTGTTGTTCTTTTGTATTTTTTTTTCCTTGTCTTTCGTCGTTCGAGTTTCCTTTGCCAACATCAGAGATTCCACCGGTTTCTTCCGTATCGAAATTAGAAAAGAAATAGATGCGGCAACTACTTCGTCTTGACTACCCTCTTCCGCACCCGCCTAGATGCTTACCCTTTTTTTCGTGAGGGGTCCCTCTTTTCTTTTTCCCTTTTCCTATTTTTGTGTTGTTAAACAGCTGGCCAAGAATCAAACAGTATTTCCGGCGAGTTTATGAATTCGTAAGGCAAGAGTTATGTGAACATGAGACAGGATCCAAAGAATGCGGTCATTATTTTCCCTCAGGTCGTTGAACTTAACTCTTCTTTTATCTGCCTTGTTTTTTTTGTGTTTTTTTAAATCAGGCCAACGGATTAGGGTTCCAGTTCAGTTCCAAATTTAAATTCAGTTTTATTTGATTAATATCAACTAATTCACCATAACAGTGCGTTTTTTTTTATAATTTTCTTTTGTTTTGCCATTTTTTTTCTTTTTTTTTTTTCTTTTTTTAACTTTTTCTTTGCTCATTAACGGTATGCGCTGACGATATAACTCGCACTCGATGCACATCTTTTTTCTTATTAAAAACATTTTTGATTTCGGCTTTGGTTTTCTTCTTGGAAGTCTCAAATTTCGATTCCAACGTTTGTAATCATTCCGTATCTTTTGTGTTTTTCTCGTTTATTCTGCAAATGTAAAAACAAACAAACAAAAATCCGCTCTTCTCCGCCACGATGCGCTCTCCCCGGCCTACACTTGTGTGTGCGTGCCCCCGATGATTAAAAACAAAAAATGTAAAAACCAAAACAAAAACTGATCTACGACGAAAAAGCCCGAAGACTGGTTAAAGTCAGCGTCGGAGTGCGTGTCTTTCGAAGCGTGCGGACCCAGAGGGTGAACTGTTGAGAATGAGGAAAGAAACAGAGTGACACATTCACGAAACACCGCGTAAAGATGATTCTCTATGTATCCACTTCCCCCCATTCTCACCGCGTCAGGTATTCACTTGTTCTCGTGTGACAGCTCTTGGCATTTGATTTTTTTCATTTTTTTTTTTTTACGTTTTTTTGGCCGTTGCCGCCAACCCCACCGCCTCGTTTTTCTTTTATCGTTTGGCTTTGTACGGTTGCTTTTTTAACATCACAATTTTTCTTTTCTTTTTTAATTTGATTTAATCGAACTGGAAAGCGTGCGCTTAATTCTCCGTACGTATATAAGTTGGGCATTTATTGGTCTCCGCTTAACTTCCTACTGATTTATGCAAGTGCCGCATAGCGTAAAAAAGAGCATGTTCATTGCTTGGGTAAAAAAATATTTAAATTCATAAAATGAGCTAATGATTTTAATGCAAGAAGAGTTGGTGGGAGGGGGGTTAATTTCATATCATTATTCGCTGTTCAAACGATTCTCGGACAGCAAAACTCGTTAGCTGGAATGTACAGGAATTTAAAACATTTAAAGAATCATTCTATATTTAAATTCGCCGAGGTTTTTCACTTTCAGTGTTAGATATTTATATGTATGAAACCATGTAATTTTTAAATCATGTTTCTGCATTCATCACGACGTGAAAATGCTGGCACCATTTAAATACGGATGTCCATTAATCCACCGAATAATCCACTTTTGATCGTTTGCCTGAATCACTTCATTCCTGTGCATTATCATTACGTTTCGTCATCTAACTCTCCGAAATTTTGTTTGTTTGTTTGTCTCCATTGTCATAATTTTGTTCTGTGTATCCTTTCCAGATCGTTTGCGTCGCACGGGCCGCGCTCCTCGCAATTTGACAGCTGGCTACATCCTGAAGAAAGACACTCCCAATACGAAAAAAAGCAACACTGGGCAAGAATTCAAAGTATATACTGAATGATTGAACATATAGGGAGCTTAAAGAGAACGTTATGATGTGTTTTTTTTTTCAATTAAATCAAATCGTCAAAGAAATAATAAGAAATTGAGAAGAGCGCCGAGACGACGAGTAACGTTGCTTTCATCCTTTCATCTCTATTTTTATTCCCATTTTCACGTCTTTTTTATGATAGAGAATTCGTTTACTCATACAATTTTTTTTTCCTATTATATCCACCATACATTACGCCCCTTTATCAAAATAAGCGCGTGATCGTTACTGACGGATTGCTTTTGTTCCAACTCATCACGGATGCGCTCGTAGTCTCCTGTGGAAATATGAGGTTCATCCGTTGTGGGTTCCAAAGGCATTTGGTCAGTTGTGTGTAAGTAACTATATCAATGATTTCAATCCCCTCGATGTTTTTCTTTCATTTTCCCCATCTGGCTTGAGCCTTCGGAAGTAGTAGACTTAAACTAATTTTCAGCTTGTCTTTTATCCTTTTCCCTTCCCGATACTCCTACCCATTGACACAATTATTATTATTATTTTTTTGTTTTGTTTTCTCGGGTTGTATGATCAGATACTTTGTCCAGCAGGCTCATACATTTACACACGCATACACATTCGCAACAAAGTGCGCGAAAAGAAATATCAGTTACGTGTAGCCGTTCATATCCCGTCCCTTACGTGATCACATTAGTTCGTGGATATGCGGCCTCCAGTGTGTCTGTGTGTTAGCATTATTGTGAACCTATGTTTGTAGGTGTTGTCTATGAATATATACAAGAGGGATTACATTGTGTTCTTATGTTATAAATGTTGTTTGCAAACTTAATAACGTTCCAAGCAGAACGAGCAAACAACAACATATTATGACTGTATTCGTGGACTTGAGCGCTAGCAAGAGATGAGGTTGTTTACAATCTAAAGCTAACAAAGGTGTCGCTGTAGTCGCTAGGTGTCAGTACTCTTCTAAACATGGCGTCCTCCTGTGAACTGTCAAAATTGGCTTATTCCAAGATTATTTTACATGCCTTTAAATATCCACACACTGCAGTAAATGGAGTTTTACTTGCTAACGAAGGTTCTAGTAACCATTCCGTTAAATATGTGGATGCAATCCCCCTGTTCCATCATAATTTAGGGCTAGCTCCAATGTTAGAAGTGGCCTTAATGCAGGTCATAATTCAATATATTTTGTCTCCCTATTACAAATAATTAAATATAATCTAAAATTTGTGCCGAACATCCAGATTGATAGCTACTGCCGTACTGCTGGACTAGTCATAGCTGGATATTATCATGCCAGTGAGGCAGTTGCAGAAATGAGGTATGCTACCACAATAATTTAAAACAACAATGTAAAATCATAATTATTTAATTTTCAGTCCAGATATTGTTAGTCAAAGAATTTGCGAGAAAATTGCTGAGTATTTCCCAAGTGCATGTCTAGTTTTGATAAACAACCGTCAACTTGCAAAGCAAATGACGCATACTTCACTCAGTGTTGTTCAGTATTGTGATGGAGGAAAATGGAAAGTCAAAGACAAAGAAAAGTAAATTTTGTTTATTTTCATCAGTTAACTATTGCTTTAAAAAACAAAACTTTATTGATGTTCATAGCTTCAAGATTCTTCCCAACAATGACACAGCATTGGATTCAGTTTCAAGTTTGCTTTCCAAGAAGCTTTATAAAAAACTTGTCGATTTTGATGACCATTTTGATGATATTAGTCAAGATTGGCTGAATGTAAAACTTAAAAGCATGATTGATTAATGTTTATTTCTCATGGATTTCTGCTTTTCAAGTCTGGCTGCTGTTCTGAATAATTGGAATATACGATTTTAGTTGCACCTCTAGTTCACTGAGTAATAATCACTTTGGGTTTTGTAGCGGCCGAATCAGTCGGTGGGCAAAATAACCTTAGACATCTAGATTAGATAATTCTGTCCCATACCGCATCCAAACTGTTCTCGTTTTCTCCTGCGACTATTATACTCCTTGGATTGTTAAATTTTCAGACGCGAGTTAGAAAAACAACATGGCGGCTGTCAAACTTAAATTTTCATCAGCCCTTTCATCGTCTGATCCGCATACAAATCCGGTCGTTATAATTGGTAATTGCCTTTAATTGCGATATTTTGGCAACCTGTTACTATTTCTAATTCAATGTAGGCATTCCTAAGAATCTTGCCAAAATCAACTACCATGACATAAATGTGAAGTTTGGGGCAAGAATACCTGAAGAGGTAAGTGAACCAGCAAAAAGTTATAATCACAACCTAGATTTGTAAAATCCATAACCTCCTTCAAGACTTTCTCCTCAGCCTTGAATGCTGTTCAATCAAGTCCAGATGTTTGCCCTTTATACTTGAACTCCGCAACTCTATCTCCTCTTCCTACAAAATGTAGCAGGCACAATGCCCCTTCAAGATCCCATGCAATCACTAAATGTGTGCGTTCAGCAGCTGTCTCTGGAAAAGACAGTTTCATTGTGGTAACATTATGCACTACCGTTTTATTTTTTATTGATTAACACGAATACTTCACAATATAGATTGCTTGTGAAAAACAAGATGTTTTCCCTTCAGCCATTGCAGTTGCTAGAGCATACCCACTCTATTCAAAAAAGACAAATCTATCGAATAAATTGCCAGCTGGAAGTACAAGTTCAGAGAAATTACCAATCACTGTGACTGTTGAGTACCTGTTAGTTGGCAATGCTAGCCCCCTGACTGAAGATGAATGCCTAATGCTAGAGAGAGCTGCAGAATCTGTACGAACTACCGCTCGTATAGTCGACACTCCATGCAATGAAATGAACACCGACCACTTCCTTGAGGTGAAACACTAAAACATGATGTCTGCATGTGCTTAGTAGTTTTCGCTTCACGGGCGCCTTTTTTATTTCTCGTTATTTAGGAAATCAGCATAGTTGCAAAAGAACTGGGGATTGAGCCGTTCGTTATTCGTGATAAAGAACTTGAGAATCAAGGATTTGGTGGTATTTATGGAGTGGGAAAGGTTAGTTACAAACTTACGCGAGTTTTTTAAGGTTAATTTTATGTTTTTTCGTATTTCAGGCTGCTTTGAATCCGCCTGCTCTTGCCGTTTTGAGTCATCTGCCTAAGGTATTCTGTTATATTTGAATGTTTGTTTGGTTTTTCTATAGTCAACGGTGTTTTTCTTGGAAAGGGGGCTACTAAAACCATTGCGTGGGTTGGTAAAGGAATAATGTACGATACAGGTAAACTTTTCTATTTTGAATATTAATTTTCCATTCTCAAACTACTGTTCCTCATACAGGTGGTTTGTCGATCAAGGGCAAGGTAATTAAAGCACATATTTTGGACATATGTTTTCTTAATTGACCAGTTTTTGCCTTTCATTTGATTCGTCTTATTAATGTACAGACAGCTATGCCAGGTATGTTCTGATTACGAGAAATGAGATACTTAAAAAATAATTAACTTTTTTCTTATCTTAAGGAATGAAGCGCGACTGTGGAGGGGCGAGTGGGGTAATTTTATTTGTTTGTTTTTTTTCACCTAAAAATTTATTTTCTCTTCATTCATTTTCTTTATTTCCATTTAAAATAGATTTTAGGCGCTTTTCGTCTGGTGAAACCTATATTGAAATATTGTTGCCTTAAACAGCTTAATTAGAACTAAAATTTACAGGCTGTCCTGACCGGCTTTAAGGAAAATTTACACGCCGTGTTTTGTTTGGCAGAGAATTCTGTCGGCCCATTGTCGACTCGGCCGGATGATATTCATACACTATATTCGGGTCGAACGGTCGAAATCAACAATACGGATGCAGAAGGCCGCCTGGTTTGTGTTGCTCACTCATCTTGCAACCAGTATTATTAAAAATAATCTAAACTTTGAATATCACAGGTTCTGGCGGATGGCGTATTCTACGCTCATAAAGACTTGAAAGCTGACATTATTCTAGATATGGCAACTCTAACAGGAGGCCAGGTATTCGGAAAGAAAACTTTCTGCTCAAGACACTTGATGAAGTGCATAAATATACTGTTTTTTTTTAGAGTGTTGCGACAGGTAAACAACACGCCGCTGTGCTTACCAACAACGAGCACTGGGAAAAAGCAATGGTTAATGCTGGACTGGTCTCTGGCGATTTGACATTTCCGATTCCATTCTGTCCAGAGTTTCACTTCTCTGAGTTCAACTCAGCTGTTGCTGACATGAAAAATTCTGTCGCTGTAGGGAAATTACTTGTCTTAATTAGTAAAGATATATTTAGATTAAAAATTGTTCTTTTTCTTTAGGATCGTAGCAATGCATTGTCCTCATGTGCGGGGCTTTTTATCCTAGCACATCTTGGATTTGATTATCCTGGTGTCTGGATGCACGTCGATATGGCTGCTCCAGTTCATTGTGGAGAAAGAGCAACCGGCTATGGCGTAGGCTTTTTGGCATCCTTATTTGGTCGATACAGCAACAGCACTTTACTTCAGAGCATTAGCCCGGTCATTGATGAAGATATAGCCGAAGATGCGAGAGAAAATGAAAAAAAGAAAATGCGGCTGAATTGAATCGATTATACTGTTTAACTGACGTAGGATGTTGAAAATTGGAGCTGGCCTTTAATGATAATTTTCATTGCTTATCTAGGCAATGAAGTGATTTTGATGGCGTAGCTCTCCTAGGGGTAGCTCTGGTGTAAAGAGTGTTTCCTAATTGGGTATTAAAAAGAGTTGGTACGTTGTATCGAATTATTCTTCATGAAACTTGATTACATCGTTGACTGAACAATCTTTTTCTTTATTTTATCTGTTGGTATTTAGCCACATTCCTGCAATCATTTCACATTCCAAAATTTCTTCTTCTTGCTCACATATGTGAGCAAGCGGTCGTCATATACTCGGACGACGACAGACTTGCAAAACCGAAACTTATATGGGTACATGTACTATTTCTCGTGCTTTGTAAACTTTTATCTCGCCGCCTTGTATTTTCATTTTGAACAGTACTGAAATCCTTATACAATTTTAAATTCAAATAATGTATTTTCCTAGAATATTAGATTTTTGGAGTATATCTTGTGATATTCAACCAATTCCGATAAGTGTTAGGTTTTGCAGGAAAAAATGTTAAGCCCGACTAAATAAGCCCGACTCGTCTTATTTTTGCACGAATATTCGATGTAATTAAAAAACGGCTAACTTGACAAGAAAACGAATGATTTTTTCTGAATCGGTGTTAAATTTTGATTATACTCAGTGATTTTCATCGAATTCCAAGAGATGTCATTTTTTGGCCGATATTGACAAAAGTGGTAAGGCTATAGCCTTTGCACTTTTTCATTTTTGGCTAAATTTTAAATTTTGCTTAAAATACATGATTCCAATTCAGAATTGAATGCTTATCATGGAAATCAAATTTATTTTTCAATTGGTCTTATGGTTTTTTAATTAAACGTAAAAAACGAAAAAATAAGAAAAGTCGGGCTTAATAATCAGCAAGAAAATTACATGCTGATTCCGGGAAAATTGCTATTTTTTTTCATTAAGTTTATCGTTTTTGAAATACACCGAATATTTGATACATTACTAGCGCGCCAGTACGCTACAGCGCTAGCGCGATGCAGCAGAAATATTTGGGTAAAACGGGTTGCCATATTGCCATAGTTTTCACAATTTCTTTTCATACGTCTGTAAAGCGAATGGCGATGATTTCGAAATATGGCAGATGTGGATCGGTTAACTAATTATGACTATATCTACCTACACTACCAATAGTTGACGATCTGTCGAGCGTGCCGGTGTGATTTGTCCGTGGGAGAAGCAGTCTAGAAAGTCAACGTAATATAGTGCCGTCTCATCCATTATTTTAGATGACATCCTTTGTCACATCAATGAAAATTCTAATCCTTCTAATAGATTTACCCAACTGTGAGCAAGAGTCAGCTTCGGGAATGTAAGCGCTCAGCAGATACAACAACGAGCCATATTCAAGTTGTAGCACAAAGTTCGTACAGTTGTGATTATTCCCGAACACCTATGCGGTAGGAAATGCTTGACAGGCAAATGGTACGATAAAATCCCATAAACATGAATCGAATGAATAAATTGAAAGGCAAATGGTACAATAAAATTCCATCAATATCAATGTAATGAATAGATTTTTCCATCCAGGCTTTGCGGCAACTGCCATATAGCTTCTTATTGCATGATGGAACAAGGATTCACCATCGTCATCAAGTATGTTACACATGGTAATGCATTTCTACAGAGTTAGCTTAATTTACTAACTTTAATCAAACATTTGCTATATTAGGCAGAACACTGCTGAAAGAATGTAGGGATATGACGAACAGGACTTCGGAAAATGTCTACCCCAAGGGTGATGATTACATTTGTCTTCTCACCATTAATCAGCTGTAGGATAAAACTTGATGTACTATCAAAATATTTCACTCTTTCTTATTAGTAAAATGCAACACAACTTAATTGTTCTTTTTCTCTCTTTTAGGATTTCCCGGGTAAAACTGTGTTGCTAATGTAATGTTACGGATGCTTCCTAATCTGTCTAGCAGTCATTTTCAAGGATGATCAAATCAGGAGGTTTAGAAGAAGTATATGTCTAACATTGAATTTTTGAATGGGTTTACCCAACATTTTTTTC
Organism: Daphnia carinata; assembly: GCF_022539665.2. Lineage (NCBI taxonomy): Eukaryota > Metazoa > Arthropoda > Branchiopoda > Diplostraca > Daphniidae > Daphnia > Daphnia carinata. The sequence goes on from NC_081334.1 coordinate 2,426,690, forward strand.
ATTAGCTTATAGAACAGCCAGCCAATGACACACAATTTAACTGTTTGATAACTTTTTGGAAGGACATTATATGATGGAGGATCAGCCATTCAAAGTGGCATTTTATGGTAGATATTTCAACCACTCATTGTTGTTTGTAGTGAACACATACGTTCTTCAATAACAAAACAAAAAAATGTTTTGCTTTCTAGATTGGGCTGAATCACATTTCTGTTATTCTGTGGCTGATAGATGGACCGGTACTGATTAACTTTGTTTGCGTAATTAATTTTTTTCGTTATTTTTGTTAAAATTCCAGTCTGCGTTGGTTCTGTTATGCGGACAAATAGCATAAATTTTTTCTTTTCAACGTTATAATTGGATAGTGTCAAGCTGATTAGATTCATTTAGGTGTTCATTTTACTGTCAGCTATTAATATTTTGCATTCCATATAATCGTAATTCCCAGTGAATAATTGAAGTGCTGGAAAATAAAATTAATTTTCTTTACAATTTGATTTCAGGGTATCTTTAGATTTTTATAGTTTTGAGTTTATTCAAGAGTCTGCAAGCTCTTTGCTGACTTCCTCATTCAGATATCGCCTGTCGACGATTTCACAGCCTCACGCAATTAAAGAACGTATGACAAAAAGTAAGTGATCTAAGCTAATGAACACAATGCAATGTATTCTAACTATACCATTCAAAACAAAATTCCAGGCAAAAATGATGTATTCGGAGCAGAAAAATGAAGGTGTATCCATTTAATTGAAATAGGCACACGACAACGCTCAATCGACGTCCTTGTCTCAGTAGAGAATTTTTTCCGTTGAACATATGGCCGAAATAATATTGCAGTTGTTCAAGAAAGAAAATTGTATTGTCAGACAGCATTAATGTTTAATAGCTTGAAATCCAGAGATGTGTGAAGTTGCGAAATTTCTAGATGTGAAGTGCAATCAAGCTTCTTGTTGAATTGTGAACCCAAATTATGTATTTCCTAGAAATATCTAGGTTTTTGGATAAATAAATAAAAGACAGTGAAAAAACTGGGCTCAAAAACGTGTTAAATCGCTATATTATAAAAATACTGTTCATGATTTTGGTCGCTGCATTTGTTTAAATAAAATTGAAATGGTACAAATATGGGGGGGGGGGGGGTCGCCCCCCATATTTGCCATTCACGCTCAAGAAGTTTGTAAAAAGAGTTCACATCAGTGCAGTTCCCGTCTCGAAAAAACAAGATTTTCAGTTTTTACGAATATTTCGGTTATTAATTGGAAAACAAGATGACGCTGCTGTGCCACTGTTTACTTAGTGACTGTGGGAGTAGTGAAACCTGTGTTCGAAAAGTTTTTGTGAAGTATGTCGTATTCCAAGGGAAAATTCAAGAAAATCTAATGGTGGTTCTGTGTGTTTTCATCCTAGAGTGTGTTTTGCAAGTGAAGCCCACAAAATGCTTGGTTTTTATGTTACATGTCTTGTAATCACCTATGTCAGCTGTCAAACCAAAAACTGTTCGCAACCCAATATGTTGCATTCATCAAACTATTCTGGTGCTCATTGAGAGGTATAAGACTTATGTTTTGTTATCAGAATCTCACTGATGGATTTGCTTTTAAGGTTTAGCTCATGAAACTTCATTTGTAAAGGATACTTCCCGTTGAGGAGTGTCACCAAAGATGCAAATCCTATGGGTAGGAATACCATAATAGTATTCTTCTAATCTTTAACCATTCATGGTCTCCTATCAATTGTAATCTAACAGTTGCACTAAATTCGTCTTATGCTGCAGTGCCAACTGAAACCACAGCCATTTCCGAAGTTATATACTATACTTAGCCTACCAACAGACAAAGACATGTACCTCAACACAATTTATATTGGTATTGGTAAACTTTTCTCATACCTAGTATAGTTTGTTTGTTTTATAAATTCAATATTCAACCATAGGACTGCCAACTCTTTGCCGTCTGCTGCCTATGTGCTGGCCCTACAGTATTTCTAGCCATTGGACAACAGAAGTAAGTCAAATTGCTTTCATACATTTGGCTACATCAGCAATCTTATATTTCCCCCTAAGTAATTCTTTTTCTTTACATCTACGATACAGAACAAAGCCTTCTTCCTCTTCTCCACGCCCGTCTTCACCTCGCCCGTCATCCCATCTTCGCTTCGCCTGTCGTCCCGCCTTTGCATCGCCCGTCGTCCCATCTTCGCCTCGCCCGTCGTCCCGTCTTCGCCTCGCCCGTCGCCCCGTCTTCGCCGCGCCCGTCGCCTCGCCCCGTCTTCGTCTCGCCCGTCGCCTCGCCCGTCGCCCCGTCTTCGTCTCGCCCGTCCCGTCGCCTCGCCCGTCGCCTCGCCCGTCGCCTCGCCCGTCGCCGCGTCTTCGCTCCGCCCGTCGCCTCGCCCGTCGCCTCGCCCGTCGCCGCGTCTTCGCTCCGCCCGTCGCCCTGTCTTCACCCCGCCCGTCGTCCCGTCTACGCCTCGCCGGTCATCCCTTCTTCGCCTCGTGGTCGCCCCGCCTTCGCCTCGCCCGCCATCCCGTCTTCGCTTCGTGGTCGCCGCGTCTTCGCCTCGTCGTTTTGGTATTGTGTGTGTTTTGCAATGTTTATTCTTAACTAACCCGTTGGCTGCCACCCACTTTTTATCCCCTTTTTTTTTTTTGTAGCGTGACAGGGACGGGCCACGCTGTTCTGCGCCATGGCTATCTGCCATGGGGTGGAGCAGCGCCACTGCCCAAGATTGGCCGAATGGCCCGCAAGGCAATGCACCGTTAGGGAATCCCTTTATCGAGACGGCGATGTAGACCTGGGATGTGCATTTCCGTAAAGGTCTCATCGCCGTTTCAGCCCGGACTGTCCTCAGTCCCCCTTGGTCGCTATCCTTTAGATAGCGATGTAGCTATAGTAGATAGTAGTGGCGTGGCAGCCAACGTGTTAGTTAAGTGTATTTGTATGTATTGTATGTTGTATTATGTGGAATATGTATAGTGGTGGATTTGTGGGTGGAAGGAGGGAAAATAAAATGCTTTGTAATATTATTTGTTTAGTTGTTTAATTGACTGGTATGGGGATCGAACCCAAGTATTCTAGCATGCTAAGCAATAGCTTTGCCATTATGCCATCTATAATTTGTTATTACCTTGATAGGCATTCCATAATAACCTAATGACGAACTTATTTTAACATACGCATCAAAATCTAAACTAATGCATGTAAGGACAGTCATGGCGCAATGGTAGCGTGCCGTGCTGGAATACTATAGGTTTGTGGTTCAAATCCCACATGAACGATGAATTAATGGGAACAACGCACCAAAGGTGGCATAAACAGAGGAGGAATAAGCAAACTAAATAAATAAAAGTTGATAAATGTATTGTGTGAAGACAGCGGACAATGGAAGAACAAATTTTGCAAAACATATTTTGTAAAAAAAATTTTATTGACAATTCTCTGCACATTAGAATTATTTTTGCAACTTTAAAAAGGCACAATAGCCCTTTCAAAAATTGCCGTCAACCCAGGCAGGGGGAGACACTGCCTTGTTGACCCACCGGGGAGATTACCCGGTGATTGGCTAAGAGAAGCCGGAAGAAGAGCTGAAGATTTGGAACATTTTTACAGGAGCGATTAACCTTTACTTCGGATTTGTGGGCAGCCACATCGCCCTCCGTGAACACATCATCGGACTAAGCGGACACCCCACGTCCCCTTTCCGGCCAGAGCCCTCCAAACCTCGGTATATGTTGTTTTTAAATATACCGTACAGTAGGGGCATGACCCCCTACGGGCTTATTATGAGTCAAGGGGAAACGGGGCTACGGAAAGGAAGGGAGCCCAGATATACACTTCAATTTTTTAAACATTAAATACCGTTTTTAAATGAGCATGTCAATAAAGTATGGAAATTCCATGTAGTGTATCCAATCATAATGCTTCATTCAGTACGTTGCCCCAAACAAGGAACCTTTTCAGTCTGTAGGAGTTAACCTTCCTCAACTCCATTTCGTTGTAGAGAAAGTTGCCCTTTAGAAAAACAATTCAAGAATTAAATGAACGGGTATTTTAGATATATTAGATATCTTACCATTTAACGCCATCAATGAAAAGTGTTATCAGTGCCTACAACGAATGACTAGGTGTAAGCATCTATTTGCGCTAGCGAAAAAAATACAGCCGCCACAGGATGGTGGACTAAACTTGTCTCACGCCCGACATGGCGTGACCGGAGAACTCCCGTCATGAATTGCTTCCTGTTTTGCACTGCGTGCGAAAAAAGACTAGATTTTAGCAAGGAAATGAAAAACTACATTCAATTCAATACACGGTCTTCATAAACATAGTGAAATCACAACGTTTAGTTCTGCATATGCAATTTCGAATGTTTACCTTGCATCATATTAATAGGCAATATATTTTTTGTCTTCATAACATACCAAACCGTTATTTCTTACAAAAATTTGAACTCTTTTTCGTTTTTCTTTGCTCAGCAATAAAAAGAACGTAATAACCTGAAGTAAATTGTTTACAAACTGTTACCGTCACGGATTACATGTGGCCAGAAAACCAATTTTTGTGCAGAGTTACTTCTACATAAATCCATATGCTAATCACTAAAAAAGTAGGCAAAAAACTACAGGCTTACATTTTAAAGTCCAATTATCTTTTACGCTTCATAAAAGGTATGTCATACCAATAAGAAGCAAAAAAAAAACCTAACTTACATCGTTCATCCACGACACAAATGTAATTGCCGAAAAAAAAAGCAAGGTGACTAAGATAGGTAGCCATCTGGCGTTGACAGCACAAACCATAAGAATTTTACCAAGAAAAGTTAACAGTAAGAGATTTAAGGCATTTTCTAAAACGCTTTTACCTTCCGAATCTGTAAATGAAGTGATTTTCCCGCGAAGGTGGTCCCCTAAAGTAGCGGAGGAACGACGTCTTCCTTCAGCACAGCGGTCATTTCTAGATAAATCCATCACTATCCTGATTCCTTCACTAAAAAAATAGACAAGAAGCCACAGGCTTTCATTTTATACAATTAATTGTACTTTACACTTCATTAAAGCTATATTATTGAAAAAACAAACAAAAAAAAAACAGAAAATTAACTTACATAATTGATCCACGACTCGAAATGCAAAGGCGGGAAAAAAGCAACGTGAACCATCAGAGGCAAGCGAGGTGACTTACATTGGTAGCCATCTGGAGTTGACGGAAAAACCTATAAGAGTTTTACCAAGAAAGGTTAACATCACCACATCAAAGAGATTTTCTACAACGATTTTACCTAGGAATCTGTAAATGATGTAATTTTTCCGCGACGATGGTCGCCCAACGAACGATGTCTTCCTATAACCTTTTCATGGTAACGAAATAAATTAAAAAAACAGTGTTCAAGCAACCTGTGGGTACCTTTTTTGTTTGTCGCATGTCGGGAAGACGCACATTATGTTATTTTGTAAGTCTTTTGGCTGTAGTTAGATCCAGTTCCTTTTGAGTTTTACACCAACAACACATCGTCACAAGGAACAAAATTAGAAGGCAACAAATTTCCGAAACCAAAAAAACCTTTGTTCAAGATCAAATTCTTCCAGAGCTTCGTTTTTGCTGATTGCGAATTTGTTTGAATCCTTTCTTATTCTGTTCTTCAGCTTTGCAAGACGTTAAGGTCCATTCTTGAATGCTAATGAAAAATCCCCATATGAGGAAATCGGCGTAGGCGAAATGGCAGATGCCACGGCGATGCCCTCATTTACGTACTACATTGTCATCTGCCAGCGCCTTTCTTCATTCCGGTCATTATTGGGGCTTGCATCAGGAACTAAATGGTCTTCGTTCGGATTTTCAAGTTCTCCTCTCCCGGGTTTCGGCACATTTACTGGTTGTTCATTCCACAACTGTATTCCATCCTTCCAGACCTAGTTAAGACGAAATTGAAAAAACAAACAACTGTAACATCATCTTAAAAGCAAAAAAATACAAGAAAAAATCAATCGAACTTGAAATCAATTTTTAAGAATAGTTGTTTTTTTGCGCAGAAAGCGCTTGCCTCATTCAGGATATCACAGACACCCTTGTTTATGTCAAGACTTTGATTTTGGAAAAAAATTCTGAACCTTTGGCTAGGCAGTTGCAACAACCTCATCTTCTAGGGACTAGCTGTATAATTCATAACATCTCCAACATAAATGTGTGGATTGTATTGATGCAAATTTGCATACTTGCTCTAGCGTGACAGAAATTCATCAACACAAAGTAACCTGTAGAGGAAAAAGATTATCATGAGACGGAGACAAACAAGGATGTTAACATTACCACAAGAACTACAATCTTTCAAACATTCAAGTTTTAAACATCTCAAAAGCTATCAAATATACAGTCTAAATGATGTTAACAAGACCTCTGAAAATCAAGAATTTACAAGTGATTTTTTTGAACAAAGTGGATTAAAACCCATCCTTCGAGAAATCCAGTAGCTGGTATTACCTCTAAATGCATTTTCAGTATCTAATACTCTCGACTGGATTAATTCTATCCACTGCAAACAGATGCACCTGCCAAACAAACGGTGAACAAGAAAGGGCTAATAACTGTACGATAAACTGAAAAAAAAAAAAAAACACTACACTACCTACACTACCTACACTACCTACACTACACTATACTACATATATATACACTACACTATCCTACCACGTGCACGGCACAAATGAAGTAATCGACACTTCCAGACGGTTACCTAGCAGTTAAATATTTCCTCACTAGATGTCTTGATATATCAATATTGCCAGGATGCCACAATTATTCATCCGTTTTTCCCTTTTGCTTAAAAAACTATAAGCTCACCATTAAAATAAGCTAAATTTTCGTGATTGCCGATCAATTTTTAATCGAAATAATGTATTTTTAGCTAAATCTAAAATTTAGCCAAAATTGAAAAAGTGAGAAGGGTATAGCCTTCTCATTTTCATGAAAATCTTCAAAAATCGACATCTCTTAAAATTCAATAAAAAAACACACTGCATGCCTAAAACTGAATGCTGATTCTGGCTGTATTATTAGTTTTCTCGCTAGTTATGTCATTTTTGAAAAAACACAGTCGTAGCAATAATAGCGCAAGGCAACAAAAGTTCTTGGCCTTCGACCTAATTTCTACGTGCTGCCATCTAGTGCACAAAAAATTTAGGTTAGTTATTTACAATTTACAAATACAAAGTTAGTTATTTTTAAAATCCTATAAGCGCTCTTTATACGTTTATTTCGTTGATAAATAAGGAGAACACCGCTACATAGCAGTAGCCTATTACGTTGGACGCTTTGATGAGGCAATATTGTATTACTACTCTACAATTATATTTTCTTCCTTTTTTCCCCCCGTTTTTTAGTTGGAACTATTGCTTGGTCAGCGCGCTATTTATTCTAGGTATTTGCATGCGAATTACCCGATGTGTTGATATTGAACGAGGCAATGACGACGGCCTAGGGAAGACAGCCGACACTAAGGACGACGGCTACGACGACTAGGAGGGTAGTAGTTTCAGGTGGACTTCCGCAATTGAGGCAAGGTGCTGTAGGAACCATTGGCGCGACTATGGTGGTTGCGGGGGGCTCACAGTTTACACATGGAGCTGTCGGGACCACTATCGTGGTGGTAGTTGTTGGTGGAGTCTCGCAATTCAAACAGGGAGCGGTCGGAACAACGATAGTAGTAGTGGTAGGTGGTGCAGTAGTAGACGTGGTCGATGGCGTCGTTTTTGTAGTGGCAGTAGGAATTGGCTGCTGTCCTCCGACGACATTGAGCCAATAGTAATAGACAGATAATCGAGTAAAAATGCTTGGAACATAAGGAGTCCCGCAGCCTTGGTTTTTGGACATAATCCCCACTGCAATACCATTTTGTACCAATGGAGATCCTTCGTCATACTGGCACGGACTCGCGACATCTTTGTAAAGAATTTGTTTTTAATAAATGAAATTTTAATGCAATGCAAAAAGCAAAAATACTTACCGCTGCCAGCGCAAATCATGTAACTATTGTTGAATTCTATCGAACCGTAGCTTAAGCAATCAGCTGGCATTGAGAGCTCTGTCTTACGGAGCTTCGTAACTTCTATGCCATCCGCCTATTTCAACATCGTACCAATAACAATATCACACGACTCTTATAGCAAAAAGAAAAAAATTAATTATTCTTCAAAATCTAACCGTTGTTGCTCCCCATCCCATGGTGATGGCTGTACTTATTGTTTCATCCACTTCGTCGTACCGGAAGGCCTGCACGGCAGTGCCGAACACCACGGGCCTATTAAGCTATAGATACACCAAGCATTTGATGTAAATAATAATACTAAAGCTTGATATAAAAAATGTTATGGCATACTTACGGATATTAAGGCGATGTCGTTCATTTTGGTTAGCGGGTCGTAATCATCGTTGATGGAAACGGATGACACTGCAATGACTTGCTGTTGAGCGGATGGTTGTATAAGGCTTACGATGCCCACCACAACAACCAACTGATTCGGTAAAAGCCTACACTCGCATCATATAAGATTCAAGGATAGAAAGAAAACGTTAATACAAGCCATCGTTCAAAAACGATTGTAGTTGACAACAGAAATTACCCGTAGACACAGGAGGCTGTTGTTACAATCCATCGTTCATTGTAGATAAAACCACTGCAAATGTGGCGACGATCAAGCTGAATGGAAGCGATGTAAGGGAACTCGCCTTCAACTGCCAGACTTCCTCCCGCGATGCGGCCAGAGATATCTTGCGGTGCTCCTTCACGTTTGGGACAATAGAAAATGGCAATCAAAAATCAGAAATCGTTTAGGGCTACCTGGAGGATTGAGAAACATACAGTATTTATATTTTTATTTTTATTTTTATGTATTCCTCTACATAAAAAATCGGAGCGGAAAATATTTTTTAGAGCCTATAGCGGCTGCTGCTGCCGCCGTAGCGACCTTGAATATTTTCCGCTGCGATTTAAAAAGTAGATAAGTAGGAAAATCGGCAACTATGCGGGATGGGAAGATAGCGCAAATTTCCTTGGAATAAAAATTTGCCGTTTTTAACTCAAAATTAGAGTGATTCTGCATATGGCATGATATGCAGAATCCCATATTAGATTATAGTTTAAATGATGCTTTTTTTTTTAAGCCCAAAAAACTCCCTCGTAGCCCCATTTATCGTCGCGTACATGAGAGCCAAAGTTGCCCCATTTACTATTGGCCCTCTCGACTGTCCGGAAACTTTTGCCAGCTATTTTAAACGGCCTTTCCCGTGAAAGAAAAATTCACAAAAAAAAATCACGTATAAAACTAATCTTAAGGAACAACTTCATTTTCAGAATCATCTATGTCCGATGATTAGTATATTTTTAAGAGTTAAAAGAAAAACCGGTTTTTCCATAAGCCGCTCTCGGCTGTCCGGAAACTTTCGGCAGGTACTGTACCTGTGGCGAATGCGATCAGGAGCGAAAATATTAAAATGTTCCTCATAACTGGAGCTTGACTGCTGGTACTGCTGATGACGGACAACTGACTGGTTCCCCTATTTTAAACGTTACTAGTGTACATCTTCGTCTTGATAAAATGCAGACGGATAGTGATTTTGAAATCAAAGACTATCGTGTTACTGCCCCCTCCCGTTCTTTCGATAAGCCAAAAATTATGAACATAAAGGCATATAATGGCTTTAGAAAGTTCAAGAATTTTACGAGCATTTTTTAATTCATGGTTTATTGAACTAACGCAAGACCATATCAAACTCTAGCAGTTTCCCTTAATGGTTTGCAAGCGAAGGGCAGGTAGTTATTGTTGACGTCACTGATCATATCTTGATGACCTTTTCAGTTAATCACACAAAGAATTAAAATGACAAATAAGTAATCATCGTACTTGATAGTCAGCCTTCTTCCCCAGATGTAACATTCTCCGGAATAGTTCCCAAGCTCTTCATCGTGAAAGTAGACACCCTTTTATACTTAAGCCCTGTCAAAATTTGTCGCAATGACATGAACGATGCAACGCATACTGCAAGATAAGGGGATTTTCTTTTGTTTTTGTCGTCTTCTTCATTTATGAGTGATGCTCATCACTATCAATGATTGGTTTCCTCACTACTGCTGATAAATCGACAGGCGGCAAAAGTTCATTGCAATAACAGGTGCAGAGTTTCACGATGATAGCCCACGTCTTTTATTTTCTATTTTCTTTAAGCCGTTTCAGCAAAGGATAGTAGGCTAGTAGTGCAGCAATAAAACCCATTGAACTTGAAAGGGTCGGATTATTTGTCCGGCGGATCAACGGCGGGTTATATATCTTGATAAACAATGAGATTCCTTGCAGGGCTGGTTACATGTGGAAGTCAAAGGAAGAATGCGCTCCTACCGGCCCAGCCTCTTTTCGTTATACGACGATGGAGATCATAACAATCATTACATTTTACAACAATCAAATTAACTCAAAACCACTGACGTCGTGTAGACAAAAAATAAAATTCCAAGAATAAGATTACCATATCATAGAAGCGGTTACATATTACGTAAGCTTCCTGTTTCGAATTCCCCGAATTTCTTTAGTCCAGCTGTCCGTCTTTTTGCTGACGATGGTCTTTTTGCCTCTTCTTCTTCATTCCAACCCTTTTTCTTTCTTTTTCCGTATAGCAAACGTTTCACACCGGTAGCCAGAACGTTTTAGATGCAAATGCACTGCTAGCGTCGATGGAACAATCATTGGGTTCCGTCTTCCTTTTATTTATTGGCTAGTTTTGTTATGGAATTTCAATACGCATATAATGCAGTGTCAGTGTATCCAATTGATTCTTCGTCAAGAACATCCAAATGACGAACTACCAGGCGTGAAACGAGTACATCCAAATGTCAACGTATGTTTTCTCTTTTTACCTGACACGATAAGCACAAGTGAACTGTCAATTAATCTGCGATTGTCCTATTAAAACAAATATCCATAGATGACTCTTTGATTAGTTGGCAGTTATCGACTGTAAAAAGAAACTGTTGGCGATAACGTAAAACGCCCTCGTATTTGAGATAAATTACGAAATGTAGGTGCCATGTAATCAGTGAGTGACGTAACTCGCAGTTTCGCATTACTCGTGTTGCACCGTCTTAGGTATAACTGCCTCACCATAGTTTTTAAATCCACATTCGCTACATTCTTGCCCTAGTGTGAGCGGGTATGTATACGATATCTGAGATGCCAATCGTAAGTTTTGATTTTACATACAAACGTCAATAATGAGTTGAACAAACTAGAGTGACCGTCGTCGTTGATTTCGCTCCGCGTTCTTTTGGGAATCGCATCGATAAGTATCTCATAATTTCCTCGAGTTGAAACACATACAGACCTCATCGATCGATGGGCCGTCCTGTATTAAAGTGTTGTATTGCAGCAAGGAATGTATCTTTCAGCTTCCTTTTTCAACCATTCCTTTCTTCTGGTCTTCATCTATTTGTTCTCTTTCGAACCCATTCGCCCCATGTGCCGTAGTGACGGTGGCCACTGATCTATTTTTAATACAAATCAAGTCTTCACGGTCTGCGGGAGCGTTCTAGATTTTGCCGTAGTCCTTCGAAAATCCAAAGTCAATGTGAATGTAACCAACTGGGGATAGAGGAAGGCAATGGGATCATCGACTTACGTGAAAATCTTTATTTTATCTGTCGGTATTTAGCCAAATTCCTGCAATCATTTCACATTCCAAAATTTCTTCTTCTTGCTCACATATGTGAGCAAGCGGTCGTCATATACTCGGACGACGACAGACTTGCAAAACCGAAACTTATATGGGTACATGTACTATTTCTCGTGCTTTGTAAACTTTTATCTCGCCGTCTTGTATTTTCCTTTTGAACAGTAGTGAAATCCTTATACAATTTTAAATTCAAATAATGTATTTTCCTAGAATATTAGATTTTTGGAGTATATCTTGTGATATTCAACCAATTCCGATAAGTGTTAGGTTTTGCAGGAAAAAATGTTAAGCCCGACTAAATAAGCCCGACTCGTCTTATTTTTGCACGAATATTCGATGTAATTAAAAAACGGCTAACTTGACAAGAAAACGAATGATTTTTTCTGAATCGGCGTTAAATTTTGATTATACTCAGTGATTTTCATCGAATTCCAAGAGATGTCATTTTTTGGCCGATATTGACAAAAGTGGTAAGGCTATAGCCTTTGCACTTTTTCATTTTTGGCTAAATTTTAAATTTTGCTTAAAATACATGATTCCAATTCAGAATTGAATGCTTATCATGGAAATCAAATTTATTTTTCAATTGGTCTTATGGTTTTTTAATTAAACGTAAAAAACGAAAAAATAAGAAAAGTCGGGCTTATTTAGTCGGGCTTAAAAAAAATTTCTGCAAAAACTGGCACTCATCGGCATTGGTTGAATATCACAAGATATACTCAAAATTACATGCTGATTCCGGGAAAATTGCTATTTTTTTTCATTAAGTTTATCGTTTTTGAAATACACCGAATATTTGATACATTACTAGCGCGCCAGTACGCTACAGCGCTAGCGCGATGCAGCAGAAATATTTGGGTAAAACGGGTTGCCATATTGCCATAGTTTTCACAATTTCTTTTCATACGTCTGTAAAGCGAATGGCGATGATTTCGAAATATGGCAGATGTGGATCGGTTAACTAATTATGACTATATCTACCTACACTACCAATAGTTGACGATCTGTCGAGCGTGCCGGTGTGATTTGTCCGTGGGAGAAGCAGTCTAGAAAGTCAACGTAATATAGTGCCGTCTCATCCATTATTTTAGATGACATCCTTTGTCACATCAATGAAAATTCTAATCCTTCTAATAGATTTACCCAACTGTGAGCAAGAGTCAGCTTCGGGAATGTAAGCGCTCAGCAGATACAACAACGAGCCATATTCAAGTTGTAGCACAAAGTTCGTACAGTTGTGATTATTCCCGAACACCTATGCGGTAGGAAATGCTTGACAGGCAAATGGTACGATAAAATCCCATAAACATGAATCGAATGAATAAATTGAAAGGCAAATGGTACAATAAAATTCCATCAATATCAATGTAATGAATAGATTTTTCCATCCAGGCTTTGCGGCAACTGCCATATAGCTTCTTATTGCATGATGGAACAAGGATTCACCATCGTCATCAACTATGTTACACATGGTAATGCATTTCTACAGAGTTAGCTTAATTTACTAACTTTAATCAAACATTTGCTATATTAGGCAGAACACTGCTGAAAGAATGTAGGGATATGACGAACAGGACTTCGGAAAATGTCTACCCCAAGGGTGATGATTACATTTGTCTTCTCACCATTAATCAGCTGTAGGATAAAACTTGATGTACTATCAAAATATTTCACTCTTTCTTATTAGTAAAATGCAACACAACTTAATTGTTCTTTTTCTCTCTTTTAGGATTTCCCGTGTAAAACTGTGTTGCTAATGTAATGTTACGGATGCTTCCTAATCTGTCTAGCAGTCATTTTCAAGGATGATCAAATCAGGAGGTTTAGAAGAAGTATATGTCTAACATTGAATTTTTGAATGGGTTTACCCAACATTTTTTTCATTAGCTTATAGAACAGCCAGCCAATGACACACAATTTAACTGTTTGATAACTTTTTGGAAGGACATTATATGATGGAGGATCAGCCATTCAAAGTGGCATTTTATGGTAGATATTTCAACCACTCATTGTTGTTTGTAGTGAACACATACGTTCTTCAATAACAAAACAAAAAAATGTTTTGCTTTCTAGATTGGGCTGAATCACATTTCTGTTATTCTGTGGCTGATAGATGGACCGGTACTGATTAACTTTGTTTGCGTAATTAATTTTTTTCGTTATTTTTGTTAAAATTCCAGTCTGCGTTGGTTCTGTTATGCGGACAAATAGCATAAATTTTTTCTTTTCAACGTTATAATTGGATAGTGTCAAGCTGATTAGATTCATTTAGGTGTTCATTTTACTGTCAGCTATTAATATTTTGCATTCCATATAATCGTAATTCCCAGTGAATAATTGAAGTGCTGGAAAATAAAATTAATTTTCTTTACAATTTGATTTCAGGGTATCTTTAGATTTTTATAGTTTTGAGTTTATTCAAGAGTCTGCAAGCTCTTTGCTGACTTCCTCATTCAGATATCGCCTGTCGACGATTTCACAGCCTCACGCAATTAAAGAACGTATGACAAAAAGTAAGTGATCTAAGCTAATGAACACAATGCAATGTATTCTAACTATACCATTCAAAACAAAATTCCAGGCAAAAATGATGTATTCGGAGCAGAAAAATGAAGGTGTATCCATTTAATTGAAATAGGCACACGACAACGCTCAATCGACGTCCTTGTCTCAGTAGAGAATTTTTTCCGTTGAACATATGGCCGAAATAATATTGCAGTTGTTCAAGAAAGAAAATTGTATTGTCAGACAGCATTAATGTTTAATAGCTTGAAATCCAGAGATGTGTGAAGTTGCGAAATTTCTAGATGTGAAGTGCAATCAAGCTTCTTGTTGAATTGTGAACCCAAATTATGTATTTCCTAGAAATATCTAGGTTTTTGGATAAATAAATAAAAGACAGTGAAAAAACTGGGCTCAAAAACGTGTTAAATCGCTATATTATAAAAATACTGTTCATGATTTTGGTCGCTGCATTTGTTTAAATAAAATTGAAATGGTACAAATATGGGGGGGGGGGGGGGTCGCCCCCATATTTGCCATTCACGCTCAAGAAGTTTGTAAAAAGAGTTCACATCAGTGCAGTTCCCGTCTCGAAAAAACAAGATTTTCAGTTTTTACGAATATTTCGGTTATTAATTGGAAAACAAGATGACGCTGCTGTGCCACTGTTTACTTAGTGACTGTGGGAGTAGTGAAACCTGTGTTCGAAAAGTTTTTGTGAAGTATGTCGTATTCCAAGGGAAAATTCAAGAAAATCTAATGGTGGTTCTGTGTGTTTTCATCCTAGAGTGTGTTTTGCAAGTGAAGCCCACAAAATGCTTGGTTTTTATGTTACATGTCTTGTAATCACCTATGTCAGCTGTCAAACCAAAAACTGTTCGCAACCCAATATGTTGCATTCATCAAACTATTCTTGTGCTCATTGAGAGGTATAAGACTTATGTTTTGTTATCAGAATCTCATTGACGGATTTGCTTTTAAGGTTTAGCTCATGAAACTTCATTTGTAAAGGATACTTCCCGTTGAGGAGTGTCACCAAAGATGCAAATCCTATGGGTAGGAATACCATAATAGTATTCTTCTAATCTTTAACCATTCATGGTCTCCTATCAATTGTAATCTAACAGTTGCACTAAATTCGTCTTATGCTGCAGTGCCAACTGAAACCACAGCCATTTCCGAAGTTATATACTATACTTAGCCTACCAACAGACAAAGACATGTACCTCAACACAATTTATATTGGTATTGGTAAACTTTTCTCATACCTAGTATAGTTTGTTTGTTTTATAAATTCAATATTCAACCATAGGACTGCCAACTCTTTGCCGTCTGCTGCCTATGTGCTGGCCCTACAGTATTTCTAGCCATTGGACAACAGAAGTAAGTCAAATTGCTTTCATACATTTGGCTACATCAGCAATCTTATATTTCCCCCTAAGTAATTCTTTTTCTTTACATCTACGATACAGAACAAAGCCTTCTTCCTCTTCTCCACGCCCGTCTTCACCTCGCCCGTCATCCCATCTTCGCTTCGCCTGTCGTCCCGCCTTTGCATCGCCCGTCGTCCCATCTTCGCCTCGCCCGTCGCCCCGTCTTCGCCGCGCCCGTCGCCTCGCCCGTCGCCCCGTCTTCGTCTCGCCCGTCGCCGCGTCTTCGCTCCGCCCGTCGCCCTGTCTTCACCCCGCCCGTCGTCCCGTCTACGCCTCGCCGGTCATCCCTTCTTCGCCTCGTGGTCGCCCCGCCTTCGCCTCGCCCGCCATCCCGTCTTCGCTTCGTGGTCGCCGCGTCTTCGCCTCGTCGTTTTGGTATTGTGTGTGTTTTGCAATGTTTATTCTTAACTAACCCGTTGGCTGCCACCCACTTTTTATCCCCTTTTTTTTTGTAGCGTGACAGGGACGGGCCACGCTGTTCTGCGCCATGGCTATCTGCCATGGGGTGGAGCAGCGCCACTGCCCAAGATTGGCCGAATGGCCCGCAAGGCAATGCACCGTTAGGGAATCCCTTTATCGAGACGGCGATGTAGACCTGGGATGTGCATTTCCGTAAAGGTCTCATCGCCGTTTCAGCCCGGACTGTCCTCAGTCCCCTTTGGTCGCTATCCTTTAGATAGCGATGTAGCTATAGTAGATAGTAGTGGCGTGGCAGCCAACGTGTTAGTTAAGTGTATTTGTATGTATTGTATGTTGTATTATGTGGAATATGTATAGTGGTGGATTTGTGGGTGGAAGGAGGGAAAATAAAATGCTTTGTAATATTATTTGTTTAGTTGTTTAATTGACTGGTATGGGGATCGAACCCAAGTATTCTAGCATGCTAAGCAATAGCTTTGCCATTATGCCATCTATAATTTGTTATTACCTTGATAGGCATTCCATAATAACCTAATGACGAACTTATTTTAACATACGCATCAAAATCTAAACTAATGCATGTAAGGACAGTCATGGCGCAATGGTAGCGCGCCGTGCTGGAATACTATAGGTTTGTGGTTCAAATCCCACATGAACGATGAATTAATGGGAACAACGCACCAAAGGTGGCATAAACAGAGGAGGAATAAGCAAACTAAATAAATAAAAGTTGATAAATGTATTGTGTGAAGACAGCGGACAATGGAAGAACAAATTTTGCAAAACATATTTTGTAAAAAAAATTTTATTGACAATTCTCTGCACATTAGAATTATTTTTGCAACTTTAAAAAGGCACAATAGCCCTTTCAAAAATTGCCGTCAACCCAGGCAGGGGGAGACACTGCCTTGTTGACCCACCGGGGAGATTACCCGGTGATTGGCTAAGAGAAGCCGGAAGAAGAGCTGAAGATTTGGAACATTTTTACAGGAGCGATTAACCTTTACTTCGGATTTGTGGGCAGCCACATCGCCCTCCGTGAACACATCATCGGACTAAGCGGACACCCCACGTCCCCTTTCCGGCCAGAGCCCTCCAAACCTCGGTATATGTTGTTTTTAAATATACCGTACAGTAGGGGCATGACCCCCTACGGGCTTATTATGAGTCAAGGGGAAACGGGGCTACGGAAAGGAAGGGAGCCCAGATATACACTTCAATTTTTTAAACATTAAATACCGTTTTTAAATGAGCATGTCAATAAAGTATGGAAATTCCATGTAGTGTATCCAATCATAATGCTTCATTCAGTACGTTGCCCCAAACAAGGAACCTTTTCAGTCTGTAGGAGTTAACCTTCCTCAACTCCATTTCGTTGTAGAGAAAGTTGCCCTTTAGAAAAACAATTCAAGAATTAAATGAACGGGTATTTTAGATATATTAGATATCTTACCATTTAACGCCATCAATGAAAAGTGTTATCAGTGCCTACAACGAATGACTAGGTGTAAGCATCTATTTGCGCTAGCGAAAAAAATACAGCCGCCACAGGATGGTGGACTAAACTTGTCTCACGCCCGACATGGCGTGACCGGAGAACTCCCGTCATGAATTGCTTCCTGTTTTGCACTGCGTGCGAAAAAAGACTAGATTTTAGCAAGGAAATGAAAAACTACATTCAATTCAATACACGGTCTTCATAAACATAGTGAAATCACAACGTTTAGTTCTGCATATGCAATTTCGAATGTTTACCTTGCATCATATTAATAGGCAATATATTTTTTGTCTTCATAACATACCAAACCGTTATTTCTTACAAAAATTTGAACTCTTTTTCGTTTTTCTTTGCTCAGCAATAAAAAGAACGTAATAACCTGAAGTAAATTGTTTACAAACTGTTACCGTCACGGATTACATGTGGCCAGAAAACCAATTTTTGTGCAGAGTTACTTCTACATAAATCCATATGCTAATCACTAAAAAAGTAGGCAAAAAACTACAGGCTTACATTTTAAAGTCCAATTATCTTTTACGCTTCATAAAAGGTATGTCATACCAATAAGAAGCAAAAAAAAAACCTAACTTACATCGTTCATCCACGACACAAATGTAATTGCCGAAAAAAAAAGCAAGGTGACTAAGATAGGTAGCCATCTGGCGTTGACAGCACAAACCATAAGAATTTTACCAAGAAAAGTTAACAGTAAGAGATTTAAGGCATTTTCTAAAACGCTTTTACCTTCCGAATCTGTAAATGAAGTGATTTTCCCGCGAAGGTGGTCCCCTAAAGTAGCGGAGGAACGACGTCTTCCTTCAGCACAGCGGTCATTTCTAGATAAATCCATCACTATCCTGATTCCTTCACTAAAAAAATAGACAAGAAGCCACAGGCTTTCATTTTATACAATTAATTGTACTTTACACTTCATTAAAGCTATATTATTGAAAAAACAAACAAAAAAAAAACAGAAAATTAACTTACATAATTGATCCACGACTCGAAATGCAAAGGCGGGAAAAAAGCAACGTGAACCATCAGAGGCAAGCGAGGTGACTTACATTGGTAGCCATCTGGAGTTGACGGAAAAACCTATAAGAGTTTTACCAAGAAAGGTTAACATCACCACATCAAAGAGATTTTCTACAACGATTTTACCTAGGAATCTGTAAATGATGTAATTTTTCCGCGACGATGGTCGCCCAACGAACGATGTCTTCCTATAACCTTTTCATGGTAACGAAATAAATTAAAAAAACAGTGTTCAAGCAACCTGTGGGTACCTTTTTTGTTTGTCGCATGTCGGGAAGACGCACATTATGTTATTTTGTAAGTCTTTTGGCTGTAGTTAGATCCAGTTCCTTTTGAGTTTTACACCAACAACACATCGTCACAAGGAACAAAATTAGAAGGCAACAAATTTCCGAAACCAAAAAAACCTTTGTTCAAGATCAAATTCTTCCAGAGCTTCGTTTTTGCTGATTGCGAATTTGTTTGAATCCTTTCTTATTCTGTTCTTCAGCTTTGCAAGACGTTAAGGTCCATTCTTGAATGCTAATGAAAAATCCCCATATGAGGAAATCGGCGTAGGCGAAATGGCAGATGCCACGGCGATGCCCTCATTTACGTACTACATTGTCATCTGCCAGCGCCTTTCTTCATTCCGGTCATTATTGGGGCTTGCATCAGGAACTAAATGGTCTTCGTTCGGATTTTCAAGTTCTCCTCTCCCGGGTTTCGGCACATTTACTGGTTGTTCATTCCACAACTGTATTCCATCCTTCCAGACCTAGTTAAGACGAAATTGAAAAAACAAACAACTGTAACATCATCTTAAAAGCAAAAAAATACAAGAACAAATCAATCGAACTTGAAATCAATTTTTAAGAATAGTTGTTTTTTTGCGCAGAAAGCGCTTGCCTCATTCAGGATATCACAGACACCCTTGTTTATGTCAAGACTTTGATTTTGGAAAAAAATTCTGAACCTTTGGCTAGGCAGTTGCAACAACCTCATCTTCTAGGGACTAGCTGTATAATTCATAACATCTCCAACATAAATGTGTGGATTGTATTGATGCAAATTTGCATACTTGCTCTAGCGTGACAGAAATTCATCAACACAAAGTAACCTGTAGAGGAAAAAGATTATCATGAGACGGAGACAAACAAGGATGTTAACATTACCACAAGAACTACAATCTTTCAAACATTCAAGTTTTAAACATCTCAAAAGCTATCAAATATACAGTCTAAATGATGTTAACAAGACCTCTGAAAATCAAGAATTTACAAGTGATTTTTTTGAACAAAGTGGATTAAAACCCATCCTTCGAGAAATCCAGTAGCTGGTATTACCTCTAAATGCATTTTCAGTATCTAATACTCTCGACTGGATTAATTCTATCCACTGCAAACAGATGCACCTGCCAAACAAACGGTGAACAAGAAAGGGCTAATAACTGTACGATAAACTGAAAAAAAAAAAAAAAACACTACACTACCTACACTACCTACACTACACTATACTACATATATATACACTACACTATCCTACCACGTGCACGGCACAACTGAAGTAATCGACACTTCCAGACGGTTACCTAGCAGTTAAATATTTCCTCACTAGATGTCTTGATATATCAATATTGCCAGGATGCCACAATTATTCATCCGTTTTTCCCTTTTGCTTAAAAAACTATAAGCTCACCATTAAAATAAGCTAAATTTTCGTGATTGCCGATCAATTTTTAATCGAAATAATGTATTTTTAGCTAAATCTAAAATTTAGCCAAAATTGAAAAAGTGAGAAGGGTATAGCCTTCTCATTTTCATGAAAATCTTCAAAAATCGACATCTCTTAAAATTCAATAAAAAAACACACTGCATGCCTAAAACTGAATGCTGATTCTGGCTGTATTATTAGTTTTCTCGCTAGTTATGTCATTTTTGAAAAAACACAGTCGTAGCAATAATAGCGCAAGGCAACAAAAGTTCTTGGCCTTCGACCTAATTTCTACGTGCTGCCATCTAGTGCACAAAAAATTTAGGTTAGTTATTTACAATTTACAAATACAAAGTTAGTTATTTTTAAAGTCCTATAAGCGCTCTTTATACGTTTATTTCGTTGATAAATAAGGAGAACACCGCTACATAGCAGTAGCCTATTACGTTGGACGCTTTGATGAGGCAATATTGTATTACTACTCTACAATTATATTTTCTTCCTTTTTTCCCCCCGTTTTTTAGTTGGAACTATTGCTTGGTCAGCGCGCTATTTATTCTAGGTATTTGCATGCGAATTAACCGATGTATTGATATTGAACGAGGCAATGACGACGGCCTAGGGAAGACAGCCGACACAAGGAGCAGTTGGGACGACTAGGACGGTAGTAGTTTCAGGTGGACTTCCGCAGTTTATGCATGGTGCTGTAGGAACCATTGGCGCGACTGTGGTGGTTGTGGGGGGCTCGCAGTTCACACATGGAGCGGTCGGGACCACTATCGTGGTGGTAGTTGTTGGTGGAGTCTCGCAATTCAAACAGGGAGCGGTCGGAACAACGATGGTAGTAGTGGTAGGTGGTACAGTAGTAGACGTGATCGATGGTGTCGTTTTTGTAGTGGCAGTAGGAATTGGCTGCTGTCCTCCGACGACATTGAGCCAATAGTAATAGACAGATAATCGAGTAAAAATGCTTGGAACATAAGGAGCCCCGCAGCCTTGGTTTTTGGACATAATCCCCACTGCAATACCATTTTGAACCAATGGAGATCCTTCGTCATATTGGCACGGACTCGAGACATCTTTGAATAAAGTTTGTTTTTAATAAATGAAATTTTAATGCAATGCAAAAAGCAAAAATTATTACCGCTGCCTGCGCAAATCATGTAGTTATTGTTGAATTCTATCGAACCGTAGCTTAAGCAATCAGCTGGCATTGCGAGCTCTGTCTTACGGAGCTTCGTAACTTCTATGCCATCCGCCTATTTCAACATCGTACCAATAATAATATCACGCAACTCTTACAGCAAAAAGAAAAAAATTAATTATTCTTCAAAATCTAACCGTTGTTGCTCCCCATCCCATGGTAATGGCTGTATTTATTGTTTCATCCACTTCGTCGTACCGGATGGCCTGCACGGCAGTGCCGAACACTACAGGCCTATTAAGCTAAAGATATACCAAGCATTTGATGTAAACCATAAATTAAAGCTTGATATGAAAAATGTTATGGCATACTTACGGATATTAAGGCGATGTCGTTCATTTTGGTTAGCGGGTCATAATCATCGTTGATGGAAATGGACGACACTGCGATAACTTGCTGTTGAGCGGAGGGTTGCACAAAGCTTACGATGCCCACAACAACAACCAACTGATTAGGTGAAAGCCTACACTCGCATCAAATAAGAATTCAAGGATAGAAAGAAAACGTTAATACAAGCCATCATTCGAAAACGACTATGGTTGGCAATAGAAATCACCCGTTGACACAGGAGGCTGTTGTTACAATCCATCGTTCATTGTAGATAAAACCACTGCAAATGTGGCGACGATCAAGCTGAATGGAAGCGATGTAGGGGAACTCGCCTTCAACTGCCAGACTTCCTCCCGCGATGCGGTCAGAGATATCTTGCGGAGCTCCTTCACGTTTGGGACAATAGAAAATGTCAGAAATCGTTTAGGGCTACCTGGAGGATTGAGGAACATACCTGTGGCGAATGCGATCAAGAGTGAAAATATTAAAATGTTCCTCATAACTGGAGCTTGACTGCTGGTTCTGCTGATGACGGACAACTGATTGCTTCTCCTATTTTACACGTTACTAGTGTACATCTTCGTCGTGATAAAAATGCAGACGGATAGTGATTTTGAAATCAAAGACTATCGTTCTACTGCCCCCTCCCGTTCTTTCGATAAGCCAAAAATTATGAACATAAAGGAATATAATGGCTTTAGAAAGTTCAAGAATTTTACGAGCATTTTTTAATTCATGGTTTATTAAACTAACGCAAGACCATATAAAACTCTAGCAGTTTTCCTCAATGGTTTGCAAGCGAAGGCCAGGTAATTATTGTTCACGTCACTGATCATATCTTGATGACCTTTTCAGTTAACCACATAAAGAATTAAAATGACAAATAAGTAATCATCGTGCTTGACAATTAGCCTTCTTCCGCAGATGTAACACTCTCCGGAATAGCTTAAAGTATAATACTCGTAAAGCAATAAAAGTTCCAGCTTGCTGAAAACAAGATTCAATTAATAATGCAATCGTTTTACTACTATAAAACAAACAAGAATAAGGGAGCTTTGGATTCCCGTGTGTGTGTACAGTAGGCATACCGTGACTGGCCACAATGCAACCTTCATGAGCTATCGTCAGCCGGATAGATCAACTTGTCAATCAATCGCTTATTTGCTTCGCTTCCCTGGTCAGGTTGAATGCACACGGGGGAAAAAAAGAAGCATTCGGCTGTTTACGTCAGTGAGGTATTAGAGATCCACTCAAGCTCTCCATCGTGCAAGTACACCCTTTTCTACTTAAGCCTGTCAAATTTTGTCGCAATGACATGAATGATGCGACGCATACTGCAAGATAAGGGGATTTTCTTTTGTTTTTGTCGTCTTCTTCATTTATGAGTGATGCTCATCACTGTCAATGATTGCTTTGCTCACTACTGCTGATAAATCGACAGGCGACAAAAGTTCATTGCAATACCAGGTGCAGAGTTTCAAGCTTGTAGCCCACGTCTTTTATTTTCTATTTTCTTTAAGCCGTTTCAGCAAAGAATAATAGGATGTAGTTGCATGTTTCGGTTTGCTGACATAGCCGGAAGTGCAGCAATAAAGCCCAATGAACTTGAGAGGGTCAGATTATTTGTCCGGCGGATCAACGGAGGGTTATATATCTTGATAAACAAAGAGATTCCTTGCAGGGCTGTTTACATGGGGAAGTCAAAGGAAGAAAGCGCTCCTGTCGGCACAGTCTCTTTCGTTATACGATGATGGAGATCATAACAATCATTACAGTTTACAACAATCAAATTAACTCAAAACCAGTGACGTCGTGTAGACAATAGATAAAATTCCAAGAATAAGATTACCATATAATAGAAGCGGTTACTTATTACATAAGTTTCCTGTCTCGAATTCCTCGAATTTCTTTGGTCCAGTTGTCCGTCTTTTTTTGCTGACGATGGTCTGATGCTTCTTCTTCTTCATTCCACCCCCTTTTCTTTCTTTTTCCGTATAGCCAACGTTTCAGAGCGGTAGCCAAAACGTTTTAGATGCAAATGCACTGCTAGCGTCGATGGAACCATCATTGGGTTCCGTCTTCCTTTTATTTATTGGCTAGTTTTGTTATGGAATTTCAATACGCATATAGTGCAGTGTCAGTGTACCCAATTGCTTCTTCCTCAAGAACATTCAAATGACGACCTACCAGGCGTGAAACGAGTACACCCAAATGTCAACGTATGTTTTCTCTTTTTACCTGACACGATAAGCTCAAGTGAACTGTCAATTAACCCGCGATTGTCTTATTAAAACAAATATCCATAGATGACTCTTTGATCAGTTGGCAGTTATCGACTGTAAAAAAAACAAAAAAAAAACTGGTGGCGATAACGTAAGAAGCCCTCGTATTTGAATTAAGTTACGAAATGTAGGTGCTATTTAATCAGTGAGTGACGTAACTCACAGTTTTGCATTACTCGTGTTGCACCGTCTTAGGTATAACTGCCTCACCATAGTTTTTAATTCCCCATTCGCTACATTCTTGCCCTAGTGTGAGCGGGTATGTATACGATATCTGAGATGCCAATCGTAAGTTTTGATTTTACATACAAAGGTCAATAATGAGTTGAACAAACAAAAAACTAGAGTGACCGTCGTCGTTGATTTCGCTCCACGTTCTTTTGGGAATCGCATCGTTAAGTATCTCATAATTCCTCGAGTTGAAACACATACAGACCTCATCGATCGATGGGCCGTCCTGTAATAAAGTGTTGTATTGCAGCAAGGAATGTATCTTTCAGTTTCCTTTTTCATCCATTCTTTTCTTCTGGTCTTCATCTATTTGTTCTCTTTCGAACCCATTCGCCCCGTGTGCCGTAGTGACGGTGGCCACTGATCTATTTTTAATACAAATCAAGTCTTCACGGTCTGCGGGAGCGTTCTAGATTTTTGCCGTAGTCCTTCGAAAATCCAAAGTCAATGTGATTGTAACCAACTGGGGCTAGAGGAAGGCAATGGGATCACCGACTTGCGTGAAAATCTAAAAGGCTTGCAGACTTGAAACACTTGCAGCTCATCAGGTTTTTACTAAAAGCTCATCGTATGCAGTAGGAACGCCTCGCATAGATTCACTTGTCACCTTATTAGAAACGCGATATTTATCTAACAAGATTATTTTGTATGTTTACGTTTTAGACCTAGAAAACTTGTTCAGACCATACGACCTTACGCGTAGCTCAACTTCGACAGGCACGTTCTGTTGTAAGCGAAAAGATCTCAAGCTTAACAAATTCAACAGATATAGCCACATGTGATAGCATAAACAAGCTCGATAATCAAGGAGAAATCGAAATTTTTGTACTTATCCAACTATACATACCCTTTCAATCAAGTTTTAGTTGCTTTGCATTTTCGGAATGGGTTTGTACTAATCCCATTGTCGTGCAACATCTTTCCCCAATTTCTTTGGCCTAGGCCTAGTTCAAACTAGATATTAAATGTTCGGCATTCAAGCGCTAGGAGTGTAACTGGTTTAAAATCCTTGGCGTCGCACAACAACGTTCTTCGTTCTATCCCGCAATTGGAAAGGCTCTTGCCTACCATTGGCTGTTGGTGATGCAATGTGTCAAGCGGGTCGTTGCGCCACCAACAATTTTATCTTGTAAATGGATCATGTATAGGTGCGGCTAATCCCGCGCTACGGGTCCTATTAAATATGAACAAAAAAGTGAGAGACGGACCTGGTTAACTCTGCATACTTTATAATACTATACTACTTGACGGAGTGATAAGAAATCACATGCGGGACGAGCATCGGTACCGTGGCGATATTGAAATCACGAGCTTTTACATTAGCCTGTTTACGGTTCGCCAGCGTACGCAACAGAGCATTAATGATATCTGACCCCAATGTTGAACGAAAAAAAAATAAGGAAAAAAAATTGTTACGAGTTTCCCCATCGTTGCAATCTTGACACAAAAAAAAATCTCTTGTGTATGAACTCTTCCTCTCGCCAAAACTACACGCGTGACACACAGGAAAGACTGTGGCAAGATGGTTATTCATAGATCTCGTAAAGGCAGCTTGAATCGTACTATTTTTAGTAGTTTTTCTTTTTTTTTCCCCCTTTTTCGCTCTTAAAACTCAAAATCTTTGCCCAATAAGAACAAAATGATGTTGGCCAAAACTAACGGACCAAACACACTTTTGCATTTTTATTAGCTCTTCTTTTTCTTTTTCGTCTAGCGTGATCATTCATCAATCACCTCATTTTTTTCGCTAGTAATAATGGAAAGCAGGAGCCATTTTTTTTTCCTTTTCGTGAATATGATATAGTAGATTTTTCCGTGATCGTTTTAGAGACGGACGCATGCTGATCCACGAATCAAGTGCGCAGGACTGCAGGCATCGCGTTTATCGCGCACAATAGCCGGCTAAGGGCGGGGACGTTGGGACGTTGTGCGCCGCCGCGAACAGCGATAGAAGAAAGTGCACCAACGTCTGCGTGCACCGCTAGGGAACAGGAGAAGTAGATTGCGCGGGCCAGTTGGCTGCCGAAAGCTGATCTTTCCCGAGACGAGACGTCGTGAGCTTCCGTTGCAGTTCATACTGTGAGTGTGAATCGATTTTCGACCATCTTTCTTCTGTCGTTTGTTAGTGCAAACGTTCTGTTTATTTTTTTCGTTTGAAATTCACATTTGATAAGTTGTGCTGATGGTTTGTTTCGTCTTTTTTTTACTGTTCAGGTGTACCCGTCATCTAAACGGAGCCTTAACTCGGTGAGGATTTCAAGTCTCTAAAACACATTTTCATCGTTCATCATGGCTGATAAGAAAACTGACGAGCCCTACAAACGACCGCAAACTCTCACTCGTTGCGAACAGATCACCCATTTTCTGTACAACAGTGAAACTCACGAGGTTCTCGGCCGCACGGCGAAGAGTTGGTGTAAGTTAAATTCTTTTATTAGGTGTCCTGATTTTCGGGGGGGGGGGGGGAGAGCCTTATTATCATCAGTCATGTGGCTGGAATTCCCAGTGTGTGAAATACGCACCCTTCAAAAACTAGGTTTGATTTGAACAGATAAGAAAATCTAGCCATACTACAATAACATAACTGTGGAATCGATTAAACTTTAGATTTGATTTGTTTCATCTGAGTTCTAATTGATTTTTCCTGCATGACCGTGCAGTTCAAATCGCGGTGTTTTACGTTGTTCTCTACGCGTTCTTGGCTGGATTTTTCATCGCCCTTCTCACCGTCTTCTATCAGACTTTGAACGATCACGAGCCAAAATGGACGATGGCTAACAGCTTGATCGGGAACAGCCCTGGTGAGTCTATAAAGTTATCCCCTATTGTTTGGGTTTCCGTGAGCGTGTGGACTCTGCCGACATCTGGTGATACTATAGAACAGCTCTCATAACATCTCCTTTGAAATTACCAGGAATGGGATACAGGCCGACTCACGCTGATCCCGACGTCACAGTCATCTCGTTCAACGCAAAGGATCCTAAATACTGGTCTGATCGAGTTGATGATTTCCTGGGCCGTGAGTGATTCATTTCTCATTCAAAAATTGATAAAAAAAAATAAACATTTTCATTGGGCCAGCTTATTACACGAGTGCACCCAAAGCCGACGCCTACGCTGATTGCAATTATGGAACTCCGAGCGCTGACCCAGTAACGCCATGCAGCTTCAAAGTCGATCTAAATAAATGCGCTCAAAACGACTACGGTTTCGGAGTGAACAAGCCCTGTCTTTTCCTGAAACCAAACAAGGTATATCTGAGCATTCGCTGTACTGTCCCAAAAATTTTAATTAAACTCGTCTTTTTTTTCTTCAAGATCTTCGGTTTTACTCCGGTTCCCTACACCAAAGAGGAAATCGAGTCCGACGAACTTCAGATGCCAGCCAACTTGCAGGCTGCAATTCTCAAACTCCCAACTGACGTGGTACGTATTACCTCACATGTTCTGAAGTTCAATGACGACCTTACTCTTAAACGTATGGATATCTTGTTCAAAGATCGAGAAAAACATTTGGGTCTCGTGTATGGAAATGGAAAACATGAACGTCACGTTGGAATACGACACACACATTGGGTTCCCGACTTTCTATTTCCCTTATGCCAATCAGGCGGGATATCTGACACCATTCGTAGCTATGCAAATCGACAATTTACCAGGCAACGTCATAATTTATCAGCGTCGTCTATATTTGTCCATACTGACTGATACTTTCCTTTTCTTTTCTGAATTCTAAATCCACGCCTAACAGTGGGTGTTACAGTTAAGATCAGCTGCCGTCTGTGGGCCAAGAACATCGTCGTAGATCGCCAACGCCGGTTGGGCATGACCAATCTGGAGATTTTGTCCAATGCATAAAAAGAAAATCACTTACCAATAATGAAGCGGTAGGTTTGCACAAAAACAAATAGGCACAATTACATTTCCTTCTCTTCGACCGCCCTGCCTACTTACGTCTGTTGAAAAGAAAACAACACAAACAAATGATCATATAGTCAGCCACAGCCAGCGCCATCCATTGGAAAAAAAGCAAAACAAAAAGAATAGCTAATTGTTTCGAAAAAGAATCGAAGTCGTAGTAAATTGGTTCGAAAAAAAAAAAGATGAACATGTGGAAAAATATACATTTTACCTTCATCCCATATTCGTGCGTTCGTTTCATCTTGCTTCTCCCCACTACATGTCAAATTGCAAAAGTTTATTTATATTCAGTATTTATATCAGACAGCATCGAGAAAGTGTAAGAATGCAAAACGCTAACAAGTTTCACTTCGTGATAAATCGTTACGAGTTATAGCTTTTTATTGGCTCGTGCACTTTGTATAATGCGCCATTCGCGTTCGTACAGGAATGCCTGACGCAGGTGATCGAGGCATTACGTGCCTCGGCATGTATTTTTTTCGATGTCAGACAAGTAAAACAAAAGACGTCTGATGTCGGGGCGGCAGATGAACTCGACGAGATCTTTGGCCGCATTTCGTATCATTTTAGGACAAACTTTTGCAGCTGTAAATTGTACGAAAGCACCGGCGGTACCGGTAGCGTTTCCTGTTTTGATTAACAGATTCTTTGACGTTTTAGGATAGCATGGCTTATTATTGCTCGATTGGACAGATGAATGGCAGAGAAAATATACTAGCAATCTTTAACTTAAGCTCGGCAAGGCCATTTCGCTTATATCTTCTTCCTAAACTGTCAAAAAAAAATTCCAAAGTTGGACGAACGTTTATTTCGTTTTGCCAAAATTTCCATATTGTGTTGTTGGCTCGTTGCTCATCTTTCTTTCCGTCTCGTTCATAATTTTTTATAGTTTCTTCCCAAATGAAAGAAACATGAATAAATTTCTTTGACCTTGTTGTTTCTGCTTTGATGGCATGGAATGTCCAGTTTTATTTCCCTACCATGTTAAGCCGTCATACCAACTGGAGACTGTATTCCACCTGTATTTCTATTTAATGTTAGGTGTAATTACAGCCGTACTTGGAAAATGATTTGATGACGTATAGACGTGTATGTTTTTTTCCCATTTAATTGTGCCTTACATTTTCATTTTTTTGTGAACGTGAAATAGTCAGCAACCCGTACTTCAAACTACTTTCAATCACTAGTGCGATAAACTTTCAAAACTGCAT
The DNA here is from genome assembly GCF_022539665.2 of Daphnia carinata. Classification (NCBI taxonomy): domain Eukaryota; kingdom Metazoa; phylum Arthropoda; class Branchiopoda; order Diplostraca; family Daphniidae; genus Daphnia; species Daphnia carinata. Next base: position 2,456,159 of record NC_081334.1, read on the forward strand.
CTCGTACAACTGTAGGTTTATCTCGTAACGAAAGTTAAAAAAAAAAAATGCCTAGCTTCGTGATAGCATCTGAAAAATGTTTATAGTATATGTAGATAGGGTATACCATTCCAACCACGCGATAATTCTTGCATCGGTGGGCTTAAGCGTGTCCCACTTTCAGTTTTGCCTTGATTGTTACACCTACAAACTCTGGCCGTTGCCATGGGAATGATTGGAAAGTGGATCATTACGCGTATATTGGTAACAAGGTCTCTTAAGAGTTCTGAAACGTAGAAACGATGGAGCTCGTTAGACGTGATCAAAAGCTATCTGTCAAACTCAATTTTTCATGTGGGTTGACTACGATACATTTTTTTAATGGACCAGGGAAAAAAACGGTTGTAACTGTTCTTCCACAGATTGGAACACAACCTGCAAATTAAAAAAGGGAATGCCAAATAATGAAACGAATCCATGTTTATTTTATGGCAGCCGTCAAAGGGGAACCCTTCCTATTCTTAGTTCATGTTTTGTTTTAACTTTCTCCAGGTACACGGGGAGAGAGACATCCACAACATTATACACACATTAACTTAAAGGAGCCACTTTTGAACACAACAAATTACACGACATTGTTTTTCACCTGCTGATGATTGTAATTTATGTATAAACTTTCGCACCCTACTGCCAACATACTTTGAACCAAGTTTAAAAACAAAAAAAAATGATCAAAAGACAAATCAATTAGATCTTAAATTATGTGTGTAAGGCTTGGTTTCTTACATCGTGATCCATCACAATTTTAGAAGACCAGCGACAAATCGAATCACTTCTAGGGGAATCTATGTATAAGAGGTAAGAGAAGAATTGAATTAAAAAACAGAAGAGAAAATGGGAAAAAAATGATTAAAAGAAACATTTTAAGATGTGATGCACAAGTTAAACGATAAAAAAAAAAAAAGAAATCCGAGTTGATGTTTTCTTTTCTCCTTCTATGCACTACAAGTCTTGATGGTTCCAAAGATCAGAAAAGAGCAAATACGCAAAATAAATCGATGAGACTAGACGAACAACGTGTGTGTGTGTGACCCACAAATTTTCTCAGGTGCAATGAAGGTATTTGCTGACGGTGTAGTGCGAGGAAAGGGTCAAAACCGGCCAAAAAGATTCTACAATAATCAGTGGCAATTAAAAAATATATCTCCCCCACTCCCCTTCCCCATCCACCCACCGGAATACACTTAAAAAAACAAACAAATACTTATTGCATATTGCACAGATAGGGATACGGAGATATTAAGGCTCTGCAATGACATTTGACTGCTTAGAAATCCGTCAGCTGATCGTGACAACAGAAACAGGACTGGTTCATGCTAGTCGGATAAGAGAAACCCAAAATGAATAAGAATCATCATCATGGCCAGGGACGGCGATCAATATTGATATTCGATCGAGCACGGCGTGACCGAGAAAAGTGAACGATGACCAGCATTGCCGAGGCCGAGGCTTGAATGGACCGACAAGGGCGAGTAATCGTCATGGCCGTCGTTAACATCTGAATCTGCCATAATGACGTCACGTTCCATCGATAAGGGAAGAGAAGAATGGTCGTTGCCGTCCTCTTCGCCTGTGGTCATTTCTTCCCGCATGAACCTGTGAATGGTAAAAGTGAAACCATTAGTAACATAACATTCTCGTTTCTAAAACCAACATGCGAAAGCCCTGGAGAAAGAGAAAACACAAAGATTCTTAAAAACAAAACAAGAGCCAATGTTTCATCCATGCAAAGGAGTGAAATGATGATGTAAAATGTTGACGATGGATTAGTGACAAACGGGCAATCAGTACACGCACAACAACACACGAGTACGTGCCAATGGCTTACCGCGCTCACGACCTGACCACGACCAACACTAGCAAACGAATCATCGTGTGCTTCTCCCTCTCTCACACGGTTGTATCGTGGAGCCTATAAAATTCATCGTGACCGACAAGCAACAACGTAACCAAGGTATATATATATATATATAAATATAGTCAAACATCTAATCGTGTCCCTTTCATAACAGATACGTTTTCCCCATTGTGCTATGTAATCAAGATGAAAATTCACCATAAAATAATGGTTATTAAACTCACATGTCATCGCTATGATCCGGTCCACCTTCTTCAGCCACCAAAAGTTCGTATTCTTCGGCAGCGTAGCGATCCCAGTCGGAAATCTGTGCAAAGATATGCGTTACATTGTTGGCTGTATTCTTCTTTAATCTGAATAATTACCTTGAGTATCTCGTCACCATTTTCCGAGTCGGGGTCGCGTTGCGAGGCAAACGGATCGCGTTGTTCGTGATCCAGGTATTTTTCCAAGTTGAAGAAAGTGTCAAAGAAGATGGGCGTCATCTGGCAACGTTTGAGGTCGTTCAGAGATACTTTACCGGGCACGGCCGGGTGAATCATGTCCAGCATCTGATCGTAAAAAGGAAAAACAAAACTCGATAGAATAATGATCCGTTATCTGGAATTCAAAAAGAGATCAAACCTGACACAGGCAATCTTCGAATGGCAACGTTTCTATGCCTAAAGATTCCATCCGTTGCAATTGTTCCTCGTAAAAATATTCCAGTTCGTACATCGAAAGGAAACCGTCTCCGTCCAGATCCATACACCTGTCAAACGGGATGTTATTCATTTTCTTTTCCACACATCAAATTACTAATTCGATTAAGTATTAATACCTGAACCAATACTCGATGGCCGTCGAATGCCTTTTGTCCTCTTCGGAGATGAGGAACCAGACAAACTCTGTGTAACTCATCCGCGGCTGATTGTTCATGTTGGTGTTGGTGTTGCCGAACTTGGCCAGTCGGTTGTTGTGAGGCGCGCCGCGGGTGACGGCCCCAGAGAATATCCGATCGATCATCTTGGAGGACAATGCTGTCGTGTTTGAAAAAAAAAAAAAAAAGGAATCCAATGAAAATGGATTTTGAGGATAAAAACAAAATGTATATGGAAGTTGTACCGTGGTCGTTGTGCCGAGCCAGATCCTTCTTATCGATAAAGAGGTCGTGGTCTTTGTCCAACTCCCAGAACTTGCAGTAGATGACGTAGAAATGCTCGTAGCTGAAAAAATCGGTGATTTGGTTGATGTCTTCCTCCTCTTCCAGCAAGCGAATCGTGGTCAATAAGTTGGAATGGCGCAGTTCGGCCAGAGTGATCTGGCCTGACCAGGATCGGTTCACGTTGTAATAAATTCGCGCAATCACCTGTTTTTTTTTGTTTTTTTTTTGCAGGTCAATAAACAAAAAGGACACCGTCATTAGAAATAAAAAAAAAAAGGAAAACTGGATACGCAGCGTAGCGTCAAATCGTACCGTGTGAACGTAGCGCGAGTGAAATTCAGCCGCCTCCTTGAGGAAGGTCAACCCCGGATGGGTGTCGACCACGTCTTGGATCAGCGGCACGAAATCCTCCGGTACTAGATAGAACCGGCCGGAACTGGCACTGTTGTTCATCGGCCCGTTGAAATTGTTGTCTGTTCTGCTGGCGTTCACATTCGGGTTGATCATGGTCAGGAGTTGAACGAATCGAGACGCTTCGTCATGATAGTTGTTGATGATTCTGTTCCAATTATCACAGACCAAAGGTAAAACAAAACAAAACAAAACAAAACAAAACAAAACAGAACATTAATCATGAAATATAACCCATGATTGATACAAGCAATTGAAAGGGAACAAAATAACGATCATTATTACTTTCCCCAAAAGTCGGTGAAGGTTTCCAACGTAACGTGTCCGAGCTTTTCGCCACCGCTCGCAATGAACAAGATGGCTTTCCAATAGTAAGGACATCCACAAGCCTGCAAAGATACGAGCCCCCAGTCAATGAATCGACATTTCATTTTAGAAAAAAAAAAAAAAAAAAAAAAAAAAAACACAAATCTCGTAGACAAACAAATTTAAAAGAAGGGAATCATAAAGAATAGAAAGGATTACCTTGGCAATGGTTCCGAAATGCTCGCGACTTGCTTGGCAGTTGGGTAGCTGCTGAAACGTGGCGGCCAGCCTAAGCAAGGAGGCATCCAGCTGCTCTTTACTGATGGGTCGTCCCGTTGGGTAGTAAAATCTACGTACCATATGGGGCAACAGCAAGAGAGAGAGAGAGACAGAACAAAAATTTAAAACGGTGGGCATTCCAATGAGATGTCAAGACGAGAAAAAAACAGTCGGCGAAAATGGAGAGAAACACACACCTGGGCAAAAGGAGATTGTTGTTGGCTTTAGCCTGGCGGCGCAGAGTCGACCTGGGCGATGAAATGTTCGCCGATGTCGATCGGTTCTCTTTGTTGTTATCCTTGGCGTAGACCTGATCAAGAGAATAGAAGACAAACTCATTGATATGGATGTTTGTTTGTTTTTTTCAATGAAATATACAAATGTAGAGTCAGCCGATTAGTCAAACTCTTCTTTCTTTTCGTACAACGAACTGGTTTGCTTTTAAATAATTCTTTTGTCTTTCTGAATTTCATTCACATGTTGGGTTTCAGTTTTAAAACGCGGGCCCTATATTTATATTTCTGTATTGTAGTGGGGAAAAGGGCGGGACAGTTGACAGTGACAGATTCTCAGACTGCCGTGAAAGGATCGCGTCTCCATTAAGAAAACATACGAAGTCTTCGCACGATGTTCACATGGCTAGATGGGCTAACATCGTAGACGTCCACCATTGAAATGTAGACACAAGCCAAACAAAAAGTCGAACGCTGTTTTCAAAAAAAGGGAGATAAGAACAGGTTGGAAAGAAAGGTTTAACATCCTTGTCTGGACAACAAACAAAGGCGAGCATCAAAACGTGAGTCTTGCACGGTGCAATGAGAATTGTTTCTTTTAAAGAGAGAAAAACAAGTGACGACCGCATTTGTCGGTGAAAAATAAAAGTCGCTCTTTTTTAAGTTAAAAAACAAAATGTTGACGCTCAAGTTTTGAAAGAACTTTTGAACCCCTCATCCGGCTGGCAAAAGGCGGTTCGTTATTTTTATCTGATGGTTGGAGAGAGGCAAAGGCAGGAAAAGAGCATCTTCCTTTTTTTTTTTTCTCTCTCTTTCTGACAGCCCTTTTTTGGGGCGAGTCTTCCAACGCGCCATCTCTTCGGCAACGGGCTTTGCATAGTTAAACAAAAACGCGTGTGTCTTGCCTCTATTTCTTTTCTTTCCTTTTGGATATTCTTTATTTCTTCTTCACGTTTTTCAAGGTTGCATCAACAACACGCACGATAATGGCAAACCAACGGGCAAGACAACTCTCGTGGTACACACCCATCTGATGGTATTCAATGAACCCCACGAAAAGCCCCAAAAAACAGTTGAACCCTATTTGATGTATAATAATTCACGGGAATCTTATACAGCGCCAAAGAGGCAGCGTACAACAACAACAGACTTTGGCTTCAATCCCAATCGTCGTGTTTGTTATGGTTGGCTAGGCGCCTTTCATATTTAACTGTTAAGGAAAAGAGGAAGGAAGAAACTTGTGTTTCCCCCCCCCCCCTTTTTTTTTTTCTTTCTTTCTATGGTGTTTCGTTTTTTTTTTTTTGTTAGTTGAATCGTTAAAATAAACAGAAAGAAGAAAGAGATAAATAAATAAATTCGGGAAAGCTTGAATATCTACCAGAGAGTTTGGTTGAATAATGTAAGATCGTGGACGGCGTTGAATAGGCGGCCGATAAGGGAAACGAGGTGTGGGCTTTTGAGGCCGGGCTTCAAAGGCCAGACCCAACAAATTGAGTCTCTTGGCCGCCAATAAACGATATTTCGCCTGGCAAGCTTGGCACCGAACGTTCACCATGTTTTTTTGTTTTGAAATCCGCACTGTCTTCCCAGAAAAAAAAAAGAAAAGGAGATAACAACCAATGGGAAAAACAAACACAGAGGGCACTGGGAGGGAGGACACACAACTTGCGTTCAAATCCCGAAATCTTCAAATGTCGCAATTCGCCATGGCAATGCAACAAAACGAAAGGCAAACAAAAGCCGAACGGTCCACGAACTGGCTGCTTTCTAAGTCAATTTCAACACGATTTTTTTTTGTTTTCCTTTTTCAGAAATGGTGGAAGAGCGTGGGTGCGGGAATGAACGGCGTCAACATGCTGCTCGTGAGACACCACAGACTCGACTAAAGCGAAAGCAAAGCTTTGACAAGACCCTTCGGCAAGAGTCTTGCAATCGTTCACCGCAATACCGTAGCGCCCTCTTCGCACCAACAGTTCAAAAAAGATTCGAATATAACTAACACACACACACTCGAGAAAAAAAAGGAGGAGGAGGCGTTCATCGAGGAGGGAGGTATAATGACGTCACGTAACACATACACCATACGTTCCCGGCGGCGTCTGACGGGACTCGACTGCCGTTTCTTTTTTTTTTTTTTTTTTTTTCGTTTCCTTTCTTCAATTTGCATTGGATCGCCATGTTAAGAGAGAAGAGATGCTGAGGGCGGAAAAGAAAAACCTTGGCCCTCATCATTGTAGGACGCACTCAGTTTTTTTTTGTTTTTTTTTTTTTCCAGAAACGTGCACAAACAGACACACATATTGAGACGAAAAATACGACAATGAACTCATGGAATCAGTTTCCATTCATCTTATTATCTCTTTTCCCTTTGCTTTTTCGAATCTAATCTCAGCGATGTTCGATGATTTCTTATCGAAGAGTTTTTGAAATACGAAAAAATGTTTCGTTATGTTCTTTGGAAGGATAGGGATAACCTTTAAAAAAAAAAAAAAAAAAAAAAAAAGAGTCCATCGGAAAGGTGAGCTCGGTTTTTAACCTTGAGGTTCATCGGCAGGTGAGACGGCCAGGTAAAATTCACGGCACGTCGGGAACACACACACGGCTTTTGAAGCTGAGCGGATTTTCTTGTTGGAACAAAAAAAAAACTAGCCGAATCGAATTTGAATAACACTCCATTTGGGGGCTTTTGCTAGGACTTTTTCGGCCTTTCTGGCCATACGTGAGGCGGACTGTTAATATCGTGTTTCGTTCGGTCACGTCTTGACGCAAAGTCAAAAATAAAAATAAATAAACAAACAAAATAAACCTGAAAAAACGTAAGGAAAAATAAAACCAGCAACAAAATTGGAAAACAAAAAGGGCATACGATTTTTAATCAACGGGAATGGAGACAACAGCAACGGCCATTCCCGCCCATTAGGCCATCAAATCCAGCCTGTTTCACGAGATATTATCAACTGATAGGCTAACCATAAAATGATAATCACGTCATCAGCACAGGTTGCCATGAGAAACAAGAGCCTAATTAATCCATCGCCAAAGGAGAAGAGAAGAAAAAACAAACAAACAAAACAAAACAAACGGAATCATTGAAATTTGTTTTGTTATCGAAAAACATCTTGGAAAGGTCAAGTGTTTTCGGAAGATGATGAAACTTAACGATTTCTTTCAACTTGCTAACGAAACGCGGATTTTTCGTCAAGCAGATCTTCGAACGAGTTAACAATTAAAAACAAAAATCTTCCACTGCCAACTCATAGTAGTTTGTCACGCCATCGAGGAAGCCACTGAAAAACATCTGGTCATTCTCTTTGGCAAGATGGACGGTCGTGAGCACGCCCTGTTTGAACACACGCTATGAGACTTGCCAGATGGAAAGAGTTTTGACAGTTCAAAAACAAAAAGCAAAGCAACAATAGTGGAAGGCAGAGCAACTGGCTGTTTTATTATTATTATTATTTTTCTTTTTTTTTTTTTTTTGGAAGGCTAAGTTCAGCTTCTGCCAGTGCACTGTTATGCATACTAATCAACCTATGGTTACTGGAATTGGGCCGCAAGAGATGGTAGACAAAAACGATTTACATCCAAAGACAGTTGAAACAAAGAAACGTCTGAATGGGGGGGAAGAAAAAGAAGAAAATTCTCAAGTTTTGATCTCTTGTTCTCAAGGGCAACCGTCACCTTTTTTTGTATAGACTCAACAGTTGAAGAATGGCCTTTGATACTAGAAAAAATGCTGTAGCAATCACCTGGATCTCTAACGGCACCATCCGGTCCCATTTTTAATGCCCCGCCATTTTATGCAAAGCGCCGAGGTCTCGAGCCGATTTAGGAAACAAAAAAACTCAAAAAAACTCAAAAATCCCGAAACATTAAACGCTATCTCCAACACAAGCGTCCGTGAAGGTGAACGGCTGGAAATCCAACATTGTCGTTGAGAAAACAACATTAACTATCAAGATAGATGTTCATTGTTTCTAACCTATCTTTATAGATTCATCTATTATCATTTAACTGCCACTGGCACCAACAAAACTGACCATTTAATTTATTTCGTCTTCGCTTCGGAAATGCTTTCGAACGCTGTTGCGAGTTGAGGGTTAAAACGTGGCACTACATTACGCCATCGAGCTGACATTGAAACAATAACGAAGATCAAAAAAAAACAAAAAAAACAAAAAAAAAGAAAATTTCCAGGTATAGTTTATAAAGACGGGCGCCTTGCGGCAGGCTCTTAACGAAAAGCGTGACTGAGAGAAAGCGATACGATATTAACCTTCACCTACTGACTAGTTGGAAAACATGCGCCAACAGATTGGCGATTGGAAAAAGAAGGCGATACGACCGAAACATTTGTGTGTGTGCCGTTTTGTTATCGACAGAAAATTCGCCAAGGCTACGATCTTTTGAAAGACATTTTTTTTTTTCGCACTGGACGCTGTGTGATCGACCAGAGAGAACAACGACAGGTAAAAAAAAAAAAAAAAGAAAGAAAAGAAATGACATTGCAAACGATAGACGAAAAGAGTGGAAATCGAAAAGCGTTTCCATCATTTCTGGTGGACACGTCTCACACACGGCTGGAATTTTTTCTTGTTTAACTGGCCCATTGTGAGCACAGCGAGATGCTGGCAAAAAAAAAAGGAAACTGCGTCCTTGGCCCAGTAGGTTCTCGAGTGCCAACGTGAAATAAGCACGACGCGATAATCTAGAGGAAAGGTGAAGTGAAAAGATGGCGTACATTGCATGTAGATCAAACTGGTCCTGCAGGGCAGGGCGAGATGAAATCATTGTATGCATCCCACAAATGCATCTTCCTCTCAATGTAGGTTACAGAGGGACAGGAAAACCTCCTCCTCCACAGGTGGGAGGGAAAAAGAAGGCTCGTGTGTGCCAAAGAGGTGTTTGCTTTCGTTCAATTTCGCAAAGTGATGTCTACAAGGCGTCCTTGCCCTCAGCCTTGAGCAATTATCGCGTCATAGATTTCGGGAAAAAAAAAAAAAAAAAAAATGAAAATTCTTTGCAAATTAGAGGACGACGACATGCGTAGGAAGATGAGGGAATCTATCGAAGTAAAAAAATGCCGAAATAAACCCAACTTTTTTAGGCAAACGATAAGAGTCTATATTTGCCTTGGGTTGGGCCCTGGCTGTCGCCTTGTTCTCTCGTGCATAGTAATGCTAAATGAAACTTTTCGTTTTGCGCCCTTTTGTTTTCAATAGACTTTCATTTTTTTTTTTTGTTGTTGTCTTGTTTTACTTCTTTTAAATTCTGCTAAAAACTGGCTTTTTTTTTTTTTTTTTTTCGTTTTTGTTCTTTTTGTTTGTCGAGCATTCCGAAACTGTGGAGACACAGACGGCACATACTTTGCATAGATCGGATGCCCACAAAAGGGATGAATGCCAAGCACGGTGTGTGCCAGCAGCTAGAAACAGCCTTGGCATGTTTTGTTATTTTTCAGCAACCAAAAGTGATGTAGGACGAAAACGAGTAGGAGGATTGCATCCTACCCCTGTTGATTTTGCTCAATCTGAATTTACAATTCCTTTTTGATTAAATACCGATGAAAATATTTTGGCCACGCCAAAACAATTTCCGCGAGAGTTAGAAATCCCGTTCGTTTCTTGTTGAGACGGTGCCGCACATACCATGATTCTGATATCGCTCCTCGGAGGAGTTTTGTATGTGTACGTAACACATACGTGTACGCGCATTTCGAATCGACGCGGTGAAAAAACGCAAACGCCATCTAGCGGCCGAATTTGCAAAAAAACTACTTCTTACTACGAGATGGCGCTAGAGTCAAGATTTTCTGATTAAATAATAATAAAATGAATAAATTCATGAAGGATCCCCCCGTAAAGGCAAGCAATAAAATTATTACGAGTGACACGTAACCTGTAAACAAAAAGAAAAATAAAAAAAAAAAAAAAAACAGAAAAAAAAACTACCACTTTTGTTAGCATAGGTTACGTAGATGCATGTTCTAACAGTTTCAGCGTGTATGCGGTCACGCACCCGATGCTCCCGTGCGTAAAATACGGAAAGCTAGTCCCAATTCACCTTCAAAAAAAAACAAAAAAAAACATTGTCGAAGTAACGACGTCACCCAATGTACGGACATAATGGCAGGGAGTTGGTAAAAAAAATAAAAGGAGAGGGGGCCACGGCCAGGGTATTTTTACATCCAACATGATTCGTGAACGGCGTAAACGACCGTTTCGCGTGACTACTATACAATCTGATCCCCCGACCCCGTCTATTGACTTCTTCGTTACACTCGGCCGTCTTTTTATTTCTTTTCCCCGTTCCTCGTTGTGTGGAATTTCGTGGATAAGAAAAACTAACGGAATGACGAGGCCGAAATTCATGGCGAGCAAATGACTCTAATAACGGGCTGAATTTCCTTCATACAAACGATCGCTAGCTTTCTTATCCTGTTCCAAAGATAATTGTAATTTTTTCGGTAGCCAATTTTTTTTTTTTTTTTTTTTTTTTTTTTTTTTTTTTTGCGGCTACAGGAAATCGTGATTTCGCCTCTGGAACCATAAAAAATGGAACGCACGCCAGAAAAAAAAAAAAAAAAGAAGCAATCGAAATGCAAAACGCCAGCAAAAAGAACAAACATCGTTTCTTCCGCTAGAGGTTAATCACCTAATCACGCCTAACGCGTTCAATCATAATGGCTTCCCCCCCCCCCACCTTCAAATATCTATATCCAATTTAGTCAATCATATATTTAGAGATAAACTCGCCAAATCGATTGGGGACCAATCAAATTCAAATCAAAAGGATCGTGAAATACCCCCCCCCCCCCCCAAAGAAGAAAGAAAAGCAAAAAAAAAAAAAACAAATGCTCTTTTTTCATGGAATCCTCATTCAAGAAGCGCAAAGCGACGACAAGATGGCGGCTCAAATTTTGTTTTTCCAGTTTGCGTTTCTACTTGTAACATCTCAAAGACAAACAAGAAAAAACAAAAAAAAAAAAAAAAAACAAAAAACAAAAACGAGAGGCCAATAAACGCATCCGGTGCAAACGACGGGTCTTTTGTTACCGTCCATTGAAATCGGATCGCACGTTGTGCTACCGCGCACGATAGAAATAAGGTATCTTTCTACGGCCCCCGCCCCAAAAAAAGGGGTAGGTGTAGTATGTCAAAACAGATATCTGTCCTTTCCCTGCGCTGTAACATGGCCCTCAAATTGCGTATCAAATAAAAAAAAAAAAAATAAATTTTGGACAATGGATGGCAAGAACATTCGTCCAGTTACAAGACCCCTATTTAAGCTGTTCCAGACGAAAGAAAGAAAGACGGGCGACAATTTGACACCTCCGCCCATTTAAACTGACACGCGAACTCCGGTTTAGAAAAAAAAACAACACGACACGCCATTAGAGACACACTCCGACTGTCGAAAAACAAACAACGAACGAAACGGAAAAAAAAAAAAAAGAAAAGAAATTGAAGTTTTGTAAGGGACGCGCATAATCTAAGGGCTAATAAATTGCGTGCGGGCGTTGCCAGCCAATCCCGACCAAAAAAAAAAAAGAGGGCGCATGTTTATAATAACGGGACGCATCATCTCGTTTCCATATTCATCGTTGAAAAATTCATGAAAAAAAAAAAAAAAAAATTAAAAAGAAACTGACCTGGACTCGAGTTTGGACATCGTTGGAGTGTCGCCAAGTCTGCGGTGCTGGACTGCCGGCCCGTTTCGATTTTTCTGCCGTTATAGCGGTGGCAGCAGAGGTCACCTTGTCCGATTTGGTAGCCGATTCCGTCATGATCGTCGTCGGGCATTTTTCAAAAATGAGGACCCTCTCGGCGACGGAGCCCCGCGTCAAAAACGGCCGGATGGGGATGCCCGTCGACGTGTACTGGACAGGCAATCCGACCGACGTCACGTGATGTCCGCCAGCGCCGAGCTGTTGCAGATTGCGTTCGCGCAAATGCTGTTTCTGCTGCACCGTCAACTCCGGATGGGGCAGCGGGGAGGACGTCGGGCTCGTGTTCGACCCGCAACCCGTCGGCTGCGGTTCGGGCGATTTGCGCATTTTGCGCGTTTTCATCCGCCGCAACGCCTCCAAATTCAAGCCGCCATTGCCGGACAGCTGCGACTGTTGTGCAGATGCTTGCAATTCATCGGCCGGATCGACGGATGCAGGCGGACGAACCGGAGACCACTCGTTGATTTGAACGCCGGAACGCCACGGCACCGCGCAAGTATTGACAGCGGGGCGGGTCGGACCTTCGAAACGACTGCGGGTCTCCGAGACGACATTGGGTTGCGGAGAGTTTTGCGCTTTGCCGATCGTCCTGGAATCCTCCAGCCTTTGCTGAGTGAGCGGGTTAGCCTGGGCCGCTTGGTAACGAACCTTGGCGTAATCGACGGTTGAAACCCCGGCCACGGGCACCGTTTCAGACAGTTTGACGGTGCGCGGGGAGGTGGATCGCGCCGGCGAACCATCGCGGATGGCCAACGTTATGGGACCCGGGCTATTTTCTCTGCTGACGGACGTGGCGGATCTCGGCGTCGGTTCCGTGATTTTCAAGCGACCCACCAGCGATTCGAGCTCATCCTCGACATTGCCGCCGGTTCGGGGCGTCGGGGCGATCCGTTGATGTCGCTCTCTCGTTTTCTTGATCAACGACTGATGAAACTGATCGCTGGGTGTTGGAGAATTAGGAACTGCGACCTCATCAATGACGCGGCCCGTCTTGAGGGCGTTGATTAACTTTTCCTCTTCCTTGTCCACTTCGCTCGTGTTGGACGCCGATGACTTGGGTGTCGCGGCAACCGGGTGGTGGGCCGCCACTTCGGCTACGACGGTCACCTTGTGATATTGAACTGGGCCGGGCGAGACGACGCGCTTGACCGGCCAACTGGGCGAACTATGAGATGCATTCGCCAGTTCGATGCGGGTGGCGAATCTTTGGGCCCGGCTTTTGACAGTGCCCGACGGTTCCGCTGCCTGTCCAGGTGACGTCCGATTACTTGACTGCACGGCTTCCTGGAACGACGGCGAACTCCTCACCGCCACGTCGGCCGGTGGCTCCGAGTGCGTCGGCCGATTCGACGTTCCACGCGCCGATTCGTAGTTGAGGCCCTTCATTTCGAAGCGCTTGAGGGCCGTCTGAATGGTGGAAGCCGCACTGGCTGTCGGTTGGTGGACGCCAGTAGGTGATGGCGAGACCGTTCGCGCTCTAGCCGCTAATCTGGCCTTATCTTCGTGAACGAAACTATTCACCAGTTGTTCCAGAGTGGCGTCCAATTGCGGACTGGCCAACAATTCGACCGGAGATAAAGACGATCCCGATTTCGGCCTCTCCGACACGCTTCGACGATCTATCGACGAGCTTCGCATCTGACGGAAGGCCGGTGTGGTGGTGGCAACGTCGCCGCCTGGACCCTCCGTCTCCGCCGAATGTAAATGAAGCAGCTCATTGGGCGTTAATCCTTTCGACTTCCACGTTTGGTAAATGGCTTCTGCGTGATCCGAAATTTGTTTGGCGATGGCCTGAATGTCCTGTTCGGCCGAATTCTGCCTCATCAGCTGGTCGTAAAGTTCGTTTGGATCGACGGCCATTTTGCTGGGCGACGAGACGTCCGACTGTATGAGCGGAGTCTGCGAGCCAGAGCGGTGATGAGTCCGCACCTCGACCGACTTGAAAGCGGCCAGTTTTGCTGCTTGGATCACGGCCTCTGGTCCGTCTGCCGTGCGCGCTGAAGGCCGTGCGTTGGGGTCGCGAAGCGTCGCACCGATGGCCACCAAATCCGGATGCTGCTCTAGAAGATAAGAGGCAGTGGCCGGCTCCAGAGTCGCATGACTGTCCAAGACGATTTCACACGAATGTCGGCCGCTTGCGTTCGCCCCCCAGTGTCTGTGAACGATGACAGGGATGGCGTAACCAAAGTGGACCGTGCGGCACTGGAAGCCGCGAGATCGTCCCTGATGGATGAGACAGGCGTTGAGACTGGGGTAGTGGACGTGACGGGACGAGGCCACGTGGACTGAGCAACTTAAGAAGGTGGTGGGGCGGCTGGCCAGCCGTACGCAAGACACTCCGTCGTAGTCTCCGAGCGTGGCCGCTGAGGGTGGGGTGCTAACTACGCGGCCGTTGACGGCTGCCGTGACAATGATGGGACTGGCCAATTCACCGCATTCTCCTGTTATGAAATTTAAAAAAGACAAATATAATCATCTTTTTTTTTTTTTTTATTGATTGGATTAAGTTTTAAAGTGTTTTGTTGGCAGAGCGATATAGTTGACTACAGTTTTTCTTATCTTATCACCGTCCAGCAACCACCCCCTTGAGGAGGTGATCAGCTGGTTGGGGCCCCCCGCCGGAATGTTGGCCAGACGAACCGTATGGAATTTGAGAAAAGAAACAGAGCTAAAACCAAAAGCGGATTGGACGGAGAAGATTAACATAATCTAAAAATGGAAATAGATGCGGTACTTGATCGGGAAAAAAAAAACAACTAAAATCACGGGTTAAAGAGATTTTTTTTTTTTTAACGGTACGGAAGCTTACGATTTGCAAAACAGCGGGCCATCATTTTCCCCCTAAAAAACAAAAAAAATTTGGAGTTTTGAAATTTTGAGAATTGATTTCTTCCGGCTGACGGATGAATAATGATTGCTTGCGAGCCTTGTACGGCAGAACGGTGCCTTTCAGACTGTTTTTCGGGAGGGGGTTTTGTGCGGATGGTTCTATTTCTGAATCTCCAAGGCAGGCGAAGACGAGCGAAAAAAAAAAGAAAACGTGGGGAGGAACAGAAAAACCCTCCTCCTTTTTTTTTTTTCAAAAATGAACAGTTCGGGTGCAGCAACGGAACTTTTCTCGGGGGCTCCGGCAGGCTAATTATATGTGAGTGTGTCTTCTCCCGGGCCGAACATAGCGAGACCAGACGTCAGAGAGAGAGGGACGGACCAGATGTGGCCAACTCAAACTGACAGATCAACAAACGGAGAAAAAATGTGCCAGGAAATCGGAAAGAGATCCGGGCGCGTCAACGCAGCGCGAGCTTTTGAACGTTGAAAATGACGATCGATGGCGTACACGACACACATACACACACACACACACACGAGAGATGAAAAAGTGTGAAAAGAAGAAGACAACAATTGGATAAATCTTTTTTTTTTTTCTTTTTTAAGTAAATTAACTTTTTGCGTAGTTCCCAAAAACTGATGGATGGCGTTTATTTTTTTTGTTTTGTCTTCGCCAGAGGAGCGATACGTCTCACAGGGCTGTCAGCTGCACGAGAACAATTTCGAATCGGACATCAAATTAAAAAATCCCAGTTATTTCTCGCAATTTCTTTCCTCCCTCCTTTTTTTTTTTCTTGGCCAAAAAACCCGTCCCCAAAAATGACACCTAAACTGATATAAGAAAAAAAAAAAAAAAAAAAGAAACCTTTGCGTGTGCGTGGTAAACACAGAAATAATAACATTCACAAGGTGGAGCCCCGCACCAACGCCCTTGTTAACCATCCTTATATTTTTGGAGAGGGCTTTCTCTTTTTTGCCGATGTCTTGTCGTCCATTTTCGAAAATCCTATCGTGAGCACTGGTTCATGAAAACTAGAAGCCACAGACTTAATTCGAGAACTGGCCGTTGTCGATATCATCTTTCCGCAAATCGTGTGTGTGTGTGTGTGTGTGTGGCTGACTTGACGAGCTGTTAAGACTTTCCACAAAGACCAACTTTCTTGCCCTCGTCTTTTTTGCGGTTTCTCTCCTATCTTCTATCCAAATAACATGTGTGTGTGTGCCTTCTCTTTTAATCTGCCGGCCAATAGGGAAAAAAATAAAAAATAAAACAAATAAATGAAAAAAAGATGGAACAGACAGTGGACTATGATTGGAAAGTAGCCCAGATTGAGGTTTTTCTAGATATTCTTTCTACCTGGCAATTTCTTATTAGTGATATTTCGGTGTGTTGGGAGAAGAAGAAGAAGAAAAAAAAAAAAAAAAAAAGGAGAACCGAGTTTATACGAAAAGGCGTGAACAAGGAGAAACTTGTAAAGGTGAATGAACGTTTCGTGACGTCATTGATTATTCTCACAGCTTCGGTTGCTTTCTTCTTCTTCCTCGCCCTTCTTTCTTTTTTAACTTAACATGAAGCTTTTTTTTTTTTTCCCTTCTTTTTATTATTTATACACCACACACACACACACACACACACACACACCGCCCATATTGCTACCATGTATAGACTTTAGTCGAGCGGCGGAACCCGCAATGGCGGTTTTTGACGACACGCATTTCTCTATTATTTAAATATAGGGTCCGAGCAGGTGCAACGCTATGACGGATGGATGGAAGAGAAATCGCTATTTCATCATTTTTGCGCGTGTTGTTTAGAGGCAAACGAACGCCAAACGAAAATTGAACGCAGCTGTAAAGCAGCCGCCTACGAAAAAAAAAGCGCATCTGAATACATGTATTTTTTTTTCCCTTCTTTTCTTGTTTTTGTTTCCGTCCAGCCTGCAGCCAAAATGCTCGGCGGTGAACAGCCTCTCCAAGCACCGCCTCTCCCTCCGTTCAGCCGCTCACGTTTTGAACATATAAGGACACGCAGCGCTGCTAACTCTCATCACGGGGCACGGCTCACTAATATTTGTGTAGAGGCACGTCGTCCGACACTGCCGACTGCTGCTTTTCACGTTTTGTTACACTTCCGCAAAAAGCTCTGGCTTCGTAAGAAACGATCGGCCCAACGAGATTGTTTCGATTTCTGATTGAGTTTCCCAATTTTGACACACAAAGCCCGAAAGCTACTTGTGCAACTTACCGAGGCAAGGTCATCAAGGTGCTCCCTACATTTCTTATTCCATGAAGTTTGCCTTGCCCTCATACGTACACACACGCAGACACACCACACACACACACATCAATCCTCTTTCTTGCTTATTTACTTCGTTTCAACTGGCTTCAAAGATGGAAGAATCACAAAAAACAAAAAACAGGGAGGCCCTGGAGGGACTCGTCAAGCAGCAGCACCCACGAAACAAAAAAAGACTAACTAGTAGCCTCGCCCTGAGCTCTTCACACGGGGTACACGTACAAGATGTGTCGATAGGCAAAACAAAATAACCAACTAGATGTTAAATTTATCTCAAACGGCTTACCAATGACGGGGATTTACCGGCGATGCGTTTGCTCGTGGAGTTTTCGAAAACAGACGACACATTGAGCAAAACAACGAGCCGAAGGGTTTGTGCCTCTAGGTGAGACGAGAAATAGAGTTGAATACACGCGAAATGCACACACACAAAACACTACACGCACACGCACGACTGAAAAAAACAGCAGGAAGAAAGCTTGATGATTTGTGCGTCCTTACTCCTTGGGATTCCACGGAACTCTGATGGCGCTCTCTCCAGTATACACCCGGGCCCCCCTCACATCGCACAGTCCTTCTCGTCTTTTTGTCTTGTATTATTTTTAAACCGCCCACAGTTCCTCCAGGCTTTTTTTTTTTTCTTTCTGTTTTTCAACTTCTCTTCTTTCGTTTTATCATAGTTTTTCTTTTCACACCACCATTCTGCCCAACCTAGGGTATACTTGGTGCCTGAACCTGAAAAACACATGATGGCGGCTTTGAATAACAGTTTGTTTCCTCCCACTTTTGTCCTCCATTTCTCGACTGCATGGTTTCGTACGACCGGAGGAAATACATTTCAATTTGGGAGCTACATCTTACATGGAAAGAGACCAGTTATTCTACGAAATGTATCGGTTTATCAAGCGGATGCTGATGAATTCGACCATTTCCTAGTTACAGCAGCGATTCTTAATATCTGGTCGTTTTCTTTCGATTACTTTGTCGGAATGGGTTGCTGCCACCTGTGAGCATTCGGCAGGGCAGCCAAAAGACGTTCACTGGTCAATCCTTAAATACATTTATCGCTTATCTTAATGATTTACTACAATCGGTAGATCAGTTCTAACATTTTCTAGGAATATTACCTCAACTCAAAAGTGCAGCCAACCAGCAAAAAGAAGATAATCAGTAACTATTGTAAAGCAGAAATTTAATGAACACTTTGTTAAACGTCACTAACTTTTTTTGCCCCCTTCTCCAGTAGGTGATGAAATTCGTTGGTAATTAGTACAGACCGACACTTTCGAGAGATTTTACGATACACAGTAAGTTGTTATGCAACTTCAAATAACGCAGGGTTTTGTAGAGCACGAAACACGAGGTAAAAATAACCAGTTCTTCACATCCCGTTTCTTGACCACGTTTCGCAGAAGACAAAATAGCGCACTTACAGCTGTTCTGCAACGTGGGGGCTTTGAGGCACCAATTATTGCAACCATTGGGCTATGTGTAAATAAGCCTCATTGTATACCTCTTGTACTAAAAGAACGATTACTTTTCAAAATGAAAACGCATAAAACGGTAATACAATTATTTTGGATGTCTTATTATTTTAAGCCTTCGGCAGGGCACGAAGGTTTTTAGGACTCAACAACTATCGAATCTTAACGAAATTTCTGTATTAGGGTTGACACGAAAAATTTTATTTCAATAGTTTATGAATAGCTCAGTTCAAAAAAAGAGACCTCGCATTCGGCGACCCATTATGCCTTGGCGATCGCAGAGTATGTTGAATTTGGTGACAAATTGGTGAAGGTCGTGGCAAGCTTTAGTAATGGATGCCAAATACGTCTGCAGCAAGACATCATTGTATTGCTGAATTATAAGAAAAAAACAAAAACAAAAAGTAAGTTATAAAACCCAGAAACATAATGGGAAATTTTTACCTTACAGTGTAATATTCTTCCTGGAAAATTTCCGAATTGAGTACAGGTAGTCTGTGAGTCAGAGATTTGGCTTCCCGCAAAACTTCGTGTGATTTTGGTACTTCTCCACGTTCCATGGCCCGAATGTATTCCAATATCAATCGTACTCGGTTAGCAAGCATTTTTACTGCGTTGTGCTGAGCTTGCAATTGCTCCGCCACTGTTTATA
This sequence comes from Daphnia carinata, assembly GCF_022539665.2. Taxonomy (NCBI): domain Eukaryota; kingdom Metazoa; phylum Arthropoda; class Branchiopoda; order Diplostraca; family Daphniidae; genus Daphnia; species Daphnia carinata. The sequence continues at coordinate 2,475,419 of NC_081334.1, forward strand.
AATAGGTAATTAATGTATTGTAGATGTTAAAGAAGCAAGAAACCACCTTGAGAACTTTCAGCAGAATCTCCAGACGCCATCCTGGCGACATGATCAACTCCAATCCTTTCTGCTTCCTCTGTAGCCAATGTGTAGCTCAGCTCAACAAATAGCATGGTAGCCTCTCCATTGACAAGATCAATTACAGACTCGTACATTGTGACAGGAAGGTCAGCATTTCGTGTAAATGGATTGAGCTTCAGAATGACAGGGCTTTCGTTGATTTCACAAATTTGCTTATGGACATGTATGTCAGATTCATTTGGAGTATCACCTGTGGTATACCAACCCAGGAAGTCCATATCACTAAACACCTGCTTGACTGAATATTTTCAAATACTTTTGTGGTAAAATGGACATTCCACTGTGCTTTAAAAAATACTAATATATACATTGTTCCTCTTTAGTGTTGTAGTAGTCTCGGTCAATCACAATGTTGTCAATAACAGTGAATACAAGTTCAAATGAATTCATGATTTCCAAACTCCTGCCTTTCTGTTTTCCAATAAGTGCACCAATCACTGTGAATTTTTTGTGGATAAAATAATAGAATTTAAACATGTATGATAAACACAAAACACATAGTGAACAAATGTACCTTGCTGTGCTTTGCCTTCTTGTGCTCGTACTCGAGTCCAGTGTTCCGATATGTTCATGACAACCAAAGGGTGCAGTAATACAGATATACTCCCCGTAGCTCCTGATGAAGCCATCACATTCAGATTCTGGTTGCTTTCTTCGACATCCATTGTATTTATGATTCTAAAAATGGGAATTCAGATATGTAACACCTGCAAGTCTATAACAGCTAACACAACACTGTTTATGCTCTGTCTGCTGAAGTCAAGCAGCCGATGTTTGCGGCAAGATCGACTAGCAGACGAATCATCTCAAGCATGTCGTCTAGCAGTTTTGCATAAACCCAAATTTTTTTACAATTCAAATCACATTAGGGATATATTGTAAAAACATTATTCAGGACTTGTTTTTTTTACTACATACATCTGCATGTAAAACTAATATAGCTAGAAATGTTTAAAAAGTCGCATTTAAGTTTTCTTGTCTCGCTATCGAGAAACATGGCAGGGCACAGCAAATGGGCTAATATCAAACATATAAAAGGTGCTAAAGATGCTGAAAGGGCTAATCTGCATATGAAGCTTTTTCGACAGATGAAGGTTTGTCCCAAATTCATTGTTCCCATTTCCAAAATGTTTATTAACATGCTATTTTGTTTTTTTTTCATTAAGGCAATCATCAAAGGTTCAACTATTCAATCTTCTTAATTAAACAGGAATTTGTTAACACCCAATTAGTGAAAACAGCAATATTTGTATTACAGAACAAGGCTCAGCTGATCCAAAACAAAATGTCAAACTGGCCCACCTTGTAGAGCAAGCACGACAACACAATGTCCCAGTAGAGAAGGTGCAGCAAGTACTGAAAAGTGCTGCACAGTCACAAGAAGATTTAAAACAATATATTCTGGAAGTCAGAGGTCCCAAGGGAACTTTCTTTGTAATTGAGATTTTGTCTACCAGTTATTTAAAAGCAAAACAGGGCATCAATACAATCAACAGGAAGTTCAAGTAAGTAAAGAGAATTGTTTCAGCTATGGCACAAAAAGAGAGGAATTTGATATCATTTTTTTTTAAATAGTGGATCCTGGGCCGATGGAGTTTCAAACAATCTGTTCAGTCACAAAGGATTAATAAAGGTGTTACCACTGTCACAAGGCCAAACACTCGAACAAGTTCTTGATGATGCAATAAATGTAGGAGCTGAAGATGTCACAGGTATTGGAAATCAAATCATTTTTCATTATGTGTAACCACTCAGTCTTTCATCCCAATAGCGGAAGAGGGAAATTTTGTCTTTACATGCAGTCCTAGAGATTTTTTTAATATCAGAAGAGCTATAAACCAACTGGGCTACAATATAATCGAATCTGATCTACATTATATCCCATTAAGTAGAGTTCAAATTGAATCAGAGGAAGATATAGCATCAGTGTCAAAGCTGTATAGCAAGTTAGAAGAAGAACCTGATGTTGTAAGAATTCATGATAATATTGAATGAACAAGTGTAGTACAAAATTGTCTTAGATCACGCTTAAGTTTTTTTTTCACAAGTGCACAAAACGGACGCGTTCATCGAAATTTAATTGCCTTTTGATAACGGAACAAATTCTCAAAAATGTCGGGTATGTAAACGAATCAAATCCTCCGCCAACAGTAAATAACTCTTCAACCATCTGACGACATTTGTATCAAGTTTGGGTGTGGTGTTGGACTAGGAAAGTTAAGCCCATTCTAACTCCTATTTGATTCCGCTTTCCATTTCAGCTAACTATTTCGTTATACCCAGATTGCATTCTAATGCCGGTAAACAGACTATCCTTTAGATCTATAGAAAATGCGAATGATTCAGATAATCTGTCATTGTATTCCAGTCAGTCAAGATAACTATCCGCGGTATATGGGACATACCCACCATGTAACAGCACTTAACTAGCTGTTTGAAAAACAGATTAAATGACGACATGATCATTTAGTCAAAGAGACCAAAACCCATGTCATCATCCTCTTCTTCGGATTCTTCTTTCTTCTCCTCCTTCTTGGGAGCAGCAGCGGCCGCAGCCGGGGCGGCAGCAGCTGGAGCTGATGCGGCTGCGGCAGCCGCAAACTTGCTAGGATCCTTCAAGAACTCCTTGACAGTCATAGCTTCCTTGAACTCGATATCAGTTGCAGCAGCAACAGCCAGCAAGTTCTTGAAACCATTGATCAACGAGTGAGGAGCAGATGCCAAAGTTGGGTAACCGATGCGAAGCGAGATGCTAGCGACGTTACGAACACCCTAAAAAAGGAAAACTTCGTTAACAAATGTACCAAACTTCCGAATGCTAAGAAACTTCCAAAGAAAATTCAGACTGCCATAACGGCACTGTACGTCACTAAAACCCGGCCTTTAGAGGGTTCTCCCATTTCTGGGTCCAAAGGTTGATCCGGGATCGGTTTCAGATTTTACATCACTTAATAAGAACAATCCTTTTGGGTTCAATTAATACCTCCATGAAACGTGTACGCAGAGATTCTGGCTTGATGTCCAAGATTTTCGGCTCAAACACAGTTCCAGAATCGTAGACTTGTTGAACAACGAGACCGTAAGTGAACGGAGAAATGTTCAACATGTTCAAGAGAGTAGCGGCCGAAGCATCGACACGTTCACCCTCCTTGATCACGTTAACGGTAGTCTAAAATTTAAAAAAAATCATAGGATTGAGGACCTGTCCAACACACCAACATAACATGATAAGAAAAGAACTCAGTTAAACAATTTTCAACACGCCACTCTTTGGCGATTCAGGAGAACGAAAGTTTAAAATTACATCATGGAAAAGTATGTTTCTTGAGAAAATGTTCAAAATACTTACAATAATTTCAATTGTACCCTTGGAAATCTTGGTTGGGATGGACAAAGCCTGGAAGAAAGAAGTCTTCTCGGGTCCAAGACCAGTGTTCTGGGGCTCAATGTCAACAGGGCATGGAGCCAGTGCACCAGCACGAGCTGGAGCACGAACTCTGTTTTCGGTCAAGCGATCACGGACATCGACTAAATCATTTTTAGTGAAGACGAAACCTACATTGCCCCTGATATGAGGGAGAAGCCTGTAAATCAAGATACAGTTAAAGACAAAGTACTGGACAACCTTAAAAGCTATATAAAAACAAATATCAGACTGCATTCTTGCATTTGTAATCTTAACTCTTTGACTTGGAGGGTTCTTCCATTGCTGGATCCAAGTTTGACCAGTGATCATACCTATTTTTCATCACGTAAGATCCTAATATGTATCAAATGTCAACTTACTTTTCCAAAGCTGGGTTGTTCTCCAAATGTCCACGAATGGCTTTGCGGATCATGGTGTTTTTTCCCATGAGAACGACGGCATGCTCCCTCAATGAGCGACGAATTTGCTGCAATTGCTTGGATCCGACATTGTCTGCTCCCACGATGAAGCACTTGGGGTACTCATCGAGAAGTTGCTACAAGAACAATTCAGCTGAGAAAACTATTGATCAAAAGAACCACTCCGCTGATACTTACGACGAGTTTCACGAAGTAGTTGGCTTTCCACGAAGTCTTGTCCTCCCTGCCCATCTTGATTGTGGGTTACAAGGATATCCTGAAGGTGATTTAAGGACTGCATGACAAAAAAAATTGTTAAAGAATGTCACGCTAGGTAAACGAAATCTACGTGCAAAGAATATCCCGATTTCTACGGACAATATTTTTCGGTCGTAATCAATAACATATTTAATGCAAAGCAGGTAACACAACAACAACAAATATTAGATGTAGGATTGCTTAGATTTTACAGGATGAAATCAAGAACAAAATACTTACCAAGTGATGAACCGGTACTGATACCGAACTAGAATGGAAGTGATGAAGTAAACGGCGCTTAGCGGTGTGGCAACGAAGCAAAAAATGAATGGACGTTGCCAGACACTCATTAAGAAATTCCACTTGTCAGAGAAAAATAAATTAGAAACCAGAAAATTTATCAAGTTAGTAAATAGCAAACTAAAAGTAAAAATTAATATACATGGAAATAAAAAATTTTAGTTTTCTTTTAAATCACCAAAAAGACTATAACGCTACAGACATCTTGAGAAGGTACTACCGACACCAAACAGATAGGCTATAACTTAGAGAGGTTTAATGGACAAATGTGTTTTTGATGCCTACGGGTTTCATTCCATGCTTACTAAAAAAGAGATACGGATGTTTTAAGCGGTTACTGAAATTGGTATAAAGCATATCGTTTTCTCGTCAGCCATGTAGATTGGTATAGCTTAACGATGTACTAGCTATATTAAACTGTTTTGTAAGTGCGTCCTAATGACCGTTCAGCATTCTCGTTGTCATACATCGTTATTCTGCCTGTCTTGGCAAAAAGATTTACCACAATTTATTTCGAAATATATCCTACTAAACTGGTAACGAATTGACAAACAAAATTGTTCGGGCTAGTACTAGTAAAAACCGTTAGGTGTCTCTACTTTTCTTGTAAAAAGTACACCTTTTGGCTCGGTTAACATAGCAGGCCTTGTTAGTATACAGTTAATGCGTTGTGTAAGGTCAACTTGTTCCCCGAAATAAGTTGCCCGAATAACGCGTTAATTTGTGTAAATTATTGTCTAAATGTTACAACTGCTGTGACGCTAACTGCTGGGTGATTGTTATCTGGTACTGTTTATACTCCGGGCATTTCAAGGAAGGGTGTGGTGCAGTAGTGGAATCCCCGTTTTTGTTTTCTTCGTTATCCATTATCGAACGAAAAGATATTGCTGTTCTATTCCATCCTTATCGACTCATAGACAGATCCGTCAAAACAATGGAAGATATGTAATGGGGGTTTGTTTATGTCGGCAGCTCTCATCCATTGAATTGACAAAAATGGCTGAAGCCCATAATCCAGTAGGCTGCAACTGTGCAACCAAACCTTCTTCATCTTCAGCAATTTGTGCTACTTGCCATCCATCACTAAACCAAGTTTCGGAAAATACTGAGACATCTCCAAGTCAAGGAGCTGTCCCACGTGAAAGTGTACCAAGAAGAACTTTTCGTAATCTTTCTCTAGGATGCAGGAAATCCTCTAAATCTAAAGAAAAAACTGAAAAATCTAGCAAATCCAAGCTTTCATGGACTCTCAGTTGGAGACTGAAGTCTCCAACATCTCTTAAAGTAGAAGCAACTGCACCACAGGAGCCCATGATTGATCTTGCAAGATTCAATCCATCTGATTATCCAGTTGAAGGTGTATAATTAGTCCATTGAAACATATACTTTTATCTGGATAGATGCTAAATTTCACCTTTCAATTAAAAATTCTAGATAAAGATGAAGTGGCCAGGATAGCAAGAGCAAGAGAAATAGCTGAAGGCATAGAAATGGAAATTGAATCTCTACCATCTTGCTACCGTCTACAGAGTGATGATACTGAAGAGAATGCTGTAGCAAAACCTCAAGCTGAAATGCCACCAGCTGAGTCAACTGTTGTAGAACCCCAGTTGGAAAGCAGGGTCACAGTTGCTCCGCAGCCTAACCTGAGTGCTTCACTGATAGAAGGACTAACTGTATTGCTCCACAGATCCCTTGCGATTAGTATGGATTCTCAACGAGCATGGAATGTTTTGACGCACGGAGATTTACACTTCCTTGTTCAACACTTTCATTGGCATCAGCATCAACATGGACCTCAAGTAATTACTTAGTTCTTTTGATGTAAGGATTCAGCTTCTTACACTTATTTTTATTAAAGGGTATGTTTACACTAACCCCGAGAAATGGAGATACTGCATCTTCAAACATCACTACCGTTGAACTAGAAGTTGATGCACAAGGCACCGAATTTCTGCGCCAAGCTCATACCCAAGTGGATTATTTGCATTGTTTAGTCCCTGATTTATTAGATATTACCAAGTGCTCTTTTTACTGGGGAAAAATGGATCGTTACGAAGCTGAGCGGTTACTTGAAAACCGACCAGACGGAACTTTCTTGTTGCGAGATTCCGCACAAGAAGAATATCTTTTCAGTGTCAGTTTTCGACGGTACAATCGATCGCTTCACGCGCGAATAGAACAGTGGAATCACAGATTTAGTTTCGATTCCCATGACCCGGGAGTTTACAGCTCACCCACTATCCTGGGACTTATTGATCATTATAAAAATCCCGAATTGTGCATGTTTTTCGAACCGACACTGACCTTACCTCTTCACCGGAACTCCCCGTTCACGCTGCAACATCTCAGTCGAGCAGTAATCTGCAGCAATATCACGTATGATGGAGTTAATGCACTAAATCTACCCAGAGCGCTTAAACTTTATTTGAAAGAATATCATTACAAGCAAAGGATCAGAGTTCGTCGTCTTGATGGGTAAAGCAAAAATTCAGTAATTCTCGCTCTTATCATCTAAGGTTCATGGCGATTTACTACATTGTCTTCCTTTTATTTTGGGCATCGTATTTCTGTTTTGTTTAAAACGCGGTTCTTGTTAAGATCGAAATTGATTTTAACCTATTACATGACTATCAGTATCTTTACGTATTGAAATGTATTAGATTTTTTTGTGTTTGATGAATCACTTTATATTTTGTGCAACATATTTACGCTAAAAGAACGTATTGGTGACTGTATGCATTTTGTACATAGGGATTGTTAAATGACTGTACAGACAAAAATTGATCTTTCTGGTTTAGACGGTTTCGTATTTTATATTGCTTACATGTACTTAATCTTACTTTCTACATATTAATACAAAGCGGAAATTCCTTGAACAGTTACGTGGAACTAAATGTTTGGGAATCATTTCCCTGCTAGATTGGGCAAACTTCTGGTTGCCTTACGTCGCCCCATGGGAAGAAGAAACAAAAAAGTTAATTCGTTTTCAAATCGCTTTGACGTCGAAGGTGGATGGAACCATAGCGTGCTAATGTCAAAATGTTTTAGTTTTATGCTTTCAGACTATTGTTTCAACGTATGGTGAGAATAGTCATAGAAAATAAATAGCCAAAAAGATAAAGGAGAATAGCATAGCAATACACCTATAGAGAAGCCCACTACGTAACCTCTGAGCATACAACAATAGATTTGAGACACCTTACAACTGTAAATATCAATTTCGTAATTCATTTTTGTACCCGTATGGGAATACGCAGTAGCGGGAATAGAAAATACGTTTATTTTGACTTATGGAAGAAGATTCATTTTAAACTGTTTTCGCTTGGCGCAAAGATTTTCCAGCACCTGAGAAAGCTTCGAAGGTAGAAGTTTCAGCAGATTCCTTTTTTTTGTCATCATCTTTCTTTGGGGCTCGAATAAACTTGAGGCTACCGAATTGGTAATCATAGTCAGGTACGCCTCGTTTATAACTAGCTTTAATAAGAGGGGGCTCATCTTCTTTGACTTTTCTTACTTTCCCGTCCAACCTGATAAAAAATTTGGAAAGTATTGAGCAATAGAGCGACGATTTCAACTTCGAAAAGTTGTTCAATAGGAATCTAAACTTCGTATTAGCGGGAAAATGTCAATACTCTATCGAAACGTGATTTTGAAATTCCGACCTCTGCGACTCGAACTATCAATAAACTTTAGAGAAAATTTTACCTGATTCCTTGTCCAGCAAAGGCTACAAATCCTTGATCTTCGGGCTCGTAAGTTATTGGCTCAATGGTATCCATGTGTTCTTCCTGATTTTCTTTCACAATTTTCTTAGGTTCAGAGTATCCCACAGGCGGAGCGAACTCTACATTCATATCACATTCGATAATTGAAACAGCATTTCCTGGTTTCGTCTCGAGGACCCGTAGCTCATAAACTTTTTCATTGTAAGTGATAGCAACAACATCCCTGGTGTGTACAGTAAATTAAACTGGAGTAAGATGAAAAATAGATCATGACTTTTTTTCCATATTTACCCAGTAGTAAGACATGCAAAGTTTCTCAGTGCATTTTCCAACACAGCTTTAGGATTGCTTATATCCAGAAAATCCTCAGACTGAGGTTGAAACTTTGAGAATGTAGCAACAGGCAATGATGCACTTTCTATATTAAGTAAATCACCTTCATCCAAGAAAAGATTTTGCATCATCTAATATATAAATACAATAGATTTGTGGGAATTTTATGAACATTTAAGATGAACTTACCCAGTAAGGTAGGTATATTTTACCTTCGTCTGCAACAAATTCTAATACTCCACAATGAGTAATACGTCCCTCTCTAGGGTTTGTCAACTTAAACAACATTGGGTACACAATATTGAGCCTTGTCAACTGATCAAGGGCAGAGGGTGGCATTATGACTAGATAAAAAATAAAGAATAAACCAGAAGATAATCAGGCAGATAAAAGAATATCTATTTACTTTTTCCTCCTTTTTCAACATCTAGACGCTCCTGACCAGGCAACATGGAGACTGAATAACACCTAAACAAACCATTCTAAGTTCATTTTTGCATCACTTCAAATATTTTGTATAAGATTTACCTGTATTGTGTATTAAATGGCCGAGGCATTTCCAGAAAACCAAACCCGAACTGGATGTAAATAGGAAATAGCAATCAGCCACTTAATGATTGATATGAATATCATAACATAAAAACATTTTATGTGATTTTATTTTTATATACTATTCTATTCTTATCTACCATAGAGAGTTTCGAAATGAAGAATCTCACCAGTTACGAAAAATGACACTTTAAAAAAATTTTGAGTTCATGCTTACCATTTTGTATTCTTTAATAGTAAACTATTACAATATTATCCTCCCGTTCTTCACAAATTTTGTCAACAAAGAACTGCCTGAAAACATTAGCCTGTTTACCTAGGGACCGGCTATATCGTGTGCTTGGAATATGGAATGATCAAGAGCAGAAGATATCACATGGAAATCACTGTGGAAACTCTGAGCAAAGGTCCTCCTCTTCCTCTTTTCCAACGAGCATCCATTTCTAATGGACTTGGGGGAGAGATGGGCGCACCTCGAGAGTATTCGGTGGAAACTGTTCCCTCAAAATATTTTACAGGAAATCGATGTATGCCTATCTATATAAATGTATACTTTGTATTTGAGGTAGTGATTGTTGTTGGTATGATTTGAGGTGAGTTTGACTGATAAGAAAATAAGAAATTTGCAAAAAAAAAATCAATATTTTATTAGACACAGAAGAACATTTCCATCGTTCATTAGAAACGCTTACCAGTTTTCTTCCATGATTTACGCAATGGTGGAATCCACAGTCTATGGTCAACAGACTTCTTTCATGTCCACTCTCATGATGTAACAATACGGGACTCGAGGAGATTTCAGCCCTTATCACGGTGTATTACAATATTTTATAACAAAGAACTGTGTGACAATTAGAGGAAGGATATGTATACAAAATCTACGATTTTTGTAACGAAATTGAAATTTATCGCTCCACATAGCATGCCCTCATTACCACTACCAATTTGCAGTATCAGAATTTGTCAAACCACCTCAGTTTGCTGTTTAAAATTTTTTTGTCGAAATTATTCGTGAACACAATACTAACCACAGATTCGTTCGGAAATTCTAATATGAAATAATTTTCATTTTTATTTGTGATATTATTAGCAGAACTTCACACATTAACCCATTCGCACCCACTAACAATCGAAAATGATAACCTCCAGAGAGCGACAAAAACCAAGGACTCAAAATACACTTACCACTCATCCCGCAAGAAGGCGGAACAATGTTGTAGCATGGTCACAAGATTTCAATCAACTTAGTACAGCACAGCCTTAGAGAGGAACCCTAGTTAGCAAAGGCAAACAACTCCCTTTGGCAAAGAGTCCCTCTTCTAACTATCGCTCAGATCAGAAGATTACGTATATACAAAGAGTTCTCAGCCAGATGGAGGGGATGAGCAGACGGGGGGAAATGCCAAATCAAAAGTGCAGTAAGATACACGAACAGAAAACGAAAAAAAGAAGTAAATATAAGGTGGGAGTCAAGACAGAAATGGGTAAGCTAAACAAGAGTCATATGATCAACTCCGTGAGCGTCTTTTGTTCCTAGAATTGGTCACGGTTCCCACTGTTCGTAAAAACCGCTAGTGAACAGCGGCAACAACCGTGAAAACTCTTTCTCTCCTCGACTCCCATTTTTTAGCGTAGAAGTTAAACGCGAAAATGGCAAAAGTTAAGGGAAAACTCGCAGAATAAAGAAGTCATGCGAGATAGGAATAAGTATCCTTCTGTCCCTCGGTTCTCTCCAAATATTCCTTTTCGATCAGGATGTCAATACATTTCTATAAAAAATAAAATTTATACATACGTCTAGGTATAAGATTATGCCTCTAGGTAAATCAAAATACCTTTATTATGTGCACCCTCGGCTTGAAACGGGACGAAAGCTGGTTAAGGACTTCGGCCAGTAATTGTTGATGTTTGAGTACTTTGCGCATTTTCATGATGCGTACGATTGCCGCTTGAATTAGTAGCTTCCTATCCTCTTCTAAATGCCGTTGCGTGGCTTCTTGCTCTTGTTTTAATTCAGCCTTCATCGGAATGTTGATGTTGACTCGTAACTTTTTGCTGAAATTGAGTAATTTTATAAAATGTTATAAACTTGGCAGCAAAAGGTTGCAGAGAAGAATAAAACTGATAGGATACGGGCGCGTGGCTACGAACTAAACTTATATGATAAATCATTGCTTACTTTTTGTATCCAACAAAAAGCGACAGCTGAGATGACTGCTGCAATTCGTTTTCGTCATCGTCCGACGACAACAGTTTAGATTTCAGCAGAATTTGTGCTACCTGAAGAAAACAACGAAAAAATTATTAAATTAAATAAATAAATACAATAAAAAGATGTTGGCAAATCAAAAATGCTTTTGCAATTAAGTGGCCGTAATAACCTGCAGCAATAAATCCATTTTGATTCCTGTTGCATCGCTTAGCTGTGTGGCTGTCCAAGTGGTAGAGACGTTGTATTGTAAAAGTACAGCCATCTGTAAAGTTGAAGCCTACAGAACAATAGAATACAAAATTGTATAAAAACAGACGAATACGATAAGAAATTATAGTCCAATTTAGTGAAACCTGAAGAGTGTATCTATTTTTGAAGCAGTTGGTGACTAATTCACCCTTAGACATTTGATAGAGCCAGTGTAACTTGCGCCCACTGTGCTGACTGCTATAAAAGGTAGTAAAACGTTGAACAGAGCGCTCTAGCTCGGATGGAAGGGAGAAGTTGACTGATTGCTGGAAAGGCCAAGATCCAGATGACAAAACCTGTTGTGGAAGTTAAGAAATAGTATATCATTCGTTGCTAACTATGGACTTCTTTTAGCCTTCTAACCTGAATACTGAAGTCGATGTCAAGCGGCTCGGCAGAATTGGTTAGATGGCGCTTAAATTGTTCGTTGAGATCTTTACTGACTCCGATATCTTGAAACATGCGCTGAAGCTTAGAAGTATATTCGAAACCACAGGCTTGTTTTAATTTGGAGATCATTGATGCTTCGGCATCGTCCGAAGCCGACATATGTTGCACCAAACGCTTTGCCAGCATTTTGCTGTAGAACCTTTGAAATACGTCTTTGTCTTCAATATACTTGAAAACGACCATCTATGTACAATACGTTCGATTAATTAATTGAGACGCGTAAAGAAAAAAACATTAACAGATAAAACTAACCACTTGATTTAACGTATCCTCTAACTCGGCCTCTTCAGGATTTTTGGCGCTCTTTTTCAGTAAAAGATCACAGTATTTGGCCAGCAATTCTGGCGATTTCGACGACGAATTTGCAGCCTTCGTCACTGCGTTGCTATTAATGAACTTCCCGCAAGCTTTGTCCAAAGCAGCCACAAATCCGGCATCGTTATGAAACGCTGACATCACAAGCGCGTTGTATTTACGATGCACGTCCAAAATGGTAGTAACGTAAACCTTTGCGACCGTCCGTAAACGTTATTTGGGTATTGCTTCTTTGTATATCAGCAGGTCGACATACCTTAGGATCATTGTGTGCTGCTTCTCCTTCGCGTTCGATGGCCGACAAGCCCTGCTGAGTTATGTGATCTTCGAGCAATGTTCGCAATTCTGTTAGCCCTTCTGATATGCGCGACACCAATTGGTACATCCTTCCGAGGTCATCGTGTTTATCGTCGGCAAGAAGGTGTTGAAATTCCGCCTGAACAATGGGTTATAAATAAGAAAAGGGTCTCCAACAATCTGACGAAAAGGGTATACCTGAAAGATCTCTAAATGTTTTTCAATAAGGACTTTTTCACAAGTTTTGCTTAGCTTGTCAAGGGTGGCTTCATGTAAATAAGTTTGAACTCGTTTTTGTTCTTCAGCAAGTCGTTGCTCGGCTCGCTTCATGTACTCGGTCACTGGGTTGTGGCGTAGAAATTCGGCACTCTCTCTGGTATAGAAGCGCTCTGTATCTTCTAAAAAAGAATTCTCAAACGATTCTTTATACACCGACAAATTCTGTCCCTTTGCAGTCTGATCTTCTTCGTTCAACCCTAAAGAAAAAATATATATATATTTTACGGATTCGAATTTTCTTTCTCCATCCATGTAAGCAAAGTACCAAGTTCAACGTAGCAGTTCATGACACCGCTAACTAATCGTGTATTAATAGGATCACCGTTTCGCTCTTTTTCAATGAGTTTCAGCACGGCATTCGTTACCTATAGTTTAAAGAGATTGAATCAAATTGCCGGAATAAAAAGGTAATTCATCTAGTATTGTAGTACCTGTTTGTGAAGATGGCGGAACAAATTCTCTCTCCATGTCACAAGGGCTAACTGATAAATTTCATAAATGCCTTTCTGACCTTCTTCACATTCCCGTTTCACCCAATGTCTATGGAAATAATCCACAATTAGTCATTTTCCCATCTTAATATCGGATCAAACCTCGTTACCGGTTTAAATAGGCACAGACTCCATTCAAAACCTTTGAGCTGAACTGGTATTCTTCCCACTGCTGTGTATAAAACTTTAGAACAGGCTCATCCATATAGTCGACTCCATTCTATCAAAACAGAAAAATATTTTGCAGAAGGCCCTAGGGCCAGTGCAAGGTGTACATTTGTGTTGGATTTATACCTTAAGAACACTGACTAAATGAGCCTTTAGGTATTCCTTTAATCTTTTATACAGTTCATGTCCTACAAACTGGGCCCCACCAGCAGCCTGGCTCTTCTTGGCTTTACTAGTGGCAGCAGAAGGGATTGAAACAGAGTTACCCCTTCCTCCTTGATTATTTACGTTGGTGCAATAATCATACACATGCCTGAGAAAGATTAATACATATTTTTTTTAACATAAATAAAAAGGAAACAAAATATAAATAAATGGAAATTACGTGTATAGATCCATGTACTGTTTTTTAGACATAGCCTGTTTGTTGTAGACTTTTTCAATGCCTTGTAAAAGGTCTGACCAAATGTGTTCCAGATCTATGGGTGCTTTAGACCCATAGCTGCTTTGACCACGTTGACTGGACATCATTGCACCTAAGGAGAAGATGTATAGTATAAGATTACCATCAAATTGCTCATGTTTCAATTACAATGTCCTATTGAAGAAATGAAATGGCTAGTGTTGGAAGAAGCCTGTAGTATTGTTTACCTTTTACATTACTTGACTTGGTCATTTCTAATCAATTTAAGCAGAGAATACATGATAAATATCAAATATTACTAGTAAACCAGATCTTTTCCCAAACAAAATGCAGAAATAAACAATGGATAAAATTCAGAAAAAAGAAATTCGCATAGAAACTCATGGCAAAGCATCAGGCTTTCACCGTAAGACTTAAATATAAGACCTAGTCACCGGTAAATTCAATAACATAAACTGGTAGTGGTAGTATCAGCACTTGATATTGTTTACTGGAGGTAAATAGCTAAAACTTACGTGATTGAAATTTGTTAGCTGCAAGTTTTTCTACGCTGATTGCTCCAACTTGATGGTTTTTTTAGCTCCCTTAGTCAATTATTACTGAAAACTGAATGCCATGTTGCCAGACGGCGAATTCGACAAAGAAAAAAAAAAAGAAAAGGAAAGCAGTAGCAGTCGCCAGTCGCCCCTCGCATGTTTGGGCCTCTCTCCAAAATGTTGCATATTTTTCTTTTGTCTAAAATTTGCTTCGGATTCTTCGTCGTGGAACATGATTAAGAATATCTACAGAAAGCTTAGGGAGTCTCTTTCTGATGTAAAGACACATACAAACGTCCATGTTAAACTTAACCAGCAGTCCAACATCACAACTCGAGTACTACGTAAAAGAATGTAAAGATGTCCAACAAGGTTGGGTGAAACTGAAATGAAAGATGAAAAGGAAACCGAAGAACAAGTACGGGTCCATGAAAAGATAAAAGAAATCTCGTGTCATTTTATGAATGGTAAGTATAGTTTTTTTAAATTTTTTTCATCCCATGTGTAGCTAGCACATACTCTGCGAAGGGGAAGTGCGATTACGACTGGCTTAATCGTTATAGTAGATAATTTTGTGATGAAGCCAAAAATCTCCCCTATCGAAGTTAAACGTCTGAAATCTCATGCTGCACGTGCTATTATCTTAAAATTGTATTACGCAAGTACTATGATGATGAAATAAGACACATTCTTTTTTAACTTGAAAGGAAAAATGTCTGTTTCGCGCGTGGCAGACAAAACAGGACTGCATTTAAAGGGGGTAGTAAAATAATTATATTTAGGAATGTGATTAGACTATGCTTTACAATAAGTTTTTCGACTGTTCCAAGCACGAGATTTGCCTTAATAAGTTATCGATTAGTAGTGACTGTTTCCGAATACACTTTAGCATTATGGGAACTTTGTTGACGGGATGATCGTCAATTTTATGTTGCTTTAACAACATGAGGTCCGTCTTCGAATGCTCTAGCTTTTCGGCCAATTTCTCCTTGTCGGCTGTGACAAGAATCAACTGCTTAGCAATTCTTTCGATTTCCTATTAGAAATACAGTTAAAACTTTTATCTTCTATTATTTGAGAGGTTTCGCATTTGTTATCCATACCTTTTGTAAAGACTTTCGCGCCTGTTCTTCCGATTTCAACTTCTCCATCGCTAATGCCACTTCTTTCTTGTTAGCGTCATAGAGCAGCTGCTTCGAATGAAGGGCACTTTTCATCTTTTTTACATTCTCCTTAAGATAAATTAATTCCTGCCTTTGTAGTTCTCTCTCTTCTTCCTGCAGAGTGATTAAAATGTCGTTTTTAAAAGAAAGAGAAAAGACAATTCAACAAACTAACCGATTTCTTCTGTTGTAGTTTTGTTGATTCCAATTCATTTTGCAGATCGCGTAAACGCTGGTTTAAATCTACTATGATTTGATGCTTATTCACTGCAGGTTTGTCACGAGTGGTTGCACGCGTCAATGCGACTGTTGCGTCTGATGAAGTGTTCTTGTTGCTTTCTTTAAACTGATCCAGGACCTCAGTTTTGGATTTTTCTGCGTATTGGGACTACATCGTTGGAGACGGAAAATATGAAATTAACAGGTCTGTTGGAAGTTTTTCACTTCTCCAGCAAATAGCGATTATTTTCACCACTGGAATATGTTACGTGTTTTACATGAACGTCAAAAGAAATCAATTCTTTTTGTTTATCTTTGATAAAGAATAATTACTACTTCAACTAATATAACTATTGTATGAATAATTGGCGTGATTTACGTTTTCGGAGTTTTTGGAATTATTTAGTTTGTTCACCATGTCGAATACAGCAGTCGTTTGTTGTTCTATTTGGTGATCTATCAAAAAGCCAAAACATTATGCATACGAGTAAGAAAAATCTGCAGTTTACAATAATTATATTTTGTCGAGCGTACTAAGATCTTGATAATGTCGAATGCTTGCTTCGAAATCGAGGCAGTCTGCAAGTGGTTTGTTTCGTAATAAAGGCATTTTACGTTTTTTTGTCTTGTATCTGTAAAACGCGGTGACTAATTTGGGTGGATAAATGTAACGTAAATAGTATTAAAACTTGTAAAAAAGTGGAAAAAGTGCACTGAAAATTCATATAAGACGTTTGTAACAAGAAAACCTTAAATTCAGTCTAAACAACTCGTTGCCGCGGCAACCTCTTACTTTAGAAACCAGCTGATCGCTGTAGTATTAAAATACTAAACTAAATTTGTCCTAGTTTGTGTGAGGCGTTGAGTTGACGAGTTCTCTTCGTTCCTAAAGATTAGGGTGGACGTTTTAAAAAAATAAAACCCAACAGAATTCCATGTAACTCATTTGCAGTCGTCTTCAAATCTTAAAATTCATTCTAAGTGGAATGAGCACAAGTTCGTCCGTCGTACAACTCGGTGCCGTTTCGTCCATGTCAGGCCCACATTCAATCTTGGAGATTGGCGAAAGAAACGAACAAACACCTTCGTCTTCAGAAAATGATACAACAGTTCACCAAGATGGTCCATCTCATACAGAGAGTAACCATAAAGAAGCAGCTAGAAGTTTAACTCCTATGAATCAGCATGATCCATCTTCCGATCCAAACGACTGCATTCCTCAACATGATGATGAGCTCAGTTCCTCTGAGGATGTTGCTACAGGTTCTAGTAAAAAAGAAAAGAGACCACCCCCGCTTGAGGTATGTTAAGCTTTTATGTTGATATATACAAAATAATTTCACATGTTTGCAAACCATTGTGCTTGTGCAATACAGCAAAAGAAACCCAAAGTTTTGCAATAGTAGTACATCTTGTGTTGTGTAATAGATTCTTAAAGCCCTTTTTTAAGGTTAATTTATTGTTTTAAATGCTCCTAGATGGCTCAAGATCCTTCTCTTGCAACGGGAGAGGGCCCAAAAACTCCTTTATCTCCACGAGCTAGATCTGCTGGTACATTAAAAACAGATAGAGAAAAGAAACTTGGTCATCGGAGAGTAGGAGAGGGAGGTGAAGTGACATATAAAAAAGTGAGCAAGTTGTAGTATTTGGCTAGATGGCATATCTATTATATTCTACCAAATTGATATACAGATTCACACTTCTCAAATTATGGGTTCAATTCAACTGGGTATCAGTCATGCTGTTGGAGGACTGGCATCAAAACCTGAAAGAGACCTCTTGATGCAAGATTTCATGACTATTGAAACAACAAATTTTTATTCACAAGGATCACAGCTAACACCTGCACATCATTACTCAGATTTTCGTTTCAAATCATTTGCGCCTATCGCCTTCCGATATTTTCGAGATCTCTTCGGCATTCAGCCCGACGACTTCTTGGTGTGTTACACGAAAAGAATTATTTTTTTAACGATTTTCTTATTGTAGTAGCCGTACCATACTAATTAAGCTTATGTTTACAGTTATCGCTTTGCAACGAACCGCTAAGAGAATTGACTAATCCGGGAGCAAGCGGATCTATTTTCTACCTATCGGCAGACGACGAATTCATTATAAAAACTGTACAACACAAAGAGGGAGAATTTCTTATGAAGTTGCTCCTTGGTTATTATATGGTACGAAATACTTCAACCTTAGCACGTACATGTCTAACTAATCATTATTTTGATTTCCTTAGAACCTTAATCAGAATCCTCGAACGCTATTGCCTAAATTTTTCGGATTGTATTGTTACATATGCAACTCGAAGAACGTACGGATGGTGGTTATGAACAATTTGCTACCATCTTCGATAAAACTTCACGAGAAATACGATCTCAAGGGTTCTACATATAAAAGAAAAGTACGTTAGCTTAGTGTGTGGGGGGCATTTCATATGTTTAATTTATACAATTCTATTTTCCATTTATGAAAGGCTTCAAAATCAGAGCGGAGTAAAACAGTGCCCACTTTCAAGGACCTGGATTTCCTAGAACTTCATCCAGATGGAATCATGTTGGAAGCGGATACGTATAATGCTTTGATTAAGACGATTCAACGAGATTGTCGTGTTTTGGAAAGCTTTAAGATTATGGACTACAGCCTTTTAGTTGCAATTCACAATCTGGATTTGGCAGCTAAAGAAGAAGCCGAGCGTCGTAGGAATAATTCTATTGGCGATGAAGATAGTGGAGAAGAGAATGGAGCTGTGGCAGGAACATCGTCTGGGGCAACAGGAACTACTCAACCCCCACCTTTAGTTCGTAGCCGCTCCATCAACCGTCAGAAATTGGTGGCTCATTCCACTGCTTTAGAAAGTATCCAGGCGGAAAGTGAACCCATTGACGAGGAAGACGATGTTCCGTAAGCTAATTTTGAAAACATCTTCACACATGATATCTGTTTATATATGATCATATCTTTCTGATTACCCTTCAACAGACCCGGTGGCATCCCAGCTCGTAACGCTAAGGGCGAAAGACTTTTGGTCTTTCTAGGTATTATCGACATTTTACAGAGCTATCGGTTAAAGAAAAAACTTGAACACACACTCAAGGCCATGATTCATGATGGGGTATGTTTGTTTTCATTTGAATTTGCTCAAGTTTCTTTCTATTGAGTATTATCATCATTTTTTTTAATCGAGCCCTAATGTTGTTACACTATTCTGTTTAGGATACGGTGTCGGTCCATCGTCCTGGTTTTTATTCGCAGCGATTCCAAAACTTCATGGCTAAGCAGGTCTTCAGAAAGGTGCCATCACGTAAGTCAAAATTGCTATTTTTTTTTCACTATGGCATTTGAGCTTCGTTCAAAGATTTCTTATCATGAGTTTGGTTGTCGGGATCTTCTACCTATCTTTCACTCTGATGTACACGGTATTTAACCTCAAAGAAAAGCAGTGCTTCAAGCTGTTTTCTTTTTCTTTCTTTCATTTTTTGAGGAAAAGTTGGTACAACGTAAACAAACAGCTTTTCCTTTCATAGAAATATTTCTATACGACTTACCTCTGCCGTTCTCGATTTGTCCTTCTGTCTCTCTCTCTCTTTTCTTTTCCCCTGGATTCTATTCGAGTTCCCTTTGATGGGTTTTGGAAACTTAACTGTCGTTATCCTCCTCCTTGCCTAACTGTGTGGCATTTCCGTCTGCTCTTTATGTTTGTTGTTTTTTTCACGGCCTTTCTGACCTTTATGTCTTTCTTACTCTCTTTTCTCGTTTTCTGCCCTTCTAACTTATTGCTCGAAAAATACCGAATCAATTTACAAAAATCGGCTTGCAGTGGATTTGCCCGAGTTTAAAGGCAAACACCGTAAATTCCGCAACTTGGTATCCAGCTACTTAGGTAAATGCTCCGTTTAGAACAATTCCAGCGTTCTCAAGTTTTTTCATTCGTCTATTCCGCACTTCTTTTTATTTTCAAAATCTACTTTGACCAAACTTTTTAGTTCTCTTATGGCAGTTCAATGTTCTCGGATTCAGCACACGTTTTCCCCTTTGGCATGTTATATCGACTTAAACATGCATACGTTTTTATTTCTTCGGTTGATGGATTTCCAATGATTGATCTCATTTTTCGTTTTTTCTTTTCGTCGTACGTCTAGCACGACAATGTTTGGGTTTTTTTTTTTTTGGCAAACTTCGATGCGTTGGTTTCTTTATGGGTTTTTCTTTTCTTTACCGTCCTTGACTAGTGATTCATTTTATTTTGCGTCCTTTTTATTTTCTAGTCTCGGATGCTTGTCTATTGTATCCGAAACGAGGTCTTCATTTTGATTCCAGGCGCTGACTCTCAGTTTTCAGTCGAACACGATTTCATTATTCCTTCCGTAGCTTTGAGATTAAAAACTTCCTGCTTTAGTAGACAACTCTCATTTTTGATGTAGTTCACGTACTATGAATATTGCGTCGAAATGTTTCTGTTCGTAAACAACTTTGTTCTATTTATTTATTTTTTTTTTTCAGTTTATGTCCCTAGTTGGACTATGATTTCAGTTTATCTTAACTAGTTCCTCCATTCCTTATTTTTTTCTCTCTTTTATTTTCTAAGCTATTTCGTAGTAATTATTCATTAGCTCTGTTAGATTTGTCTTTATCGAAGGACTGAATGACTGAATTGTCCTCATTTTATTTTTATTTTTTATTTTTTTTTCGTGACTGCGAACGCAGCGCTGAAACATTCGCCTTCTAAGAAGAAGCTGACAGCTCGGACACGAGCAACCTCCGTTACGGATAGTGCTGCGCCAGCAAACTACGACCAGCTCGCCACAAGTCAAGAATCAGGTAACCTACATCGTCCTTGCCAATGAAAGCCTACAAAATTCTTAGCAAAATCGGCCTCTTATCTCAAACACGGCTATTGTACACATTTTACTGTCTACGTCAATCTGCCGGGGGATTTCACTTTATGCCAAGTGCCTTCCCTTCAAGCGCGTAGTGAAACAGAATAGGCGTCTTCACAGTGATAGGATTTTCTTAAAAAAAAAAAAAAAACGTAAGAGAAAAGTTGATGTTATTGTTGTTGTCTGCTTTCGAATCGCCCAGCGTCAGACGCCGGAGCGATCGGTGGTGTTTCGACTATGCCACATCCGACAGGAACGGGTTCAATGTCAGGACCAGCAACTGCAGTTACGTTTAGCAACACAGTGGTTGGAGGCGGTGGTACGAGCGCTACTGGAAACAGTGTCGGCGGTGGCATTGGCGGAAGCTCCGCTACTCCCGTCAATTTACCCGCTGTCCTAAAAGACCGTGTGCCAAGCAACTTGAGACCGGGTTCTGGGGCTGGTCCCAGGGGCCCTCCTCCACCCGTTCCGCCGCGCTCGCCTAAACGGGTTAATATTGCCGTGCCGTCGTCTCAAGGAGGGGCATCGGCAGGCTCGGCTAAAGGTGAAGCGAATAAAAGAATGATGGGTGAACTTTTCGTTCCAGTATATTTTCATCATCAGAGAAATTTGACTACTTGATGATCTTTTTTTTTTTTTTTGGTTTATTAGCTATTGTTTATCTTTTTTTTGGAAATTTTGTTGGCTGATCGTTTGTGAACTGAGCATGATGGCGTTGATTTGGAACGTTTTAATTACTGTTTTTCACTCATTGTCACCCTAGTCCTCGCATCGTTGACTAAAAGACGTAGATGATGTCGGTCTTTACAGTGCCCTGCGTTTTGAATTAATCGCCCATTCCCGGAGATTTTTTTTTGTAGTAAAGCTTGTTGTGCTATTCTCAGTTTGGTTTGGTTAGTTTGCGTTGATTTGTGTGTGTTTTTTTCAGAATTTTTAATGTATCCGCCCGATGCTGCTGCACGAAGTAGCTGCCGCTGCATGTAATCTGTTGGCATTGGAACTTTTGCGTCCGTGTTTCTTCAAAGCGTTTCATCACATTTCTTTCTCTTTTTTTAACAGTATCATTTCGACCAAGAGCCAGCAATGAAGATGGAGAATCCCGAAGCCTACCATCATCTTCATCTTCGTCATCGACACCTCCTCCTGCATTTGAGGATGTTCTGCGTTCGGGTTCATCGGATAGGCCCCGTGAACAGCCGATGGCCCAGACTAGCCGAGCTGGAAGTAAATCGGCTAACATCTCGACAAAGAGACAAACGGAGACAACCGTAAGCAGGAACTGGACGTCGCAAGCTGAAGCTATCAGGTAGGGCTTCTATATTTTCTTTTAGGTATAAATAATTGCCATAATTAAGGGTTAGAAAGCGATCAGTTAACACGAAAGGGCTTCTGTGGTTAGGAATCCGCAATTCGGGAAGCAGATCGAAACATCAGTGGTCAGTCATACCGAAGAATTGGTTTGCATGACAAGTCATCATATCTTCAGGTTAGAAAATTATTACTCAGTTCCCGTTGTTCTCTCGACACTGAGAAACGCGCTAACTGCAACGATGGAAGTGTTTTTACAGCTTGCATATTAACACCATCAATCGATTAGACCCTAAGGACTCCTTGGATCGGTATTAGCTTTCAGGGTTTGGACAAATGCATGCACTGGGGAAAATTGATTTTTACTAACAGCCACTTTAGAGTGAAGCCTCGGTGAGCAAAACAAAGGGCTTCATAGACGTTTGCGTGTTGTTTCTTAAATCTAATTTCTGTGTCGGACAATTCTTACTCACCTTTACGGGTCATTGATTGCAAAACAGCATGTCCGAAGTCCAGCTGGAGGTACGATCGAACAGCAAAGCGTCATCACTAGGGAGTGGGGAAATCTTAAGAATGGCGAGCGGTGTTCTTTCCGGAGGCCATACACCGACCCCGACATGGACGGAAGGAACGCCTTCCTTCACTGAATCATCATCTTCCGGTGAATTAGGTATTGCGTCCATTACATTCATATAGGAATTACGTTATGTTTTCTGTTTCACCAGGATTTTCAGGATCGCCGAAAATGAACCAAACTTCGGCCAACTCGTCCCGCGTTCATGCCAAGGTTGTCAACGAAGGAAGTATGTCTCCGAGTTTTCATCAGGATTCTGAAATGGTGAGTTCCGTTCGCATTCCGTGAACAATTTTGCTGTCCTGGAAAAAGGCGGACGACAGCACAACGAGCAAAAAACCAACGAACTTTTCGAGACTGTGCTGGTTCCTATTAAGCGAATCTTCTTTCCGAATTTCCTATACGTCTTCCGTATTGCCCAACATTTTCTTTAAAGTGTAGAGGAACACAAACATTTGTCTGACCTTTTTTTTTTTTCTCATACTGCCTGGACAACTTCTTATTATATTATCGGCTTGATACCATAACTTGTTCCTCCGGTTTTGGTAAAAAAACGTTTGCTGACCAGTGACAATAGCCGGACGCGGAAGGAAGTTTTCCTACACGCTAGTAGTTGCAGACGGGATTGAAAAATCCTTTTTGTTTTCACCGCGCGATATTACCGGGAAGAAATCTATCGAAATTTAGGTGCCCCCCAAAAAATCCCAGTCTGTTTTCTCTTCGTCTAGATTACAAAGAAGCTAATCGTTGATATCGGACTTGTACATTGAACCGTTTACAGACTCACCTGTAAGAGAGCTGAGAT
Source organism: Daphnia carinata (assembly GCF_022539665.2). Lineage (NCBI taxonomy): Eukaryota > Metazoa > Arthropoda > Branchiopoda > Diplostraca > Daphniidae > Daphnia > Daphnia carinata. The sequence continues at coordinate 2,498,905 of NC_081334.1, forward strand.
TAGCTGGGAGCTTTGCGGTGAACATCTTGGATTGCTGGAGAAAAACTGAAGAATTGGAGAAGAAGATAGAAATGGAGAAGCAAAATGTTTTGATGGACGATGGTTTCGTGAATGTTTGCCTTCTATTTGCTTAGTCTCTTTGCGTACTATTTTTGCTGTCGCTGTTATCACTACATCCTACTCTTCGGTGGGTTATTTCCTTCCTCGTCTCGTGTGTCTCTTCTATGTTTTTATGTAACAAAAAAAAAAGAAAAGAAAAAGAAAGAAAGTGAGGTCCATTCGATGCTGTTCTTGTGTGGAAATTCAACGTGAACACTGCCCCTGTCGTTTGATCAGTGGTTTGTATATCCAGAGTTGATATTTCCACCTATAAAAGATAGTTGTGATTCTCTCGCTGGTTTTGGTTCCTTATTTTTTGGCTGTTTATTCTTTTCATTTTTTTTTTTCTTTTGCTCGTAATGACTATGGTCGATGTTCTGAATGGTTATGCCCACACACATGGTTTCTATTTTGGAAACCTAAAGAAAATCGTCTTATTACTATTGTTTTCTAGTTAATATTTGTGGATGTTTTCATTCGTTATCATTCGGTGGATGGTTTGCCTGTGGGCTTATTATGATTCCGTATTGGGGTCGTGTATTCTTTCTCCTTTTCCTGTGGCCAATCTTTATTACTCCCCCCATTTTCGTGTGTTGCTCTGTCAAATGTTTTGGTTCTTTTTTGGCAGGTGGCTACGTCTGCCCATTGCCCTCCTTTGCTCGTCTTTCCTTCTGCGTGTGGTGTTTGTGGGAATATGCATTCATTAAATCCTGTTTTTTTACGAAGCAATAACCGCCAGAGAGTGCTGGATCTGTTTTTTTGTACATTGATACACCTCATCTAGTTCTCTATATCCTAATTCCCTTTATCTGTACAAGTAATGCTTCGTTTTTTTCCTTTTCGTTTGTCTAAAATCTCAGCGTGTCGGCCATGACGGTGCGTACTGTGTAGCTCTACTTTCTCTGCCTATTCCTCTTTGTCATGTGTCTCTTACCGTTAAACAAAAGATTATCACAATTATCTCTTTGCTGTGTTAGAAAAAAAAATTACCTTCCATCCTGTTCATAACGTTTCTTTTTTTCCTGCAGTATTTTATACCTATTCTGTATGTGTTATAAATATTCTTTTTTTTTTCTCCTACTATTTTCTGTCTCCTCTGAATGACTATATCTCCCGAACCTATGTAACAGCGCTGGCAATGTTTCGTGGTTTCTTCATTGTGTGCTTAACTGGAGACTATATCATTGAATGTTTTATTCGTACTTTCCCTTCTGTTGTTCTACATACATATTAACTGTCAAACTGTGAGTAGAAAGAAGTGGATTCAAGTTGAAGGAAACATTACAATAAAACCGGAAGAAGAAGTACAGCTTGTACGCTTGAATTCCTGTTGTTCAAATGGAAAACGTTAGGTTTCCTAATGCTGAAACATGGTGTAATAGCTAAAAAATTTGGTACGTAACGTACTACCTTGTTAACTGAAACCAGGTTTGCTAATGTAGGTGTCAGGGGAGTCTGGTATTGCCCACTAGTGGCAGTGAACGGAAATACATTTATTTTTCACTACTCGGCATATCTATTTTTGACCGATGATGCGACTGGCCTGTTCCGGTTTACCCATGTAGACTGGGTTGAGTTGGAGCAGAGTTCGCCACGAGAAAGAACACTCGAAAACCGTAGACATTGAACAGCCACCACATTGAAGAATCCTTAAATAAATTTTACTTTATTCCATGTTAGTCAACACAAGCGATTGGGGAACGGCAAAAGTTACGGTTCCACTGAAACGTTTTGAAAGCTTTTCAACCACTTCCATGCTGAGAATGTCGGTAAGCACAAGTCGAACGATTCTGGCTTTATAGTACAGTTTCTACCACGAGGTTATTTTATATCAACATTGACTAACTCCTTTATAAATTTTCAGAGAAGAAACACGTAGCCAAGCAAAGCAATTACCTGAGAGGCAATTGAAAATCAGCATAATAATGAGATGAGAAGACCATGTAGCATGGTTAAGCAACTTTGCTGTATATGGCGTAGCTCTGATGCCAGAAGATTTTTGATGTAAGCATATTAAAACCTTGTTAATTAATTCTTCAATAACAAAATATTTAATATATTAAACAGTGGCTGTGATATACATGGGGAATATTGCCACGTTGATTGCATAGGTAATTATTTGTCTAAAACGAAATTCTTTTGAAAATTAAAAGGTGTCTTCCTTGCCTTTTTGTAGATATTATTGAGAAGAGCTCCTGCGTCATTTATTAGTTTTTCTATTCAGTAAATATAAATTTTGTTATTGCATTTTCTATTCTAAGAATAAAATTTGAATGCTATTAAAAATGCAGACAGGGATCTGAGCTTCATGAAAAAACTGGAACAGTTAAGGAAGGAAGAGTTAAGAAAAAAAGAAGTGGACACCAAAATACCCCAACTGTGCTAAATCATTGTTTGTTATCGTGTAGAAAACTACAAGTGTGATGCTTGTCGAGGAAGAGATGTCAACAGTACAACCTGCGCAGAGTATCTCTGACATTTGCCTACAAGGTATCTTTTTCTATTAAGTTTTATCTTGTCTAATTTTCTTTGGTTGTTTACTGTATCATGTAGCAGAAAAAGATGGAGACAGTAGCGGAAGAAGAGGAAATTTTTTAAAAACTCCTAAAGAATGATGCAGACTGTTTTGACGATGATAATTGTACCCGAACATGTGAAAGAAAAACCCGTTGTCCCGGTTCCCAAGCCATCTCAACATACGGCAACAAAAGAAGGTATACTGTTAAATCGTTTAAACATTCATTGTTTCTAAAATTTATTTAGAGACTAGGAAAAGGCTAAAGGAAGCCATCGTTCCTCTGCTATTTCGGGGGACCACTGTCGCTAGAAGAATCACCCCGTCTATAGATTCGGGAGGTAAAAGCGCAATAAAAAAATCTCCAACACAGTAAGCAGAAGGTAGGTAGGCTGGTTATCATGCACACAAAATACAGTGAAATTTATTTGAATTGCCTTAAGACATTGTACCTGACAATTCGCTTGAAACGGTTTTAGGTCGTTCATTGTTATGAACCACAATAAATGTGTCAGGAAATAAATACTGCAGTGAATAATGCTGGCTAAAATTGGCGTCATCTTGTGTATATACCAGGTAAACGCATCATATTCGGGGAAGATATCAAGAAAAAAAAGATCTTTAAGAAAGTGTTTAAATTTTAATTATAATTTTTTTTTTTTTTATATTGGTGATAGATTTCGTCGTCAAAAACTCAATAAGAACTGGATATAACTTCAGCAAAGGCTAAAACATTTACCGTTGACATTTACTATGACGACGAAGCGTGTGAACGAGGCGATAACGAAAAGGAATCGGCCACTGTGTGGTACGTACATCATTTGCGGCATCGGTATTACGGCCAGCAATGCGATCCCACACATGAAGCAATGTTGCAACAAATACGAAAGCCAAACATTTCGGCACGTTCTATTGACCTAAATAGAAGGCAAGAACATGTTTGAGTTTTACAATACCAGTAATCGAATATACTCCATGCGAATTCGTGGTTTTTGTTAAGAGCATTGCAAAGATCCTATGGTAATTATGTAAATAAGTGTTTAAAGATACGAAATGAAATCCTTTATTGTCTACTTAGGTCAGCAAGACTGATGTATGCAGCTATTCTTCAGTACAGGAAGTTGTTGAAGAAACTGGAGAAATCTGTCCTATTCAAAAAAAATAAGTCTCCAACGTAACAACTGGGAGAGTAAAAATTTGTATGAAAGGTGGCTTAAAATTGATGAGTATTCGAAAAAAAAAAGCAACAAACATTTTGTTCCTGACGTTTTTTGTCCGCACATTCTATTTCTCATGCTTTTTTATTATTTTATTCGTCTACCAATTGATTCTCTGGTGTCACCTGCCCATTTAGTTTGTCTCGCTCTATGTTTAACGCTTAAAAATAGAATTAACGACTTCGCATTAATGCAGTTCTCGAATCAGCAAAATTTTTCGAATTCAGTTATTTTTGGTATAATTGAAAAAACAAGATGGCGCTGATACGCCGCTATGTTGGTTTTTTGATTCGGCTACGTGTGACAATTGGAACCCGTGTTCGAATATTTATTAACTGTGTTAAATTCCAATAAAAAGTTCGAAATCAAATAGTGTGCTATTTCCTGTCAAGTGTTATCAACCTCTTGTGTGCTTTTGAAGTGGAGCACAACAAATGTGATAATTTCTTGTGTGATGAGGAACCTTGTGATTTGCTGTGTCAGATCATGCATAGCAAAACTGCTTTTCATTATTCTGCTTTTAAGAAGTAGCTTGTGGAACATAAATCATAAAGGATGTTGACTAAGGAAACGGAATTCAAAGAACACGAAACTGTGGATTGAAATACCTTCATCTTATACTGCTACACATTGTCTGGTAATCCTCGTGTGTCAGTTCTGATCTGACAAGTGCATCATATTCCTTGAGGTTGTTGTCAGGCTTTAAATGACAGAGACTCTATGAATTGTAGGATCATCATGTCATTCCACCACTCATCGTCCCATCATCACTTTGTGCCAGTTCTAATCTGACAAGTTCTGATCACACTCCTCAAGGTTATGTTGCCAACCTTAATGATCTTCATTTCAGCAATGCGGTCGTTTCTACTTAGCCTATCAATTGGCAAGACTTTGTGTTGAGAAGTGAGGTATTAGACCTATATTTGAGCAGCCAGTGGCAGGTTTGCATAATTCTACTTTCATTCAGCGTGTAAAGCTAAAAACACAAGGGATGCTGGCCCTGGAGGGAGATCATCGTTTGATGCAAAATTTATGGATTTGAACATCTCATGCCATTCTTATTTTCTTATCCCAAATATCTTCTTGTGTAAGTTTTAGTCTGGTAAAAGCAGCTTATTCCTCAATACTGTGTTGCCGATGATGAACAAGCACCATTATAGTAATCTTGTTTTTTTACTTTACCAGCTAATTCACGTCTTTGACTCGCCCGCTGCCTCACATTTGCCTCGGTCGTCGTCTACACCTCTCCCATCCTCCCGTCTTCGCCTCGCCCGTCGTCCCGTCTTCGCCTCGCCCGTCGTCCCGTCTTCGCCTCGCCCGTCGTCCTGTCTTCGCCTCGCCCGTCGTCCCGTCTTCGCCTCGCCCGTCGTCCCGTCTTCGCCTCGCCCGTCGTCCCGTCTTCGCCTCGCCCGTCGTCCCGTCTTCGCCTCGCCCGTCGTCCCGTCTTCGCCTCGCCCGTCGTCCCGTCTTCGCCTCGCCCGTCGTCCCGTCTTCGCCTCGCCCGTCGTCCCGTCTTCGCCTCGCCGGTCATCCCTTCTTCGCGTCGTGGTCGCCCCGCCCGCCATCCCGTCTTCGCTTCGTGGTCGCCGCGTCTTCGCCTCGCCCGTCAACCCGTCTTCGCCTCGTCGTTTTGGTATTGTGCGTGTTTTGCAATGTTTATTCGTAACTAACCCGTTGGCTGCCACCCACCTTTTATCCCCTTTTTTTTTTAGCGTGACAGGGACGGGCCGCGCTGTTCTGCGCCATGGTTATCTGCCATGGGGTGGAGCAGCGCCACTGCCCAAGATTGGCCGAATGGCCCATAGGCAATGCACCATAGGGAATCCCTTGTTCGAGACGGCGATGTAGACCTGGGATGTGCATTTCCGTAAAGGTCTCATCGCCGTTTCAGCCCGGACTGTCCTCAGTCCCCCTTGGTCGCTATCCTTTAGATAGCGATGTAGCTATAGTAGATAGTAGTGGCGTGGCAGCCAACGCGTTAGTTAAGTGTATTTGTATGTATTGTATGTTGTATTATATTGTACTGTGAAATGTAAAAAAGTGGTGGAATTGTGGGAGGATGGAGGGACAATAAAAATACTGAAACTTATTTCAATTTTGTTTCATTTATTGTGTGGATATGTCTATACTAACTGAGCAGGGGATTGAACCCTAGTCCTCCACTATTACAATCTGATGCTTTACCACAGAGCCAACTTGGATGTTTATTGAAGTAGTACTATTCTTAGGTAACTTTGTCTGCATTGCATATGTCGATAAGCATCCAATGTTGATTTCATTTAACATATCACTGTCATGGCGCAAATGTAAGAGGCTGGCATGGCGTCATGATGTAGAGATTCCGTATGAGGTTCGACTCCTAAGATGTTCATAGTTAAAAATTAAATGTGATATGCGCTGAAAGGTGATGTTCGTACCAGAGATACCTAGAGAAAATTCTTTGAAGTTTAGCTCATATTACTTTTTTGTTTATTTTCTCAAGCAATAATCAGCAACTTTTGAAAGACAACGAGTCCACTTCAAAAGCAAATGTCAACCAGACATGCAATTTATATACAAAAATGTCTAAAATGGCAGATGATACAGACGAATCATGGTAATCTAGAATCGAGCTTCCCCCCTTAAACATTTTTGAGTCACAGGCATCATCAAGGACTCTCTTTCTCGTCAACATAATTACTAACCTGCATTAAGAACAGATTACCAAAAATCAGTACAGAAGTCTGGATGTCACATAGTAAATGATAATACTACAAAAACGGCCGTTCTTCCTTCAGTTGGCTCAGGGTAATCCCATTATTGTTTATTTATGTAGGTGTGTACCACATACCATGTGTCTTCCGTCAACTTATTTCTGGAATTGAAAATACCTCTTTGTTACTTTTCAAAACATAATACATAGATACTGTCATGAGTTTCAGCTATGGTACAGTATGATACCTATGGTTCTGTTTGATGGCTGTTACATTAAAACAGCTTACATTTGAGAAGCGCTGATGAATAAACAGCATATTTTAGATCCAAAACAAGGTCGTCTGAGAATGCAAACTTTTAGTGGTAGTTGGACTAGAATTTGCAAAGGATATTATATTAAAATGCATCCTGATTTTAAATCTGGTACATTATTACCCAGTGATACACTGATGATGTTAAATCTCCCAATCTGCAATGTCTCTTATTACTTCCTCTTTGTAACAGACTTTGAAGTGTTTTGTTTCTTCTTATGTCGGTGAGACACAGTGGCTTGAAGTATCTATAATAAAATAAAGGCTATAAGCACACACAAAGCAAGAAGTTAAATGTAATTCAATATTTATGTATAGCCTTGTTCATAATGTGGATTTGTACAGACCAAACAGCAGATACACAGGAAACCTATGGGAGTCCAACGGGCTGATGACACACTTTTGAAATCAACCTGGAGACTCAGTCTGAAAGACAACTGTTGAGCAAATTTTTTGTTACAAATGAAAACAAAGGGCCAAACACTTAAGTAATCTACATAAATAAAAATTGGAATCAGGCTACCTTGTAATTGAGCAATCATCTCTGCAATGTGCTTTAACAACATAATAAAACAATGCTCATTGTAATAACGCTCACGAATAATAAATACATGAATAAATCGCATGGCTTTGCAGTCCAAGCGTTAACGTTGGTGAATCTCTCAATTACTGTTCCTGCTAATTTCACTCAGTTAACCTATTATTTTAGCCACGTCGACCATGAAGAAGGAGGCGAGACACTGCAAACACGTGGTTACTTTGGGAAAGGTAAATCATACACAATAAAAGCATCCTAGCGCCATCTAGATTTTGCAGGAATATTTTTTAAGCCCGACCGGAAAAAGTCGGGCTTATTTAGTCGGTTTTAAAATTTTTTCTGCAAAATCTAACACTCATCGGAATTGGTTGAACATCACAGGATATACTCCAAATTGAATCTTAATTCCGGGAGAAATGCTATTTTTTTCAATAAGTGAATCGTTTTTGAAATACACCGAATATTTGACACAATGCTAGCGCGCTAGTACCAGTGTATTGGATTTTAACAAACCAAATCATCAAATCCAATCAAATCCAAATCACATCATTTGTGGATGTGGATTAAATTGGATTTTACTGCTTAGGTTAGTTAAAGTTAGCTTAGGTTAGTTTAGGTTATGTTACTCGAGAACTTTTGCTGTCTTGAATGATTTAAAGATCCAATGCAAATCCGCAAAAAATTGGATTTGCTTCGGATTTCTTTGTTTTTGCGGATTTGATTGGCCAAAATCCAATACACTGGCTAGTACCCTACAGGGCTAGCGCGATGCAGCAGAAATATTCGGTGAGTGTATGTAAAGAATTAACTAGAAATCTGACCGTTAGACGGCGATAGCAGTGAAACAGAAAAAAGGCCGATATTTTTTTTTTTTTTTTTGGGGGGGGGGGGGGGGGTAAAACGGATTGCCATATGAGGTGATTTAACCAGAGGATGGTTCAGAGTAATAAAAAAACATTAACCATACTAATAGAAATATGACTAAAATGTAATAATGTAGATTAACTGTATTTTTTTGTTGTTATATTTTTTATAATCCCGGGACGATATTTTAAAAAATCTTTCACAATTTCTTGCCTGATATAAAAATTAATCAGGAAAGAAAAATCGCAAAAGAAAATGGGATATGTCTATTTTTTAGAAAAACAAATATGGTCAGACATTGAAACTTGCATATAAATCCTCCGATTTGAGATTGATCAAAGAGTCTCTAGTCACAGGCTGCCACGCAATGGATATTATGTTCATGTTCTCCTCCTGGTCGACACAAACTTTTCAGCTGGAAGGGCACCCATGGCATCGTTCATAACTTTAATGACGAGTTCTCCTACTTGTCTGGCCATTTCTGGTTTCACTTCAGCGAAGACTTCTTGCGAGTTCTCATTCAGGAAATTGTTAACTGTCTCGCCTAATGATGTAGATAAAGAAGAAACGAAACATTAATCTTCAAGACTTGAAAGCATGCCAACTGCTTTGAATTAGAAATGAAGAGGCATGGCTAAAAGCTAATTGAAGTTTAGTTACGTTACTGACCTAAAATGGGATCACCGTTGAAAAGGTTGTTCAACCTCATACGCATTTTGCCAACATTTAAGTCAAGGGCGTTGTTGGCCACCTGGAGGTTCTGGTTTGGTGGATTTCCCTTCAAAACTAAATTGCTCGTGGCGTCAACAGTGACGTTGCCTGAAATTTTCAGTTGAGAGCAATGAATTAGGTTGAAAGGAAAATGCATGTGAAGAAAGAAGTGTTTCGTACTTAGAATGTTCCAAAATGTGCCAGTTCCTTCGACAGCAAGAACGAAGATCCTTCCAGAAACTTTGTACTGACCAGTTATACGCAACTCGGGAATTGAAAGTCGAAGTTTCATTGTCATCGCATCCGGATCGGCCCTATTGAGTGGCAACAGTGGCATGAATAAACACGTAACTTTCTTTTTTAAGAGATACAGACACTGGTATGAAGCGGTTTTATTTTCAGTTCACCTACGTCACACTGTTAGTGATGAACTTGGACAATCCACGGACTTGGATCTGAGAGAAAGTCGACCTGAATTCGCCTTGCACCAAATTAATGCTGCTGATGAACATCGGATCCTTATAAGAATTTAGAAAAAAACGTCATTTAACTTGAATTAATAATAATTACTGGGAAGCGACAAATGACTCACCAAAACGGGGACATTGATTTCCGGAATTCCTGCAATATTAAGAAAAAAAGAGATAAAATAAGGTACGGAAGAAATCAAGACGTATGAGGGATAATAGGATAGATGTTTACAAAAGAAAATAAGCTGATGATTCATCATAGTAGTAACTACACTGGCCGAGCTGGAAGAACAACTTTCACTTTCATTTCGAATGTGTTCCGCATGCAAAATTCGATATCTTTTTTTACTCTTTTTCGCCACTAGAAAGCACAGTTGCAAATAGCACACAAAGAACATCAGCCGTTGTAGAAATGATTTTCTTCTTTGTGAAAGGCTGAAGAAAATTGGAAGTTCAAAGTTATAAACGATTCTTACCTGTGGGCATGAAAGGTTTCAAATCCTCGACGATCTTAAAAAGGCAATTGTTTAAGGCAGCTTGGTTATTGGAGTCGCACTGTTTAAGGGAATCACCTATTCAATAAGGAAAAACAAAAATTAGATGTTTAGTATTTTAATCAAAACAAATTTCACATAAAATCCAAGTTTTGTGTTATTATCTGTGCCGATTTCTGTTACTAGGACACGCGGCTCTTTTTCAAACAACTTTAATTGTTTTGCACACGCTAAGGTAGACTTTAATGGAAGGTTTTGTTATAAAGAAATCAAACTTACCAAATTTCCCAGCTGACGTCGATGCAATTAAAGTGACGAAAAATATTGCCGCCCACATTTTTATTCACTTGACGATTTCTCGTTCTTACTCGGTTGCCAACGTCCTGAAGACTGATGAATTAACTGACCAAGTTCCAGGACAAAATATACCAGTCTCTTTTTCCCTCCCCTCTTTGCCCGCCTCCTCTCCCAAACAGTCCCCCCCCCTCGCCAACATCAGGTTTTTCCTTTTCCCCTTTTTTGCTTGTCCTTTCCATACAAAACTCGTAGCCTACATCGATGAAAATAACCTGCTTCTCATCAACCGCAATTACTTTTCAATTTCCTCGGTAAAAACATACAAAATTTGGCAATACCGAAGGATTTTCCCTTTTGAATTGTACACAGGTTTTACTTCTTCCGCATGATAGCCAGGATGCCTTACCGATCGCGATGCCATGGGCATAATTCCGTCAAATAAAAGCTTGTTTGATGTGGTACTTCTCATATTTGACACAAGACAAGCTTCATTTTTCCTTCATCTTGAACTACGAACTTCATAACGTTCTCGAATTTGCCGGAACGTATCCTCCTAAACGGGCTCATCTACTTGTTTTGAGAAAGTTTGTCTGGTCAATAAAAGTCGCGCGACAAAAACAAGTCGTACGGTCAGAAAAATAAAATACAGAACGAGGTCATGGCCGGAAGCGGTGAGGTGCGAAAGGTGTTTTTGATGCGTCACGGTTTGGAAAATACAATCGTTTTGACCTTGACGGAAGTTTGCCCTGCTCGCATCTCCCATCAACAGAATAACGAGGAAGAGTGTTCCTCCACTTCCTCGTCTGCTAAGCAAGGCTCACCCAGGTGCCAAATAATCACATTTCACCATGAATATTATACCACCTTCCATTTCCTGCGACGCCAATGGGAAAATTGATTTGAATATGCGAATAAAAACATTCATAAACTATAAGATTATATAAACAAATGCGTCGTACTCCTACTCCCAAGGACTTTACCTCTATCGGCTTAGTGGTAGGTAGAAGGCACGGGGATTACCACCACACTTACATCCGCGGTAGATGACGGAGTACTTGTCATGAATTTGGAAACGAGATGTGCGTCGCACTTCAAGGTGATAGGAAGCAATCATCTGTAAACCCTCACTTGAAACACATCAAGGCCAAGTAGCCCAAATTCCTAGTCCGATACTATTTTCTCCGTCTCGCTTTTGTGAGTTCTTCGTTTCAATGACGATAAACTATTCTTCGTGGTATGAATCCACGAAAAACTTAAAGATTTTTTTATTGCGCTTGATTTTTCCGTTGAAGCCGGCCACAATAAAATGATGGTGGTGCTCAATTACAACCGAGATAGGGCGTCTCTCCATTTCGATACATGTTGTAGATTTTGGAAAGCCTTGACACGTCTGTAGAGGACGGGGCAGTCCATGGAGACACAATCTTGCTGGATGCGACTGTTGTCCGTACAGCTCTGGCAAATGCTGATTAATTCGGTGTAATCTTTTTCTCTAATACGTTGCATGGCCGAAAGGGAGAACGCGCTGGCCTGGCGATTAGAACTACATGCAGCGCATAGGCCGTTTGCCAAGATAGGCTCATCACACAGGAGGCAAAGTGATGAACCAAAATACTGGGAAATGGTTGCCTTCCGGGCATTCCCATGATCGTTTTGTATTAGGGACGATGGCGCAACACCCACCCGTGGAAGGTTTTGATACCTGTGATAGATCAAGGACTCGTTACATTAAATTCTTCCCCCTTGACAGTTGATCAATTTACCATGAAAGAACGTCAACTCCCAAAAGACCTAAGCACCTTTGCAGTGCAGGAATGATGGCCCGGCTTATGTAATAATGGGCATTTAATCGAAGAGATGTATCTACTAGCAGCTGATTAGCTGGCACAACCAACCGGATAAGGGGTACACCTGGAGATCCATAAACTATAATATACGGGACGCGCTCTCCAATCCGCGGTTCAGAGCGACGATCGATTCTTACTTTTTGCCTACAAAAATTTTTAATTCGTAAATAAAGGGAGAAAATGCCAGGCGATTTATAACTGACTTGGCAATCTCCAAAGCTGGAACGCATGCACCTGGTTTATATCCTTCGCGGCCACGAAATTCTTTGGCAAATATGAAATCTTGCAAGCTGTTGCGATTTTGCAAGATTTTCATGAACTGTCGCTGAAGGTAAACTTTCACTTTACTGACATCGCACGATTCAAACAGCAAACGTAGCGAACGTTCAAGGAGCTACGAAGTGAGAGAACGTTTGTTACCAGCCAGATTAGAAGTAAAACGAGTGCACCCCTCGATACCTTAACAACAGCAGGGCACCCATCGCGGCGCACGGTCTCGATTCCTTTGGCTTCGTATACCGGTTCCTTTTGATTTACAGATTCATACTTATAGCCGACATATCTTTTCTTTGTCTGCGCAGAAAAGTGCGAACATATTAATTAAGCAATTTAAATATTAGTTACAAAACAATTTACTGACCTGAAGAATGCATGGCTGATAAACTTTTTCAAACTTGAGTTTCACAGGTTGAGGATTGGCTTTAGTAACGGCATGTGCAATTTCATCTCCAATTTTGAAAGCTTCTTCTCGGCTCCGACCGGATAACAAAACAAATACAGAGTCTGTATCGCCATAGACGACTCGTGCCTTCCATTCTTTGCGTTCTTCGATCAAACGAATCGCTCGCTCCAGCGTTTCACGACCTTTGCTAACAACACTATCACCCAGTTCAACGCATGGCATTCGGCCAGAGAAATTGGCTGACGTGTATCCATAGGTCACATTAGCAATAAGTTTAAGCCCCAACTGTCGTGAATCAAAGACCCGCCGTAAAGTTGTATCCCCTTCATATTCTTTCATGGACTGTTTCACCTAGAAACATAATCGATTTAAACGTAAAAGAGAAAAATAAATATAATATAATAGTTAGCGGATACCATTATTCTCGTGTTAAGAATTTCGCTTAGCATCTGCGGTATGATGCCTGTTCTAACTTCCGGTTTGACGAACACAACACCTGCTGGTGATATGTTAACCAAATCTTGTTTAACTAACTTTCGGACTGTAGCAGGAGGGACGAGCAACTGAGTACAGCCGAATTCAAACGGCTCGTTTCTAACAAGGGGAGGCAATGTCATCAGTTATTATGAAAATATAATAATATATTTGATGCTTACTTTCCCAAGAGTTGCGCTCGGCCCAGGCATGTAGAGTAGCAATAATTGTACGCTATAATCATTGATGGATAAAGCGACTGAAAATCTAAAACCAGTACGGGATCCGTGTAAAACCTGAAATAGTACATCAACCAATGACGTAAATGATTAAACAAGATGTTTTTACATTTTTTTACTTGGATTCCGGTTCTAGGATCAGTGGAAGCCATTCTGGTGCTTTCATTCTTGCACGTTGCTGAACCGATGGCGAGACCGCGATGAAGTTTTTAGGTTTGGCCAATCTTAGCATCATTGATTCAACTCGATACTTTTCGTACAATATAAGTTAATACTAATATTAGTGGATTTCCGAATAAAAGGTTATACTTGAGATCCACGAGTAAAAACTTCGTAAAACTGAATTCCAAAAAGTCGGGCTAATTCACTCGTTCTGCCGATTACATCAAGTTGTTCCATAAGATCTATATTGCCTCGGACGCGAGAGATGTAGTGTTCAACTACTTGCCACCTGAAAAGCGAAACATTTAACGGATGCCAATAGAAAATTTCTTATAAAATGAATTACCGATCGTGATTGCTGTGCCACCAGACAGTCAGTTTTTCAAAGGGGAAAGTTGACACTCGCCGATGTAGAATGTGAAAAACCATGTTCTCAAAGGTATAACTTTGAAGCGCAACCTATCAGCTGAATAGTTAGAGTCTATATCTAACGAATGAGGAAATACCTCGGAATGAAAATGTTAAATACCTCAACTCGAAGGATACGCCACAGGTTAAGAACTATACGACCACCGATAGTGATGTCGGAATTCTTTTCTACCATGTAACCTCCTTCAATAATATCTTCAAGAACACCAGTGGGACGCTCTGGAAAGGCTCCTGGTATCCGTGAAAGTTGATTCTGAACATTTATTCCGAGGAATTTTCCACGTTGTAGTAAATAGCCCCACGACAACATTTCAATCTGTGAAAATTAGGAATACATTCCAATGGTTCAATTTTTTACAGTAAATAATGAAACTAACCTCATAGCCAACCACAATATCAGGATCCCAAAAGCTAACAAGCTCTCGAAGTTGCTCGAAAAGAGCTGCCTCGCTGCCAACAGAAAGGAATTCCACGTTGACAATTCCAGAGCGACGGAAAAATTTACTTTTCTGGTTCGATTCCGGAGTCTTTTCTGGGTCAATAACAATTACACCCGTCACCATGTCCGGTGTTGGGCTATGTAAAGGCACGTCGTTGGTGACAGTATAGAACAATGCGATGACAGCATCAAATTCCGGATCTGGCCGTAAACTTTGTCGCGTTTCAATATGAAGTTCCACACTCAAAATAGTCAAATACTGGTTCTAAATTTTAATTAATTCGGGAATGTAAACAGTAATTTAATTCAATATTTGAGTTTTAAAAAACGGATTAATACTTGATGTACAGCTTTCGCTTCGTGGCAGTTTCCAAATGAAACTCTGAATCCAAAACTGTTGTTTAGAGACGGTGCTTCCAATTGTGACCGATCACCAGCCTTGGCCTTCCTCGCAGCTTTATTTAAAGCTTCGGTTTTGATTACTGATTGCTTGCCAACGTTCGAAGACTCTTGAATCTGTTTTTCTTCTAACCATTTGATGACTGTTTGTCTAGACGGTGGCTTTGAAAGCGGAGTAAGAACGATTGGAACATAGGCATCGTTCGAGCTTATTTCATCAATCTAAAGTCATACACAAGGTAATGATTAACAGCGTATGTGCGTTGTTATTTCAAAAGCTAAATTATACGCATTACCTGGCATAAACGTTTGCCAAAATCTGGCAGATGGCAGACCAAATGTGTTCCAATTGTTACTGATTGTTGACGAATATCTTTTGTTTTGGAAGTTGATAGAAAATCATTGGCATCACTCCAGTAAGGCTTGCCATTGTCTTTCGATGGAATGTCGTACAGATTCAAGGTAGACACCACACGTTCCCTGCTTGGGCTGTCCACGGCGGTTACATATATTTTCGATGAATGAAATATTTGCGGATAAATTTTCAAAGAACTATCAGCCAATGAGGGTTGCTCTGCTTCAGTTTTATCAGCATCGGCAATATCTTGGAGAAGCAAACTACTGTCCTCGTTCCAAGAAAAGTTGGACGAACTATTTCGGCTGCGAACAAGCAAATGGCTACTGGAAGATTGTGATAAATTTGGGGTTCGTGAACGAGACGCATTCAATTCAACATCGGATAATGCCTCTTCTCCAGAATTTTCCATATTGGACAGTGGTAACATTCTAGAGCGTTGGTTAGTATCAGTAACTATGGAAGAGAGGGAGTTGATGCCAGGGTCGCTAGTGTAGTCTTCTGGCTCCTTTACTAATGTTGTACTTTCTTTCTCATTACTTGAGACTTCGCTGGAATTTTCGTTCTCTTTCGCTATTTCTTCAGCTACAAACCCACAGATGTCTACATTCGTAGTTTGTTTAGTTTCTTCTGATTTGGTTTCTAATACTTTTCCTTCAATGCTTTCACTTCCGATGGCAATAAAACTTTCTTTTTGTCTGAGCTCGCAGGTAAGTTTTACTTTCTCTGATTTCGTTAAATCGTCTACACTTGTGTCAATATGTTGGCTTTCTTCCTTTACTTGTGATTCTCCGCTTATATTATTTCTAATTTCTTTTTCGGCACTCGGCTTTCCTTTACGCTTTCGTTTTCTGGGATTTGGTTTGAACAAACTCTCTTGACGAGGAACATGAGACGAAATTCGAAGATTTCGAAGGGTTCGCTTTTGGTAAGCTAAGATTTCTTCCTCCAGGCTCTTCAACACTACCAGTCCAGAATTCATCTTGACTTTGCAACCTTTTGTGGCTTCGAAAGCTGAAATGTCTTGCAACAAAGGTCGTATGGTTACTCGCGCATCTTTGATTGGAGTTAACGGCCGTGGAGGTGATTCTGAAGGCTGAAAAGGAGGAGGGCTTAAGTAGCTCATTGTGTACAATGCGTCTGTATATTCAGACTTGTTTGATTTTATCGTTAATTCTGAACTTGGTAGACTGCATATATGGCTGTCTTCTAGACATGTTTCGTCGACTACTGGAAAATTCGCTCCGGGTGTTGTTGCCAAAGACGTCGAATAGGCACTAGGAAAACGTGGAGGACTGGACGATGGATAACGCAGCTTTATGGCAGTGTAAGTATCATGTGATACTTCACTGATGGTCGCGTTTGACGTCGAGCGAAACATTAAAGGTCTATATTTTTTTTCTTTTTTCACGCGCCTCTTTCCGGCAAGATCTTGCCGTTCATCCTCTGAGCTGCTGTCGTCGGCCCCATCGACATTTGGCAGACAATATTCGTCAAATGACGAATTAGAGGATTCTTCAATGATTTCATCGCGCTCAGTGATTTGTGCAAGAGAGGTGGAAGCTGAGGCAAATCGATTGTTATTTTCGTGGCCATCTTGTGGAAATATAATTGATAATTAGATACTGTAACGGAAACAAGATGATGTAAATTCCTTACTTGTAAACATATCAACAGAATGTTCTGATTCTTCAAAGATCTGGGACATTTCCATGGTTTCGCGTTCCTCATCACTATCACTTTTAGGGTCACTGATGCCTATTTGGGCTATATTATCAGATGTGGTTCCGGAATGTTGTGTCCCTAAAACACTGTCATCGTCGTAAGGTAAATCCTCGACTGAATCGCCACTGGAAACAAATTCTAATACTGGGGTAGTCACAGTCAGCCTTAAAGTTCGTGAATTCTGTGATTTAACTGCTGTATCCTCCAAGGAGCTTGAAGATTCGGATGGCGTGCAAACAAAGGATTCGTGCTCGTCAGCTAAATCGCAGAGGATGTCAAGTAAGTCAGCATCTCCTTCCACAGGATGCTGCCCCTTTGTTTCCAGTGAGCTATGAAAATCGATGCTGGAAGCCGACAATAATGTACCCTCTACTCCTTCTGGCGTTTCAATAGCTAAACTCGTTTCTTGCTGCTCATTCACCTCGCAGAACGACAGCGAAACATCTCCCTGATTATGAAGCAAAGTGATTTGTTATTAAATGCAAATAAAATTTAACTTCTATAAAACTTATATACCGTTTCACTAGCATACTCGCGCAACTGTTTACTCAAGTTGGCTTTGTAAAATATGTGACTGGATGTTGGTACGGCTTGTGATCTGGGTTGCGAAGCCGGAGGGTTTATGGTATCCAAATTAATATTTTTCACTTTACGGCGTTCTATTTCTTCATCCCACAAAGCAGCTAGACCGGGATTCATTTGAATTCCATCTAAGAAATCCCACAATAGAAAATTAATAATAAGTAAACAAAGAAAACACTCAATGAAAACAAAAAGGATGGATTACCTTGGACATCTAAGGAATTTAAAATATCACTGGCAAAACAGTCGAGCTCCATCTCACACGTGCTAACGGGTTCGGCTTTACTGGGATAAAAATTATCGACGTTGTCTCCTATTTTTCAAAAACAACTAATCTTAACGACAATAGTGGCAATAAAAAACATCGGTTTCACCTGGGTTACGGCGTGCAAAAGCTTTTTTTAGGTGAATAAAATTCATTCCTTGCAAATTAAAATCCATAAGAAACTGCAGAATGAAGGGTATATGAGCTTCGCAAGGTTGGAGAATCTTTTTCAGCACAGCTCCATTCTGGTAGCATAATTTATCATTACCATCAGGAATATTTTAAGCTTACAGTACAGTATTATTACCAGTAAAAGGTCATATGAATGCTTCCTTGTGTTTGGGTTGTAAAAATATACTTTGAATAGTTGATGTTCTTTGGCATGAAACCCATAAATTGGAATACCGCTGACAAGCACAGCCTTGAAAACATGATGAAATGATGAATTACCCTGGCCTTGTAAAATATTGATGGCTTTATCAAGAGCCATAACAATCTGGTGCCCCATCTGTTCAGGTGGGGCTGATCCATCATATGGAATGTACAAATATGGAAATACTCCATGAACATGAAGGCACACCTTGTGACCTATTAGAAAATTTAGACAGGTAAATGGTTAATCTATTTGAATGTAAGTATTTCTTCAACACAGATTATCAGTGAAACATGGACAAGAATGGTTGCTGTATACCTGTTGAAGTTGAGCCAAAAACCCTAATGACGGGAACTTTTTTTACTTCTAAGCCTCTATATGTAGAGTAACCAATATCCAATCCCGGAATAGGATTAGACATGTAGTAATCGGCACTCACCAGCCGGACAGAAACTACTGCGACTGGTTTATTTTCAGCTCTTGCCATCATATTCATGATGCAAAATAGACTAGGATGTTTCCCCACAAACAAAAACAAAATTATAAGTTTTAGTATTCTTTATAACTGAACAATGGTACTGTTGAATAGCTTTCATTTTATCGCGCCAAAACAAAATCTGTATTGTTTGTGCACGACTTTCTGTCTACAAAAGTGCTATTCAGGTTTCCCTCAGTTTCTATCTGAGAAAAGCAGACGAAAGCAGGAGCCCCATTGCCAACTTCACCAAGTAAAAGAAAATTCTGATTACCATTAGCACCAGGCATGCTTGTTGCTGCTACAACAACTATGGTATATGTTACAATCCTGAAATAGTTTTAAGTATAGATGTCCACTCAAAAAAGGGATAGAATAACTGCAAATAACAAAGTGAGTACGGTTTAAAAATTTTATGTATTAAAGGGATTTTGTAAATTTGTTTCCAAAAGAAGAATTTTGAAGTAAGAATTTACTATTTACAGACCAAATATAAACAAACAAAAAAAAAACAATTTGGAGAAAATAAGCCCCTCACCTACAACATTCCACCAGGAAACTCCTGAACAAATCCTCCATAATGGCAATCCGGTCAGAGTAGTGAACTGACAACATATTTCAGTGACCATTTCACCGCTCTTGACACTTGGCCACCATGAAGAACAAAGTTTCCATCAGGAGAATCCCTTCCTTGCCTAGCTCCTTAGTAAATCCCCCGTATTGGCAATCTCTTCAGAGTAGTGAGTTGACCACATTTTCCAGGGACCATCCCACCACTCTTGATAGTTAGCCAATATAGGTTTTGTAAGTATTCCATTTTGAAAGTATTGGAAATCACAGTTTGAGCTGAATACATCAAACCGAAAAATTGCGAATCCTTATGTGTGGGAGGCCTGCGGAACCATGGCTAGTAAGTACCATTTCGCCTATTTTCCCCTTATTTCTAAATAAAAGTGTGCGTGAAAGCATTTGCTATTACGATATATTTCAAATTTAACTAATAAAGCATCTAGTTCAATAATATATTGTTCATTTAAGTTGGAATTTGAATGAATAACAATTGAAAATGCTGCAGGTCTCTCAACAGCTGTTGACCAGCTGATTACAAAACAGAAGACGTTGGCATTTCCTTTGCCCATTATTTTCGTGCAAAATTTCGAACGTTATGCGAAGGTTTCATGAACTTGATGACACAAGAAAAAGAGTTTTTGTAGAAAATGTGAATAAAACTTTGCTTTAACCCTTAGCTGTTATACGAGAATGAGACCAAGAAGAAAAGTTATTTTAACAACTTAACTGTTGTTGATTTTAGGCTTGATGCTTATAAGATCTGTTTGTGGACGTTTGGCATTCGTTTTCCTTCGCCATGATAAATTTTTCGTCGAAAACCGCTCCAACCCGCTCTTCTTGACAGTCAATAATCAATCTTGGTAACGAGATTTAAAAAACCAGATGGAAATCTTTCGTAAAATCGACCACATTCAGTGGAATTCAGTTTCAGAATTCTTTGCCCGATTAATTGGAGAGAATACGCAAATGGGCAAACCCCCATTCTGCTGGAGTTTCAATGAGGGGCCTGTGGAACGAAAGCCAGATTTAAAGGAATTTAAAGTCAGCCGTCCAGGCCAAGTGTTAAGTTTTAAAAATTACTTAAATCTGATGATGCATTTGATGATGTTTCTCGAGACAAATCGTAACTACAATTGGCGATTCCCGGCAGACGGATATCTAACAGATGGCCTCTCTGAACTGCTAACTGGAATACAATTTTGAGGCTTTAATTTTGATTAATTCAACTAATAGACCAATTATGGATAATGGTGAAACCTTTTTGTTCATGGCAAAGACTTTGTTAATCACGTCTCTAGCGACGAGAACGCAAAAAACATTTGCCAAAGTTGTTTCTTTGACGAAAAGGTACTCGAGGGTTGATCTCTGCCAACTGATGTAACGACACGTTCCAGTGGCAGCAATTGATACCTAGGGAAATTTGAACTTGTGTAAAATCCTGCTCAAATCATCTTGATGTCGATCTTGGCTTACCCGAAATTTGTCTTCGATAGAAGCACGACTAGATTCAAATTCCGGAGAATCAAGAAATTCGTTTGCGTCTATGGTGTGTAGTATTGTTCCATCGGATACCACTTGCACCTGTTTTTTACGTTGTTATTACGAGTACAAGGAGATTTTAAAAAATGTAAAATAGCGAATTTTGATACCTTTCCGGAAAGCATGATGGATAGTCGATCAATGCGTGTAAGATTTTGAAGAGCATAAAAATCCCCTATGGGTAAGAAAGGAAATTCATTAAATCAGAGCTAACAATATCTAGTAATGATTATTTACCAGGATATAGGGTAGAGATCTCAGCATATTCTTGGCTCACCAACTTCTTGAATGTCATTCGACTAATCTATTGGTACAACCTTTTGAATAAAGAATCGAAACTACTTGTGACAACTATCACAAACACCTTACCCCAAGAGGTTGGAAGAGAAGCGCAAAAAGGGCCTCTACTTCTGGGTCGAGACGCACAGGCCGTATACGATAGAGATCGTACATCAGTTGGCAAAAATTAAGGAATACAAAACCAAAGGTCCAAGAAAATATGTCAGGAGCACAGAGCATATTCCAGGCCCAAGTAGAATACAACAAACCACCTGGCATAGAAATCGTCATTTACATAACTTTAAAGAAGAAAACCTTGTTATATTAGATTGATATGAATTTACCTACTAAAAGAGCGGCGTGCATGATGACAATGCCTACAGAGTGATCTGGTGCCAGGCATGAAATGAAGAAGCAACCGTAAGCCAACTGGAAAAGAATGTGTTGTGGCTCACGCCAACTTTCACAAGGTATCAAGAAACCTATGGGGCAATGTAAAAGATTTACAATATAGAACTGCCAAAACTATTTTAAGGTAAACTAAGATCGTTCTGTTCGAAACTTACGTCCCCACGACGTATTGAATATGTCGTTAAACTGTAAAGTGTCGTTAAACGTGTGCGTCATGATGGTCCTAAAAACAGGTTCTCTATCGATGATGTTTGCAGTTCCCGTGACATTTCCGTTATCCATTTCAGGTGGTGATAAATACAAGGAATCCATCAGACACTTGTTGTTGTCAGTTAGAATACTGCTTCCTACAACAATCCTCTGTCTTCTTGCCTACTGCTAAGAGAAAACAGTTTTCAACAATGCAGCGACTCCAAATCGATCGCTCTTCATTTTCAAAACGGCGCAGGCGTCGTAAAATCGTTGTGTAATAGTTTTACTATATTTATGATTTGTAGTATTTTTTCATGTCACATCTGGGGTGATCCTAAGGCTTGTTTTTTAGAAATACAAAGTCATTATTTCGGCCAACAACTTTTCCCTAATTTTAAACTTACCAGCATTAAGACTACAACCAAAGTAATTCATCAAGTTGTAACAGGAAGTCCAACACATCGGTTTAAAGGAAAAATCTGTATAGGTATGGTAGCTAACTGCTCACAGATGGTCATGACAGTGTTTCTGCTGACAGTGATATTCCATTGGTTTTTAGGTTTAGCCTAAGTTCAAAGGGTGCCACTTCAACATGCTGGATCGTTTCTTTTCTCTGTGCTTTCTCGAGAACCTTCACGAGGGCCAGAATCACTATGATAGGTATGGCCATCAAGAATAAGTACCATGTTCTATGAACCTTAAAATCAGTCAGAGTCAGAGAAGTTTCAGAAAACTAATAAAGACCATTAATGGATTACCTGGGGTCTCTTTTTGCAATAAAATTATGTTGACTTAAGGCAACCAGCGTTTCGGTTCACGGAAAACCGACGTCGTCTGCAAAGCTCTCACGTGCCTCTTAAGTTGAAGACGATTGTGCCTCAAGAAATGTGTATAGCTCCTGGCCTTCTTGTAGTGAATAATGCATTTGTTTGCAGTTGAAATGCTCTTTGATGTTTCATCAAGGGTTTTTTTAAAACTTTCTTTTTCAGCGATTTATTTATTGAACTAAAAGCGCGACACTATGCTGTGTCACTTAACTTAGTGGCTTAATCTAACAGCATTGACAAATGG
The DNA here is from genome assembly GCF_022539665.2 of Daphnia carinata. Lineage (NCBI taxonomy): Eukaryota > Metazoa > Arthropoda > Branchiopoda > Diplostraca > Daphniidae > Daphnia > Daphnia carinata. Next base: position 2,521,623 of record NC_081334.1, read on the forward strand.
GATTGATAGCGAAAGACGAACGTGTGAACTTCAATGGACAAGTGCCGTCTACTTTAACGCGTACCGATTTGCCTTTCATAGGCGCTTTAGCTTCAAGCTTTGTGCAGTACACAATATTCTTTGAAGTGACCGACTTGTACAGACGATAGTTTTGCTGATTACGTACACAGATAGGAAGCACCGACAAAAGGTCTTTTCTTTGTCGGTGTCGATTGGTAATAGTTTTGAAAACAGACCAGCTTTTCTATCACACAAATCACCTTTGCAAACATGCAGCAGCTTGAGATTTCTTTTCTAGAAACACCTGCATTAGAGCAAGGCTTTCATATAACCATCGTTTTCAATTAGCGTAGGAGGTACCTCATTTACGACAGCCGAACTCAATGTTGAAGGCCTGCTAACGTATTTTTATTTGAATCACCATAAATACAACGGAAACGGTTTAAATAAATGTTGAGTCAGAGAAAAAACAATGTTGTAAGGCCTCTTCCGTTTGTCCATGAGGCAGTGATGGAACTATGGGTATGAAAGGATGTAAAATGGAGTACTGTTGAATCCACCAATGGTGTATCGGCTGGTGAACGGCGCGATGATCAAACGGATGCCATGAATTCATATTTGTTAGAGAAAAATTGCTCGTGGTGTTGTCTTTGCTGCTCGATGAAATGCGTATTTTCTTATTATCACTTTGTGTTTCGTCGTCCTCTTTTGCATCAGAGTTCCTATCCATGTTTAACACAAGAAAAAGACTAAGTACGACTCCCATTACCACTTTTGAAGACGCTTAACGGCTTGCCTCATTTACCTACACACTCGTTTGGTGTGTTTGTTAAAAATAAAATCCAGTAGCGTCATAAGAAATGGGTTTACCCTTCACATGGTTCTAAATACGTCAGCAGTGGCCGAGCGACTTGCAAGACAATCTGTAGGTAGCATCGTGTTTACATAGTCACACGTGCTGTTATCGCTCCTAGACAGTTTGAGTTAGTTCTCGATGGCGCCAGTCTAGGCCAACTTTGCGCCTTTGATGTGCATCCTACCGTAAGATTTTCTATCCCTGTTGCAATATCTGTTTGCTCCTCAATCACGTTAAATCAACCGACAGATTTTGAGGAAGCAACAACGGTAAGCTAAGAGTGTGCCGATCTTCTTTCGGTCGCTGTATCTTCCACCGTCAAAGAACGCCGCTATTTGTTCGTGGCTCGCACAGTCAGCTTATGATTGTAACTCGGTAAGCTTTCACAACTGTTGTGTGATTAGTCGCAATGATATTCCTTTGATTAGCAAGCCATAATATTGCGTTGCCTATCAGACGTTGACGTGTCTAGTGTGTGCAATAAATCATCGCGAAAATAGAATGCTCTTAATCAACAACATTACGATGGATCTTTGATTGTTAAAACTACATCTAAACGTCCCGCTAACTAACGAGGAATAAAACATTGTCTTACCTTGGTTCACGGCTCGATTCGCGAAAACCTTTGGCGAAGGGATTGCTAGCAATTTTCAGTCTAGTGATCTGGTATCGAAATGGATACGTAAATTTTTCATGTTGAATTCTTGGGTTGATCAAACGAAAAGATCTATAATTGAATGTGTTTACCTGTTGATTTTGGTAGGCAGTAACGGTGATGAACTGAGTTTCAGGAAAGGTGAGCGATGTGGCTGAGCTTCGTCTTCGGCAGAAAGTCCTCCACCAGTCGTTACAAGTGTTGAAGGCTTCTCTGCAATCATTGGGGATCGGTTGAACGTATAATTTCGGCTGGTAACGATGCATTGAATGCAGGGGTATCTGAAGAAAATTCCGTTCGTTAATGACTGTTTTTATAGGCGTGTGCAATATAAACAGTTTAAAGGGCGTACTTGGTCACGTTGGGAAGGCTTGCGGTTGTTGGTCAATTTGAGTTTATCGAACGCTACACAACTCTGTTTGTTCCAGAATTTACCTAGCTGAGGACCATCCGGATGCAGAAAGCAACGTTCCTGATGTGGGACATCCCCAGGACCTCCAGGAACCCATTTAGAACTAGAAATATACAAACATTAATGCCAATTATACGACGCTATTCGATCATTTTCCTGAATCACATTTCTAAATGCTAATATACCTCTGATAGATATATCTATATCTTTTGTCATCAACCAAATCCATTTCGACGTAGACAATGTAGACGACGTCGTCATCCAAACCACTAAGGCGGACCTTCAGCGATGGGAACATTCTCCTTCATTAATAGAACCAAAAATTAATAGTTAAAAAGTCATTTAGATTATGCGTATACATTTGGTTAAAAAAAATGGCTTACCTTCCAGCTTTCGTGATGATCATTTCAGTTCCAAGGGTGTGAAACTCTAACCAGAGTTCACGACACAATAATTCCCCTACAATATTCTGATTAGACATGAATTTCTCGTCATCATTATTGCCATCCAGAAGGCAAACCGACGGCTGATGTTTGGCCGCATCTGCGTCCATTGGTTCGTCGCAAGAGCCGAGCGGAGTACCAATGAGGCTTGAAACGGAGAACGCCTTAGCTCGGGCCGACAGATCACTACATCGAGCTTGATCCGAAGACATCACTTGACACGTTCGCTTTCCTTCCTCGACCTTTCGATTGTTAAGTTCTATCCCAGTTTGCGGTTGAACTCGTTAGAAGCGTGATTGCTTACAACTGACGATGAGCGGATGGGCAATTGAGTAGTTTTAGGTTTGATGCGTCAGTCCCCCACCTTCTTACAAAATGTGCTTTTAAAAACTAATGGTATTTGACGGCTATCAGCAACGATACTATCTTCTTCGGTAGCGATTGGTTTTCACACGAAGTGTCAATCCTTTAAAAAAAAAAAAAAAAGGGACAGTTTCTGTGGGGCGGAGAGACACTTGTTTGTTTCCCACCGCCGATAACGCAAAGCGAGCAAGTGATGTGACTTCCTTGTCGGTGCGTTTGCAACGGCTTTTTAACTGCGACATTCCGACCCCGTATCGCTTCTGAGCGCGATCGATGAGAAAAAAGGCGCTTCTTTCGGCATTTCCAGTGCCGACTGTCACCGTTTTTGTCTCATCCCTCCACCCCCCAGCCCCGTACAGGTAGAGAGCTGCTTGTTTAATATTGTAGCACCTGGCACCTGGTCTCTAAGCATTGCGTCACCTGAAATCGTTTGCCCTTTTTTAGAAATCCTAATTATACTTTTCTGAATTGTGCAGGGTATTTTAAATGATTCAACTTCTTCGCGGATGTGCTTGTCTGACGACGGGATCGCAATTCGTAGCCAAAATGTGCGGATTCTTATACACTGGATATCTACTTTTCGATTGCGCACGACGGACCTAACCGTAATTTGAAACGGTCGGCTTAACAATCTACTCAAAGATCAGAAGCGCTTGCTAAAAAGTGCAATTTTAATTACGTGAAATCCTTTGAATGATGCACATTGTTTCCTGATAGATGAGGCACTTTCAAACGATACCGACTGCTCTAGACGAGCCGCGTGATTCCCTTCTAAAACTCTCCGAGTCCAAACTACGGTGGTTAACTAATGCAATATTAGCGACAGACTATCCATAAAAAACTAAGCAATTTACGGTCATTTCGCTTTAAAACCAATATTGATTACGCACGGCGTACCAGCCCAATCGTTCTTTTCGCCGTAAATTAGAATGCTATTATGCAACCAATTGTTTAACTGACGAGTTTTTAACGATCACGAGATTATGATTCGAAAATTCCTACAATAACGAAACGAAACGAAACATGATTCAAATGCAATAGATTTCTGATCGAGGAAGAGGCAACAATCAGGTTCGTTGAAATTTGATTGCAATAGCTTGGCAGTTATAGACAGGTTAAACGGTCAATCAATGAGAATAGAAAAGCAACTCATCCTGAGACGGGGCGTCAACGGCGGTTAAAGAGCTGAAGATCGAGCTTCAAGACGATTTCTCCGCATTCGACTTCGTGCAAAGGAAGCCGTTTGATGAGCGGTCCGCGATAAATTTTCGAATCTTGCAGCACATCGGCAATACGCACTTCGGTTCGCCCCAGAAACTCTATCGCATTGAACGCGTGAGTCAGAATAGCTCACCGTGCAATTTTGAATTAAACGTTCGAAGCTTACCGTTCGGTGAGAAATAGTCACGATCTAACACGGTAATGCAGAGGACATCTTGCTGAAGATCTTTAACTAGAAACTGCATCGATGCGTTCCATTTAGGATTGAGAGATTTGGGTACCACTTTCGTCCGATGTTCTTGCGACCCGAGGTAGACTTCGCAAAACGTATCGCTTTTTCCTGATCAATTTAACCCGTAGATTAGGGGTAGGATTCGATGTTAAATGTACGAACGTGTACAAAGCGCAGGAGAGCAAATCAGTGTTGAGAATAAATAGGCAGGTGTGATTGAGGAAAGAAGAAAGTACCTTTAGGATTTCCCCGTGCAGCAAGAGCGAGGCCTTCAGCAACGACGACTCGCAATTTGCCTACGGGTGGCCTTTGCCTTACTGCAGACAAGTGCAAAAGGTAGAAGGATAGAGAGAAAGAAAGCCGAAAAAAATAATATTATCTATAGTATCATGCATGTGAGATTGTTATGAGCTGTTACGCCAAGCTAGCACAAAGTGGAGAAAGAGAAAAGATAAGTGCACCGAAATGCCATGCGAAAATCAACTAGTAAATAAAAGAAAATAGAATTATTCAAATTAAAACCTAGTGAAACCATGGTGTCAAAAAAAAAAAAACGGTGGGGTTTGTTAGTATATGAAACCAAAAACGCAACGAAGGAAAGCGGGATTCCTAATGAAGTTGGTGTGCGTTTCGCGCATGCGTATCGAAGTATTCCGGATATCTCAATGAAAGGGTCTACATCTTACCCGTGTCCGAACTGGGTTGTAGGTTTTCTGCTTCGATGACCAATACCAGCAATCGCCCGCACACATTGCCTTCGTTTTGTTCTAAAGGATTTACGAGTTTAAAAACACGCGTACCTCTAACATTTGACTAGTAATCCTATCTAATAATGTCCCCTTTTAGGTACGGGACCATCTTACGTACGCGCTCGTCGTTAACATTACCAACATCGTGTGTCTATCGTATGGCAAAAATATGGCCGAAATATAGAAAAGTTGGTAGTACTTGATCTTTGGCGTTGAAGGACGGCCCGTTCGGTCAGCAGGCAGTGTTTCCGGGCTTCTTCCAGTTTACGCAACCATAGAATTCGGTCGGCCGAACTGGTACATGTCACTAGAAGTTTGCATTCCGTGTCTTGGATCGTGAAGCGTGTCGGCACGGACTCGTGTTCAGTGCCACTATCGGTGGATTGATTATCTCCTTGCACGACTGTCATCTCTCTGAGGAATATGGGCTAACGTGATAGATTTTTAATCAATTTTCATTCTCGATTCAATTTTTTAGAGCATTTCTTTATACCTTTCTGTACATCCGCAATGTCACACTGGATTTCTTATCAAAAAGAAATTGAAGATTGATGGAAGCCAAAGGTTTGCTGATTGTGGTGAACAAGAGGAAATCGTTGAACACGAAGGCCAGCAGTTCTTTGTTACTTTTGACCTAATTGATTATTCGTAGATTATTAAGAAAATTCCAATTCAAACCATCGGTGTCTAAGGTGTTGGTTTTACCTTTTTTAGAGGGCCGAAATGAATAAGCTTGCGAGGGCCAAGCATATTTGTGACGGAATTGAAGACCAATCGTTCATCCAATCCTTCAATATGGACTCTGCGTTGCAACCACTCTAATCTGTCCGAATTTTCTTGTTCCCTTACACCTTCGTTGACCTAGCAATAACAGGGAATTAATCCTCGTTTTTAGAATAATAATAAGATTAGTTCTCTTCCCGGTACATTCGCTTACTTGATTGCAGAGTTCCTCGGCTTTAACTAGAGCTTCGTCCAACAGCAGCCGGTCTGGGTGGCTAACATCCGTTGATTCCAAAATCTATTTCATTTTACGCCACAGAAATGTTATTACAAAAATGCAAGAAATGAAAGAAATATGTACCTTTTTAATGAGCAGAGGATATTTTGTTATTCTCTGCATTGGCTTCAGTAAATACGAAGTCAACGGCATTCCTTTCACTTTCGGATGAAGTTGGCATTTTTTCAACAAAGCACGGAACTCTGGAACACCTTCATGGCGCCTCTGAATTAAAGCCGCAGCGTTCAGCTGCCTGCTGCAAAACCGAATGTACGGCGACATGTGCGGAAGCTGAATCAGCATGAAGTTGGTAGCGCGCAAACGCCAACATACGATGTAGAAGTTTAAATAAACACGGCAGACGTGGCCTAGCTTAGCATTGTTTTTGGAATATTATTCAATAATTTTTCACCTACACAATCTATCAAAATATCTCCAACGGCCTGAATAATCCCTTCAGGACTCATCTTCTTTCGGATGCGTAGTGCCCTAGGAAATATCACGATGAATGCATTGGCAAGAAGGAAAAAATGTTAAGATTGCGTACCTCAAAAACGTATTGTTGCAAGCGATGATGTCCTTCCAATTGACGAAAATTGTGTCCACGTCTTCCAGTTTGACGACACCCGACTCAATCATTGGTTTCTGGAACACCTGCGGAAGAAAAAAGAACATTAGATAGTGATTTCTTTCATTGAGATAGTGAATAATTACTTCGCTGACGATAGACATGTCCTCCATGTAAGTTTCTTCTGTACTAATCAGTTCTTGGATGACAATTTGGCGCTTTTGCTCAGTGGGTGACAGTTGGGAAAAAGCTGCGGTGTCGGTCAGCCTCGATGTCGTCCCTAAGATGAAGCAGCAGCAGCTCAGAAACAAACTCGAACATGGACAACAACCGAACTTTATACCAACATTAGGTTGGTTTGCATTGACAAGAGAAGAATGTTCAACCGACAAATTACAATTAGTGTGTGCGCTTAAGACGAGTGTGTACAATTTCAAAACAGGCCCACATAGAAAGTCCATGATATCAAGAAATACATCCACAAAAATTGATCCGTGTTCAACAAAGACAAACGATGTATTTCAGCTACTGGAATCCATAGCGAAGAATAATAAGAGAAGAGGAGAAAAAAACATTTCACCTTGCCAGGTGTTAATACAGACTAACAGTGAGAAAACTGTACTGCATGGATTGAACAAGTAAAACACACACACACAGAGCAGATGAGGAGCTAATTGTGTTTTCGCAGACTCTTACAGTATCTTTGAAAATCGCAAAAAGCACTGGAAACGACAACACCCAACAATTCAATCGTGAAAAAAAAAGGAAACCACCGAAGAGTATTTGAGGCGAAAATTGAGAAAGTGAATAGACTAAATAAAACACAATCTGGTTACGCACTCCAACTATACGAAAAAAAAAGGTAACAATAAGTAACAAATAACGCTAAATATTCTTGAATCCAAAGCCGAAACATAAACTAAGATGCGACGCAATATCGCTCCTCGGCCCGGTGCAATTGACAGTTTGATTGTGTCTTTTTTCTTTTTGTGCACCGGGAGACTAGGAGGTGGGACTCAATTTGTGTTTGCTATTATGCCTTAGAGTGGCCAAGAAGATCTCTGCCAGATTTTTCAAATGTTTCATTCCTACTGAGATGTCCGATTGACAACTGAGGGAGAGAAGTAGCACTCGAAATGCAAGAACAAGAGGGTTAAGTGTGTTACTGGAGCGTCACAGAACGAAAGCAAAAGAGGGACAGACAAGCGAAGGGCAATACAAAGATGATCCTGCGACACAGAAGCCAACTGTGCAAAGCTACTTTTTTTTCTTGGAATGAAAAGAGAAAACGAAAAGAACGTAGAGTACACATAAACCAGACGAAGAGTGCCCTAATCTTACGGAAGCAGTGATTTTCAGATAAGGAAATAATAAATCACGGGGGTTCGCAATCACGCCGTGCAACATCAAACCGCATTAGAAAAGAATGATTACGGATGACCAAGTGGAAAGAAAACGTCCAATTGAGTTGCATCTAATGGGAAACTGGGTAACCAGATTGAATGAAATTTCAACTAAAAAGAAGACAATGAAAGGGGGCGAAAAAAAAGGCACGTTGTCGGAACTACTTTCAAGGTGCACATCGAAAAAAGAGATGTAGGAAAAGACTAAACACGCGAGACTAGAAGGAAAGGTGAAAACGAAAACAAAAGAGAGAAAAAAAGGGAAACATTTCTGGCTGATTTGTTTCCCCGAGTTTCCATTGAACGCGGAAGCACGGCATGGTGTGCAAGTCGATCTTTTTCCCCCCGGATGGATGGCTCATCTCGTCAGTCCTTTCTCTTTCCTACAATAAGGACAAACACACTCTACTTAAAAAGCCGCCCACACCACAAAAAAAAAGTCAAAATTCTTCACAAAAAGGAGCCAAATAAAAATAAATAGAAGGGCATTAAAAAAAAAAAAAAGAGGAAGGACAGAGTAAGAAAAATGAGTGAAACAGGTGGGAGACAAGACAACCATGACATAAGGTAAACACAATCCGTCAGTAGTCCTATATTATGCTTTAAAAAATGTGATGGGGAAAAGAATGAATTGAAGTTCCGGCCTGGTGTCGTGTAAAGCTTCACGCATAACCCCAAGATTGACAGAAAACAAAGAGGTGATGCAAAAGCATCAACGCCAATAAAGTTAAACTAGTTGTAAATACCAAAGAGTTTGATTTCCCCACTAGCCAAAAGAATTGATAAAGCATCCAAGCATTGAAACTCGATCACTTACATTGAGTAGTCGTGGTAGATGCAACGCTGGCACTGGCTGAACTCGCAGCTGCTCCTAACGCAGCTGAAGCAGCCAAACTTCCCATGACCTCGACGTAATTTGAAGGGAAGAGGCCAGTCTAAAACGATAGAAAAAGGGTAGTCGAAATGCATAGTAAATAAATTTTTATACATTAAGTACCTGGCCCTTGAGTTCGCCCCGCCACCAGGCTGGGTCTTCACGATCTAATATTATCAGAACGTCGCCTTGCAAGAAGCTGAGTTCATCTTCGTTTTGGGCCGTGTATGGGAAAAGAGCCACTACCTGATCTGTTGCGTCAATATAAAACAGGCCACACTCGTTTAAAATAAAGAGCTTAGATTCAAATTTGTTAAATGTGACGTTTACCAAGTGTAGGTGTGTTGTTAACTTCGAAAGCTGCGGTGATGGCTGTCTGGGTTGGAACGATAGGTGGCATTTCATCGTCCATTTCGGTAGGCACAGGTGTAGTTCTGCTACTTCCACCTGAGCTGCTCAACACTTTTACGTACGAAGCCGGAAACCATCCCAGTTGACGTTTTCGTCCTTTGGCCTACGAATTTCATTTGTTAATGAAAGTATATGGAAAAAACACAAAAAATGTAGTTCGATGGAGCATTGGTGTTACCTGTAGTTCTCCCTCCCACCAACCAGATGCAGATTTCTTCCGGATCATGATTAATTGGCCTCGTTGTAGCGATAGCTGCTCACTACTAGTTGCGGAATAAGGAGCAATCACCGTAGCAATTTCAGGTTTTTTGCTTCCTCGACCCTATTATTCGAATAAATTTTCATAATGGACTCACAACTTAAAATAATGATTATCTCTTTAACTAAATAAATTAAACACAATTTGAGAACATTCGTGGAAGAGTACCATGTTGGATGGTGACGGTGCACCGCTAGAAGCGGCGGAGGCAGCTCTAGGAACTCCAGGAAGAGATGCCTGTTTTCAACGGATTAAATAGAAACAAATGATTTTAGGCACAGCCATTTGAATTGGGGACCGACCTAGCCCTCAAGGGGTACATAAGCTTCATAGAATACCTCAAATTCGCTGTCGATGGGCGCTGTGTTGGGTCTTTTCGAATCTTGCTGGCCCGTTGCTTTCACAGCTGGCGAAACAGTTTTCGCAACAGCGGCCGCTGCAGCAGCGTCGGCCGCAGCTGAAGCGGCTTCAACTTCGGAATCAGCGGCGGCTTCATATTGAAGCTCAGCTTTCTGAACGTAGTTGGAAGGGAAAACACCGGTACGGGCTCCAATAGTTCCAGTCCACCAATCTCCATCTTTCTTGATAATTGCCACCATTTCACCAGCCACGAATGACAAGTCTCCCGGCTCGTTCGATTCATAGGGATACATAGCTACGTAGAAATTGTCTTCTAGTCCAGCGGCATTTTTTGAAAATAAATAAAAACGAAGAATAAATATAATATTACTCAACTCATATAAACTTTAACTATACCTTTGCTATTTTGCGCGAAAACGATTGATTTAGGAGATTGAGGTGTAGCATCGGTGTGGAAAAGGGACACAAATGATTTTGGAAACCAACCACTTCTACCATTACATTGGCCAAACCACCAAAGATCTTGTTGTTCGCGAACTAAAATGACATCTCCTTTGTTAAAGGAGAGATGGTTATCCTTTTTGCCCTGCCAAACGTAAATGGCTTCCGCTTTCAAATTGTCGACAATTTCGCCCTGAATCCATCGTTAAAAAGGAATTTAACACAAATAGACGCAACATCAACGGGTAGGTTCACTATACTTGTCCACGGATAGGAGACGACGATTCATCTGGTACTCTAGTTCCAACTGGCATAAAAGCAGAATGAGACGCTTCTATAGCGGCTGAAACAGATGCACCTGCATCAGCGATGGATCCATTGTCGCTGACGTTCTCCGGCAGTTCTTGGATGCCTTCCAGAGGGTGTCGTTTTGCTCCTGTTATGGGGCTATCAACATTACTGCCTCCTGTCGAACTACCTGTATCTGGCCATCCCCCTTGATCCATCTTTTCCACATAAGCCTCTGGGAACCAGCCAACGTGGCCACGTACTTCGCCACTCAACCAACCGGGTTCGTTTGAAAGCGACTCCGTGACCTGATTGTTCAAGATATCAAAACTAAATTAGCAGTTACTACTTCAGAATTAAAGACGTAAATATTACCATGATAATATCGCCAGGCTGAAACGAGATTTCGTCTCCATTACGAGCCACAAACTCGTACAATGCCCGGTATCGCGTCACAGCAGCATTGGAGCTAACTTCAACTGCTGCAGGGGTGGCTCCGGTACTAACTGGCCAACTGTTAGTCGAATCAGACCAGGAGTCATTACCCCAAGACTGTTGCTTGCCACCAGTAGCACGCAACAGAAGAACTTCCTCTCGCTTTTTAAGGTACGCCTTGTGTGTTTCTTGACAGGTACGAGCTAGTATAGACATCTCCTTCCTCAAAGCGCTTAACTGGGCATTGTTGTTTTCAGAATCTTCAATTTTTTTGTTCAACTAAAAAAAAAGATTTAAATATCGTTCAAACATTTGGCTATGACTAAGAATCAAAAAGCATTATTTGAGTAACCTCTTCTGTCAACAACTCGAGCTTCTCTTTCGATTGATTTAGCGCGATTTGACGAGCTGTGGTGTTCTGGATTAGGTCGGCGTCACCTAGAATGATTAGGAGGCTCAATATCATTAAAGAAATTTAAGAGCATCAATCTTTTAAGGCAACGGCTGTCCATACCTGCGTTAGGTGTGGTGGCCGCATTCATTCGATTTTTAGCTTCTAGTCTAACTTTTTCTTGGCTGACGGTAAGAAGACGTTGATTTTGTTCCCGAAGCTGCGTCTTCAGTGCTGAAAGTTGCTGCATTTGCGTGTCACGTGTAGTACGCATACCGTCAATTGTATTCTTAGTTTCAGCGACGCCTGTTCGCGTTTCAATTATTTTTGAAGATAGCTCCATCACTCTGTCATCCTAAAACGACCATGAATTTCAAAATACATGTGACAGCTAACCAAATAAGATTATGTTACCAGGACAGAGAGTTCCGTTTGAAGACGTTGGTGATTTGCACGAAGAAGAGCGACCTTCTCCTGCTCTTTCTGTTTTTGCTGGAGAAGTTCCTGAAGTCTCTGTTTCTGCCACTCCAATTGCCGTTGTCTTTCCATTTCTTTCCTCGCAGCTTCACGCTGCTCCAACATTTTACGGCGCTGTTCTTCTTTTTCCTGTTATAAAAGGTCTGTTTAGCAACTACCAATTGAACCATGTTTTCATCTTCTTTTAGAAATTCATGTACCATTTCAAGTTCGCGTTGTTTGGCCAGCTTTTTCTCCAATTCGGCTTGCTGACGGCGCTCTTGTTCTAGACGCAATTTTTCTTTCCGTTCGTATTCCTCACGTTCTTTTCTTTGTCTTTCTTCTTGCTCGCGACGTTGTTGTTCTGCCAAAGCTTTCCTGCGCTTATCAAGCTCAGCTTGACCTGAAGAAGAAATAATTCATTTTTCCATTAATATAAAACACTTTCTATTTAGAACAGCAACAAACCTTTATCGAAATTTTCTTTTCGTTTATCCTCAAAGGAAACTGGGGATGTTACTTTCCCATCGTCCGAAGGAGGCGGTGGCGTTCCGGCAAAAGCTTGGGCAAGCGATTCCGGTGTAGAGGATCCTTTTGGGCTGACTACTGAACCAGTTACAGCAGGTAAACTAGGTCGCCGAAAGCTTGGCGGTACAAGGTCGTGCGGTAATACATCTGGTAACCTATCTCCAGCTCGAACACAGTCGCACAAATGCATGGCTAATACAAATTCGTCACAAGACAAGCGTCCATCCATATCGATATCAGATAGTCCCCTATAAAATTAATTTAAATAAAAGTATTTTGTAAGAGACTTTCTTGGTCATGGTTTTCTTCTAGATGTTATACCAAACGCGGGCTAATAATGGTTGTGGTAGCTGAGTCTGGACAAGTATCCCACGAGCTTGAACACCTGTCAAGAATCCTGTTTTTCCACGATCATGGCTATTGAAAACTTGTGCATACTTCAATTTCGATGAATGCGGCACAGTCCATTCTACCGACCTGCAGATTCATAAAAGTGACTTTTTCGTCTATAATCTAATGGCTGAATGTAGAAGAAAACTTTACTTACGATTCTCTGCTAGCAATAGATGGGGCTCTCGCGACTGGTTTTGTCGAATCAGGAGTATTTGGCTTCGAACCATCAAAACTGAATGATGAACCAGGGAATCCTGACGCAACAGCCGGTGCTGCAGCAGCGGAAGGAGGTGATACTATTCCTGCATTGCCTGGCATGTTGTTTGCCATTAAAGGTAACCCAACAGGAGAACCAGCACCAAGGAGTGGAAGGTTTGCTGGAACAATAGGTTGGATCATGGGCTGCATCATGGGCTGTATCATCGGCTGCATCATTGGTTGCATCATAGGCTGTATCATGGGTTGCATTGTTGGTTGCATTGTTGGCTGCATTACAGTCTGTATCATAGGCTGTACCATGGGTTGAGCCATTGGCTGTATCATGGGTTGGATTGTTGGTTGAACTAATGGTTGATTGGTTGGATGCGGTGCCACGACTGTTGATGGAGGTTTGACAGCAGCCATGGGCAACGGTTGGATTACTACTGCTGGAGTCATTCCTAGAGGAGCCAAGGGGACTCCCATCATAGTTGCAGGAGGGGTTCCAGCAGAAGAGGCTAAAAAATAAACAAACAAACCAAATAAGAAATACATTTTCACACAACAGATGAAAACAGAATTTGTAAGGCTATTTTACTTGTCAGTCCAGAAGATGCAGAATTCCTTAAATTAGGTGGCAAAACTTTAGGAATATCAAATCCTCTAAGTTTAGCATTTATCAACTTGCATGCAATGCTAAATTCAGTGAAGTCAAGCTTGCCATCAGAATTGATGTCGGCCAGTTCCCTTTAAAGACAAAAGAAAACTTTAGCACTTGTTTATTTATCATTACATTTCAAAGTGTACCATATGTGACCAAGAATTACAGGGGGGAGCTGAGATTGCAAAAGGAAACCTTTAGCTTGGTCTCCGCTAACAAATCCACCAGCCGGTTTCAATGAGTTAAACTGCTCGACATACCGAGCCTTTTCTTGAGGCAGAATGACGAAAGGATCCATATTTGTTACACTGGTTTCGAGAATCTACGAAAATCGTTATGCCCTGTTTTATTTTAGGGTTTTAAAACTGAATCACATTCAAGAATTCAGATTGCTACTCCAAACATGGTTTTACACATAAATCGGCAAACGATTTCCCACTGGGGCAAGTTATGAGAGAATGACGACAAAATGTGACTGAATCAATTGTGACAATTGATTTCCACGTGAAACAAATGCCGATCGCTTACTGGAAAAAGTCTAGATTAGACAGCCTAACCACTCGTAGTCTGTTTTCCCGTCTACACTAAGGCAGCGCAGTCTGCACAGGTACTGTACTGAGAGCAAAGGGGGCGGCAGTGATACCCCGTGGGCGGAAACCAAGACATTTCGAGTTGAAGGTTGCTTGCCTCATTTTTTTAGATGTTACATGTTAGGCATGTATTGTCGTCACTCGTCACATTGGCGCTGCGGAAAATCGCTTGCGTACCGAATCCTATCTAGGTATAATTCATCATCAACATTGCCATGCGACATTAAAAATGTTAAATATTTGAGCAATATATAAATTTTTTTGCACTATTTTGCAAAAAAATCTTCTCTACTCTATCAAAAAAGCAAGGAAAAATGGGGAGGAGTTTTGTGGCCCGCCACATTGTGCATTTGCTGTGATTGGCTGGCGGGGGGACTACTGAAAAAAGGGTTCACCGTGGCTGTAGTGAATCGGCGGGATGAGGCGTTTGGAAGACTAGAATGTGTATGGAAACGTGGATAAAGGCAACTTTTCAGTCAAAGGGCATTGCTTATAACGGGTGGGCGACAGCACGTAAGCCGACGGGCAGGGATAGCGGGTGT